>NC_053040.3:380888266-381513266 GCF_002575655.3 Aegilops tauschii subsp. strangulata
ATTCCCGCCATCTGAGCATGATCAGTCACTGGATCAAGCATGGAGCTGGTTTTGAGGCTGGAGATTGAGTTTCTCCTCATACGCTCAGAGGCCATGGCATGAAAAAAATTTGAATTCTCCTCACCAACCTTGATGTACCTAATAGTGCACCGCTGCTTCCAATATATGTAGTGAAGTTTTAACAGGTGTTCATAGTGTAACTTCACACATTTCCGGAAGTTGAATTCCGGCCGTGTTAAAGGTCGCACTTCCTCCAGCTGATCAAAGTGCAGAATCACCTTTGAACAATCAACAGTAAGCTTTTTGATGTACGATAATTTTTTGCTCCAAATTTTCAAATCGTACCGCAGTCGCTTAAATTTCCTAGTGATAACCGCTGAAGCAGAGAGATCAGAGAAAACAGGTGCATTCCAGGACTTGGAGACACAATCCATGAACCCCGGCATATCCAACCAGAAATTTTCAAACCGAAAAATCTTGGCCGCAGGAATGGTAGTGTCAATGGACACCACACAAGGCACGTGGTCAGAGGAAGTTCTGGCTAGTGTGGTAACCACGGTGTTTGGGTAGTGTGAGATCCAATCAGCAGTAGTGAAGAACCAGTCGAGTTGCTCAAGCAGGGGGTTCTGCTGCATATTAGACCAGGTAAAGCTCCGTCCCTTCAAGGGCAGCTCCAAAAGTCCCAGGTGACCAATTATTTCGTTGAATAGAAAGATATCATTGGTATCACCACCCGGAAGGTTTCGGTTGTCCAAAGATCTGATGAAATTGAAATCCCCCAACAAGAGCCAATTTTCATCCGGTGGAATTGGTAAGTGATAAAGCCAACTAACAAAATCATCCCTAGGCTGGCCCTCACATGGCCCATAGACAGTGGTTAGGGTCCATTTTTCAGAATTCTGTAACGACTGGAAAGAGACGATAACACCAAACCTCTGAATATCCACAAGCTGACCATGAAAGATCGAGGAATTCCAAACAACGAGGATCCCACCAGAGGCTCCAACAGAAGGGGAGAACACAAATTGATCAAACCGCCTAGGGCAAAAGGATCTAAGCGTACGGATATCGAAGCTCTCACATTTAGTTTCTTGCAGACAAATAACAGAACATCTGCTCTCCTCAATCTTGGCACGGAGATCATGTTGTCGAGCCTCAGAATTGAGCCCTCGCACATTCCAACAGAGCACATTCCAGTTGCGAAAATAGCAATTATCCATAAAAAAACAACGCAGGGATATAGTTGCAGATCCAGCTGCTTAACAGCATGGACATAAACGGACCACATGTTGCAATAACAGTAACCAATTGTTGCAGACAGGTACTGAAAACAAAAAAAGAGCGCAAAAGCAAAAGCGCCCAACTCGCCAGGAATCTTCGTGGGCCATCAAGCATCATGTGGACCATCACCTTCTGCAGCAGGATTGGGAGAAGCCATAAGCTTCTCCACTGATAACTCGGCTGGATCGATGCCCAAAGCCACTCCAATGGCCTGCAGCGTCGAAATAGGCGTCGGAGGTGGGAGAGGGAGCACGCTGGGCTCATCGTCAAGTCGAAGCTTCTTGGCCTTCAGGCGACGCTGGGGGGGCAGACCTCGGAGAAATTGCAGAGACGGGCTTCATGCCTGTCCTCTTGGCAGCACTGCGCGTCATGCGTCGAATGGTGAACTCGGGAGCTGGCTCCACAAGCGTGATGGAGCGGCGTGAGCATGCAGACTGACGTGGTCGCTTACCCAGCGTAGAAGGTGTAACCGAAGAAAACTGAAAGTCCTCTTGAGAAACCTGGTAAGTGGAACACGAGTGATCATCAGATGCCAACTCCTCAATGACCACCGAGGAGCTGGGTCCAGGGACGGAGACATCAGGCGGAGCAGAGAAAAGCTGATACTTCGCTTGCAGATCTGCAGACCCAAATTTGATTTGTAGCAACAGCGCAGAAGAACTAGGGAGGCAGGCTGGTATATCCTTGATGAAGAATTCAGGTAACAAAGTCTTGAAAGATCGCTCCCAGATCATGGCCGGCGGCAAAACTGGTCCATAAAAAACCCGGACCAAGCCAAGATGAATCGGCTCCACCTGCACAAGTGGTGGGGCTTGTAGAGGCTGTTGGACCTCAGCCATATCCTCATCGTCAGAAGAATCCGCAGATGGGTTCAGAATCATAGAATCCTGGTCTTGGACAGGTTGGACCTCTTGATGCTGCTGCTGATGGTCAGGCTGAACCTGCTCCTCCCACGGGCCCCATCCTGCTCCTTGCGGCACATTGTCAGCCCAGCCCGCCCCCTCATTCTGCCCTTGTGGAGGGCCCGGAGGAACAGCGTTCCATCCCAAAGCAGGGTATGGGGGCATTGCCCAAAATGGCTGCGGCACTTGAACTCCAGGCAACGGGTGGGGGTTCCCATTTAGAGGCATTGGGTCCTCATCTGCTGGGATCATGGCACCAGCGAATTCCCCTGACAGGATATAGCAACCAGCTGACCAAGAAACCATGACGTCGCCCCAATTGGCAAATTCCCGAAAGGTGACCGAACGAGGAACTAGCGCATTGTCGGGGAACGAGGCGCGGACCAAAGCTCGAACCTTGCGCCGGTCAGTACTATTCCAGTAATGAAACTGCCCAAAAGAGCCAACCATATCTGCAATGCACTGCGTATTCCTGTAGTCTAAAGGGATGCCGATGAACATCAACCACCCCGTCCGCTGACCATGAATAGCACGAAAACCTTCACCCTGATTATGCGGAATAAAACGGACGAAAAACTCGTTGCCATCATCATCAATCCCTAAGGGGAACGGAGGATGCAGAGTGAAAGAGCCTCAGACAACAGGATCTTCCATCTCAAACAGACCAACTCCCTGATACCAAGTCTGAGCAGAAAGAACTGGAACATGCATCACTTGAACTAGAAAATCAAGAACCTGCTGGCGACGGACCCCAACTAGCTCTGGAGGCAGGATTGGCTCCACAATGTCCACCATGTACTGCTCATGCGCTCGGGGCGGCGGGACGGCCGGCGTGTAGAAGGTGCGAGGTAGACGATCTGCTCCGCCATCTTCAATATCAAAGCCCGCAGGGATAAAGCGATGCGGGTCAATCTCATACACCGCCATTGAGGGCTGCAGAGCAGGAGCCGGACCAGAGCTGTTGTAAGCGTGGGCATGCTCGTGAGGGCGGTCCGGCGGCGATGGTGGCGGCGGAGAAACAGATGGGGTTTTCTCCGGAGGCGTTTGGTCTCGGGAAACTGGAGAGGCAGGGGGAGAATCCTCTGTTCGGTCCCGCTTCCCAAAACCCGGCGATGGGACTTTAGGCACCCAGACGGATAAGTCAGGCGGCTTGCCGGTGCAATTTTTTTTAACGTGTCCCGAACGAAAACAATTACGGCACCGGACCGGATTCGTGCATGTCTCTGATGTGTGGCGCATAGCCAAGCAATTCTGACAGTCCCAATAGCTCGCAGCCATCTCTTCAATCATAACATCAAAACTTTGCAGGTCTCGGATAATATCCTTAGGAGACGAAGCCCTAGAGGCCATAGGTGATGGGCTGCCACTCTCGTCATCTGACAAACATATGGGCTGCACCCTGGAGCCCAACTGAGGATTATGGCCTGGTAGAGGCGGTTGAGCGGGTACGGTAGAATCCAAACCTTCCAATGTGAAAACTAAACGGCCACCCGAAGTTCCAGGGTTTAAACGGGCAGGAGATAAACCCTCCGGGGAAGGCGGGATTGTTCCAAACTGAATCGCTAGCCTTGCCGGCGGTGGGGTGGTCGCCGGGGAAAGATCATCCGCATCCTCATGAGACGAGACACGGTAGCCCGCTGCTCGGACCGTGGCCACCTCATCGGTAGACGGGCCATAGCTATAGCCCTTACGCGCTGGGTACTGCATGAACGTTGCAAACGTAGCATGCTTCTGAGGAAGAGATCTGGCCGCGCGAGCACGGAGAGAAGACTTGGCCGGAGGAAATTGCATGGCCGCTAAACCAATACGAGCTCTCCTCTTAGAGGGGCTAACTAAAACCCATTCCTCTTGGCATTCAGATTGCCAAAGACGGAATTCCTTCTGCCAATCCGGGCCTCCATGACCCCAGAGGTGGAAAATACACTTGAACTGATCGCAGACAAAACTCCGCTGGTGCAGAATGAAAAAACCCACCTCCTTGCAAGAAACGTTGAAAGAGTAGACGCCATGGTGAAGAAAAGATACATTGAGGTGGGAGCAATATCCTCCGATGGCCGCTTCAAGAGCGAACCCCACAGTTTCCTCATCTAGCCGGAAGGTGTGTCGTGCAAAAGAGACAACCATAAGGAAATGGCCCGTGTCTTCAGATGGATGCACCGATCTGTTGAAGGTGCGTTGGATCTCAGACGCCAACTTCATCCCCGGGGAGAAATCCAATCCCAAGGAGAGCGCAGCGTGAACCGCCATGAGGAAGATGACAACCAGAGGCGAGAGGAAGAGACGCCGGGAAAGATGACCCGATCAGATGGCAAAACCCACGGAGGGATGTGGGGATCGCCGGCGATGTGGGATGGCTAGGGTTAGGGTGGCGGTGGGGAGGTGGGAGTAGCCATTCGGCATATTTAGCTCTAAAATGACATAATAACCTTTAGATAGCTCTATAAAATGACTTAATATGATTTAGTTAGTTAAAAAATGGCATAACTACCTTCGATAGCTCAATAACGACCTAAACTAATCTTAGCTAGTTCATTCATGACATAATTAGCTCTAAAATGACATAATAACCTTAGATAGCTCTATAGAATGCCTAAATGTGTTATAGTTAGCTAAAAAATGGCATAACTACCTTGGATAGCTCAATAATGACATAATTAGCATACTTTGGTCAAAAATGGCATAATAATCTTGGTTACCTCAAAAATGACCTAAACTTAGCTTATTTTCCTCAAAAATGACATAAAAACCTTTCTTAGCTCCAAAATGACCTATTTACATAGCAATATCATTCCTCATGCTAGCTTGAGCCCTTAACTAATATTTTGTTCCTCTCTCTCAGGCGCACCACCACAAGAAGCCTGTGCCAAGTCTGTTCGACCTCTATGGCATGGCCCATATGGCCCCGTACAAGAAGGCCAAGCCATTCACGGAGTCTGACCTGGATCATCCAGAGAGCTTCACCAACATCTCCTCCCACCACAAGCTTGTGAAGTACAGAGACGAGGGGAAGGCGAGGAAAGGGGAGGACTTTAACCCGAGCCAGGATCCTTTTGATACAGAGCTGGTGATGATATCTGGTGGCGGGAGGTCCCATGGCTCTCAAGCCATTGGTGATGGACTGATATGTTGTCCTAGGACTCTCCCGCAGATCAAGAAGCGCATGAGTAGCTCTGATCCTGAGATAACGCCTCGTGCACGGCCCGTAGAGCTCGCCATGGTGGTTAGTTATACTGACTCTCTCACCTTTCCTCCATTACATTGTGTGTGCGTCCGTCGATGATTACAATGCTAACGAGGAGTGCTGTGTTGCACGCATTGGTTGAGAAAGAGAGATTGAAGACCCAGGCGCTTTTGGAGGAGGCAAAAAGGGAGGCGGCGGAGAGGGAGAGGGAGATGGAGGAGAGGACGCCTAAGCTGTTGGAGGAGGATAGGAACCGGAATGAGGCGTCTAACCGGGCCCTATACGAGCTCATCGTGGTACGTTTCTCATGCTTATTAGCCCAATCATGCACGTAATGTTCGCATTACTAACTAATATGACTAACTCGTGAGAACCAAATGTGCAGACCATGTGCGAGAAAAATGGTCAGGCCCCTCCGCCGATGCCCCACATTGCTCCGGCGACCACGGTGAGTTTGATTTGAATGGTCCTTAGTTACTACTATTCACATTTCAGTTTGCATCATGCTAACGAGACATTATTGGAAATGATCTTTGGTTCAGCATGGCTCCCGACAAGCATCGACCAATCCTTCCGCGTCTGCCAATGTCGGAACCCCGACTGGTCCTTCACCTCCGTCTGCCACTGGCGCAGCCCTGACCATTCCTACACCTCCGTGATAACGGTATTTTTCTTCTTATTTAGCCTATTTAGTCCATTTTTGACATAATTTAGCCTATTTAGTCCACAAATGACATAATAAGATGAAGAAAATCAAGGAAGAGGAAGGAAAGAAGGAATAGGAAGAAGAATAAGAAGAAGCTTCTTCTTCTTTTTCTTCTTTTTCTTCTTCTTCTTCTTCTTCTTCTTCTTCTTCTTCTTCTTTTCCTCCTCTTACTTGTTTTTATTCGTAAATGGCATCATAACCTTGCTAACCTCATAAATGCCATATACTTAGCTTGTTATCCTCCAAAATGACACAATAAGCTTAGTTAGGTCAAAAATGGCATAATTTGCTACGTTAGCTCAAGAATGGCATTTTTCTTCTTATTTAGCCTATTTAGTCCATTTATGACATAATTTAGCCTATTTAGTCCACAAATGACATAATAAGATGAAGAAAATCAAGGAAGAGGAAGGAAAGAAGGAATAGGAAGAAAAGAAGAAGAAGAAGAAGAAGTAGAAGAAGAAGAAGTAGAACTTCTTCTTCTTATTCTTATTCTAGTCTTCTCCTTCTTCTTCTTCTTCTTCTTCTTCTTCTTTTCCTCCTCTTACTTGTTTTTATTCGTAAATGGCATCATAACCTTGCTAACCTCATAAATGTCATATACTTAGCTTGTTGTCCTCTAAAATGACACAATAAGCTTAGTTAGGTCAAAAATGGCATAATTTGCTACGTTAGTTCAAAAATGGCATTTTTCTTCTTATTTAGCCTATTTAGTCAATTTATGACATAATTTAGCCTATTTAGTCCACAAATGACATAATAAGATGAAGAAAATCAAGGAAGAGGAAGAAAAGAAGGAATAGGAAGAAAAGAAGAAGAAGAAGAAGAAGAAGTTCTTCTTCTTCTAGTCTTCTTCTCCTACTTCTTCTTCTTCTTCTTCTTCTTCTAGTTTTCCTCCTCTTCTTCTTCTTCTAACTTTCTTGTTTCCCATTTTGCAGATTTAATTGACTATATGGAAGCTTGCATGGATGGAGTGCTTGTTTCCCTGTTCTTCTTTTCGTTTGTATTGAAGAATAATGTGGAACTTATTATATGGATGCATGGAACAATGTGTCGGATGAACATTGTGATATTAGTGTAAGATGTATGGATGAAACTGTGTTTCTTATGTATGTATGTTGTCATGGATGGAGCTATGTGTTGGATACATCATATGTCTGCGGTGCCTGTGAAAAAATATATATGTATATCTGTGTGTGAATTCCAGTGAAATTAAATGGATATAAATAAAAACAGGGGATATATAGCCTCTATGCCGTCTGCTAGCGGACGGCAAAGAGCTTTGCCGTCTGCTAGCAGACGGCAAAGAGGACACGTGGCAGCTACCTGTAGAAACTAGGAACACTGGCTGCCTATTTGGTCAGTTTGCCGTCTGCTGGCGGACGGCAAAGACCTTTGAATCTTTGCCGTCTACTGGCAGAAGGCATAGCTGGCCACGTGGCAGCTTCCCAGTGCTGGCCTAACTGAGCTCTTTGTCGTCTGTCAGTGGACGACAAAGAGCTTTGACTCTGTGTCGTCCGCTGGCGGACGGCAAAGAGCGTCGTTAACCCCCTAACGGCTCTGACCCCACCCCACTGCCGTCCGTTGTCTTTGCCGTTTGCTGGCCTCAGATGGCGGACGACACAATCCTTTGTCATCCATTTCTAAGAAGCGAACGGCAAAGAAGGCCTTTGCTGGCACCTGTTCAGACGGACAGTTTGCCGTCTGCTGGCAGACGCCAAAGAAGTTTGCCGTCTGCCATGGCGGACGGCAAAGAAGCTGATTAATGCGTGGATGTTAGAGCGTGGATATATCTAGCTTCCACTTAGCAAACGCATTAGCTTTCAAAGGGGGCGGAGGCCCTAGGATTAATGTGTGGATGTTGCAAAGGTTGAGGTGAGTAAAAGGGTTCCACGGCATTGTACTTGGGAACTTGAGTACGAGCCGGAGATGCAAGAGGTTCTCTCGAGTCATCCGCATCATGAATGGCATTTGGATCAAATGAGTTTGATGCGGATGTCGATGGCTTTAAGCGAGCATCAATTTCCTCCTTGACCGAGGACCGAACTTCTTTCAACATAGAGGCTTTGAGGTCCGCAAACATTGAAAGAATATCGGCCGCGGTCAAAGGGGCAACCGGGTTAATAGGAGCGGCGGGAGCAACGACCGGGGCACCAAGTGCCTCGGGCGCGGCGGGGGGTAGGTTTTGACCATCCTCCGCAACGGGTGCGCCACCTCCCTCATTCCCTAGATCGACCATATCCGCTAAGGTTGTAAAACCTTATATTAGAGCACGAGGCTCTAGTACCAATTGAAAGGATCAATATGGTCGACTAGAGGGGGTGAATAGGAGACTACAAATTTTAATCTTTCTTGTCAATTTTAAGGCTTAGCGGATAAATAGGGTTCACTAGATAAGCAACTAGGT
Organism: Aegilops tauschii subsp. strangulata; assembly: GCF_002575655.3. Classification (NCBI taxonomy): domain Eukaryota; kingdom Viridiplantae; phylum Streptophyta; class Magnoliopsida; order Poales; family Poaceae; genus Aegilops; species Aegilops tauschii. The sequence continues at coordinate 380,896,744 of NC_053040.3, forward strand.
GAATGCAATCTATATGACAAGCAAGCTCCAAGCTAAATATGCCAGGCAACAATCTAAGTAGCAAGCCAACAAGCATATAAAGCAAAGTAAGGTGCGGGAAAGGATTGACCACAAGTGAGACGAGGACGCGGGTTTTATCCCAAGTTCACTCTTCCTTGGGGAAGAGCTACTCTCCGTTTGGAGCGGTGCCGGAGCCAAAGCTTGTGGAACACCACCAAAGGCTCACCTTAATATCCTTCGAGTCACCCCCAACGGATGAGCCTCGAATCACTCGGGGTTGGTCTTGAAGGCGACCACCACACCTTTACAAACTTCTCCGGAGCACACCGCAAGCAAGTAAGCTTCTGGAGGAACCTCTAACCGCCTAGGAGCCCAAACTCCAAGAGTAACAAGTCAATGGGAAAGAAATGTTGCGGGGAACGCGATTTGGTTTGGTCAAGATGTAGATCGGGTCTTGCTCTCCCAATCCCCAAAGTTTCAATAAGTTTGGGTGGAGGGATTGAGAGTATTGAGCAAAATGAGGTGTAGCAATGGTGAAGCTCAACAAGACATTAGGGTTAGGGATGGAGGAAGAAGAAGGGGGGATTTTATAGTGTTTGTCCCGGGGTGGCCGTTTCTGCCCGTTGGACCCCGTGCGCACGGGCTAAATCAGCCCCGTGCGCACGGGGTACTCAGAGATTTTCACATCACCCCGTGCGCACGGGGGTCCAGAGAGTTTACGCAGTACCCCATGTGGACGGGGGTCAAAAGACCCCTTGCGCACGGGGTGCCAAGAGAGTTACGCAGTACCCCGTGCGCACGGGGGTCCAAAGAACCCGTGCGCACGGGGTACCCAGTAACTTTCCATCATAAGCTTTCTGAGTACCACATGCACGCACACTAGGATTTTAGGTGGTAGGAATGGGTAGGCTAGTGTATATGGTTCGGCAATGGCATTCCCACACAACTTTCATCCACACAAACCCCTCTTAATAGTGCGGTCTTTCCTACGACTCGAAGCAAACCAAAAACTAAACCTTCGATTCGCCGGATGACCATGCCTTTGACCTTTTCTAATTGGGGGGTCGCACATCTCCATCATGAAGCACTTGGAACCAATATCCTGAGATAAACTTTAGTAACCAATACTAGTTCAACTAACCACATTGTCATCACACCAAAATATAGTATAAGTGCCACTTGCACTTTCAGCTAGTTTTCGTGATTTTCGCATTCTCAACCAAGCTTTGTTGGCTTTGCAAGCTTGATACTTATTATGAAACTGGACAACCTTCGTGCACAGGTTTTAAAGGGTGGGTATCACCCCTGAAGGAAAGATTGATGACACTGTTTTTACCATGGCTTGATTTACTGAATAAAGGTTTGGTGTGAACAGTGGGAAATGCTAGAAGCATTCATGTTGGGCGTGATAACTAGATCCCTCGACCTTTCGCATATAAGCCCATTATACTTCATGGGAGATGTTTAATTTGGTATGTGTCTAAATTGTTGAATGTGAATGGATCATGGAACCTTGATTTGCTACAGAGTTATTTTATGGCGGCGGATGTCTTAGAGATCCTGAAAATCCGAGCATCGCCGAGGCAGGAGGATGACACGCTGGCTTGGGGGCAAGGCAAGTTTGGGATCTTTGTTTGTTAAAAGTGCATATCAGCTTGTGTTTGAAGAAGCTCATAGAGGAAGAACGACATGCTCTAGCTCAGTGCCTTATGGACGTAGGACTTGCTGGAAACTTATATGGTCATGTAGTGTCCCGCCCACTATCCAAAACTTTGCTTGGAGCGTGGCAATAAACTCGCTTCCAACATGGCAGAATAAACACAGAAGGGGTCTTAAACTAGACGACATGTGCCCTATTTGTTCTACCGAAACAGAAGATAACTTCCATCCGCTATGTTGATGCCCTCTTGCTCGTGACCTTTGAAAAACTATGGTGAAACTGTGGAATTTACCTGACCTGGCCTCTATTTAGAACACTACAAAGGAATCGTTATTGCATGCCGTTGATCTACTGCCCAATATCGAGCGATGTAGGATGTTAATGACACTTTGGCGCTGCTGGCATGTTCACGACGAGTGGTGCATCAAAAGTATCCACCCCCTATGGATGCTTACAAAAGGTTCCTTATTAGCTACCTTGATTCTCTGATTGGCTTGCAACTGGATCTTTCTTCTGATTCTAGCAAAGGGAAAGACAATCCGGTTATACCATCACATGTGATACTAGTTGGGGTGGTGCCGCTCATGGCATACCCCTAAACCTGTTTGGGTTAAACTGGACATTGATGGCTCCTATACTACGGATGATACAGCCGGTGCAGGTATGTTGTTGAGAGATGACAAGGGAGGAATGCTTTTTTCATCATGCAGGGAGCTTTTCTCTTGTCGTGAAGCTTTGGAAGCTAAAGTTTGCACTTGTATGGAAGGTCTTCCCTTTGGTATCCAGAGAAGTGACTTGCCAGTTGAAATGGATGGCCTCCATCATTGCAGGCACGTTGATCTGTCACGAGAACTAGATAGACCGGTTTACTCTTCTCTTGTCAAAGAGATTAGACATTGTATCAGTCTTCATGAAACTTTTATTGTCCATATTAATCATACACAAAATAAGGTTAGTGATAACTTAGGTGAACTTGCTAGAACTGAGGGTGGAACTATGACTCTCCTAGTAGTCAACGTGACCTGAGTCACTGGCGGAGACCCCCGGTGGGCAAGGTATGGCAGCCGCCATACCTTGATTCTGGGCAAAAACAAATTTATACATACGAATGTATTGTCGATTATCTCGTTCCCTCGTTCGAGTGCAGCTAGAAAAAGGCTGCTGGCACATAGGCACGCCGCACGGACGAGTTAGGCCAGCACACACAAGCACGCACGAGTTGGGCCTGCTGGCACACACAGGAAGCGGTCAAGCTCGTTGATTCCATCGAGCGCCAACCCACACGCACGCGCAAGCGATGAACCCTAGTGCAGCGACAGCGGCTGGTCAGGTCGCGATCCCGACGGGCGACTGGCGACGGGATAGGCTACGGCGGAGGCGGGCATGGGGCTTAAACGGCGGCGGCGGCAAGCTCCAGCGACAGCAGCAAGGTTGCATTTGATGAGCTATGTCCTAAAAATGCCAAAATGACTTCCGGGACAATTCAAAAAGACCTTGTCACGGCTGATCTTTTTTTTTGTGTGGACATCTTCTATGCTGCTATAGATTCCATCACCACAGAGTTTGATCATCATTTTAATGAGGTATTGCTACTACCGGTAGCGATGACAACAATTGAAAGGGCCTTCTCATAATGAAAATCATCAAGACTGAGTTGCGCAGCAAGATGACAGATGGTTGGCTTAATGACTTGATGGTTTGTTATATTGAGCGAGAGATCTTCAAAAGTATTGATCTTGGTAAGATTTAGGAAGATTTTCAGAATGAGGGTAGGGCATTGCCATTGCCTGGGTCTTTGATACGTCTCCGTCGTATCTATAATTTTTGATTGTTCCATGCCAATATTATTCAACTTTCATATACTTTTGGCAACTTTTTATATTATTTTTGGGACTAACATATTGATCCAGTGCCCAGTGTCAGTTCCTGTTTGTTGCATGTTTTATGTTTCGCAGAAACCCAATATCAAACGGAGTCCAAACGGGATAAAACGGACGGAGAATTATTTTTGGAATATTTATGATTTTTGGGAAGTAAAATCAACGCGAGACGGTGCCCGAGGGGGCCACGAGGCAGGGGGCGCGCCCTGAACCCTCGTGGGCACCCCGTAAGGCGGTTGACGCTCTTCTTCGGCCGCAAGAAAGCTAATTTTTTGGGGGGGGGGGGAAATCACGGCGAAGATTTCAGTCCAATCGGAGTTACGGATCTCCGGATATAAAAGAAACGGTGAAAGGGCAGCAGGAGAACGCAGAAACAGAGAGAGACAGATCCAATCTCGGAGGGGCTCTCGCCCCTCCCATTCCATGGAGTCCAAGGACCAGAGGGGAAACCCTTCTCCCATCTAGGGAGGAGGTCAAGGAAGAAGAAGACAAAGGGGCCCCCTCTCCCCTTCTCTTCCGGTGGCGCCGGAATGCTGCCGTGGCCATCATCATCACCGCAATCTTCACCAACAACGTCACCGCCATCATCACCAACTCTTCCCCCCTCTATGCAGCGGTGTAACCTCTCTCTTACCCGCTGTAATCTCTACTTAAACATGGTACTCAACGCTATATATTATTTCCCAATGATGTATGGCTATCCCATGATGTTTGAGTAGATCCGGTTTGTCCTATGGGTTATTTGATGATCAAGATTGGTTTGAGTTGCATGTTTTATTATTGGTGCTGTCCTATGGTGCTCTCTGTGTTGCGCAAGCGTGGGAGATCCCCGCTGTAGGGTTTGCAATATGTTCATAATTTGCTTATGATGGGTGGCGTGAGTGACAGAAGCACAGACCCGAGTAAGTAGGTTGTTTGCGTATGGGATAAAGAGGACTTGATACTTTAATGCTATGGTTGGGTTTTACCTTAATGATCTTTAGTAGTTGCGGATGCTTGCTAGAGTTCCAATCATAAGTGCATATGATCCAAGTAGAGAAAATATGTTAGCTTATGCCTCTCCCTCATATAAAATTACAATAGTGATTACCGGTCTAGTTATCGATTGCCTAGGGACAAATAACTTTCTCGTGACAAAAAGCTCTCTACTAAAACTAATTTAGTTGTGTCTTTATCTAAACAACCCCTACTTTTTATTTATGTGCTCTTTATTATCTTGCAAACCTATCCAAAAACACCTACAAAGTACTTCTAGTTTCATACTTGTTCTAGGTAAAGTGAACGTTAAGCGTGCGTAGAGTTGTATCGGTGGTCGATAGAACTTGAGGGAATATTTGTTCTACCTTTAGCTCCTCGTTGGGTTCGACACTCTTACTTATCGAAAACTGTTGCGATCCCCTATACTTGTGGGTTATCAAGACCTTTTTCTGGCGCCGTTGCCGGGGAGCCATAGCGTGGGGTGAATATTCTCGTGTGTGCTTGTTTTGCTTTATCACTAAGTAATTTTTATTTGCTGTTCTTAGTTGTTCTCTATCTTTAGTTATGGATATGAAACACGAAATACCACAAAAAATAGGTGTACTTGCTGCTCATGGAGATGGGGAACCTCCTAAAACCTTCGATGCTCAATATGTGAAAAATATTATGTACCACTTTGATAATCCTAAGAAAACCTCATTCAATTATGTAATGGGAGACACATTAGATCAACGTGAATACTTTAGGGATTATCGCTTGACTCAAAAAGGGAAACTATTATGGGATCAAATTTATATGTTGAAGTGGTATGCTAGGCAACTATGCTTGAGATATGATTATACTTGTTGCTCTAGGATGAAGTCTCCACACCTTCCCTTTTCATGCAAATTTAATGATAATGAAACCTTGGCTTCTTATGCTAGGGGTATATATGATTACTATGATGTGGAACAAATAGAAGAATTAGTTGCTTTTATGGGTGCTTATGAAATTGAATCTATGTTCAAAGAGTTTGAAAATCTTTATGATGTTGTTTATAGACCTGAAAATTTAGCTATCCTTAAATATTGCTATGACAATTATGAATTCAACTCCGATATTGATGCATTTATTGAGAAAGTCTCCGTTGTCCAAGAAGAGACTAATATTTTGCAGGAGTCTATGGAAGAAGAAATTGATGAAATTGTGAGCTCATTGGATGAAAAAGATGACGAGGAGAGCGAAGAACAAAAGGAGGAAGAGCGGATTAGCTACCCGTGCCCACCTTCTAATGAGAGTAAATCTTCAACTCATACATTGTTTAATTTCCCTTCGTGCCTACCGAAGGATGATTGCTATGATGACTATTATGATCCCGTTGATTCTCTTGAAATATCCCTTTTTGATGATGCTTGCTATGCTTGTGGCCAAGATGCCAATATGAATTATGCGTATGGAGATGAACTTGCTATAGTTCCTTATGTTAAACATGAAATTGTTGCTATTGCACCCACGCATGATAGTCCTATTATCTTTTTGAATTCTCCCGACTACACTATATCGGAGAAGTTTGCCTTTATTAAGGATTATGTTGATGGGTTGCCTTTTTCCGTTGCACATGATGATTTTGATGAATATAATATGCATGTGCTTGCTGCTCCTACTTGCAATTATTATGAGAGAGGAACTATATCTCCGCCTCTCTATGTTTCCAACACGGAAAAATTGCAAGAAACTGTTTATACTATGCATTGGCCTTTACTATGTGTGCATGAGTTGTTCTTTTATGACATGCCGATGCATAGGAAGAGAGTTATACTTCGTCATTACTTGATATATGTTACTTTGTGCTCACTATTAAATGCCAAATCATTGCTAATTAAAATTGGCTTTGATATACCTTGGGGTCCGGGTGGATCCATTACTTGAGCACTATATGCCTAGCTTAATGGCTTTAAAAAAAGCGCTGCCAGGAAGACAACCCGGAAGTTTTAGAGAGTCATTTATTTCTCTTGAGTGCTTTTATATAGTTCAAAAACAAAAAAATAAAGAGGGGAACCCTAAACTTTTCAAAAAGAAAAGCGAAAGTGAGAAAGACGAGCATTGTTGAAGTGGGAGCTAGCCTTGAACTTGTTCATGCTCACGGAAACTTTGTGAATCTTGATTACAGAAACTTTTCAACAAAAATAATTATCCCCTTGTACAATTCCATTGTATTATAAAAATAATGTGCCAAGGTTTGCCTTTAGGATGTTTACAATGCTTGTTGGTTTGTGCGGTGCAGGACAGAAACTTTGGCTGTAGTGCGTGATTTTTAATTTTTTACTGGAATGTCAAATGGTTCTGATTCTTTTTGCACTGTCTTTCTATACAAATTTTTTATTTTTCCTAATTTGGAAGAATTCTTCAAGTATCAGAAGTATGGTGAATGTTCAGATTATTACAGACTGTTCTGTTTTAGACAGATTCTGTTTTTGATGCATAGTTTGCTTGTTTTGATGAAACTATCAATTTATATCAGTGGATTAAGCCATGAAAAAGTTATATTACAGTAGCTACAATGCCAAAAAAAAATGAATTTGTTTGCAACAGTACTTAGAGTAGTGATTTGCTTTATTATACTAACGGATCTTACCGAGTTTTCTGTTGAAGTTTTGTGTGGATGAAGTGTTCGATGATCGAGAAGGACTCGATATGAGGAGAAGGAGGAGAGGCAAGAGCTCAAGCTTGGGGATGCCCGAGGCACCCCAAGTAAATATTCAAGGAGACTCAAGCGTCTAAGCTTGGGAATGCCCCGGAAGGCATCCCCTCTTTCTTCAACAAGCATCGGTATGTTTTCGGATTTGTTTCATTCATGCGATATGTGCAAATCTTGGAGCGTCTTTTGCATTTAGTTTTCATTTTTCTTTTATGCACCATGCTGGTATGAGGTAGTCCTTGGTTGATTTATAGAATGCTCATTGCACTTCACTTATATTCTTTGAGTATGGCTTTATAGAATGCTTCATGTGCTTCACTTATATCATTTGAAGTTTGGATTGCCTGTTTCTCTTTACATAGAAAACCGCCATTTGTAGAATGCTCTTTTGCTTCACTTATATTTGTTAGAGCGTGGACATATATTTTGTAGAAAGAATTAAACTCTCTTGCTTCACTTATATCTATTCAGAGAGATGACAGGAATTGGTCATTCACATGGTTAGTCATAAAATCCTACATAAAACTTGTAGATCACTGAATATGATATGTTTGATTCCTTGCAATAGTTTTGCGATATAAAGATGTTGATATTAGAGTCATGCTAGTGGGTAGTTGTGGATTAGTAGAAATACTTGTGTTGAGGTTTGTGATTCCCGTAGCATGCACGTATGGTGAACCGTTATGTAACGAAGTTGGAGCATGAGGTATTTATTGATTGTCTTCCTTATGAGTGGCGGTCGGGGATGAGCGGTGGTCTTTTCCTACCAATCTATCCCCCTAGGGGCATGCGTAGTAGTACTTTGCTTCGAGGGCTAATAAACTTTTGCAATAAGTATATGAGTTCTTTATGACTAATGTGAGTCCACGGATTATACGCACTCTCACCCTTCCATCATTGCTAGCGTCTTCGGTACCGTGCATTGCCCTTTCTCACCTCGAGAGTTGGTGCAAACTTAGCCGGTGCATCCAAACCCCGTGATATGTTACGCTCTATCACACATAAGCCTCATTATATCTTCCTCAAAACAGCCACCATACCTACCTATTATGGCATTTCCATAGCCATTCCGAGATATATTGCCATGCAACTTCCATCATCATCATATACATGACTTGAGCATTTATTGTCATATTGCTTTGCATGATCGTAAGATAGCTAGCATGATGTTTTCATGGCTTGTCCGTTTTTTGATGTCGTTGCTATGCTAGATCTTTGCACATCCCGGTACACCGCCGGAGGCATTCATATAGAGTCATATCTTTGTTCTAGTATCGAGTTGTAATATTGAGTTGTAAGTAAATAAAAGTGTGATGATCATCATTATTAGAGCATTGCCCCAGTGAGGAAAGGATGATGGAGACTATGATTCCCCCACAAGTCGGGATGAGACTCCGGACAAAAAAAAAAGAGAAGGCCCAAAAAAAAGAGAAAAAAAAACAAAAAAATGAGAGAAAAAGAGAGAAGGGGCAATGTTACTATCCTTTTACCACACTTGTGCCTCAGAGTAGCACCATGTTCCTCATATGGAGAGTCTCTTGAGTTATCACTTTCATATACTAATGGGAATTTTTATTATAGAACTTGGCTTGTATATTCCAACGATGGGCTTCCTCAAATGCCCTAGGTCTTCATGAGCAAGCAAGTTGGATGCACACCCACTTAGTTTAAGTTGAGCTTCCATATACTTATAGCTCTAGTGCATCCGTTGCATGCCAATCCCTACTCCTCACATTGACATAAATTGATGGGCATCTCCATAGCCCGTTGATTAGCCGCGTCGATGTGAGACTTTCTCCTTTTTGTCTTCTCCACATAACCCCCATCATATTATTCTATTCCACCTATAGTGCTATGTCCATGGCTCACGCTCATGTATTGCGTGAGGGTTGAAAAAGCTGAAGCGCGTTAAAAAGTATGAACCAATTGCTCGGCTTGTCATCGGGGTTGTGCACGATGTGAATATTTTGTGTGGTGAAGATGGAGCATAGCCAGACTATATGATTTTGTAGGGATAACTTTCTTTGGCCATGTTATTTTGAAAAGACATGATTGCTTTATTAGTAGGCTTGAAGTATTATTGTTTTTATGTCAAATGATAGACTATTGCTTTGAATCACTCGTGTCTTAATATTCATGCCATGATTAGACATATGATCAAGATTCTGCTAGGTAGCATTCCACATAAAAAATTATCTTTTTTATCATTTACCTACTCCAGGACGAGCAGGAATTAAGCTTGGGGATGCTGATACGTCTCCGTCGTATCTATAATTTTTTATTGTTCCATGCCAATATTATTCAACTTTCATATACTTTTGGCAACTTTTTATATTATTTTTGGGACTAACATATTGATCTAGTGCCCAGTGCCAGTTCCTGTTTGTTGCATGTTTTATGTTCCGCAGAAACCCAATATCAAACGGAGTCCAAACGGGATAAAAACGGACGGAGAATTATTTTGGAATATTTATGATTTTTGGGAAGTAAAATCAACGCGAGACGGTGCCCGAGGGGGCCATGAGGCAGGGGGCGCGCCCTGGACCCTCGTGGGCACCCTGTAAGGCGGTTGACGCTCTTCTTCGGCCGCAAGAAAGCTATTTTTTGGGGAAAAATCACGCCGAAGATTTCAGTCCAATCGGAGTTACGGATCTCCGGATATAAAAGAAACAGTGAAAGGGCAGCAGGAGAACGCAGAAACAGAGAGAGACAGAGAGACAGATCCAATCTCGGAGGGGCTCTCGCCCCTCCCACGCCATGGAGGCCAAGGACCAGAGGGGAAACCCTTCTCCCATCTAGGGAGGAGGTCAAGGAAGAAGAAGACGAAGGGGCCCCCTCTCCCCTTCTCTTCCGGTGGCGCCGGAACGCTGCCGTGGCCATCATCATCACCGCAATCTTCACCAACAACTTCACCGCCATCATCACCAACTCTTCCCCCCTCTATGCAGCGGTGTAACCTCTCTCTTACCCGTTGTAATCTCTACTTAAACATGGTGCTCAACGCTATATATTATTTCCCAATGATGATGGCTATCCTATGATGTTTGAGTAGATCCGTTTTGTCCTATGGGTTATTTGATGATCAAGATTGGTTTGAGTTGCATGTTTTATTATTGGTGCTGTCCTATGGTGCTCTCCGTGTCGCGCAAGCATGAGAGATCCCCGCTGTAGGGTTTGCAATATGTTCATGATTTGCTTATGATGGGTGGCGTGAGTGACAGAAGCACATACCCGAGTGAAAGGATCGATATAGTTGACTAGAGGGGGGGTGAATAGGCAACTAACAATTTTTAGTTTTTCTTTACCAATTTAAACTTTGCATCAAAGTAGGTTGTCTAGATATGCAACTAAGTGAGCAACCTATATGATGCAATGACAACAAGCACACAAGCAAGCAAGGGATTTAACACAAGTAAGCTTGCGAAAGTAAAGGGACGAGATAACCAAGAGTGGAGCCGGTGAAGACGAGGATGTGTTACCGAAGTTCCTTCCTTTTGAGGGGAAGTACATCTCCGTTGGAGCGGTGTGGAGGCACAATGCTCCCCAAGAAGCCACTAGGGCCACCGTATTCTCCTCACGCCCTCACACAATGCGAGATGCCGTGATTCCACTATTGGTGCCCTTGAAGGCGGCGACCGGACCTTTACAAACAAGGTTGGGGCAATCTCCACAACTTAATTGGAGGCTCCCAACGACACCACAAAGCTTCACCACAATGGACTATGGCTCCGCGGTGACCTCAACCGTCTATGGTGCTCAAACACCCAAGAGTAACAAGATCCGCTAGGGATAAGTGGGTGGAATCAAATTTCTCTTGGTGGAAGTGTAGATCGGAGCCTTCTCAACCAATCCCGAGCAAATCAACAAGTTTGATTGGCTAGGGAGAGAGATCGGGTGAAAATGGAGCTTGGAGCAACAATGGAGCTTTTGGGGGAAGAGGTAGGTCAACTTTGGGGAAGAAGACCTCCTTATATAGTGGGGGGAACAATCCAACCGTTACCCCCCAAAACAGCCCCGCAGAGGGCGATACTATCGCAGGAGGCAGCGGCACTACCGCTGAGAACAGCGGTACTACCGCTCCCCCGGGCGGTACTACCGTGAAATTTGGAGGGCAGGAGAGAGACGGACCCGAGCGGTACTGCCGCGGTGGTAGGGCGGTACTACCGCTCATGAGCGGCACTACCGCTCATGAGCGGCACTGCCGCTCTACTGCCGCTGCAAAGTACCGCACAATCCGACACGAGAAATGATGCCTCGAGTCGACGCGGTAGGGGCCTGGTACCGCAGCGGTACTACTGCTGAGGACCCACCGGCGGTACTACCGCTGCGGAGCGGTACTGCCGCCTGTGACCCCTAAGCGGTACTACCGCTGGGACCAGACACAGCGCAAAGAAAGGGGAAAGAGATCTCCAATGAAGCGGAAAGGCTCAGAGGGTGTAAAGAGAATGTGTACGTGTTGATTCCACCCTAGCCTTACTAAAGCGGACCCCCTCTTGATAGTACGGTGACTCCTATGAAACTAGTCCACCAAAAAGAAGCGAAAGAGCTAGACCGTCTTGAATGACACTGCGAGGGGAAAGAAATCGTCTCGTGCCAAAGGATGAATCTCTGAAATGCTCAAAGCACACGATTAGTCCGCAAACATGTTGTCACCAATCACCAAAACTACATCTAGAGAGATATGCCTTAACAATCTCCCCCTTTTTGGTGGATTGATGACAACCAGGGATTTGCACAAGGATATATCATGAAAGTAAAGATACTTAGAACTACAAAATATAGACGGGCTCCCCCTGAATGTGTGCACCTAGTTAGTACTGCCTTTGGAATGTAGGACACACACATTAGGATCAACACTCCCCCTATATTTTATAGTTCAACAACCTAAGCATAGGATACATGAGAGCAGGTAATATAACAGGATAGACAAGCAACTCATAAGATACCAAAGTACTAGAAAGACATAGATAAAGATAAGGTAGCATATGTCTTACACCATATGTCTAGAACTTAGGTCTCACTGGCACACAACCAAACAATGCAAATGGCGAGAAAACACAACGACACTACAAAGAAAACGACGAAACGACGACACCATAAACCACACCATAAAGCACAAATCCCTAAGCTCTCTCCCCCTTTGGCATCGAGACACCAAAAGGGCAAAGAGCAACGCTATGGCTCCAGGTGAAAGCAAACTGAGGAGCTCTCTCATCACATCCTGGTAGGGTCATCTGCACTGCCATCCTCAGTCGGAAACTGCTCGGTGTCGGAATCGGTCCACGGACAGTGCTGCTGAATCCACTCCTCTTCCTCAGTGATCTGGCCCTCAGACCCACTGACAACGGTCACACCCAGCTGACGCATGAGCTCCTTGTGACGCCCCTGGCCTTCTTCTCAGCCACATGAGTCATGTACTAACCATGAGACTCCATGCAGAAAAGCTTCTTCATCTTGCGCTTGAGCTTCTTTGCCCAAGAGGGCTCTGTCCCAGAAGGCTCATAATCCTCATCGTCATCATCAGCCTCAGCCCCGTTCTCGGTCTCCATGTCAGCAGCAGTAGATGGACCCCCGGATTTAGGGGCTGGGGTGCCCCAATTGTCCTTCTTCCTCAGACGCTTGATCTCATGAGAAACCAATTCTCCAGTTTCCAGCATCACCTAGGAATAGACACGTGCCCAGGCCTTCTCAATGAGCAGCATGATGAACGGACCATAGATCGGGCACTTGCGCTCAGAAATGGCAGTGAGAAGTTCAGACCACATAACATGAGAAATGTCCAGGGACTCACCAGTGTTTGCTTCCTTCTTATGCTGGCAGAAGAGAAGCATATCCACGAGATAGGACTGGACCATATCCAGATTCCCGATGCGAGGAAAGAGGGTCTCTCGAAAGACACGATGAAGGATGTCCAGAAAGGTAGACAGCTCATAGGTTTCCTTCTTAGTCACAGGGTGAACCTTCACAGTGCAGTAGGGCCAGAGGGCTTGCTTGTGAGTGGAGTTGACATTGCGGTGAGGGCGAAAGCCGACAGGAGTCTCAAGCCCGTGATCTTCCACCTCAAGTAACTCCATGAAGGCCTTCCACTTGACAGACAGTAACTTGCCATTTGTCATCCAGGTCAGAGTCCTTTCTTCATCAGTGCCAAGATGGACAGTAGCATAGAATTGAGCCACCAAATCTGCATCAAAGTCCTTGTTGAACTGCATGATTCTGAGAATGTTGAGCTGAGCACACATCTGAAGAGCTTCACCAAAGTACTCAGGATCATTTTCCATGGCATCCATGTCGATGGAGCAAACATCAACATAGAGATTCTTCTTGGCCTTGATCACATCAAAGTAGATCGCAAACTGAAAGCGGTTCCAGAACGGGCGGTTGACCAAATTGGGTTCTTGGTCTTCCGCATAGGGCTTGCGGCGACGCCTTTCCCAGAACTCCTTGGCAGACAACTCAGTCACAGTCTTGCCCCTTGGCTTCGACCTATTGGCAGGTTTCTTCTGGAGTTGAGGCGGAGGTGCCGCACTTGAGGAAGCACCTGCTGACTCAGAGGTGCGGTAGCGCTTTGATGTTGCACGACCGGGGTTGACACGGCGGACTTGCTGCTCAGGATGTTCATCACGTGGAACCAAACACACGAACAGAAGAGCCAACACGAAAGAAAGAGCATAAGCCTCCAAACAAAATAACATGGATCAAACAGTGGTAGGAAAATGATGGAATCGGGCAAGCAGCGGTAGTACCGCTGGCCATAGGCGGCAGTACCGCACGAGCGGTAGTACCGCTCCAGTGGGAGCGGTAGTACCGCTCAAGACTGGGAAACGGCGGTTCCTACTGCCGTGGTCAGATCCGGCACTACCGGACTTCCAAATTCAAAAATACTCCTACCAAAACTTAATCCACACAGTCTAGACACCTTCTCCAAACTACTCAAGCCGGGATTTAGCCAAAAAATGAGAGATGCAACCACTATTGCCCCAAAAACGCTAGATCTGAGAACTAGACAAAAAGACAGAAGGAACGAGGGCAATACCGGCATCCATGGCAAGAGGACGAGGTGGGGATCGACTCCACCAAAGGGAATGGAGAGGGATGGACCGGAGACGGCGGCCCGCCGGAGCCCTCCCGCGGCGAGGCGACGCTGGAGAGAGGAAGAGGAACGAGGGGGCGGTGCGAATGGGTATGGGAGAGGAGAAACCTCCCCCTGCCCCGACATAACCCCCTGGTCCCGCCCCCCAACGGTAGTACCGCTCGGGTGGGCGGTAGTACCGCTTGTCAACATAAGCGGTAGTACCGCGCACCACCAGCGGTAGTACCGCCCAGCGAGATGCAACTACTAGACAAAAGGGCAAAGATAAAAAAGGAACGGAAAAAAACGGCAAGAAGAGGAGACTAAGACAAGGCAGAGAGAAAGAAAGGCAAGAGACAACGAGGACCAACCACAAGACACAGCCTCTCCAAGGAGAGGGCGGTGGCCGGAGCCACCTATGTTTGAGTCAATTGGTATGGCACCGCGAAGAATTATCCTTGGGCCCATGACCAAAACTCGTCTTTGAAGCACAAGTACCATAAAAAATGGCTAATGTGGAAGAGTTTATCAATTTATGCATAATAAGGGGAGGGAGAGTTCGTTAAGAGAACAACACTCCCCCTATGTCCATGCCTACACCTAAACAAGATAACAAGTTGAGTATGGTGGGGAGTGCAAGTGTTCAAGCATAATTGCTCGAATCAATGATATTTAGCTCATGCCTTAACTCGCGAAATCGTGCTTCATCCAACGGCTTTGTGAAAATATCTGCAAGGTTATCATGAGTGTTGACATAGTTGAGCTCGATCTCCCCTCTCCTAATATGATCCCGGATGAAGTGATACCGAATCTCAATATGCTTCGTCTTGAAGTGTTGCACCGGGTTGAGAGAAATCTTGATGGCACTTTCATTGTCACACCAAAGAGGCACTTTGTCACAAATGACACCGTAATCCTTTAAAGTTTGCCTCATCCATAAGAGTTGTGCACAACAACTGCCGGCCGCCACATACTCCGCTTCGGTGGACGAGAGAGACACACAACTTTGCTTTTTAGAAGACCAACTTACCAAAGAGCAACCAAGGAATCGGCACCCTCCGGAAGTGGACTTCCTATCCACTTTGTCTCCCGCCCAATCGGAGTCCGAATACCCTACAAGCTTGAAGTTTGCTCCTCTTGGGTACCATAAGCCAAAGTTTGGGGTATGAGCCAAATATCGAAAGATTCGCTTGACCGCCACAAAGTGGCTTTCCTTAGGTGCGGCTTGAAAACGTGCACAAATTCCCACACTCAACATGATATCCGGTCTAGATGCACAAAGGTAAAGTAAGGAACCAATCATGGAGCGATATACCTTTTGATCCACATCTTTACCATTGGGATCGATGTCAAGTTGGCACTTGGTGGGCCTTCGAGTGGACGCCGGCTTGACATCACTTAGCTTGAATCTCTTGAGCATGTCTTGAGTGTATTTGGCTTGGTTGATGAAGGTTCCTTCTCTTCTTTGCTTTACTTCGAAACCGAGAAAGAACTTCAACTCTCCCATGGAAGACATCTTGAACTTTGAGGTCATGAGTGCGGCAAATTCCTCATTGAAAGCTTTGTTAGGGGAACCAAAGATAATGTCATCAACATATAGTTGGCACACAAACAACTCCCCTTTGACCTTCTTAGTAAAAAGAGTGGGGTCGATTAGCCCAACTTCAAACCCACGATCTTGTAACAACTCGGTAAGGTGGTCATACCACGCACGTGGGGCTTGTTTAAGGCCATAGAGTGCCTTATCGAGTTGATACACATGATCGGGAAAGTAGGGATCCTCGAACCCGGGGGGTTGCTTGACATAAACCAACTCATTAATAGGACCATTAAGAAAAGCACTCTTCACATCCATTTGTTGCAACTTAAAGTTGTGATGAGAAGCATAAGCAATCAACAAACAAATAGATTCAAGGCGAGCAACGGGAGCAAAGGTTTCACCGTAGTCGATACCCTCGACTTGGGAGTAGCCTTGTGCCACCAATCGTGCCTTGTTGCGGATGATGGTCCCATGAGCATCTTGCTTGTTCTTGAATATCCACTTGGTTCCAATGACATTGTGGTTCCCCGTTGGCCTTGGCACTAATCTCCACACCTTGTTGTACTCGAAGTTGTTGAGTTCTTCATGCATGGCATTAAGCCAATCCGGATCTTCGAGTGCTTCATATACCTTTTGGGGTTCCACACAAGAGACAAACGTGTGATGTTCATAATAGTTTGCCAATTGTCTACGAGTGCTTACCCCCTTTTGAATGCTTCCAAGCACATTCTTCATGAGATGACCCTTGGTGGAGAGCTTGGAAGCAATCTTGGCGGCACGACGCTCCAATTCCTCCTCGGTGGTGAGTTGAGGAGCGGTCACTTGATCATCTTGAGCGCCGTCTTGAGCTTGTTCTTGATCTTGAACTTGCTCGGGGGAGAGAACTTGACCTTGGGCATCACTTGGTGTGTCACCACCATCTTGAGCATGATCTTGCCCTTGGTCTTGTTCATGAGGATGAGGGCCTTCACTTTGTTCTTGGAAGCGTGTGGGCCTTGGGTTGGTGATGGCTCCACTTGAGTGGAGCATTGTCCTTCTCCTTCGGCCACAAGGGGTTCCTCAATGGGTAGGATAAAACCAACACCCATTCTTCTTATGGCTTGAGGAGGAATTTCATCACCTACATCACAAGTGCCACTTTGCTCCACTTGGGAGCCGTTACTCTCATCAAACTCCACGTTACACGTCTCCTCAATAACTCCCGTAGATTTATTGAGGACACGGTAAGCATGAGAGTTTGTAGCATAACCAACAAATATGCCCTCATAAGCTCTAGCCTCAAATTTAGACAACCGAACACCTTTCTTGAGAATGAAACACTTACACCCGAACACCCGAAAGTACTTGAGGTTGGGCTTGTTACCGGTGAGTATCTCATATGGAGTCTTGTTCAAGCCCTTGCGGAGGTAGAGCCGATTGGATGCATGACACGCGGTGTTGATGGCTTCGGCCCAAAAGTTGTATGGAGACTTGAACTCCGCCATCATGGTCCTTGCGGCATCCATCAACGTCCGGTTCTTCCTCTCCGCAACACCATTTTGTTGAGGGGTGTAAGGTGCGGAATATTGATGCTTGATCCCCTCATCACTAAGAAACTCATCCAAGGTGTAGTTCTTGAACTCGGTTCCGTTGTCACTTCTTATTGTCAAGATCTTTGCATTGTGTTGACGTTGGGCTTCATTTGCAAAGTCAATGACCGTTTGTTGGGTCTCACTCTTCCTCTTGAAGAAATACACCCAAGTGTATCTTGAATAGTCATCCACAATCACCAAGCAATACTTTCTACCCCCAATACTATCAAAGGATGGAGGCCCAAAGAGATCCAAATGAAGGAGCTCCAAAGGCCTCTTCGAGTAAATGAGAGTCGTGGGAGGCTGAGCCTTCTCATGAAGCTTTCCTTCGATACAAGCACTGCAAGAACGATCTTTAGCAAAACTAACGTTCGTTAGTCCACGGACATGGTCCCCCTTGAGAAGACTTTGCAAAGATCTCATATTGACATGGGCTAACGGGCGATGCCAAAGCCATCCCACGTCAACTTTAGCCATTAGGCATGTCGCGGTCTTAGTGGGTCGCTCCGAAAAGTTAATCACATAGAGACCGTTCTCGACATGCCCAACAAAGGCTACTTTAAGAGTCTTGCTCCACAAGAGGGCCGCGGTATCAATATCAAAGAAGGTGGCAAAACCCATGATTGCAAGTTGACGAATGGAAAGTAAATTGTATGCAAGGGACTCAACAAGCATGACTTTCTCGATCGTGAGATCATGAGAAATGACAACTTTGCCGAGTCCCAATACCTTAGAAGACGAGGCATCACCCCACTCAACATTGGTGGGCATAGATGGAATCTTTTGCACGTCCACCACCAAGTCCTTGCTTCCGGTCATATGATTTGTAACTCCACTATCGAGCAACCATGATCCCCCACCGAAAGCAAACACCTACAAGAGATCAATGCTTGGTTTTAGGTACCTATTTTGTAATGGGTCCTTTGATGTTAGTAGCAAGGGTCTTAGGAACCCAAATAGACCATTCAATATACTCATGAGGAGAACCAACAAATTTGGCATAAACATGCCCATCACTAGCACGGCATAGCACATAAGAAGGATTAAAGTCGCCGGCTTTGTTGGAAGGGGTGGCATTGCCCTTCTTGACACCGCCACCCTTCGCATTGTTCTTCTTCTCCTTGGAAGCACCCTCTCCCTCCTTCACAAAAGTTTGCTTGAGAGGAGGAGGTCGTTTGGTCTTGTCATTCTTCTTCTTGTTCTTGGGCTTGGGTGCGAACCCAATCCCCTCCTTGGCCACAACTTCCTTTTGATTGCTCAAAAGGTCGTTGAGGTTCTTCTCACCTTGTATGCATGACACAAGGCCTTTCTCAAGTTGCTCCTTCAACTTAGCATTCTCCTCAACAAGATACACATGCTCACAACAAGGGTTAGTAGCATTTGCATTATCAATTAACACCATATGAGGAAAGGTGGCTTTCTCCTTAGTTAGCTTCACTTGGAGTTGATCATGAGACTCCTTGAGGCTAGCATGAACACCCTTCAAGACTTTGTGAGCCTTGTCGAGAATGTCAAACTCCTCTTTGAGTCTAGCAAGATCAACCCCAAGCTTTGCCTTCTCGGAGTTTAGCACACGAGACACAACAAGAGCATTATCAAGATCTTTCTTTAACTTAGCATGATCATCGTTGTATGACTCCTCAAGAGCCAAACGAAGACCACGCTCTTCGTCAAGAGCATTGGAAAGATCCGAAATCTCATCGGCATAGTCACGACTATGCCCCTCCATCTTAGAGATGGTATCTTCGTGAGCGTCGATCATGTCATTGGCTTCACCAAGTTGTTCCAAGAGAGCAACGAAGTGCTTCTTGAATTTACCCTTGAGTTTACCCATAAAGGTCTCAAACTCATTTTCCTCCACATTTGTCCCCTCATGTTCATCAATGCTATCCGTCGAAGAAGGATGATTAATGATGGTAGTTTTGATGTTGGGGGTTACCTTGTTGGTGGCTTTAGCCATGGGGCACTTGGCGGTGATGTTCTCATTGGGTGAGTCGAAGAGAGACATCCGTGGAGTCATCGCAATGGCAACGGAGGCCATGGCAACCGACTCACCATCTTCATCATCGTCATCATCCTCATTGTACTCTTCTTGTACCACCAATGCCTTGGGAGGAGTCTTCTTGGTGAAGTTGCTCTTGTTGGGGAACGACTTGGCCTTGTCCTTTCGGATGAGCTTGCCACCATTGTCTTCCCTCTTCTCGTAAGGGCACTCCGCAACAAAGTGGCTCACATTGCCACAATTGAAGCAAGTCCTCACTCGTTGCTTGCCCTTTGCGCCACTTGAATTGTTCTTGTTGAAGTTTGGCCTTGTGTTCTTCTTGCTCCAAAATTGCCTTGAAGCAAGAGCCATGTGTTCATGATAGGCATACTTCGTATCTTCGAGGTTGATCTCCTCTTCTTCCTCTTCATCCTCTTCCTCCATACTAACCTTGGCCTTTAGAGCAAGGTTGGGCTTCTTTACTCTTTGAGAGTGAAGAACCGCATTGTCGGCAGTCTTGTCCAAGATGCTCATAGCAACGAACTCATCCAACACTTCACTTGAGGACAAGGTGTGGAAGTCCGACCTTTGACGAATGACGGAGGACATGGCTTTGTGGTAGGGCATCATTGCCTTGAGGAATTTGCGCTTGATCCAATTGTCATCCGTGTCCTTACTTCCATGATCTCGGAGAGAGACCGCGAGTTTGGTTACTCTCCGAAAAAGCTCACGAGGTTCTTCATCTTCTTTCATTGCAAACTCATCGGCTTCATCTTGCACCACTTCATAGTTGGAACGTTGAATGCTTGCGCTTCCCCGATAGAGGGAAACAACTTGGAGCCAAGCATCTTTGGCCACGGTGTAGGGCCGGAGATGAGGAAGATCTTCGGGTGGGATTGCTTCTTGGATGATGAAGAGAGCATTATCGTTGAATTGATGATCCACGACTTCTCTAGGAGTGAAGTTACTTCGGTCATGCGGATAGAAACCTTCTTCAATGATTCTCCAAAGGTTAGTGTTCACATGATTTAAATGACGCTTAAAACGATAGACCCAAGAATCAAAATCTACATTCTTCTCAATCTTAGGGGTCGGGCCGGCATGATTCAAATGAGTGGAAGGGAGCGGTCCACCATAGACAAGTGGAGGTTCCACATGGGCAAAGATGCCGGTGCCATTTTTACCACTAGAAGAAGGAGCTTTCTCGCTAGTAGCTTCCCCCTTGTCGGAGGTAGCATCCGTCACCTTGTTGGCGGGATCACCCACTTTCAACGGTGCGGTGAAAAGTTTAAGCCCTTCTAAGAATTTATTAAACATGCTTTCGACCTCGGTAGTCATGGAGGTTTTCAATGTGTCCAACGCCACATTGAATTCCTCACGAGAGACCGCGGTTCCCCCATCTCCCGTAGACGAGACCGGATTCACACCGGAGTGCTCCTCCACACCGTCTACGACATCAACCATACTCCTCAGACGGTAATGTCCTTAATATAGAGACGAGGCTCTGATACCAATTGAAAGGATCAATATAGTTGACTAGAGGGGGGGTGAATAGGCAACTAACAATTTTTAGCCTTTCTTTACCAATTTAAACTTTGCATCAAAGTAGGTTGTCTAGATATGCAACTAAGTGAGCAACTTATATGATGCAATGACAACAAGCACACAAGCAAGCAAGGGATTTAACACAAGTAAGCTTGCGAAAGTAAAGGGACGAGATAACCAAGAGTGGAGCCGGTGAAGACGAGGATGTGTTACCGAAGTTCCTTCCTTTTGAGGGGAAGTACATCTCCGTTGGAGCGGTGTGGAGGCACAATGCTCCCCAAGAAGCCACTAGGGCCACCGTATTCTCCTCACGCCCTCACACAATGCGAGATGCCGTGATTCCACTATTGGTGCCCTTGAAGGCGGCGACCGGACCTTTACAAACAAGGTTGGGGCAATCTCCACAACTTAATTGGAGGCTCCCAACGACACCACAAAGCTTCACCACAATGGACTATGGCTCCGCGGTGACCTCAACCGTCTAGGGTGCTCAAACACCCAAGAGTAACAAGAGCCGCTAGGGATAAGTGGGGGGAATCAAATTTCTCTTGGTGGAAGTGTAGATCGGGGCCTTCTCAACCAATCCCGAGCAAATCAACAAGTTTGATTGGCTAGGGAGAGAGATCGGGCGAAAATGGAGCTTGGAGCAACAATGGAGCTTTTGGGGGAAGAGGTAGGTCAACTTTGGGGAAGAAGACCTCCTTATATAGTGGGGGGAACAATCCAACCGTTACCCCCCAAAACAGCCCCGCAGAGGGCGGTACTACCGCAGGAGGCAGCGACACTACCGCTGAGAACAGCGGTACTACCGCTCCCCCGGGCGGTACTACCGTGAAGTTTGGAGGGCAGGAGAGAGACGGACCCGAGCAGTACTGCCGCGGTGGTAGGGCGGTACTACCGCTCATGAGCGGCACTGCCGCTCTACTGCCGCTGCAAAGTACCGCACAATCCGACACGAGAAATGACGCCTCGAGTCGATGCGGTAGGGGCCTGGTACCGCAGCGGTACTACTGCTGAGGACCCACCGGCGGTACTACCGCTGCGGAGCGGTACTGCCGCCTGTGACCCCTAAGCGGTACTACCGCTGGGACCAGACACAGCCCAAAGAAAGGGGAAAGAGATCTCCAATGAAGCAGAAAGGCTCAGAGGGTGTAAAGAGGATGTGTACGTGTTGATTCCACCCTAGCCTTACTAAAGCGGACCCCCTCTTGATAGTACGGTGACTCCTACGAAACTAGTCCACCAAAAAGAAGCGAAAGAGCTACACCGTCTTGAATGACACTCCGAGGGGAAAGAAATCGTCTCGTGCCAAAGGATGAATCTCTGAAATGCTCAAAGCACACGATTAGTCCGCAAACATGTTGTCATCAATCACCAAAACTACATCTAGAGAGATATGCCTTAACACCGAGTAAGTAGGTTGTTTGCGTATGGGATAAAGAGGACTTGATATTTTAATGCTATGGTTGGGTTTTACCTTAATGATCTTTAGTAGTTGCGGATGCTTGCTAGAGTTCCAATCATAAGTGCATATGATCCAAGTAGAGAAAATATGTTAGCTTATGCCTCTCCCTCATATAAAATTGCAATAGTGATTACCGGTCTAGTTATCGATTGCCTAGGGACAAATAACTTTCTCGTGACAAAAAGCTCTCTACTAAAACTAATTTAGTTGTGTCTTTATCTAAACAGCCCCTACTTTTTATTTATGTGCTCTTTATTATCTTGCAAACCTATCCAAAAACACCTACAAAGTACTTCTAGTTTCATACTTGTTCTAGGTAAAGTGAACGTTAAGCGTGCGTAGAGTTGTATCGGTGGTCGATAGAACTCGAGGGAATATTTGTTCTACCTTTAGCTCCTCGTTGGGTTCGGCACTCTTACTTATCGAAAACTGTTGTGATCCCCTATACTTGTGGGTTATCAAGAGTCTTCTAGACGCCATTGAATGCTTCTTTATCGGTATGTTTTAGGTTGTTTTCCTATTGAAACATGCCTACATTTTCATTGTATTTGGATTTTTGTTTGTAATGTGTGTTGAATCTTCCGATTTGCATCAAAAGAATTCTTTCATTAAGACTTCGCCACACCTTATTTTTTTTCGTCCTCCGCCTCTGACCTGAGTAATATAATGTTTACCCCCCAAAAAGTATATAGGTTCCTAAAAAAAGAGTATAGGTTGATACGGTGACTCCGCTAGAGTCGCTCTGTGTGCAGCAGGCCATAAGCGACCGAGCCAGAAACACCCGATGTCGCTTCCTCGGTTTGATCATTGGCCGCGGCACGGGACCCTAGCCTAAGGCCAACTCCACCACGCGACCCTATCCTGTCTGCCCCCGTCCGTTTGGGGTAAAAGGGACAAACGAGACGGCCCAGCGCGCGGGCGCAAACGGACTTTTGTCCGCTTTGTGTCCGCTTTCGACCCATCCCCGGCCCAAGTTTGCGCCGGTTTTGGGGTGAAACGGACAGCGCGCGGACGGGCGGGACGCGCGCGCTTGTCCTCCCCTGGCCCGCTTGTCGGTGGGAGAAACCAACCCCCCCCCTCCACGCCCATTTGGCGCCATTTCCCCCAAACCCTCCCACGTCCCTCCCGCCGCCCCCTCTCTCCCCCGTCCATGGTCGATGCCCCGCCGAGTTCCGGCGGCCTGGCCGTCGACCCGCCCGCAAAGGTGAAGAAGAAGGCGCCAAGGAAGCCGCGGTCGGAGTGCATGCCGGAGGAGATCGCCAAGTTGGACGCGGAATCGGCGAAGAGGAGGGAACGGAGAGCGATCGTCAAGGTCAATGCCGCCGCGGCCAAGTTCGCCGCCCAGCGCGATGAGCTGGAGGCCGCGCGGCGCAAGGCCGCTGCCGACGAGAAGGAGGACCTCGTCAACAAAGCGCACGCCATCCTCATGCTTGGCATGGGCCGTCCGGCCGGGTTCCCTGCATCGGCCGTTGGCCCGGCGAGCACAAGCTCGTCGGTCGCCCGGCCTACGCACTGCCAGTCGCCGACGTCGCGCACCTTGCCCATGTCGCCCGGCTTTCCTCCGCCAAGGCACGACGGCCAGAACCGTTTCTCGGGGTTGCCGGACGTGGGCTTGTTCGCGCCGTCCACACCGCGCCCCGCGGCCGTCATCGACCTCAACGTCACGCCTGGGTCCAGCAGCGGCGGCCGGCCGTCCGTCGAGATGCAAAGAAAGCAGGCACGAGCACCATGCCCCCCCCCCCCGCGTCTTGTTTGACGGAATGCCAACCCCAACGCCAACGATCGACGACCCCTTCCACAACCAGTACATGGAGGACGTGGTCTTCGAGGGTGGGCATGGCCGTGCCTACGACCCCGAGGAGACCCAAAGTCAGGATGGCCGCGCCCAGTACGTCCCCGATGAAGAGGCCGACGACCGTGCTGACTACGACCATGGTGACTCGTGGCATGAAGGTGATACCTCTATGTCGAAGGTGATGGTGATGATGAAGAAGAAGAAGGTAATGACGTTGATATTAGTGGCGCGCCATTGTTCATCGACGAGCTCACCCAAAGAGCGGAAGCACAAAAGAAGAGGAAGAGCATTCGCACGGGTTCATATACACAAGATGAGGACAAGTTGATTTGCCAAGCTTGGACGGAGATTAGCCAAGATCCGAGGACCGGCGTGCAACAAAAGGGCATTGTTTTTTGGACGAGAGTCCACAAAACATTCCATGAAAGGAAGATGTTTGAGCCCTACCAAATTACAAGCAACCGTGGCATCGGCTCGATTCAAAAGAGATGGTTGTTCATCCAACAAGAGTGCAACAAGTATTGCGCCGCATTTGAGAGCGTTGAAGCACGGCCCGTGAGTGGTCTCGGCGTTGGGGACATGGTATGCTCTCCTCTTCCTAGCCCTTTCCTTGCTACAACCATGAGACTTCGGCCGTGTATATGTTTGCATGTTCACTTGTTGTTGATCATGTGATGTAGGCATTTCAATCTTTGGAGGCATTCAAGGCCCGGCACAATGACAAGCCATTCACTCTTACGCATTGTTGGACGATCATCAACAATTGCCCTAAGTTCAAGGACCAATACCGTGAACTACAAAGGAAGAGAGGCAAGAAGACGGCCAAGTTCGCCGGAGGTGGAGATGGCGAGGCGTTGAAGAGGCCGAGGGGCAAGACCAACTCCAAGGTTGACGACATACGTGATGCCTCATCCATGGCCTTGCATGAGACTTTGCATGGCATGATGTCCCAAAAGGATGTGAGGGACGAGAAGAAGCGGCAAAGCAAGGACGAGCAAATGAAGCAATACCTAGACCTTCAAAGACAGAAGCTTGAGATGGAGGAGGCGGCCAAGCGGAGGAAGATCGACATGGAGGAGACGGCCCGGCAAAGGCAGCTCGACATGGAGGAGGCGGCCCGGCAAAGGCAGCTCGACATCGAGGCCGACAACGTCAAGGCCAGGCAGAGGCAGCTCGACATCGAGGCCACCAATGTCGCCACCAAAGCGAAGGAGGTGGTCCTTGCGATCATGAGCGTGGACTTGTCGAAGATGAGCGAGAAGACGAGGGCCTGGTTCGAGGCCAGGTAGAAGGAGATGCTCGACGGCGAAGGCCTGAACTAGGTCGTCCGATCGGCGTCGGCCGTTCTTTTTTGGAGGCTGGCATGGGTGCCGCCCGCCCGCTGGGCCGCTGGCAGTGTGCCGGCGAGAAAAACATTCATTCTGGAGGCCGGCTGTGTTGCCGGCCGCTGGCTGTGTTGCCGGCGAGGACAACTATTCATTTTGGAGGCTGGCTGTGTTGCCGGCCGCTGGCTGATGCCGGCGATGGACGTGTAGGCCGCTGGCTCTGTTGCCGGCGTGATGAACCGGGACTGCTGGATTAGGGCTTTGGCATTTGAAACGTTGCTTTTAGTTTTTTAAATAGACGCGGACAGGATGGGGCAAATGGATGCGGCCGCGCGCTGGGCGCACGGCCACCGCATTCCAAGACACGCCCGGACACGACCCCAAATCCCTACCCAAATGGACAGGCCGGACAAAATGGACGTCCGTTTGGGTCGCGCGGTGGAGTTGGCCTAACCGTCCAACCTGCCTCGCCGGGAAAGATCCATTCCGCGCAGCGCCCGCCACCCGGCGTCCCCGTCGCGGCGAACACGCGAAGCCAGAGACAGTCGAGTGCAAAGTCGCGCGGCACGACAGCGAAGGTAGAGGATTACCATGGATCCTGTCCTCCCGTGCGGGGCGTCTCTCTCTAGATTTTCGTCTTTTGGATCTTTCTCACGCACAAGCAGCGATCTAGTTACCCGGCCGTTTGGGTGGCGTGATCACGACACGACTGGTTATCACGCATGCATGTAAACAACCGCAAGTGGGCTGCGGGCGTAGGCCGACTAGGACAAGCCACTACGGTGCGTGCGTGTGCGTATGATTCGTTCCGTGCAGGCTTTCGGCTTTCCTAAGCTCCCACCTCCCCAAGCAAGCCCACTATCCGGTTTTGACCAAACCGTTCGCCGCCGGGTCAGTTCGTCCGCCCATCAACATGGGACCCGAGCCTCCTCTCCTGCCAATTCCTTCCTAGCCAGCCACCACGCGGCCACAAGGCTTTACCTAGGCAGCGGTCCACACGGGTGGACGAATCCATGCGTTTTTCAACGGTTTGTTTAGCGGAGCACCCGGTCTCCCTCCTCCGCCTCTGCCTGCTTCCGTCGTCTCCCGCCGCCACCAACCGTGTCTGATTGGTCGTTGGTCGCATAATTCGCCAGTATATATGTCACGAATCATTGTGGCTGAATTCCCGGAAGGGAAAGCGAGGTAGCCGTGAATTGGGCACGCAGCAGCTCGGGTTTCAGCTCCAGCTCGAGCTCGTCCCGTGATGATGGAGAAGGGGGGCAGAGGGCTGTCCTGCCGGGCCGCGGTCTGCGGCATCGTCGTCCTGCTCTGCGCCACCGCCTTCTCCTGCTCCCTCGCCGCCGAGTTCCGCAGAGTCAAGGTCAGGCCTCCGCTCCTGCTCTCTTTGTCGCGCTCGTCGTGTTGCAATTGCAATTGCAATTGGCGAGAGGCTCCGGTTCCCGGATTGGATCTGAATCGCCTTCCTGCCGGTTGCTCGATCAGGACGGGGACATGAAGCTGGACGGCAGCCTCTGCTCCCTGCCCAGGAGCTCCGCCTTCGAATTGGGCGTCGCGGCCATCGCCTTCCTCTCCGTCGCGCAGCTCGTCGGCACCACCGCGGCGGCGACCACCATGTGCGCCTCCAGCTCAAAGCCCGGCAAGCCCGTCGCCACCGGAGGCCGCGTCGCGCCCGTCGCGCTCCTGGCCCTCTCATGGTACGTGCGGTTACGGTGTAATACGACCATGGTGGCAACATAAATACGCGCCGAAGCACCACATGAGAATTCCGTGCGGCCGAGCCAAATCGCTGACGAGACGGTGGCGTGCGTGCGTGCGTGCGTGCAGGGTGTGCTTCGCGCTGGCCGTGATCCTGCTGGCGACGGCGGCGAGCATGAACAGCGGGCA
The DNA here is from genome assembly GCF_002575655.3 of Aegilops tauschii subsp. strangulata. Classification (NCBI taxonomy): domain Eukaryota; kingdom Viridiplantae; phylum Streptophyta; class Magnoliopsida; order Poales; family Poaceae; genus Aegilops; species Aegilops tauschii. Next base: position 380,924,117 of record NC_053040.3, read on the forward strand.
GCGCTACGGCCGGGGGTGGATGGACGGCGACTGCTACGTCGCCAGGAACGGCGTGTTCGGCGGCGCCGCCGCCCTGGTCGTCGTCACGGCGCTCCTCATCCTCGGCCTCACCTTCGCCACCAAAACCGCGGCGGCCGGCTCGAGCACGACGGCGTGCGCCAGACGAGACGCCGCCTGCACAACTACCATCCGTGTCGACGCGGCAACAGGCGCGAGCCCGGGACAGCCGGGCGGGCGATCCAAGCAATGATCGGTGCTGGCATCGGCAGATCGATCGGACACGAGGGCGGGCCGGGCCAACCGGTGGAGAGGTCGATGACACGCTTCGCTGTTCGTCCCGCAAAGGCCAAGCCGAGTGGGAGCATCTTCTTCTCCTTTTGGTCTCGGGTGGGGCATCTTGGTAGGCTGGCAAAGCTGAGAAAGGCGATCTCGGGAGTACTGCTGGTGGGTTGGATGGGAGGGACACAGTACATAGAATTACTGACACATTTACTGACGTGGCCGTGCAAAGTGTAAATGACATTACCGAACTGGTAAGAAGGAAAGATCCTCAAGGATCGTACAGAACAGAGCAGAAATTACACTGATTTGTGCTCCACTCCCATTTTGGGCACTAAGGGCATCTCCAAAGCAACCGCAAATTTCATGCCGCGTCCGTCCGTGAACACAGGTGTGGGAGGACGACATTCAACGCCACTCGCATATATTTTGACAACAATTCAAACTAAGCGGACGAAATTCAATCAAACATGATGGATCTCATCTTAAAATGACGGATGTCATTACATTCACATCAACTAAGCGGAGATCGTCCGACTAGATCTAAATGGTAGCAGGTGCCCGTTCCACATGTTCGGCCATGAACCAAGAGAATTGAAGCTTCACCGTCTTCAATTCCGCCTCAGCGTTCTTCAGCTCCGCCTCCGTAACCTCCTCCTCCGGAGGCCCGGAAAGTGAAGCTGTCCACCTCCACATCGTCGCCAAGCGACTAATCGGCCGGCAATGTTGAGCCCACCAAGCTTGGCGTCGACGGGAGGGGAGGAGCGACGGCCTTGTGGGACCAGAGCAGCGGCGACCTACCGTGCACTACTCTTCCTCACTGCCGGCGGCGCCCGCGGACGTGCCGGCTTCGTGGTCGTCGCGGTGGGGCGCAGACTCGACGATGTCCTTCTCCTCCTCGTCGGTCTCGCCGAACACCGCCTCGCCCGCCTCGTCATCGCACTCCTTGTCGGTAGCCGCACCTTCGCCACCCGCTGCCGGTACCACCAACGGGCGAGGCGGATCTTGCAGGCGGAGCGATAGGACTCGAGCAACGCCTCCTGCTCCGCCACGTCTGCGTCCGGCGTGACCGCTCTGCCGGCGGCGAGCTGCTCCTCCGCCTGCAGATGCTCCTGGAGGAGGTGTAGGTGGCGCCGGCCTGCGCCTCCCGGAACTGCTCCTCCCGCACCATGTCCAAGTAATGGGCACGGGTCTCGCCGATGGTCATGGTGCAATGCACCGACGAGGGTTGCACAAAGGAGGAGGTTGGTGGCGCCGGTTCATCGTCGGCAGCGTCCTCCAGCCAGCCAGCTGGCAGCAATGGCAGCCATCTCCTTCTTCTGGTCCGACGACAGCCCGTCCCAGAGAGTTTTGTCGGGGAAGGGATCCATGGTGGGAGTGCAGAGAGGGATCAGAGGTGGATGACAGCGGCTATGGCCAGGGCACCAGTTTTTATAGCAATGGTGGGCGGCAGAGGGACGGACGGGTGGCGTCGGAGGAGTCCGCTCGGCAACCGCGTGCCATCAATGTGGCAGCAGACGAACGGACAGGCTGCGTCGTGTCGTTTGAACGCGCGACAGTTGCCTGCACAGGGAAGCGGCGCGGGCGGCGCTCTCTCGGCCGGCGCGCCGCCTCAATGTCAGCGCCAGTGGGAGATCGCGTCTGCTCTGGCCGGGCATGAATGCGGGCGCTGACGGTCTGAAGCGGCGCTGACCAAATACGCACGGGAGGGGCAGGGGTTTTGGTGGGCCAGGGCGGTGAGAAGCGGGCTTGGGATCAGTCCGGACTCCCGCAAAGCCCCCCACGTTTGTCTTTGATTTTCGGGAGAAATCGCGTCCGGACCGCTTCGTGGACCGATACAGGCCCGCGTTGGATGGCTTCCGTTGTCCGGACAGCGCGGTCCAGAGCATGCGGGAGGTTTGCGGGGCGGCGTTGGAGATGCCCTAAGAGCATCTACAGCCGTGGGTTGCAGGCCCTTAAACATCCACGGACGCACCTGGACGCGCCCGCGGACAGTGACCGAACGGACCTTAAATTTTACCATTTGCAACCATATACCTTATTTTCAAAACATCTATTACATGCACGGACATGCACGACGATCATCCCGCCCGTCTTGGGCCTGCTGGACTATCAAAACACACCAAAAATTGCTCATACTTAAGATTTTCACATCTGTATTAGTCCCACCTCGCCGTGTGACGAGCTCGTCGACCAGTTTAAATTGCTGGGTCTTCTCTTCTGACATCATTGCATCATTTGTTAAGAAGATAGACTGTCACTATGAATCTTCTATGCTTATCACATAGAAGATTCATAGTCATGTTCTATCTCCTTAACAAAGGAAACATTCATGTCAGTACTGCTTTTTGTGAATCACAATGTGTCGATAAAAATTGATGAACAAAATAAAATTCACTGTCATTGTAGTAGGGGTATCAACGTATATGAATGATACGAACTTGACACTAGATGAACAAGCATCAGTTGATGAAATGCAATCTAGTGTCAAGTTATCTCATTCACACAACGAGAATTGATAGACCTACACAATAACAGAGAAATTTGCCATCATCCACCGGCGCGGCTATTTAAGACGGTCCGTGTATGCTTCGCGCGGCGATGTGGGACTAAAATTTGGGTGCAGCGATGAGAAAGGAAGGAGCTTTTGTCGCTGCAAGTGGAACTCTACGACCTGCCGCGGGGTCAGCGAAAGCGCACGGACACGCTGAGGCACCCCCATATCCGCCTGAAAGATCGTGGATGTCGCCTAGAGGGTGGGGGTGAATAGGCGCTTTAAAATAATTACGGTTGAGGCTTGAACAAATGCGGAATAAATCTAGCGGTTAATTTGTCAAGAACAAAACCTACAACAACTAGGCTCACCTATGTGCACCAACAACTTATGCTAAGCAAGAAAAACTACTTAGGTGATAGCAAGATATATGACAAGAAACAATATGGCTATCACAAAGTAAAGTGCATAAGTAAAGGGCTCGGGTAAGAGATAATCGAGGCACGCGGAGACGACGATGTATCCCGAAGTTCACACCCTTGCGAATGCTAATCTCTGTTTGGAGCGGTGTGGAGGCACAATGCTCCCCAAGAAGCCACTAGGGCCACCGTAATCTCCTCACGCCCTCGCACAATGCAAGATGCCGTGATTCCACTAAGGGACCCTTGAGGGCGGTCACCGAACCCGTACAAATGGCAACCCTTGGGGCGGTCACCGAACCCGTACACTTTGGCAACCCTTGGGGGCGGTCACCAGAACCCGTCAAATTGCTCGGGGCGATCTCCACAACCTAATTGGAGACCCCGACGCTTGCCCGGAGCTTTACACCACAATGATTGAGCTCCGAACACCACCAACCGTCTAGGGCGCCCAAGCACCCAAGAGGAACAAGCTCAAGGGTACCAAGCACCCAAGAGTAATAAGCTTCTCAACTTGTAACTTCCACGTATCACCATGGAGAACTCAAACCGATGCACCAAATGCAATGGCAAGGGCACACGGAGTGCCCAAGTCCTTCTCTCTCAAATCCCACCGAAGCAACTAATGCTAGAGAGGAAAATGAGAGGAAGAACAAGAAGGAGAACACCAAAAACTCCAAGATCTAGATCCAAGGGGTTCCCCTCACATAGAGGAGAAAGTGATTGGTGGAAATGTGGATCTAGATCTCCTCTCTCTTTTCCCTCAAAAACTAGCAAGAATCCATGGAGGGATTGAGAGTTAGCAAGCTCGAAGAAGGTCAATAATGGGGAAGAACACGAGCTCAAAGGATAAGGTTCATTGGGGAAGAAGACCCCCTTTTATAGGTGGGGAAAAATCCAGCCGTTATGGTCACAGCCCGCACCGAGCGGTACTACCGCTCCAAGGAGCGGTACTACCGCTAGGGGTAGCGGTACTACTGCTAAGGGTAGCGGTACTACTGCTTGCGAGCGGTACTAAAAAATTACATCCGTGCCTACCACCGCTGGACTTGTGACGAGTTTTTGGTCCCGAGCGGAAGTAGCCACGGAAGTAGCCGCGGTAGTACCGCTCCCAAGAGCGGTAGTAAAAAATTACATCCGCTCCTGTCCGCGGTAGTACCGCTGCAGTCTTTTCAGAACACCAAAACTGACACAACTTCTGCAAACGGGCTCCGAATTCGACGAAACCAAGTTTGTTGGAAAGCTAGCGACAAGGGCTAACACAATCTTGATAGAAATACCAATAAGAAGCAAATGAGAAAAGTCCCAAGAGAAAATGGTGAGAACCCTTCCTCGGATAAGACCGGTAAAACCTCCAACATCGAAAACATCATAGAAGATGCATGCAAACTCCGTTTTCGATGAACTCAAGCTTGTCATCAAGATGACCATAAGCTCTAAGACTCACAAAGAGAACCAAAAAAGAACCAAGAAACATGTTGCAAGGATGCAATGGTTTGAGCTCTCGACGAACGATACGATCAAGCTACTCACTTGAGAGCCCCCATTGATAGTACGGCTATCGATCCTATAACCCGGTCTCCCAACTACCACCATGAGACCGGTAAAATAGAAAAACTATCAAGGGCAAACCTTTGCCTTGCACATGGTCCACTTGAGCTAGATGATGACGATCTTGACTCCCTCAAGTTGGACCACCTTTCTTGATTGCGTTGGCTCGATGAAGACTAGATGATTACTCCCCATAGTCCACTATGGGTGAGCCACTCTTCGGCACATCTTCACAAGTCCATTGTCACCACAATGGACGGAAAGCTTCAAGCACTTGATCTCTTCGTGATGCTCCACTTGAACTTGCACACGGCAATCTTGATGACGATCACCACTTGATGTCATCCTCTCCATGGAGTGAGTGATATCTTCCTCTTGACGCAAGCCCATGAACACGTACCTAACCCCACATAGAACTCTCACATAGACCATGGGTTAGTACACAAAGCACAATGGACAATGCTTACCATACCATGGGATCACTTGATCCCTCTCGGTACATCTTCTACGCTTTGTGAGTTGATCAACTTGATTCACTCTTGACTTAGTCTTGATCAACCTAGAATCTTTCCAACTCTCTTCATTTGAATGATGTCTTGAAGGTAAACATGAATGATCACACAATCTTCTTCTTCAAGACATGCTTGCAATAAGCTCAACTCTCACATGACCAATCTTTGGATAATTCCTTAATAGCACCTTGGTCAACACAAACTCTCTTTGAAACCAACACATGTACTCCAAGAAAAGCCTATGGACAAAACCTTCAAATATAACTCAAGGCAACCATTAGTCCATAGAGATTGTCGTCAATTACCAAAACCAAACATGGGGGCACCACATGTTCTTTCAATCTCCCCCATTTTGGTAATTGATGACAATCACTTTCAAGAGAGTTTATATAAGGAATTATGCATCACCATGCAATGCAACAACCAATGATGCATGAGTAAGAGATGCAAATGCTTAGGAACAAAACCAAAGCAAGAGGAGAGAATTCTCTAAACTTCTCCACAAAACTCTCTGAAACTTCTCCCCCATTGGCATCGATTGCCAAAATGGGAGAAAAGCTTAGAAGGCCAATATAAATTGTGTTCGTCCATAATTTGTGTATTTCTCAACAAGAGAGTGGAATGCAATACACAAGTTTGACGGTAAATACTAGGAGGAAAACAAACTATATTTAGGCCCAAAGTTTACAAAAGAAAGATATGCCACAAAGACATAAGAAAGAGAGAAACAAGCAAACAAGCAATCAAAAGATACCAATTGAAGCAAGCAATCAACGGATATCAATTGAGACAACTAGACCAATGATCCTATGTGCCACATGAATGAAATAAATTATGATATGAGCAAAGGAGTGTTCTAGAGAAACTAGAGAAGCTCCCCATGATTTGTGCACAATTTAGTTTTGTAACTGGATACAACGAGCACAAAATAGGATCGTCACTCCCCCAAGATCAATAGAACCTCACGACAAGTGCAAGAGAGCAACAGAGTGTTCTAAAGACACTAGTGAAGCTCTCCATGATTTGTGCACTTCTTACAATATTTGCATTAGGATACCGAGTGCACAAAATAGGATCATCACTCCCCGAAAATCAATAGAAACTCACAACAAGTGCAAGTGAGCATATAGGAAACAAAGCCTAGCACTTGCAACAAACAAATGGTTGAGCAACATATAAAAGAGGCAACTTAACAGTAGGCTCAACCAAAATGATGTGTGTGAGTCATGGCAAAGCACTTGAGAAGACTAATGTATGAATGAGCATTAAGCATCAACATAGTCTTGGATAGTGGAGATACAAGGTGCATGACATGTCCTCCCCACACACACCAAGCAAAAGGGTTCACAAGCACACTAAAAATGCAAAATGAATAACCAACACTTGTGACAACCCATGGTGAAGATAGAAGATGAAAGCCTCATCAAGACGAGGGATACCAATTAAGATGGCAAAAGCCTCGTAGAGATAAGCATGAGGAAAATAATCTTCACCACACAGGAGTGCATCAAGATGCAACGAGATAAGACATGCACTCAAGGCAAAAGCTTTCATGGAGCCACCAAATAAATAACAAGAAAGACAAGGTGGACGTGAAAAAAAGGATATCATCTAGAGATGTAATTTCTCTCAAGTGTATAAGGTTCTAGGTAGACGAGATCATGATGATATATATATCTACAAAGAAGGATGTACACCCGAAATAGTTACAACACGAAGGAACAAGATATCCAAAAGAAAGTCATAGATATACCAATAAGATATTTGCTTGGAAGCATAGCACATGGCTAGATATGGTCTTATTGTACATAAATGAATTCCTACCACACAACCATCAAAGACATCACAACTAGCAACAAGAGATCATTGTTGGGATGCTTTGAGAAAGGAAACAAGTATCACAAGAGAGAATGAATAACATGCCATGATACAACCTACACAAGGTTGATGCAAGAAATGTGTGCATGAAGTATATGAAGATACTTGTTACCGAGTTAACATTGGAAGGATGTAGTAGATACCAATTGAAGGTACAAAGTAGTTCATTGATCATCCTAGCTTGACTCAAAAAAGCACATGGTGACAACACCTTCCTTGTGAGTGAGCCGAGCATCCAATGCATCTCCAATTGTTCCTAGAACAACAACACAAACAAAATGGTACCCAAACTCATTGGGACCAAAGAGTTAGAAACACCAACAATGCATAGGACAAACTCCACATAAATATGTGCATATAGATATGGAAATGAAATTCATGCACATCTCATCCAATTTGAGACTTGGTGGAGTTTCCCCTATATATTGGGTCAAAGAGAGAAAGCATGCCACGGAAACTACATGAAGTTAATATGCATGCTCAAGAATTTCAAGAACCGATACCAAAATACAAGGAAATACCAAGTGTAAAGAATACCAAATGGAGAAATCATCACTTGGAAGATATCATTAAAAGATACATCAAGGAATGAGATATCCATTGGAACCCACAAAATGATATCAAACTCCCAAAAGAGAGGATGGTTCCAAACAAACCAAGCTCTCTACAAAGTTTCATGATGGCACAAGTACCAAAAAGAAACGGCTTGCCGTCCACCAACACACACTTAAAATGGATCACAAGTTTAGTGTTTTATAGAAAATAGGATAGCTCCCCCACGAGTTGTGCATTATAGAGAATTTGCATTTGAATACAAAATGCACAAGGTAGGATCACTACGTTCACTATATCAAGGAAAACACTAGACAAGATCAAGAAAACAACAAGATCCTCAAGTGGCACGGAAGGCAATGGGAGTTGACACAAACTTGGCAAGAGATAAGGCAAATAAAAAGCAAACGCCAACGTGAAGATGATCAATAATTTCTACCACACATAAGTGAGTACCAATTGTCAAAAGACAAGAAGTATTTGGAAATAATTCCCGGTGGTAGATAGCAAGGATATCCGACATCATCTTCACACCAAACACAAGCAAATTGCAACTTGTAGAGCTAACATGCCACGTAGGAACAAGATAATTTACAATATCAATTCTAGGTGACAATATCTCAAATGTACACATTTTCTAGGCTAGTAATATACATAGCATATTACTCCCCCATAATGTGATACCAATTAAAGAAAACTTAACAAGAGGCAAAAAGAGGATCCAACAAGAGATAATTAATGGACTATTTAGAATTTGAATTTCTCATGAGAAGACATACCAAATAGTGACTAGATAAGCTTGCAATATCAATACTAGGTGGTATTCCTCATGTAAACACATTTATGGGACCGTGAGGTGCACAAAGCACATCACTCCCCCAAAATGGGATGTTCCATTAATCTCTCACAAGAGCCAACTAACATACAAACAAGATGCGCAAAGGCTCAACGCACTACACACACGTACATGATGTGCAAACCAACACACACATACTTGATTACTCAAGATAAGAAAATTGGAGGCACAACATATACAACCACATGCAAGGAACAAAACCAAAACATGCAAAGGGGCAAGTAACTTTCGATGTAAACAATTTAAGTACAAGTTACCAGAAGGAGGCACATTGGATCTAGAATAGAAACTTGATAACCCAATTGACTTGGCTTGAGACAATAAGAATGATGAAGTCCCCTTAAATCTTCATAATGTAGCCAAGTCTCCAATGCCCTCCAACAACACCTATTGATCAAGTTTGAGCTAGTTGGTCCCCAACCAAGTTGGGTCCTAAGAGGTTAGTCACAATAGGCTTGGCTACCCAAATGGTTCTTTTCTTGACACCACTTTGAGCACCAACAAATTTGGCAAACACATGGCCAACATTATCCTTCCCAAGAGAATAGATATCATCAATAATAATTAGGTTGGATAAGTTACCACTAGTGCATGAAGAGGCGAGGTGACCTTTCTCACGACATAAGTAGCAACGTCTACTCTTCACTTTTTTCTCACTTGATTTCTCAACTTGAGAAGCATTAGCTTGAGGATTCTTGGGAAGAGGACTTTCTTCAACTTGTGGTTGAGCATGAGATCGAACTTGTGGATGCTTCCCTTGTTGCTTGTCACTAATGGCCTTCTTCTTCAATGGGCAAGATCTAACATGATGCCCTTCTACTTTGCACTTGAAGCAAACAACCTTGGCTGAATTCTTGACTTGTTCTTGGCCCTTCTTTTTGTTCATCTTGGACTTCTTCTTCTTGTTGGAGTTGAATCCAAGTCCACCTTTGTCATTGGGGGATTTTTGCACTCTCAAGATGTTGTTGAGTGTAAATTTCCCTTCATGACTCTTTTCCAAGTCTTTCTTCAAAGAAGTGACTTGGGCCTTGAGCTCTTTGATTTCCTCTACATGGTTAGTCTCAACACAAGCACTAGAGGAAGTATAAGCTTCATCGTTAGAGCAACAAGGCAAGGAAAGAAATTCATCACAAGATGTACCAACGTTATGCATGAATGAATCGCGAGGACTAGCACAAGGCAATATAGCATTTTGACTAAAAGTAGTGCTAGTGTCCACATGAGGCTCACTAGATGTTACCTTAGCAATCATGGCCTCATGAGCTATCTTTAGCACATTATGGGATACTAGAAGATCATCATGAGAGCTTGAGAGCTTTTCATGGCTTTCTTCCAATTTCCCATAATTGCTAGATAGCAACTCAAGTTGAGCCCGTAGCTCAACGTTCTCCTTTAAAATGGATGCTTCACAAGAAATAGAGTTAGTAGCACAAGCATCATCATTAACAACAAAAGGAGAAGGCAACTTGGCAAGCTCTTTTAAATAAGAAGCTTCAAGTTGAGCATGAGACTCGGTGAGTTTGATGAGCTCACCCTTGATGACCCTTGAGCCATTTTCGAGGTGCTCAAAATCCTTAAGGAGTCTAGCATGAGCAACTTCAAGCTTAGCATTTTTAGTTTAAAAAACATTGGCCACCTCAAGATCTCTATCATGAGATTCCTTCACTCTAGATAACTCCTCAAGAGATTCTTTGGTGGTTTGTTCAAGTTCAAGAGCTTGAGAGAGGTCCGCAATCTCATTAGCGTAATCACGCTCATGACCTTCCATTTTATCAATGGTGACCTCATGCTCCTCAAGACGAGATTCCAACTCATCAATATATTTCTTGCCCTCAATAGCAATAGACATGATTTCCATGAAGTTGGAACGAGCAATTTTATTCTTAAGAAGAGCTTTAAAAATTATTTCCCCCTTAACTTTTAAGGAGGCAACATCATCATTCTCTTCATCATAATCGACATCATCATCACTCTTGCCATCATCAATATTATCACAAGATATATTGGGATTCAAAGTGGGAGATACCTTTGAAGCCTTGGCCATCAGGCAAAAAGCAATAGATGATGATGTGGGATCCCTTGAAGCATCATTCAAGACCACATCTTGTTCCCTGGAGTGTTGGGTTTCCTCTACATTGTTAGCACAACAACTCGAGGAAATACATGCATTTTTATCATGCCAACAAGACATAGCAAGCATATCATCATGAGATTTAGTCAAGCAATTTGTACATGATATGCAAGGACTATCAACACAAGCATGTGAAACATTTGGAGTGCTCGAAGTGCTAGAGTCCAAAGATGAAGCATCGCAACAAGAAAGTGATGAAGGATTATCAAAACTAAGCCCACTATCATCATTGCAATGAACACCACTACTCACCATGTCTTTACCTTGTGGCAAACCACATGTAGTTGAAGTAGAAAAAGTTGAGAACACAACACGACCGGAGGTGGAGGGAGAACAATCATCCCCACAAAACTTGGACACGCCATATTTATCTTGAAGCTTTGTCCACAACTCATGAGCATCCCGGAAAGGCATGAGTTGAAATATAACTACATTGCTCAAAGCATCGAAAAGCATATTAGAAGCTTGAGCATTGAGATAAGAGTTTTTCTCATCCTCTAAAGATAATCTTTGGGGATCTTTTGGAGGAGAAAAACCCATATCTACAATTCGCTCTAAATTTGGGTCCATGACCCTAAAGAGATTAAGCATGCGAATTACCCAAACATCAAAATTTGTGCCATCGAAACTAAGTGTGTCACAGAATCCTAATCCCCTAGTCGACATCTTTACTCTCTAGGCGGTTAAGCCTAACAAAGAGAGACGATGCTCTGATACCAATTGAAAGATCGTGGATGTCGCCTAGAGGGGGGGTGAATAGGCGCTTTAAAATAATTACGGTTGAGGCTTGAACAAATGCGGAATAAACCTAGCGGTTAATTTGTCAAGCACAAAACCTACAACAACTAGGCTCACCTATGTGCACCAACAACTTATGCTAAGCAAGAAAAACTACTTAGGTGATAGCAAGATATATGACAAGAAACAATATGGCTATCACAAAGTAAAGTGCATAAGTAAAGGGCTCGGGTAAGAGATAACCGAGGCACGTGGAGACGATGATGTATCCCGAAGTTCACACCCTTGCGGATGCAAATCTCCGTTTGGAGCGGTGTGGAGGCACAATGCTCCCCAAGAAGACACTAGGGCCACCGTAATCTCCTCACGCCCTCGCACAATGCAAGATGTCGTGATTCCACTAAGGGCCCTTGAGGGCGGTCACCGAACCCGTACAAATGGCAACCCTTGGGGGCGGTCACCGAACCCGTACACTTTGGCAACCCTTGGGGGCGGTCACCGGAACCCGTCAAATTGCTCGGGGCGATCTCCACAACCTAATTGGAGACCCCGACGCTTCCTCGGAGCTTTACACCACAATGATTGAGCTCCGAACACCACCAACCGTCTAGGACGCCCAAGCACCCAAGAGGAACAAGCTCAAGGGTACCAAGCACCCAAGAGTAATAAGCTTCTCAACTTGTAACTTCCACGTATCACCGTGGAGAACTCAAACCGATGCACCAAATGCAATGGCAAGGGCACACGGAGTGCCCAAGTCCTTCTCTCTCAAATCCCACCTAATGCTAGGGAGGAAAATGAGAGGAAGAATAAGAAGGAGAACACCAAGAACTCCAAGATCTAGATCCAAGGGGTTCCCCTCACATAGAGGAGAAAGTGATTGGTGGAAATGTGGATCTAGATCTCCTCTCTCTTTTCCCTCAAAAACTAGCAAGAATCCATGAAGGGATTGAGAGTTAGCAAGCTCGAAGAAGGTCAACAATGGGGGAAGAACACGAGCTCAAAGGATAAGGTTCATTGGGGAAGAAGACCCCCTTTTATAGGTGGGGAAAATCCAACCGTTATGGTCACAGCCCGCACCGAGCGGTACTACCGCTCCAAGGAGCGGTACTACCGCTAGGGGTAGCGGTACTACTGCTTGCGAGCGGTACTAAAAAATTACATCCGTGCCTACCACCGCTGGACTTGTGACGAGTTTTTGGTCCCGAGCGGAAGTAGCCACGGAAGTAGCCACGGTAGTACTGCTCCAAGCGGTAGTACCGCTCCCAAGAGCGGTAGTAAAAAATTACATCCGCTCCTGTCCGCGGTAGTACCGCTGCAGCCTTTTCAGAACACCAAAACTGACACAACTTCTGCAAACGGACTCCGAATTCGACGAATCCAAGTTTGTTGGAAAGCTAGCGACAAGGGCTAACACAATCTTGATAGAAATACCAATAAGAAGCAAATGAGAAAAGGCCCAAAAGAAAATGGTGAGAACCCTTCCTCGGATAAGACCGGTAAAACCTCCAACATCGAAAACATCATAGAAGACGCATGCAAACTCCGTTTTCGATGAACTCAAGCTTGTCATCAAGATGACCATAAGCTCTAAGACTCACAAAGAGAACCAAAAAAGAACCAAGAAACATGATGCAAGGATGCAATGGTTTGAGCTCTCGACGAACGGTACGATCAAGCTACTCACTTGAGAGCCCCCCTTGATAGTACGGCTATCGATCCTATAACCTGGTCTCCCAACTACCACCATGAGACCGGTAAAATAGAAAACCTATCAAGGGCAAACCTTTGCCTTGCACATGGTCCACTTGAGCTAGGTGATGACGATCTTGACTCCCTCAAGTTGGATCACCTTTCTTGATTGCGTTGGCTCGATGAAGACTAGATGATTACTCCCCCATAGTCCACTATGGGTGAGCCACTCTTCGGCACATCTTCACAAGTCCATTGTTACCACAATGGATGGAAAGCTTCAAGCACTTGATCTCTTCGTGATGCTCCACTTGAACTTGCACACGGCAATCTTGATGACGATCACCACTTGATGTCATCCTCTCCATGGGTTGAGTGATATCTTCCTCTTGATGCAAGCCCATGAACACGTACCTAACCCCACATAGAACTCTCACATAGACCATGGGTTAGTACACAAAGCACAATGGACAATGCTTACCATACCATGGGATCACTTGATCCCTCTCGGTACATCTTCTACGCTTTGTGAGTTGATCAACTTGATTCACTCTTGACTTAGTCTTGATCAACCTAGAATCTTTCCAACTCTCTTCATTTGGATGATGTCTTGAAGGTAAACATGAATGATCACACAATCTTCTTCTTCAAGACATGCTTGCAATAAGCTCAACTCTCACATGACCAATCTTTGGATAATTCCTCAATAGCACCTTGGTCAACACAAACTCTCTTTGAAACCAACACATGTACTCCAAGAAAAGCCTATGGGCAAAACCTTCAAATATAACTCAAGGCAACCATTAGTCCATAGAGATTGTCGTCAATTACCAAAACCAAACATGGGGGCACCACATGTTCTTTCACCGCCCATATTTGGACTGGATATAAGGGGTGCCGGTCAGCCCGGGCGTTTGAGCCTCGTTTGGGGAGCCCGTCTAGGTCAATTTTTCGTGACCGGTCAGTGAGCGAGCCGTCCGCCCGGGCGTATGTGGCGAGTTTGGGGCGTCCATCTATAGATGCTCTGAGGGCATCTCCGACGTTGACCCATAAACGTGGACAGAAAAGACCAACCCGCAGACACGGATGCCAGGGTCCGTCATCCAAAGCTAGCTACTATATGTCCGATGAGGGAGGGGCGATGACGGTGCACAGCTTCGGCCCGCTCCATTGCTTTTAGTCGTCACTAGGTAGTCTACGGATCTGGATCTGGTATTCTTTGCACTAGTCTACGGATCTGGATCTGGTATTCTTTGCACTACCTTGACAATTGATGAATAGATTAAAAGTTTTCCTCGCAAGTTTTTAAATACGTCTCATACATAGCAGCGCCGAATCATACTAGCGTCGGACACATCATCGGCCCATCACAACCAAAAAGAGGTAAGTATGTTTAATGTTTACATGCCCGGTCACAAAAGAATATCAATCTGGCAGTCCGTCAATCTGAGCCTCCACGATCAATCCGTCGTCGCCATCGTGTAGCCCGCCTCCGCCTCCGTGTCGGCCTCCTCCCCCGCCTTTTCTGCCGCCTCCATCTCCTCCTGCTCTGTCCTCTCTAACTCATCGTTCTACTGCTGCAACATTTTGAAACCAACGGCTTACATGATGCTTCTTGCGTCGTCATTCAAATCCGCCATCTTCAAGGTCAAAATCTTTGCGTCCTCCGCAGCGCCTGGGATCTTCACCTTCTTCTCTTCATGCATGGCCTTCTTCACTTCGATCATGGCCCTCTTCTCTTTGAGTTTGAACTTCTTCTCGGTCGCCTTCTCAACAAGTCAAACATTTCCACCTTTTTTCCTCCTTTGGCATCAGAGCGCTTAACGTATGCCTCCTCCTTCTTCATCAAGATGTCTTTGAACCTCTCCGTCATCTTGGTCGCCGCACCTTCTCGCTTCATCCTCTCCTCCTCCAACTTCTTTCCTTGTAACCCTCTTCTAACCTTTGTGGTTCTTTTGTTGGGTCGGTTGAGTTACCAGTTTCTTCCTAGGCACCTTGGCTCGCGGTCTTGATAATGTATAGGTTACACTTGGATTGTCCATTCAACTTCAACCAACAATGCATGACGGTGAAGTTTTTCTTCTCCAACTTCTTGAACACACTACACCCACCGCCACATCTGCCACCAGTACCCCCTCCGCCGGTATTCTGCTTCTTGAGTGTTTCCGCCTTTGCAACCTCCGCTTTGACGCAAGGTTTTTTGCCTTGTCGCCGAGTTGATATTCCGGGCGAGCGTGGTGCTCGAATCCTCCACCACCACCATCTCTGACAGGGTCTCCTCCGGGTCCATGCGCGATGGCGGGAGGGAAGAAGAGACGGGGGAAAGGGGCGGGAACTGGGTGGAGAGTGGCGGGATGGAAGAAGAGAGTGGAGAATTTTTACTACGGAAACAGTGCGGCCAACTACAAAAGCACGGGCTCCGCCTTAGTTTCGGGTGGGCCTGGGTGTCGGAGTGCGACGTGGCTCGTGTCTAGACTGCGGCAAAGCTCGTTCGGGTTTGGTTCCGTTTTGCGGGAAAATTGTGGTCCGGACTGCTCTGCGGACCGATGGGGTCGACATTGGATGGCTCATGGGGTCCAGACAGTTCCGCCCGCACGGGTACGGGCGGTTTGAGGGCCGTCGTTCTCTGCTTGTTTTTTTTCGCAAGTGTGTTCTCTGCTTGCTAGAGCATCTATAGCCGGACTTTGCAAATCCGCCCCTAAATGCCCGTGCATCGGGAACGTCCGTGGACAAGGCCGGATGGCCCCTTAAATGTGTTGCTAGACAACTACACTTCTCAAATTCAAATCCTCAAATCCATGCAATCCATGCACGTCGATCATATAACACAAATTCATCACAATTCAAGAATGCAACAAAGCAAAATAAATCACATTTTAACAATCTGGGCATGACAAAAAAAATCTACTTCGGACCACAGCTGGCCAACATGATGGATCACTTGTCAGACACCAACCGGACTGCCTGCTCTACCGTGGCCTCCATCAAGGTCTCTTGCTCTACCATGGCCGCTACCCGGGTCGTACGTTGTTACCTTCGCCGGTCTCACCGTCTCATACTGCTTACGATCATTAGTCTTCTTTTTCTTCCACATAAGCCACTTCTTTGTTTGCTCATCCAAGAGGCTTGCATCCATCAACATTATCTTCAAATACTCCGTATCTCGATCCAATGTCATAGCAAATATTACGAACAAAGAGGGAAAATGGAACAAAATTTATACCAATCCTGCTAGGACATTCCGTTGAACAGGACGGGGGGCAGCCCGGATGCCGGCACTGCCCTGCTCGTCCGCGCTCGTTGGAGTTGCGGCGAGTTGCACACAACGTAGTCTGCCCCGCGTTTCCGTTGCCCAATCGGTCGCGGATCAAGGTCGGTCACGGGCGGAGTGGACAACGGCTACATTGTCGGCGGCAAGATGGACGGGCGCACGACGACTGGGAGCAGCGGAGGGGATACATCATCCCCAAGGTCCAATATCTCCTTGGCCGGAATTCCGTTCGCCGCCACTTCCCTCTCGTGTTGCTTCCTTTGCCGCTCCCTACAGGCGTTTTCAAACCCGAACAAGTTTTTAGGTTTTTTTTTCTCACTTCTCCCCTTTCTTGTTTTATTACTTTTATTTAAATTATGAAATGGGTAAAATATTATATTCAAATTTAAAATACATTGATTAGGTGTTCAAAAAAAAGTTCATGTAGTGTTACAAAACTATTTGCACAACTTTTAAAAAATGTTTGTGGCAATTAAAAAAATTCACGTGTTTCAATAAAATGTAATTGACATTTTGAAAAATGTTTATACAATGTAAAACAAATCGTCCAATTTTTAAGAAACATTTCATACCATTCAAAAAAGTGTACGTTGCAATTAAAAAGATGTTCACGAGTGTTACAAATATGTTCATGGCATTTAAAAAAAATGTTTATACAATGTAAAAAAGTGTTTGCATAGTAAAGAAATATATTTTGTATTACTCACGTTTTCATCCAGCCCATCCAACCCTATGCATGTAGATACTCCTCTTGTGTATGGGCCTCGATGGGCCGTTTTCAAGTACCAGGGCCATGGCATAGGACTTGGACAGTTACCACATAAATTTTACGGTTTCTCATCTCTAAAAGTACTTGCAAAGCACATTGATAACTACCTGAAAAACAAAAAAAAAGCACATTGATAACTTACATTTCGGACGGTCCAGTCGTCTTCGAGATTTCAACAAACTTGAGTCTACAAATATTTTAGGAGTGCCCAAACCAAGGGGTCTCAAAGGTGAGGTCAGGAACCGAGAAATCTCTCGAGGTTCCTACCTCAGCACAAACTCTCCATTAAGACAGTCCTACATCTCTGCTAGGCGATCAACGCTCTTGAATCAAATCAATACAAGAATGCACAAAATTTACAGGTTAAGGACCTCCGCTGCTTTACATGAAGATTTTTTCTTGAACTTTTACATAAATAATGCTATAATCAATCTCACTATGACGTCAGTGAAGTAAAATGTACGCTTTCACTATTCACATCGCACATACCTTGAGCAAAACTATCAGTGCTGACAGAAAGGGTGGCTCACGAGGAACCTGCAACAAAAACTCTACATTTAGAATGAGAGAGAGGGAAGATAAACTGAGGTACAATTCATTTAAGTCGATTATCAAACGATGTATTCACGACTTACAATGCATAATCAAGGAGCTATGCGATAATGTTCCAGGTGACTCTGTAGTTATTTAACTAGCTTGCTTTAGTAGCAGAGAACATTATATAGAATCCATTTCTGACAAATGTAAAATTAACCAGCCCACATGCTCTACAAAGATCTTCAAGCTCCAGCTCTGATAAGAAGGTATTATTGCCCGTGATTTGATCAATGTACTGCAAGATTGTTCAAAGAGATAAGTTTGTGACGGAACATAGTTGAGCAAAGTGAATCTGTAAATAGCAGTATCAAATTCTCTGAAGCTTAATCTTCCTTCTGCCAATATGGAGGTATCAAACCATTAAACAATCAATTCTAAATACCTACCATGGTTCATGGTTGTGAAAATAATAAGCTGTAATGTCCCTATAAAGAGAACTATTTGTGGGTTACTAGGGAGTCGGGAACTCAGGATTACCGGGCGTCCAATCCTCAGTAATGGGATAACTGGTGGAAGAACATCTGCTATGAAAGTAGAACCGACAAAAATACCCCCAGGGCGAAGGACTCGACTGATTTCTGCAACCTACAAAAATACCATAATATTTTAGGACTTTTATCCTTTTGGCCTACGTAGAGCGGTAGCGACTAGCATAAAGTTTATGCTGCAAAACTATGGATACAGATAAAGAAGCTTGTTGATGCAAACTTACTTAAATATACACAGAAAGGCAATAACATAAGCTACAAATTTTTAGGAAAGTGAAACATTGTTCTCCATTAAGTTCATGAGGCAAAGCTTAATATTCTTTTCCAGAAAGCACCTTAAAAGGATTTCTTGCATCTTGCTTCTTGTATCGTTTCCCTGTGTGTGTGATAGCGGACATGTGCATATCCCCATCGTGATCATAGTGCTATGCTCATTTCCAATGATCTTTATAACTGAAGCACGCAAACTAGCATATGTTCATGTGTATTTTGATTGCACAGTAGAATGTGGAGCAACCAAGATGGTAGGGCACTATAAAAAATATATAATCAAGGAACAACTGAGGCACAAAAGCAGGTCAACTTCTTTGAATATTAAGAGACACTTAAGGAGGAATAGTATTTTACAGAAATAAATTTTACTATCCAGTAGGACCCTTACAGCACAAGCTGGGGATGGCCAACAATGAATTGCAGCACCTGCATGCAGAGCATCAATTGAGCCACTCACAAAAGGGAGTCTGGATATATCAGCTCTCACCAATGCTAATCGCCTGAAACAACAGGAAAAAAAAACAATGGAGTGCTGCATTCAACATTAGAAAAAAAAATTAATCACAGGAAAAAGCTATAAAGGAGATGAATGACAGCTCAGATCATTAATCGTGTGTGACAAAGGAGTTACAGAAAGAAAGAAAACTTGAACATCAGGAGAACTGTAAACCATACTCATCTGAAATGTTTTCCTGCTTGATGAATTCCTTGCATTGCTTCAACATATTCTCTGAGAAATCTAGTGCCACAACAAGGCAATATAGTTCGCTTTTAACAAATAATCTTGAAAATAACCCACTCCCACAGCTTGCATCAATTATAATCCCTCCACTTGTTGGCTTCAAATAATCTTTAGCCATCTCAAACTGTAGTTGTATTGTAATGTTTTTAGAAATTTGAGTAAATATAATTGTAAGCACAAATGATACATAATGCTTAAATATGTGCATAAGCAAATTGGATCTGAGTAGAGCTCAGACTTAGGCTAATAAACTAGTCTGCGACTTGTTTGTAAGGGTCTATGACCATATTTCTCACAATATTTATTTGGTTGGAGCTTGCTAACCTGTAACCACACAAGAGTATCTATTAACAGATTGCTCTGTAGGCACCAATTTTCTCTCTCATAGAGTAAGAAAAGGAGTCAGTTAGATAATTTGTACAGTATATAATGATGATTGTGAACGATTATTTCATCAAATGATAGTCGAGCAACGTGACCTCTTTCTCTAAGCCTGGGAAACCACCCCATATGAAATTTTGGCGCCATCCTCTCTCATAAAGAAATGATACCAGTTGGGTCCTGTTCAAATAATCATTCGTAAGGAATAGTCTGAATAAAACTAATAATTAACAAATACACTGCTGTATTCATCGTCCCAAATCCCCAGAATCACTAACAACTTGCAAACCTATATTGAATCATTCCCAATGGTCCAAGAAAGACACCTTTCATCACACAACGTCCGGCTAGTCCAACATGTTCAAGGTTTCATGGCCACCGAGTTTTCTTGCAGTGCATGTTATACAGTCCTACTCCCTCCGTTCCTAAATATAAGTCTTTCTAGAGATTTCAACAAGTGACTACATACGAAGCAAAATGGATGAATCTACACTCTAAAATATGTCTACATACATCCGTATGTTGTATTCCATTTGAAATGTCTAAAAAGACTTATATTTAGGAACGGAGGGAGTAGATTCTAAGACGTGCTTTCTGAGGTTAATTGGTCTATAGATAATAGCTAATTCGTTGTTACTCTGAAAGAACTGAGACAGAATGATTAACTTCATTATGCCCATGGCATAATTCAAAAAGATGGCCATATCTGCCAGCCTCTTTTTTATTTATTTAAGCAATGTTTTCCAAGCAACGTGCCAGCCTTTTATATTGCCCTGTGTCCATCTACCATCATGAACTTGCCTAATTTTGAAAGAATAACACATTTTACCTGAAAAGCTCAGTTGCAGCAGGCATGGTCTCGGAGTACTCAGTAGAACCAACTGCCACAGTCAGATCCCAGTAATCATCCTTAGAGTACAATTTCTTGCAAGTAGAACATTCAAGGCTAGAATCGGATTTGGATGGCCTGAAAAGGAACCGACGAACAATCGCTCAGTAGCACCCTGGAATGCCGCTAGCACGCAAATGGAAAGACCACTTACGCTGACTGATGATCTATCGAGCTTACGAGCGGGTAATAGCAGATTGGGCAGGCGAGTTTGCTCAGCTCCGCTTCCACCAAAGATTCCTGCACATGGAACTAAGGAAGGCCGGCCTGCAACTTGCTCGATGGAATGCGCCAACGGGGCGAACACTCACCGCAGCGGCCTCGTCGGAGTCGGGCGCCCCGGTGCTGGAGGCGGGGGAGGCGCTGGCATGCAGGGCAGAGCGCGGGAGCATCTTCCCGGAGGCGGAGGCGGAGGCGGAGGCGGTGACTCCTAATGCGCCTCGTGCAGGCGCCGCGAGGCAGGCGACAAGACAACGGCGCCTGCCAAAGCCGCGCGGCGCAACGACTGCGGCAGCGGAGATGGCCGCGCTGCGGATTGCCGCCATCGTCGAGTCCAGGCGCGGATGCGTGGGAGAGGAGGTAAAAAATGAAATGAAATTGGAAACAGCAGGAGGAGCGTGCGGCGCGCCGTGCTCTCACGCAGGCAACTGTGCGTTCTCAATGTGTGTACGTGATTCGTAAGCATATCGACTGAATCTGGGCAGTTGGCCGGGTGGGCGCCCAGTGACCACCGGAAGAGGCAACCAATTTTTAAACGAAATATGTATGTGGCACGCCAGAGTTTTTCTGCAATTTTTTTTTTGAAAGACAGCAGGAGAGCTGCTGTGATTCCATTGTAGAAGATTATGATTGCACGATGTATTGCTCTTCGTGCATAGACACGTATATATGATGTACAAAGATGGGCCACGGACCTCAACTATACAAGGGACTAGAAGGCGGGCCCAATACAGAATATGCACATAACACATATACTCAACACCCCCCTGCAGTCGAGGCGGCACCGTGGCTGATGCAAAGACTGGACCGGAACTCCTCAAATGACGGCGTAGGCAAGCCCTTGGTCATGATATCGGCAAATTGTTGGGAAGTAGGGAAGTGCAAAACGCGAATATGGCCAAGGGCCACCTGTTCCCGAACAAAATGAATATCCAACTCAATATGCTTGGTCCGTCGATGATGCACCGGGTTAGCGGAGAGGTAGACCGCCGAGACGTTGTCGCAGTAGACCACCGTGGCACGGTCAACAGGGCAAGAGAGCTCCTGAAGCAGTTGGCGAAGCCACGAACACTCGGCGACGGCGTTGGCCACCGCACGATACTCAGCCTCGGCACTGGAACGAGAGACCATAGGCTGCCGCTTGGACGACCACGAGATGAGTGAGGGTCAAAGATAGACACAATAGCCCGAAGTGGAGCGACGAGTGTCAGGGCAGCCCACCCAGTCTGCATCGGAGTAGGCAGTGAGGGCGGTGTCGGCGGAGGCGTGAAGCGTGACGCCAAGATCCATAGTGCCACAGATATAGCGGAGAATCCGCTTAACGGCAGCCCAGTGAACATCTCGAAGAGCATGCATATGAAGACACACCTGCTGCACGGCATATTGGATCTCCGGTCGAGTCAGAGTGAGGTACTGGAGAGCACCAACGATAGACCGATAGAATGCAGCATCCGAAGCAGGAGAACCATCCGTGACAGAAAGCTTGGCCTTCGTATCAACAGGCGTAGCGGCGGGCTTGCAGTTTAGCATGCCGGCGCGCTCGAGGAGCTCGTGAGCGTACTTCGCTGATGAAGGAAGAAGCCATCCGGACGGCGCACCACCTCGACACCGAGGAAGTAGTGCAAAGGACCCAAGTCCTTGATGGCGAACTCAGCGCGAAGACGAGCCATGAGCTGACCGAGGAGACCAGCCGTACATGCCGTCAGGATGATGTCGTCGACATAGAGCAGCAAGTAGGCCGTGTCAGAGCCCTGATGATAGACGAAGAGCGAGGCGTCCGAGCGGGTAGAGCGAAACCCAAGCTGGTGGAGAAACGCCGCGATGCGCTGGTACCAAGTGCGCGGAGCCTGCTTGAGTCCGTACAAGGACCGTGAAAGCAGGCACACGTGGTCAGGAAGCGCCGGGTCAACAAACCCGGTGGGCTGCTGGCAGAAGACCTGCTCCTCGAGGTGACCATGGAGGAAGGCGTTGGAGACGTCCATCTGGTGCACCGGCCAAGCACGGGAGACCGCAAGGTGGAGAACCGTGCGTATCGTGCCGGGCTTGACGACCGGAACGAAGGTGTCGGTGAAGTCGATGCCAGCACGCTATCGGAAGCCACGAACGACCCAGCGCGCTTTGTAGCGATCAAGGGTACCATCAGGACGGAGCTTGTGTTTAAAGACCCACTTCCCGGTAATCACGTTGGCGTGCCGGGGACGAGGAACAAGCTGCCACGTCCGGTTGCGCAACAGGGCGTCAAACTCCTCTTGCATCGCAGCCATCCAGAGCGGGTCACGAAGAGCGGCTCGAACGGAGGACGGCAACGGCGACAGCTCAGAGGTGGACACTGCATGGACGTAGTCATCCGAGGCATAGCGCGAGCTCGGGCGAAAAACGCTCGTACGAGCGCGGGTGACCGGACCTGCCACAGGCGCCGAGGGGGGCGGGAGCGCCGGTGGCGCTGGGGGTACCGGGGGCGCCGGGGGGGCCGCGGGCGCCGACGTCGGGGGCACCGGGGGGGCGCGGGCACCAAGGTCGCGGGCGCCAACGTCGGGGGCGCCAAGGGCGCCAGTGCCGCGGCTGTAGGAGGCGCCGCATGCGGGGGCACGCCTCAAAGCCAGGGGCGGGCCAAGAGAGGCGCGCGAGCGCCCTGGGAGAGGCGTCGAGGAGCCCGCGTCACCAGTGGCGGGAGGAACAGCCGGGGGTACCTGGTGAAACGGAAACACATGCTCATCAAAGTAAACGTGCCGGGAAGTGAACACACGATGGGAGACGGGATCGTAGCACCGATATCCCTTGGAGTTGGAGGGGTAGCCGATGAAGATGCAAGCGACAGATCGAGGTGCAAGCTTGTGAGAAGCAGTGTCGGCAGTGCTAGGATAGCAAAGGCACCCAAAAATACGCAAGTCGTCATAAGACGTGGCGTACCAAAGAGAAGATGGTGAGGTGCGTAGTTCCACCGTGGGCGGCAGGGTCTAATGTTAAGAAGAAGTGATGCAGTGGCGAGTGCGTCCGGCCAAAAACGAGGCGGCACGTTTGCATGAAACAGGAGCGTGCGAACGCAGTCATTCAGAGTGCGAAGGACGCGTTCGGCTCGACCGTTCTGCTGTGAAGTGTACGGGCATGTGAGGCGGAAAACTGTGCCGTGATGCAACAAAAAGGTGCGGAAAGCGAGGTTGTCGAACTCTTTTCCGTTGTCCGTCTGAAGCGCAAGGACGGGACACCCAAACTGCGTGCGGACATAGGAGTAAAAGGCCGTCAAGGTAGAGAGTGCATCCGACTTTCTGCGCAAAGAAAAAGTCCACACATAATGAGAATAATCATCAAGAATGACCAGATAATATAAATAACCCGAGTTACTGGGAACCGGAGAAGTCCACACATCGCTATGAATCAACTGAAAAGGAAAAGAAGCAATGGTGGTGGAATTAGTAAACGGCAGGCGAACATGTTTGCCGACTCGACAGGTATGACAAGTGTGATCCTCTATCGTATTGCAACTGAAACTGAAACTCCTAAGAATGTGACGAAGTGTGACGGGGTTGGGATGACCCAAGCGAGCGTGCCAGAGATCGACGCTAGCGGAGAGAGCAACCAGTGCGGTGGTGGTGGATGAAGGCGAGTGCACCGGATAGAGCTCGTCAGGGCTGTCACATCGGTGAAGTATCATCCTGGTGCGAGCGTCTTTGACACAAAAACCAAGCTCATCAAATTCAACGGTAACAGGATTTTCACGAGTGAAACAACGAACGGAAATGAGATTCTTAATAAGATGAGGTGACACAAGTATGTTAGACAAAGATAAAGGAGTAGAAGTAGAAGGAAAAGAAGTGTGCCCAACATGTGTGATAGGAAGTGTGGAACCGTCACCGACAATGATGCGGCGGTCGGTGGAGACAGGAGTGAAGGAGGCAAGGTTATCAGGATGAGCAAACATGTGAGCCGTAGCACCGGTGTCCATGTACCAATCACCACCTCCAGTGTAGTTGTTCGGCGTAGGAGCGGCATGCAGCCCGGTGAGGAGCACCGGGTCCCAGGGCGCCGACGGCAGGGCCGGCGAGGGGGACGGAGACGCCATGGGGAAGCCGTAGTCGCCGCTCAACGGCGGCGGTGGGTACGCTCCATACAGCCCCGGCTGCAACCGCGTTGCCAGGTAGGGCGGATGGCCTGCCAGAAAAACCTGCGGGCCCGCTAACGGATGCTGCAGGTACTGGGCGCCATCTAGCTGCTGCCCAGCGGGCGAGTGCTGACCCGCAAACGACCCCCACCAGTATCCGGGAGACTCGTACGCGGACGGAGCCCCGTACGTGGGAACGGGCGCGTAGGGGGCCGCGCCGGAGGACACCGGCGGCGGGGCGACGACGGACACGCCGTAGGTGGTGGCCGCGCCGTACGGCGGCGGGGCTGCGCCGTAGGGCGCCGGCGACGGAGCCACGCCAGAGGGTGCCGGCGGCGGGACGACAGAGGCGGCGGCGGACGGGCCGGTTGACGCCATCGCTGGTCCAACGGCGGCGACTTGCGCGGCGGCTAGGAGTGGATCGCGTGGCGGCGGCAGCTCGGGCATGCAGCAGCAGATCAAGCGATGCGGCTTCTGCAGGCAGGCGGCGGGGCTACACGGCTGGAGAAGCGCGTGGCTGACGGGCGGGCCGGCGGTGGATGCTAGCGGGACGGGAGGCTGGGTATGGCAGCAGCGATGCGAGGCGAGGTTTGATACGAGGCTAGCTAGCTAGCGATCGGGGCGAGGCTTGATTCTATGCGAGGCTAGCTAGCTAGCGAACCAAGGCAAGGCTTGATGCGATGTGAGGCTTGCGAGGCTAGCTAGCGATCGGGATGCGGCTGGAGTAGCACGCGAGCGGCAGCCAGCGCGGAGGAGCGCAAGCGGCGGCGGCTAGGCGGCGGCGGCGACAGCGGAAGACTAGGGTTAGAACCTAAAAACTGATACCATGTAGAAGATTATGATTGCACGATGTATTGCTCTTCGTGCATAGGCATGTATATATGATGTACAAAGGTGGGCCACGGACCTCAACTATACAAGGGACTAGGAGGTGGGCCCAATACACAATATGCACATAACACATATACTCAACATCCATTAAGAAGAAGAAAGGCTGATGACTGCAAAATGACCGGACTGTTCTGATGCCGTCCACTTTGAATCCGACGCGCGTCGTCAGTGCTGGGTAGTTCCATCCCGTCGACTGGTTGGTTCGCACGCGAGCGTTTGCAGGAAGTCGATGACGTGTGGGCCATGGCAAACGGGTGTGTGAAGCGTCGCCCACTCCACTCTCACCCCTTACCCCCCACACACACATTCAAGGTGTTCGAGAATTGGTAACCTCGCCTCTCCATTCGCAGTTCTCTCTCTGCTTCTCTCTGCTCCCCTCCCCCTGCTCTGGATCAACGGTGCTCGACGGATTTCATTCCCTGTTGATTGACGACGATCGTTGGTGAGTTTTGTCGGTGAGACCCATTTCGTCTCCTCCGCATCTGCCCCCAATCTGTCGCTCATTACCTGTGTTAAATTGGTCGTTCTTAATGGTTTTTCATTGGATTGGTCGTGTCATATTTGTTTCACAACTGAGGGAGGCATCCTATGGCGCTAAATCGATGTTGGATTTGCTGCTTGTTGCCCCCTATTTCGCAACGTCCGTTTACTTTGTGATTTTGCCGTTATGATTTTATGGGTTGCAGGAGGGATAGTTGCAGGCATTGTGACCAATCCCCAGTGTCCTCTGTTTCCATGTTGATTCTAGGGTTTCTCGAGTGTTTATTTTGTTCGATTCGTTAGTTGAAGTGGAATCCTCCTAGTAAAACAATGTTTTTAATCCAAAAGAACATGTGTAATCCCCTGCTGTTCACAACATTTTGGTAGTTAATTGGTAGATCATGTCATGATGTTTATCATGTTTGTTGTTCTAAAACTATCAGGGGGATTGGGGTTGTTGTATTCGTAACGAATTTTTGCTTATGCTAAATTCTATGGCCAGGTATGTCCAGATAATGTTTTTTTGTGACTTACCAGCTTTGCTATGTACAAATCACCATGCCTAGTGTACGCAATGTAAACTATTGGTGAAAAGGATGACCACAAGTGATGGAGATGAATACGTAATTCCAAGTTAACACTCTTAGGGGAGTTCTAATATTCGCTGGAGAGGGAGAGGTAAACGGATTCACTCATGACGACGAATGTGTCATCTAAGTCTCCAAGTGCCTTGACCAACGACTTTACAAGGACACTTTACTAGGGGCAGCTCTTATGGTGAACAAAAAACCTCAAACAAGTCCAATGCCAACTCCACAACTTGGAAGCTCTTGGGAGTCACCATTGCTCCTAAGGTTCCCCACAAACACAAGAGTGACAAATCACACGACAAACATTCGGGGGGGGGGGGGTTAATACTGGTTTGGTGGAACTGTAGATATAGGTTTCCTCTTTATGAAATGTACTTTTGACTGGGAAGAGAGGGTGGAGTGGAAGGATGGAGATAGTCAACAATGGTAGTGATGAGATATAGTCGAACACCATGCTTTCGGGGAGAAGGGCGAGTATTTATATTGTCATAAAAATCTACCTGTTATGCATGTTTTCTACCAAACCCTGAGGTTCCTCGGTCCTTAATCTCCAAATTTTATCGGAGAATTGCTCCAAGTTTAGTTTAACATATTCAACAGAGTTTGGAGCAACTTCAGATCAAGTCTACAGGTTACAAGATGAAAACATGGTCTTGTGAAACCCATTTTGGTATTTGTCGGCGGGGGGGGGGGGGGGGGGGCGATGACCCCCTGGTAGGCTTAAGGAGACATTCCAACGTTTCAAAACATTCGGGACGGCTCAACTCCCTCAAACCGGTCGGCCGGCTCTCCCCACTTGAGGCCGACTGCGCGGGACAGGTCGCCCAGGCCGGCTGGCTGCAGCCAGCGGGGCCAGCGCCTGTCAAGTCCAATCATACCAGGTATAGGGGCAGGGTGCCCTCTATGTCGTGGGGGCGTGGCTACAGTGCCGCAGGCACCACTGACCGTGATGGCCGACGTCAGGGCGGTCCGACACTATAGAAGCGTCGTGCCACCCATCCCGTGACGCCATGGCCTACGGGCTACAGTACCAAGCAGCCGACGGGCTCCACGGCCGACGGGACCTGTTAGCCAGCGGACCCCACGATCAACAGGACTGATGTCTACTACACAACTTGTTCTTGTAGACTCGTGTTGGGCCTCCAAGCGCAGAGTTTTGTAGGACAGTAACAAATTTCCCTCAAGTGGATGACCTAAGGTTTATCAATCCGTGGGAGGCGTAAGATGAAGATGGTCTCTCTCAAACAACCCTGCAATCAAATAATAAAAAGTCTCTTATGTCCCCAACACACCAAATACAATGGAAATTTGTATAGGTGCACTAGTTCGGCGAAGAGATGGTGATAGAAGTGTGGTAATGATAGTCGATATTGATTTTTTTAATAGGAACAATAAAAAAACAGCAAGGTAGCAATTGATAAAACGGAGCACAACCAGTATTGCAATGCTTGAAAATGAGGCCTAGGGTCCGTACTTTCACTAGTGTGATCTCTTAACCATGCTAATATAATTGGATCATATAACCATCCCTCAACGTGCGATGAAGAATCACTCCAAAGTTCCTATCTAGCGGAGAACATAAGAAGAAACTGTTTGTAGGGTACGAAACCACCTCAAAGCTATTCTTTTCGATCGATCTATCCAAGAGTTCGTACTAAAATAAGACCAAATAATTTCAGATTCATAATACTCAATCCAACACAAAGAACTTCAAAGAGTGCCCCAAGATTTCTACCGGAGAAACAAATACAAGAACGTGCATCAGCCCCTATGCATAGATTACCCCAATGTCACCTCGGGAATCCGCGAGTTGAGTGCCAACATATATCAAGTGAATCAATACGATACCCCATTGTCACCACGGGTATCCATAGCAAGACATACATAAAGTGTTCTCAAATCCATAAAAGTATTCAATCCGATAAAACGAAATCTCAAAGGGAAAACTCAATTCATCACAACAAGATAGAGACGGGAAAACACCATATGATCCGACTATATTAACAGCTTGCGATACATCAAGATCGTGACATCTCAAGAACACGAGAGAGAGAGATTAAACACATAGCTACTGGTACAAACCCTCAGCCCCAAGGGTGGATGATGACACACAAGTATAGGGGGTCAATTGTAGCTCTTTTCGATAAGTAAGAGTGTCGAACCCAACGAGGAGCAGAAGGAAATGACAAGTAGTTTTCAGTAAGGTAATGTCTGCAAGTGCTAAAACTGTAAGTAGCGAGTAGTTTGATAGCAAGATAATTTGTAACGAGCAACTAACGATAATTTTAACAAGTATGCAGCAAGGTAGCCCAATCCTTTCGAGGCAAAGGACAGGCCAAAACGGTCTCTTATGATAAGCAAAGCGTTCTTGAGGGTACACGGGGATTTCATCTAGTTACTTTCATCATGTTGGTGATTTGTGTTCGCTACTTTGATAATTTGATATGTGGGTGGACCGGTGCTTAGGTGTTGTTCTTACTTGAACAAACCTCCTACTTATGATTAACCCTCCCGCAAGCATCCGCAACTATGAGAAAAGTATTAAGGATAAATCCTAACCATAGCATTAAACTCTAGTATCCAAGCGGTTCCTTACGGAATAGTGCATAAACTGGGGTTTAAGTTTCTGTCACTCTCGCAACCCACCATCTATTTACTACTCCACAATGCATTCCCTTAGGCCCAAATATGGCGAAGTGTCATGTAGTCGAGATTCACATGACACCACTAAGGGAATCACAACATACATACCATCAAAATATCGAATACATATCAAATTCACATGATTACTTGCAACATGATTTATCCCGTAACCTCAAGAACAATAGTAACTACTCACAATCAACAAACATGCTCATGATCAGAGGGGTATTAATATGCATAATGGATCTGAACATATAATCTTCCGCCAAATAAACCATATAGTAATCAACACTACTAGTCACCCCCTAGCAACAATCTATAGTTCCGGTAACAAGATTGAATACAAGAGATGAACTAGGGTTTGAGATGAGATGGTGCTGGTGAAGATGTTGATGGAGATTTCCCTCCCCAAGATGGGAGAGTTGTTGGTGACGATGATTTCCCCCTCCGGGAGGGAAGTTCCCCCGGCGGAATCGCTCCGCTGGAGGGCAAAAGTGCTCCTGCCCAAGTTCCACCTCGAGGCGGCGGCGCTCCGTCCCGAAAGTATTTTTCTGATTTTTTTCTAGGTCAAAAGCACTTGTATACCAGAAGATGGGCACCGAAGGTGGGCCGAGGAGGGCACAGTACACCAGGGCGCGCCAGGGGGGCTGGCGCGCCCAAGTGGGTTGCGCTCACCTGGTGGTCCCCCTCTGGTGTTTATTGGCTCCAATAATTATTAAATATTCCAAAAAAATTCTCGTGGAGTTTCAGCTCATTTGTAGTTGTGCAGAATAGGTGGCCTGACGTAGCTTTTTCAGGTCCAGATTTCCAGCTGCCAGAATTCTCCCTCTTGGTGTGTACCTTGCAAATTATGAGAGAAAAGGCATTAGAATTACTCCAAAAGGCATTATTATGGATAAAAACATTATAAATAACAGTAAGAAACACATGATGCAAAATGGACGTATCAACTCCCCCAAGCTTAGACCTCGCTTGTCCTCAAGCAAAAACCGAAATCGAAAAACATGTCCACATGCTTTGAGAGAGAGGTGTCGATAAAAACAAAATACGGACATAGAAGCATCATGTTGATTATTATAACAACAACGAAATTAAATATAGGAATTTTATAATAGAACTTTTATCATACGCTTCTAATGAATAAGTAATAGTTCATCACACAATCGAAGTATAAAGCAAAAACTCTATTAGAAACCAACAAACTATGTTCTCAGTCAACTTAGCAACTACAATCCATCATCTTTTCAGGAAGGGTCATGTATCGGAGCCTCTAGGGAAGTCCACATACTCAACCATCATATAGTCTTTTATGATTGCTAAAACTCACCTTGTACACATGAGCAAAACGTTTCAACCGGACACATAGAAAGATAGGGGCTTATAGTTTCGCCTCCCAACATGCTCACCTCAAGGGTGATGTCAACAATAATAACTCATGCTATCTATATTCAACTGGACATATGTGCCTGGATCTTTCCTCACCACATGATGCTTGCCAAAAGAGAAAAATAAAAGGAAAACTTTGACTCTTTGCATAAAAGTAAATACATAAAAGTAAAAGATAGGCCCTTCGCAGAGGTTGCCATGCGCTTATTTGTTTGCATGCTCAACTCCTTAGTGCAAAAGAACGCCACGTTACATTGCCCCTTAAGATGACAACCTTTATTATGCAGTCTGTCGCTTTTATTCTTTGTCATCCAAGTCTGTGCAACGCTCAATTTTCTCTTACACTAAAAGATCTCACATATTTAGAAGCAATTTTTATTGCCTTTTTGCACCGATGACAACTTACTTGAGGGATCTTGTTCAATCCCTAGGTAGGTATGGTGGACACTTGAAAAAGATTTGGGTTTAAGGGTTTTTGGATGCACAAGTAGTATCTCTACTTAGTGCGGAATTTTTGGCTAGCAAAGATAGGGGCAAGCATCACATGTTAAAGGATCCATGACAATATGACTTCTGTGTGAATATAAACATACATAAACCATTACATTGTCTTCCTTGTCCAACGTCAACAATTTTGGCATATAATATTTTGATGAGGGCTCACAATCACAGAAGATTTCTAGGATAGTATATTTATATGTGAATCTTCCCCTCCCTTATTAATTCTTTCATGAGTTGCATCACTGACCAATGCTATGTTTGTCAATCTCTATTAAAATTTTCTTACTTGTACTTTTCCTTATGTGGTGCTACACCCACCATAGGATTAGTATATGATCTTATTGATTTATTTCCTTTCTTTTATTTCCTTTCTTTCTCTTTTTCTTTTTCTTTATTTACAACATGAAAGTAAAGAAAGTAAAAACTCGAACTAACTTTATTATACAACTTGCACATGATAATGATGATAGATCACTAAGCAAACTCTCAAAGAAGAAGAGATCGAACTAAACTTTATTCTTCTAAGCAAAAGATTGAACTAGAATAAGTAAAAGCAAAAAGATAGTGAGGTGATACGATATCGGGGGACCTCCCCCAAGCTTGGCGGAAGCCAAGGGGAGTGCCCATACCCGATACTCAATTCTCCTTTGGTGGTGTCCGTAGGCTCCTACCGCTTCATCTCGATCTTCATCAGCCAAGTATCTTCTTCCATGTGGTTGGAGGAGCAGAAAGACATGATGCCTAGCTTGATAAATCTGACCAGAAACAACAAGAAAAGAGAAGAGAGGATTTTCTCCGTGATACGGTGGTTAACAGGTTAGGGAAGTGTATATAGAATTTTTATCTTGCGGGACAAGTAGAAGGAAGAAAAACTGAGTACGGGAGGTGTCCCAGGTGGGCACAACCCACCTGGGCGTGCCAGGGGGGCATGGCGCGCCCTGATGTATTGTGCCCAACAGGGAGCGCTTCCTGGAGGTTTCTTTATTCCCAAAATTCTACAATATTCCAAAACTGACAGAAAATATTTTTGCAGATTTTTCGGATTCTGTTTACTTACCGTATCACATACCTCCTTATTTTGATGATTCTGGAGTGTTCCGGGAGGACTCTTTTATGTGTTCTTCCGGTGTCAAAGTTTGGATAATATTGCTTTCAACACTAATAGGCGTACCTGAAATATAATGCTTTATTCGTTGCCCATTGACAACCTTCGGGTTAGTGCCTTCATAATTATTTATTTTGATGGCTCCAGACCGGTAAACCTCCTCGATGACATAGGGGCCTTCCCATTTGGAGAGGAGTTTACCTGCAAAGAATTTAAAATGAGAATTGTACAAAAGAACATATTCTCCAACTTTAAACTCATGTTTTTGAATTCTTTTGTCATGCCATCTTTTAACTTTTTCTTTGAATAACTTTGCATTTTCATATGCTTGGGTTCTCCATTCATCTAGTGAGCTAATATCAAATAACCTCTTTTCACCAGCAAGTTTGAAATCATAGTTAAGTTCTTTAACTGCCCAATAAGCTTTATGTTCTAACTCAAGAGGTAAATGACAAGCTTTTCCATAAACCATTTTATAAGGAGACATACCCATAGGATTTTTATATGCTATTCTATAAGCCCAAAGTGCATTGTCTAACTTCTTAGACCAATTCTTCCTGGACCTATTGACAGTCTTTTGCAAAATTAATTTTATTTCTCTATTGCTAAGCTCAACTTGACCACTAGACTGAGGATAATAAGGTGATGCAATTCTATGGTTAACATCATACTTAGCAAGCATCTTACGAAAAGCACCATGAATAAAGTGTGAACCACCATCAGTCATTAAATATCTAGAGACTCCAAACCTTGGGAAAATAACTTCTTAAGCATTTTAATAGAGGTGTTGTGATCAGCACTACTAGTTGGGATAGCTTCTACCCATTTAGTAACATAATCAACAGCAACCAAAATATGTGTATACCCATTAGAAGAAGGAAAAGGTCCCATGTAATCAAATCCCCAAACATCAAATGGTTCAACATCGAGAGAATAATTCATAGGAATTTATTGACGCTTAACAATATTACCTATTCTTTGGCATTCATCACAAGATGAGACATACTTACGAGCATCCTTGAAAAGAGTAGGCCAATAAAATCCAGATTGCAACACCTTATGAGCAGTTCTATCTCCAGCATGATGCCCTCCATAAGGTTCGGAGTGACATTTCCGTAGGATTTGTCCCTGTTCATGCTCAGGTACACAACGTCTAATAATACCATCTACTCCTTCTTTATAAAGATGTGGGTCATCCCAAAAGTAATGTCTTAAATCATAGAAGAATTTTTTCTTTTGTTGGTAAGTAAAGTTAGGTGGCAAGTATTTAGTAAAAATATAATTAGCATAGTCAGCATACCAAGGAGTACTATTAGCAACATTTATTGGAGCTAACTGCTCATCAGGAAAACTATCATCAATAGGTAGTGGGTCATCAAGCACATTTTCAAGCCTAGACAAGTTATCAGCTACGGGGTTCTCAGCTCCTTTTCTATCAATAATATGTAAATCAAATTCTTGTAACAAGAGAACCCAACGAATAAGTCTAGATTTAACATCTTTCTTTTCCATAAGATATTTAATAGTAGCATGGTCTGTGTGAATAGTTACTTTAGAATCAACAATATAAGGTCTAAACTGATCACAAGCAAACACCACTTCTAAGAATTCTTTTTCAGTTGTAGCATAATTTCTTTGAGCACTCTCTAGAGTTTTACTAGCATAATGAATAACATTCAATTTCTTATCAACTCTTTGTCCTAGAACAACACCCACAGCATAATCACTAGCATCACACATAATTTCAAAAGGCAAGTTCCAATCAGGTGGTTGGACAATAGGTGCAGTAATTAAAGCTTTCTTGAGTGTTTCAAAGGCTTCAAGACAATCGTCGTAAAAAACAAAAGGAATATCCTTTTGCAAAAGATTAGTGAGAGGCCTAGAAATTTTGGAGAATTCTTTAATAAACCTCCTATAGAAACCAGCATGACCTAGGAAACTACGAATACCTTTGATGTCCTTAGGGCATGGCATTTTCTCAATTGCATCAACCTTAGCTTGGTCCACTTCAATACCTTTTTCAGACATTTTATGACCCAAGACAATGCCTTCGTTAACCATAAAGTGGCACTTTTCCCAATCCAAGACAAGATTTGTTTGTTCACATCTCTGCAAAACTCGATCAAGATTGCTTAAACAATCATCAAAAGACTTCCAATAAACAGAGAAGTCATCCATGAAAACCTCAACAATCTTTTCAAAAAAGTCAGAGAATATAGACATCATGCATCTTTGAAAGGTAGCAGGTGCATTACATAAACCAAAAGGCATAAGTAAAAGTAGTCTTTTCTTGATCAGGTTGAGAAATAGGTATTTGTGAAAAACCAGGATATCCATCAAGGAAGCAAAAGTGTGTGTGCTTAGATAATCTTTCAAGCATTTGATCAATAAAAGGCAGAGGATAATGATCTTTTCTAGTAGCTTTATTTAATTTTCTAAAATCAATTACCATTCTATAGCCTGTAACAATTCTTTGTGGAATAAGTTCATTCTTATCACTAGGAACAACAGTAATACCTCCCTTCTCAGGGACACAATGAACAGGACTTGCCCATCTACTATCAGCTATAGGATAGATTATACCTGCTTCCAGAAGTTTTAATATTTCCGTTCTTACCACCTCTTTCATCTTTGGATTTAACCGACGTTGGTGATCAACAACTGGTTTAGCATCAGGTTCCATATTAATTTTGTGCTGACATAGAGTGGGACTAATGCCCTTTAAATCATCAAGAGTATATCCAATAGCAGCTCGGTGCTTCCTTAGAACTTTCAATAATCTTTCTTCTTCATGTTCTGAAAGGTTAGCACTAATAATAACAGGATATATCTTCTTTTCATCAAGATAAGCATATTTCAAAGTGTCTGGCAATTGTTTTAATTCAACACATGATCACCTTTAGGTGGAGTTGGACCTCCTAGAGTTTCAATAGGCAAATTGTGTTTAAGCAGAGGACGTTGTTCAAACAAAATCTTATCTATTTCATTTCTTTCATGCATATGTAAATCATTTTCATGGTCTAGCAAGTATTGCTCTAAAGGATCAGTAGGTGGCACAGCAATAGAAGCAAGACCAATGAATTAATCCTTACCAGGCAATTCTTTTTCATGATGATTTATACTAAAGTTGGAAAAATTAAACTCATGAGACTCATCACCAAAACTAACACCCATAGTTTGTTTCTGGCAATCTATCCTAACATTAACTGTGTTCAAGAAAGGTCTACCAAAGATAATGGGACAGAAGTCATCTTGTGGGGAACCAAGGACAAGAAAATCAGTAGGATATTTTTACCTTCCCACACAAGACTTCAACATCTCTAACAATCCCAATTGGTGATATGGTGTCTCTATTGGCAAGCTTAATAGTAACATCTATGTTTTCTAACTCAACAGGTGCTATGTCTTCCCTAATTTCTTGATATAGCTTGCGAGGAATAACACTCACACTAGTAGCCATGTCACATAAACCATGATAACAGTGATCTCCTATTTTAACTGAGATGACAGGCAGGCCAACTACTGGTCTATTTTTACCCCTTTTTTCAGGTTTGGCAATTCTAGCAGCTTCTTCACAGAAGTAGATAACATGCCCATCCACATCTTCTTGTAAGAGATCTTTAACCATAGCAATATTTGGTTCAACTCTAATTTGTTCATCTGGTTTAGGTGTTCTAACATAGCTTTTGTTAACCACAGTTGAAACTTTAGCGTGTTCCTTTATCCTAACAGGAAAAGGTGGTTTCTCAATATAAGCAGTAGGAACAACTGGATCAACATTATAAAGTATAGTTTCTTCTTTAACGGGTACTGGTTCTTTAATTTCATCTTTACTAGGTGGGTGATATTTAAACCACTTCTCTTGAGGGAGTTCAGCATGAGTAGCAAATGATTCACAAAAGGAGGCTACTATCTCAGAGTCAAATCCATATTTAGTGCTAAACCTTTGAAAAGCATCGGTATCCATAAAAGATTTAACACAATCATATTTAAGCTTTATACCTGACACTTTACCTTCGTCGAGTTCCCAATCTTCAGATTTGCGTTT
Organism: Aegilops tauschii subsp. strangulata; assembly: GCF_002575655.3. Lineage (NCBI taxonomy): Eukaryota > Viridiplantae > Streptophyta > Magnoliopsida > Poales > Poaceae > Aegilops > Aegilops tauschii. The sequence goes on from NC_053040.3 coordinate 380,960,591, forward strand.
AATTCTTTCCAAAAGATCCCACCAGAATTCAATAGTTTTCTTCATAAAAGAACTAGCACAAGAAGTATCCAGCATGGTTTGATCATTACGAGAAAGCCGAGCATAAAAATTCTAAATAATAATTTCTCTCGAGAGCTCATGATTGGGGCATTAATATAACATTGACTTGATCCTCCCCCAAGCTAGAGCGATACTTTCTCCTTCACGAGGCCAAAAATTATATATATAATTCCGATCACGATGAACTAGATGCATAGGATATTTTTTTGGTGAAACTCCAATTTTAAACGGTTCCAATTCCATGATCCAATATCATCGCATAGCCTATACCATGCCAATGCTTTTCTGTTCAAATATAAAGGCAAAACCTTTTTCATATAAACTCATCCCTGGGTAAACCTGCAAGCTTAAACAATCCACAAATTTGTTCTACATGTATCAAGTGCATATCAGGATGTTCGGTTCCATCTCCTGCATAAGGATTAGCTAGCAGTTGTTCTATCATACCCGAAGGAATTTCATATTCAATATTTTCAGTAGGTGCAGTAGGTTGAGGAGCAATTAATTGTGGTTCCGGACAGGGTGAAGATACCCCGAACAAAACCCTCAAAGGATTGTTTTCCATAGTAACAAGTGACAATAAATTTCAGCACACTATATAAATGTTTCCTTACCGAATTCCACTTGCCAAAGGCGCTTCACTCCCCGGCAACGGCGCCAGAAAATAGCCTTGATTAACCACAAGTATAGGGGGTCAATTGTGGCTCTTTTCGATAAGAGTGTCGAACCCAACGAGGAGCAGAAGGAAATAACAAGTAGTTTTCAGTAAGGTAATGTCTGGAAGTGCGAAAATTGTAAGTAGCGAGTACTTTGATAGCAAGATAATTTGTAACGAGCAAGTAACGATAATTGTAACAAGTACGCAGCAAGGTAGCCCAATCCTTTTGAGGCAAAGGTCAGGCCAAAACGGTCTCTTATGATAAGCAAAGCGTTCTTGAGGGTACACGGGAATTTCATCTAGTGCCTTTCATCATGTTGGTTTGATTTGTGTTCGCTACTTTGATAATTTGATATGTGGGTGGACCGGCGCTTAGGCGCTGTTCTTACTTGAACAAACCTCCTACTTATGATTAACCCTCCCGCAAGCATCCGCAACTATGAGAAAAGTATTAAGGATAAATCCTAACCATAACATTAAACTCTAGGATCCAATCAGTCCCTTACGGAATAGTGCATAAACTGGGGTTTAAGTTTCTGTCACTCTCGCAACCCACCATCTATTTACTACTCCACAATGCATTCTCTTAGGCCCAAATATGGTGAAGTGTCATGTAGTCGACATTCACATGACACCACTAAGGGAATCACAACATACATACCATCAAAATATCGAACACATATCAAATTCACATGATTACTTGCAACATGCTTTATCCTGTGACCTCAAGAACAAAAGTAACTACTCACAATCAACAAACATGCTCATGATTAGAGGGGTATTAATTGTTGGGGAACGTGGTAATTTCAAAAAAATCCTATGCACACGCAAGATCATGGTGATGCATAGCAACGAGAGGGGAGAGTATTGTCTACGTACCCTTGTAGACCGTAAGCGGAAGCGTTTATCAACGCGGTTGATGTAGTCGTACACCTTCACGATCCGTCCCGATCAAGTACCGAACGTACGGCACCTCCGCATTCAGCACACGTTCAGCTCGATGACGTCCTCGCCTTCTCGATCTAGCAAGAGGGGCGAAGTAGTAGATGAGTTCCGGCAGCACGATGGCGTGGTGACGGTGTTGGTGAAGAACAATCTCCGCACGGCTTCGCCTAAGCACTACGAAAACTATGACGGAGGATAAACTAGAGGGGACGGGGTTGCCGGCACATGGCTTGGTGTTTCTTGATGTGTCTTGGGTGCTAGCCCTACCCCTCTATTTATATGTTGAGCCTTGGGGTCGAAACTTGGAGTAAAAGCCTCCACAAAGTCGGTTTCACCCGAAAGGCAAGAGTCCTTCTCGGACTCCAGGGCCAAACGCCAGGGTTCCCGGCGTCTGGACCCAGACGCCAGGGACCCTGGCGTCTGGCCCCTGGACTCCGCAAAACTTCCTGTTGCGCTTTCCAAAAACCTCGTGGGCTTTCCCCTTTGGCCCAGATAAAGTGTTCTCGTGCCCAAACATTTCGGGAAACATCCAGAACCCCTTCCGGTGAATTCCGGAACCCTTCTAGAGACCAAACACTATTATCCCATATATCAAACTTTATATCCGGACCATTCCGGAGTTCCTCGTCATGTCCATGATCTTATCCGGAACTCCGAACAACATTCGGTTACCAACATACATAACTCATAAATACTATATCATCAACGAACATTAAGCGTGCGGACCCTACACATGACCGAGACACTTCTCTGGTCAATAACCAATAGCGGAACCTGGATGCCCATATTGGCTCCTACATATTCTACGAAGATCTTTATCGGTCGAACCGCATAATAATATACGTTGTTCCCTTTGTCATCGGTATGTTACTTGCCCGAGATTCGATCGTCGGTATCTCAATACCTAGTTCAATCTCGTTACCGGCAAGTCTCTTTACTCGTTCCGTAATACATCATCCCGCAACTAACTCACTAGTTGCAATGCTTGCAAGGCTTAAGTGATGTGCATTACCGAGTGGGCCCAGAGATACCTCTCCGACAATCGGAGTGACAAATCCTAATCTCGAAATACGCCAACCCAACAAGTACCTTCGGAGACACCTGTAGAGCACCTTTATAATCACCCAGTTACGTTGTGATGTTTGGTAGCACACAAAGTGTTCCTCCGGTAAACGGGAGTTGCATAATCTCATAGTCATAGGAACATGTATAAGTCATGAAGAAAGCAATAGCAACATACTAAATGATCAAGTGCTAAGCTAACGGAATGGGTCAAGTCAATCACATCATTCTCCTAATGATGTGATCCCGTTAATCAAATGACAACTCTTTGTCTATGGCTAGGAAACATAACCATCTTTGATCAACGAGCTAGTCAAGTAGAGGCATACTAGTGACACTCTGTTTGTCTATGTATTCACACATGTATCATGTTTCCGGTTAATACAATTCTAGCATGAATAATAAACATTTATCATGATATAAGGAAATAAATAATAACTTTATTATTGCCTCTAGGGCATATTTCCTTCAGTCTCCCACTTGCACTAGAGTCAATAATCTAGTTCACATCGCCATGTGATTTAACACCAATAGTTCACATCACCATGTGATTAACACCCATAGTTCACATCGTCATGTGACCAACACCCAAAGGGTTTAGTAGAGTCAATAATCTAGTTCACATCGCTATGTGATTAACACCCAAAGAGTACTAAGGTGTGATCATGTTTTGCTTGTGAGAGAAGTTTAGTCAACGGGTCTGCAATATTCAGATCCGTATGTATTTTGCAAATTTCTATGTCAACAATGCTCTGCATGGAGCTACTCTAGCTAATTGATCCCACTTTAAATATGTATCCAGATTGATACTTAGAGTTATCTGGATCAGTGTCAAAACTTGCATCAACGTAACCCTTTACGACGAACCTTTTGTCACCTCCATAATCGTGAAACATATCCTTATTCCACTAAGGATAATTTTGACCGTTGTCCAGTGATCTACTCCTAGATCACTATTGTACTCCCTTGCTAAACTCAGTGTAGGGTATACAATAGATCTGGTACACAGCATGGCATACTTTTATAGAACCTATGGCTGAGGCATAGGGAATGACTTTCATTCTCTTTCTATCTTCTGCCGTGGTCGGGCTTTGAGTCTTACTCAATTTCACACCTTGTAACACAGGCAAGAACTCTTTCTTTGACTGTTCCATTTTGAACTACTTCAAAATCTTGTCAGGGTATGTACACATTGAAAAAACTCATCAAGCGTCTTGATCTATCTCTATAGATCTTGATGCTCAATATGTAAGCAGCTTCACCGAGGTCTTTCTTTGAAAAACTCCTTTCAAATACTCCTTTATGCTTTCCAGAAAATTCTACATATTTCCGATTAACAATATGTCATTCACATATATTTATCAGAAATGTTGTAGTGCTCCCACTCACTTTCTTGTAAATACAGGCTTCACCGCAAGTCTGTATTAAACTATATGCTTTGATCAACTCATCAAAGCGTATATTCCAACTTCGAGATGCTTGCACCAGTCCATAGATGGATCGCTGGAGCTTGCACTTTTTGTTAGTACCTTTAGGATCGACAAAATCTTCTGGTTGCATCATATACAACTCTTCTTTATGAAATCCATTAAGGAATGTAGTTTTGACATCCATTTGCCAGATTTCATAAAATGTGGCAATTTGCTAACATGATTCGGACAGACTTAAGCATTGCTACGAGTGAGAAAATCTCAGCTTGAACTTTGTCAAAACCTTTTTCGACAAGTCTAGCTTTGTAGATAGTAACACTACTATCAGCGTCCGTCTTCCTCTTGAAGATCCATTTATTTTCTATGGCTTGCCGATCATCGGGCAAGTCAATCAAAGTCAACACTTTGTTCTCATACATGGGTCCCATCTCAGATTTCTTGGCCTCAAGCCATTTTGCGGAATCTGGGCTCATCATCGCTTCCTCATAGTTCTGTTGGGAATCGTAGCATAATTTTTAAAATTTCCTACGCTCACCAAGATGCATCTATGGAGTCTACTAGCAACGAGGGGAAAGGAGTGCATCTACATACCCTTGTAGATCGCGAGCGGAAGCGTTCCAATGAACGTGGATGACGGAGTCGTACTCGCCGTGATCCAAATCACCGATGACCGAGTGCCGAACGGACGGCACCTCCGCGTTCAACACACGTACGGTGCAGCGACGTCTCCTCCTTCTTGATCCAGCAAGGGGGAAGGAGAGGTCGATGGAGATCCAGCAGCACGATGGCGTGGTGGTGGATGTAGCGGGTCTCCGGCAGGGCTTCGCCGAGCTTCTGCGAGAGAGAGAGAGGTGTTGCAGGGGAGGAGGGAGCCGCCCAAGGCTGTAGGTTGCTGCCCTCCCTCCCCCCTTTATATAGGCCCCTGGGGGGGTGCGCCAGCCCTGGGAGATGGGATCTCCAAGGGGGGCGGCGGCCAAGGGGGGAAGGGGTTGCCTTGCCCCCCAAGGCAAGGGGGAACTCCCCCTAGGGTTCCCAACCCTAGGCGCATGGGGGGAGGCCCAAGGGGGGCGCCCCAGCCCACTAAGGGCTGGTTCCCTTCCACTTTCAGCCCACGGGGCCCTCCGGGATAGGTGGCCCCACCCGGTGGACCCCCGGGACCCTTCCGGTGGTCCCGGTACAATACCGGTAACCCCCGAAACTTTCCCGGTGGCCGAAACTGGACTTCCTATATATAATTCTTCACCTCCGGACCATTCCGGAACCTCTCGTGACGTCCGGGATCTCATCCGGGACTCCGAACAACTTTCGGGTTTCCGCATACATATATCTCTACAACCCTAGCGTCACCGAACCTTAAGTGTGTAGACCCTACGGGTTCGGGAGACATGCAGACATGACCGAGACGCCTCTCCGGTCAATAACCAACAACGGGATCTGGATACCCATGTTGGCTCCCACATGTTCCACGATGATCTCATCGGATGAACCACGGTGTCGAGGATTCAATCAATCCCGTATACAATTCCCTTTGTCAATCGGTATGTTACTTGCCCGAGATTCGATCGTCGGTATCCCAATACCTTGTTCAATCTCGTTACCGGCAAGTCTCTTTACTCGTACCGCAATGCATGATCCCGTGACTAACGCCTTAGTCACATTGAGCTCATTATGATGATGCATTACCGAGTGGGCCCAGAGATACCTCTCCGTCACACGGAGTGACAAATCCCAGTCTCGATCCGTGCCAACCCAACAGACACTTTCGGAGATACCCGTAGTGCACCTTTATAGTCACCCAGTTACGTTGTGACGTTTGGCACACCCAAAGCACTCTTACGGTATCCGGGAGTTGCACGATCTCATGGTCTAAGGAAAAGATACTTGACATTGGAAAAGCTCTAGCAAACGAAAATACACGATCTTTTATGCTATGCTTAGGATTGGGTCTTGTCCATCACATCATTCTCCTAATGATGTGATCCCGTTATCAATGACATCCAATGTCCATAGTCAGGAAACCATGACTATCTGTTGATCAACGAGCTAGTCAACTAGAGGCTTACTAGGGACATGTTGTGGTCTATGTATTCACACATGTATTACGATTTTCGGACAATACAATTATAGCATGAATAATGGACGATATATCATGAACAAAGAAATATAATAATAACCTTTTATTATTGCCTCTAGGGCATATTTCCAACAGTCTCCCACTTGCACTAGAGTCAATAATCTAGTTACATTGTGATGAATCGAACACCCATTGCGTCCTGGTGTTGATCATGTTTTGCCCTAGGGAGAGGTTTAGTCAACGGATCTGCTACATTCAGGTCCGTGTGTACTTTACAAATATCTATGTCTCCATTTTGAACACTTTCACGAATGGAGTTGAAGCGACGCTTGATATGCCTGGTCTTCCTGTGAAACCTGGGCTCCTTCGCAAGGGCAATAGCTCCAGTGTTGTCACAGAAGAGAGTCATTGGGCCCGACGCATTGGGAATCACCCCTAGGTCGGTAATGAACTCCTTCATCCAGACTGCTTCCTGTGCTGCCTCCGAGGCTGCCATGTACTCCGCTTCACATGTAGATCCCGCCACGACGCTTTGCTTGCAACTGCACCAGCTTACTGCTCCTCCATTCAATATATACACGTATCCGGTCTGTGACTTCGAGTCATCCAGATCTGTGTCGAAGCTAGCGTCGACGTAACCCTTTACGACGAGCTCTTCGTCACCTCCATAAACGAGAAACATATCCCTAGTCCTCTTCAGATACTTCAGGATATTCTTGACTGCTGTCCAGTGTTCCTTGCCGGGATTACTTTGGTACCTTCCTACCAAACTTACGGCAAGGTTTACATCAGGTCTGGTACACAGCATGGCATACATAATAGACCCTATGGCCGAGGCATAGGGGATGACACTCATCTCTTCTATATCTTCTGCCGTGGTCGGGCATTGAGCCGTGCTCAATTGCACACCTTGCAATACAGGCAAGAACCCCTTCTTGGACTGATCCATACTGAACTTCTTCAATATCTTGTCAAGGTATGTACTCTGTGAAAGACCAATGAGGCGTCTTGATCTATCTCTATAGATCTTGATGCCTAATATATAAGCAGCTTCTCCAAGGTCCTTCATTGAAAAACACTTATTCAAATAGGCCTTTATACTTTCCAAGAATTCTATATCATTTCCCATCAATAGTATGTCATCCACATATAATATGAGAAATGCTACAAAGCTCCCACTCACTTTCTTGTAAACACAGGCTTCTCCATAAGTCTGTGTAAACCCAAACGCTTTGATCATCTCATCAAAGCGAATGTTCCAACTCCGAGATGCTTGCACCAGCCCATAAATTGAGCGCTGGAGCTTGCATACTTTGTTAGCATTCTTAGGATCGACAAAACCTTCCGGCTGCATCATATACAACTCTTCCTTAAGGAAGCCGTTAAGGAATGCCGTTTTGACGTCCATCTGCCATATCTCATAATCATAGTATGCGGCAATTGCTAACATGATTCGGACGGACTTCAGCTTCGCTACGGGTGAGAAAGTCTCATCGTAGTCAACCCCTTGAACTTGTCGATAACCCTTAGCGACAAGTCGAGCTTTGTAGATGGTCACATTACCATCCGCGTCCGTCTTCTTCTTAAAGATCCATTTGTTTTCTATGGCTCGCCGCTCATCGGGCAAGTCAGTCAAAGTCCATACTTTGTTTTCATACATGGATTCTATCTCGGATTTCATGGCTTCTAGCCATTTGTCGGAATCCGGGCCCGCCATCGCTTCTTCATAGTTCGAAGGTTCACCGTTGTCTAACAACATGATTTCCAGGACAGGGTTGCCGTACCACTCTGGTGCGGAACGTGTCCTTGTGGACCTACGAAGTTCAGTAGTAACTTGATCCGAAGCTTCATGATCATCATCATTAACTTCCTCCCCAGTCGGTGTAGGCACCACAGGAACATTTTCCCGCGCTGCGCTACTTTCCGGTTCGGAAGGGGTGACTATCACCTCATCAAGTTCCACTTTCCTCCCACTCAATTCTTTCGAGAGAAACTCCTTCTCTAGAAAGGACCCGTTCTTGGCAACGAAGATCTTGCCTTCGGATCTGAGGTAGAAGGTATACCCAATAGTTTCCTTAGGGTATCCTATGAAGACGCATTTTTCCGATTTGGGTTCGAGCTTTTCAGGTTGAAGTTTCTTGACATAAGCATCGCATCCCTAAATTTTTAGAAACGACAGCTTAGGTTTCTTCCCAAACCATAATTCATACGGTGTCGTCTCAATGGATTTCGACGGTGCCCTATTTAAAGTGAATGCGGCAGTCTCTAAAGCATAACCCCAAAATGAGAGCGGTAAATCGGTAAGAGACATCATAGGTCGCACCATATCCAATAGAGTGCGATTACGACGTTCGGACACACCATTTCTTTGAGGTGTTCCAGGCGGCGTGAGTTGTGAAACTATTCCACATTTCCTTAAGTGTGCACCAAACTCGTGACTTAAATATTCTCCACCACGATCTGATCGTAAGAATTTTATTTTCCTGTCACGTTGATTCTCAAATTCACTCTGAAATTCCTTGAACTTTTCAAAGGTTTCAGACTTGTGTTTCATTAGGTAGACATACCCAAATCTACTTAAATCATCAGTGAGAGTGAGAACATAACGATATCCTCCGCGAGCCTCAACACTCATTGGACCGCACAGATCGGTATGTATGATTTCCAATAAGTTGGTTGCTCGCTCCATTGTTCCGGAGAACGGAGTCTTGGTCATCTTACCCATGAGGCATGGTTCGCACGTGTCAAATGATTCGTAATCAAGAGACTCCAAAAGTCCATCTGCATGGAGCTTCTTCATGCGCTTGACACCAATGTGACCAAGGCGGCAGTGCCACAAGTATGTGGGACTATCGTTATCAACTTTACATCTTTTGGTATTCACACTATGAACATGTGTAACATCACGTTCGAGATTCATCAAAAATAAACCATTGACCAGCGGGGCATGACCATAAAACATATCTCTCAAATAAATAGAACAACCATTATTCTCAGATTTAAATGAGTAGCCATCTCGAATTAAACGAGATCCAGATACAATGTTCATGCTCAAAGCTGGCACTAAATAACAATTATTGAGGTTTAAAACTAATCCCGTAGGGAGATGCAGAGGTAGCGTGCCGACGGCGATCACATCGACCTTGGAACCATTCCCGACGCGCATCATCACCTCGTCCTTTGCCAGTCTCCGTTTATTCCGTAGTTCCTGCTTTGAGTTACAAATATGAGCAACCGCACCGGTATCAAATACCCAGGAGCTACTACGAGTACTGGTAAGGTACACATCAATTACATGTATATCACATATACCTTTGGTGTTGCCGGCCTTCTTCCTGTCCGCTAAGTATTTGGGGCGGTTCCGCTTCCAGTGACCACTTCCCTTGCAATAAAAGCACTCAGTTTCAGGCTTGGGTCCATTCTTCGACTTCTTCCCAGTAAATGGTTTACCGAGCGCGGCAACTCCCTTGCCGTCCTTCTTGAAGTTCTTCTTACCCTTGCCCTTCTTGAACTTAGTGGTTTTATTCACCATCAACACTTGATGTTCTTTTCTGATCTCTACCTCAGCTGATTTCAGCATTGAATATACCTCAGGAATGGTCTTTTCCATCCCCTGCATATTGAAGTTCATCACAAAGCTCTTGTAGCTTGGTGGAAGCGACTGGAGGATTCTGTCAATGACCGCGTCATCCGGGAGATTGACTCCCAGCTGAGACAAGCGGTTATGCAACCCAGACATTCTGAGTATGTGCTCACTAAGAGAACTGTTCTCCTCCATTTTACAGCTGAAGAACTTGTCGGAGACATCATATCTCTCGACCCGGGCATGAGCTTGAAAAACCAGTTTCAGCTCCTCGAACATCTCGTATGCTCCATGTTTCTCAAAACGCTTTTGGAGACCCGGTTCTAAGCTGTAAAGCATGCCGCACTGAACGAGGGAGTAATCATCAGCACGTGATTGCCAAGCGTTCATAACGTCTTGGTTCTCTGGGATTGGTGCTTCACCTAGCGGTGCTTCTAAGACATAATCTTTCTTGGCTACTACGAGGATGATCCTCAGGTTCCGGACCCAGTCCGTATAGTTGCTGCCATCATCTTTCAGCTTGGTTTTCTCTAGGAACGCGTTGAAATTGAGGACAACGTTGGCCATTTGATCTACAAGACATAGTGTAAAGATTTTAGACTAAGTTCATGATAATTGAGTTCATCTAATCAAATTATTTAATGAACTCCCACTCAGATAGACATCCCTCTCGTCATCTAAGTGAAACATGATCCGAGTTTAACTAGGCCGTGTCCGATCATCACGTGAGACGAACTAGTCAAAATCGGTGAACATCTCCATGTTGATCGTATCTTCTATACGACTCATGCTCGACCTTTCGGTCCTCCGTGTTCCGAGGCCATGTCTGTACATGCTAGGCTCGTCAAGTCAACCTAAGTGTATTGCGTGTGTTCCGAGGCCATGTCTGTACATGCTAGGCTCGTCAACACCCGTTGTATTCGAACGTTAGAATCTATCACACCCGATCATCACGTGGTGCTTCGAAACAACGAACCTTCGCAACGGTGCACAGTTAGGGTGAACACTTTCTTGAAATTATTATAAGGGATCATCTTACTTACTACCGTCGTTCTAAGCAAATAAGATGCAAAAACATGATAAACATCACATGCAATCAAATAGTGACATGATATGGCCAATATCATTATGCTCCTTTGATCTCCATCTTCGGGGCACCATGATCATCTTCGTCACTGGCATGACACCATGATCTCCATCATTGTGTCTTCATGAAGTCGTCACGCCAACGATTACTTCTACTTCTATGGCTAACGCGTTTAGCAACAAAGTAAAGTAATTTACATGGCGTTATTCAATGACACGCAGGTCATGCAAAATAATAATGACAACTCCTATGGCTCCTGCCGGTTGTCATACTCATCGACATGCAAGTCGTGATTCCTATTACAAGAATATGATCAATCTCATACATCACATATATCATTCATCACATCTTCTGGCCATATCACATCACATAACACATGCTGCAATTCCCTTTGTCAATCGGTATGTTACTTGCCCGAGATTCGATCGTCGGTATCCCAATACCTTGTTCAATCTCGTTACCGGCAAGTCTCTTTACTCATACCGCAATGCATGATCCCGTGACTAACGCCTTAGTCACATTGAGCTCATTATGATGATGCATTACCGAGTGGGCCCAGAGATACCTCTCCGTCACACGGAGTGACAAATCCCAGTCTCGATCCGTGCCAACCCAACAGACACTTTCGGAGATACCCGTAGTGCACCTTTATAGTCACCCAGTTACGTTGTGACGTTTGGCACACCCAAAGCACTCTTACGGTATCCGGGAGTTGCACGATCTCATGGTCTAAGGAAAAGATACTTGACATTGGAAAAGCTCTAGCAAACGAAACTACACGATCTTTTATGCTATGCTTAGGATTGGGTCTTGTCCATCACATCATTCTCCTAATGATGTGATCCCGTTATCAATGACATCCAATGTCCATAGTCAGGAAACCATGACTATCTGTTGATCAACGAGCTAGTCAACTAGAGGCTTACTAGGGACATGTTGTGGTCTATGTATTCACACATGTATTACGATTTCCGGACAATACAATTATAGCATGAATAATGGACGATTATCATGAACAAAGAAATATAATAATAACCTTTTATTATTGCCTCTAGGGCATATTTCCAACAAGTTCGTAGGTTCGTCATGGTCAAGTAATATGACCTCCAGAAACAGGATTACCGTAACACTCTGGTGCGGATCTTTCTTTGGTTGACCTATGAGGTTCGATAGTAACTTGATCTGAAGTTTCATGATCATCATCATTAACTTCCTCACTAATTGGTGTAGGTGTCACAGGAACCGGTTTCTGTGATGAACTACTTTCCAATAAGGGAGCAGGTACAGTTACCTCATCAAGTTCTACTTTCCTCCCACTCACTTCTTTCGAGAGAAACTCCTTCTCTAGAAAGGATCCATTCTCAGCAACGAATATCTTGCCTTCGGGTATGTGATAGAAGGTGTACCCAACAGTTTCCTTTGGGTATCCTATGAAGATTTACTTCTCCCATTTGGGTTCGAGCTTATCATGTTGAAACTTTTTCACGTAAGCATCGCAATCCCAAACTTTAAGAAACGACAGCTTAGGTTTCTCGCCAAACCACAGTTCATACGGTGTCATCTCCACGGATTTAGATGGTGCCCTACTTAACGTGAATGCAACTGTCTCTAATGCATAACCTCAAAACGATAGTGGTAGATCGGTAAGAGACATCATAGATCGCACCATATCTAATAAAGTATGGTTACGACGTTCGGACACACCATTACACTATGGTGTTCCAGGTGGCGTGAGTAGTGAAACTATTTCACATTGTTTTAACTGAAGGCCAAACTCGTAACTCAAATATTTTACCTCTGCGATCATATCGTAGAAACTTTTATTTTTGTTACGATGATTCTCCACTTCACTCTGAAATTCTTTGAACTTTTCAAATGTTTCAGACTTCTGTTTCATCAAGTAGATATACCCATATCTGCTCAAATCATCTGTGAAGGTTAGAAAATAACGATACCCGCCGCGAGCCTCAACACTCATCGGATCACATACATCAGTATGTATTATTTCCAATAAGTCAGTTGCTCGCTCCATTGTTCCGGAGAACAGCGTTTTAGTCATCTTGCCCAAGAGGCATGGTTCGCAAGCATCAAGTGATTCATAATCAAGTGATTCCAAAAGCCCATCAGCATGGAGTTTCTTCATGCGCTTTACACCAATATGACCTAAACGGCAGTGCCACAAATAAGTTGCACTATCATTATTAACTTTGCATCTTTTGGCTTCAATATTATGAATATGTGTATCACTACGATCGAGATCCAACAAACCATTTTCATTGGGTGTATGACCATAGAAGGTTTTATTCATGTAAACAGAACAACAATTATTCTCTAACTTAAATGAATAACCGTATTGCAATAAACATGATCAAATCATATTCATGCTCAACGCAAACACTAAATAACACTTATTTAGGTTTAACACTAATCCCGAAAGTATAGGGAGTGTGTGATGATCATCATATCAATTCTTGGAACTACTTACAACACACATCGTCACCTCGCCCTTTACTAGTTTCTGTTTATTCTACAACTCCCGTTTCGAGTTACTACTCTTAGCAACTGAACTAGTATCAAATACCGCGGGGTTGCTATAAACACTAGTAAAGTACACATCAATAACATGTATATCAAATATACCTTTGTTCACTTTGCCATCCTTCTTATCCGCTAAATACTTGGGGCAGTTCCGCTTCCAGTGACCAGTCCCTTTGCAGTAGAAGCACTTAGTCTCAGGCTTAGGTCCAGACTTGGGCTTCTTCACTTGAGCAGCAACTTGCTTGCCGTTCTTCTTGAAGTTCCCCTTCTTTCCTTTGCCCTTTTCTTGAAACTAGTGGTCTTGTTAACCATCAACACTTGGTGCTTTTCTTGATTTCCACCTTCGTCTATTTCAGCATCACGAAGAGCTTGGGAATCGTTTCCGTTATCCCTTGCATATTATAGTTCATCATGAAGTTCTAGTAACTTGGTGATGGTGACTAGAGAATTCTGTCAATCACTATTTATTTGGAAGATTAACTCCCACTTGATTCAACCGATTGTAGTACCCAGACAATCTGAGCACATGCTCACTGCTTGAGCTATTCTCCTCCATCTTATTGGCAAAGTACTGTCAGAGGTCTCATACCTCTCGACATGGGCATGAGTATGAAATACCAATTTCAACTCTTGGAACATCTTATATGCTCCGTGGTGTTCAAAACATTTTTGAAGTCCCGGTTCTAAGCCGTAAAGCACGGTGTACTAAACTATCAAGTAGTAATCATACCGAGCTTTTGTCAAAATGTTCATAACGTCTGCATCTGCTCCTGCAATAGTTCTGTCACCTAGCGGTGCATCAAGGACATAATACTTCTGTGCAGCAATGAGGTTAATCCTCACATCACGGACCAAGTATGCATCATTGCTACTAACATCTTTCAACTTAGTTTTCTCTAGGAACATATCAAAAATAAAACAGGGGAGCAAAACGCGAGCAATTGATCTACAACATAGATATGCTAATAATACCAGGACTAAGTTCATGATAAATTAAAGTTCAATTAATCATATTACTTAAGAACTCCCACTTAGATAGACATCCCTCTAATCATCTAAGTGATCACGTGATCCAATTCAACTAAACCATGTCCGATCATCACGTGAGATGGAGTAGTTTTCAATGGTGAACATCACTATGTTGATCATATCTACTATATGATTCACGCTCGACCTTTCGGTCTTAGTGTTCCGAGGCCATATCTGCATATGCTAGGCTCGTCAAGTTTAACGTGAATATTCCGCGTGTGCAACTGTTTTGCACCCATTGTATTTGAACGTAGAGCCTATCACACCCGATCATCACGTGGTGTCTCAGCACAAAGAACTTTCGCAATGGTGCATACTCAGGGAGAACACTTTTATCTTGAAATTTAGTGAGAGATCATCTTATAATGCTACTGTCAATCAAAGCAAGATAAGATGCATAAAAGATAAACATCACATGCAATCAATATAAGTGATATGATATGGCCATCATCATCTTGTGCTTGTGATCTCCATCTCCGAAGCACCGTCATGATCACCATCGTCACCGGTGCGACACCTTGATCTCCATCGTAGCATCGTTGTCGTCTCGCCAACTATTGCTTCTATGACTATCGCCACCGCTTAGTGATAAAGTAAAGCAATTACAGGGCGATTGCATTGCATACAATAAAGCGACAACCATATGGCTCCTGCCAGTTGCTGATAACTCGGTTACAAAACATGATCATCTCATACAATAAAATATAGCATCATGCCTTGACCATATCACATCACAACATGCCCTGCAAAAACAAGTTAGGCGTCCTCTACTTTGTTGTTGCAAGTTTTACGTGGCTGCTACGGGCTGAGCAAGAACCGTTCTTACCTACGCATCAAAACCACAACGATAGTTCGTCAAGTTAGTGCTGTTTTAACCTTCTCAAGGACCGGGCGTAGCCACACTCGGTTCAATGAAAGTTGGAGAAACTGACACCCGCCAGCCACCTGTGTGCAAAGCACGTCGGTAGAACCAGTCTCGCGTAAGCGTACGCATAATGTCGATCCGGGCCGCTTCATCGAACAATACCGCCGAACCAAAGTGTGACATGCTGGTAAGCAGTATGACTTGTATCGCCCACAACTCACTTGTGTTCTACTCGTGCATATAACATCAACGCATAAAACCAGGCTCGGATGCCACTTTTGGGGAACGTAGTAATTTCAAAAAAATTCCTACGCACACGCAAGATCATGGTGATGCATAGCAACGAGAGGGGAGAGTATTGTCTACGTACCCTTGTAGACCGTAAGCGGAAGCGTTTATCAACGCGGTTGATGTAGTCGTACACCTTCACGATCCGTCCCGATCAAGTACTGAACGTACGGCACCTCCGCGTTCAGCACATGTTCAGCTCGATGACATCCTCGCCTTCTCGATCCAGCAAGAGGGGCGAAGTAGTAGATGAGTTCCGGCAGCACGACGGCGTGGTGATGGTATTGGTGAAGAACAATCTCCGCAGGGCTCCGCCTAAGCACTACGAAAACTATGACGGAGGATAAACTAGAGGGGACGGGGTTGCTGGCACACGGCTTGGTGTTTCTTGATGTGTCTTGGGTGCTAACCCTACCCCTCTATTTATTTGTTGAGCCTTGGGGTCGAAACTTGGAGTAAAAGCCTCCACAAAGTCGGTTTCACCCGAAAGGCAGAGTCCTTCTCGGACTCCAGGGCCAGACGCCAGGGTTCCCGGCGTTTGGACCCAGACGCCAGGGGCGTCTGGCCCCTGGACTCCGCAAAACTTCCTTTTGCGCTTTACAAAAACCTCATGGGCTTTCCCCTTTGGCCCAGATAAAGTGTTCTCGTGCCCAAACATTTTGGGAAACATCCGGAACCCCTTTCGGTGAATTCCGGAACCCTTCCGGAGACCAAACACTATTATCCCATATATCAAACTCTATCTCCGGACCATTTCGGAGTTCCTCGTCATGTCCATGATCTTCTCCAGAACTCCAAACAACATTCGATTACCAACATACATAACTCATAAATACTATATCGTCAACGAACGTTAAGCGTGCGGACCCTACGGGTTCGAGAACTATGTAGACATGACCGAGACACTTCTCTGGTCAATAACCAATAGCGGAACCTGGATGCCCATATTGGCTCCTACATATTCTACGAAGATCTTTATCGGTCGAACTGCATAACAATATACGTTGTTCCCTTTGTCATCGCTATGTTACTTGCCCGAGATTCGATCGTCGGTATCTCAATACCTAGTTCAATCTCGTTACCGGCAAGTCTCTTTACTCGTTCCGTAATACATCATCCCGCAACTAACTCATTAGTTGCCATGCTCGCAAGGCTTAAGTGATGTGCATTATTGAGTGGGCCCAGAGATACCTCTCCGACAATCGGAGTGACAAATCCTAATCTCAAAATACGCCAACCCAACAAGTACCTTCGGAGACACCTGTAGAGCACCTTTATAATCACCCAGTTACGTTGTGACGTTTGGTAGCACACAAAGTGTTCCTCCGGTAAACGGGAGTTGCATAATCTCATAGTCATAGGAACATGTATAAGTCATGAAGAAAGCAATAGCAACATACTAAACGATCAAGTGCTAAGCTAACGGAATGGGTCAAGTCACTCACATCATTCTCCTAATGATGTGATCCCGTTAATCAAATGACAACTCTTTGTCTATGGCTAGGAAACATAACCATCTTTGATCAACGAGCTAGTCAAGTAGAGGCATACTAGTGACACTCTGTTTGTCTATGTATTCACACATGTATCATGTTTCCGGTTAATACAATTCTAGCATGAATAATAAACATTTATCATGATATAAGGAAATAAATAATAACTTTATTATTGCCTCTAGGGAATATTTCCTTCATTAATATGCATAATGGATATGAACATATAATCTTCCACCAAATAAACCATATAGTAATCAACTACAAGATGTAATCAACACTAATAGTCATCCCCTAGCAACAATCTATAGTTCCGGTAACAAGATTGAATACAAGAGATGAACTAGGGTTTGAGATGAGATGGTGCTGGTGAAGATGTTGATGGAGATTGCCCTCCCCAAGATGGGAGAGTTGTTGGTGATGATGATGATGATGATTTCCCCATCCGGGAGGGAACTTCCCCCGGCGGAATCGCTCTGCCGGAGGGCAAAAGTGCTCCTGCCCAAGTTCTGCCTCTAGGCGGCGGCGCTCCATCCCGGAAGTATTTTTCTGATTTTTTTTCTAGGTCAAAAGCACTTATATACCAGAAAATGGGCACCGGAGGTGTGCTGAGGAGGGCACAATACACCAGGGCGCGCCAGGGGGGCCTGGCGCGCCCAGGTGGGTTGTGCCCACCTGGTGGCCCCCTCTGGTGTTTATTAGCTCCAATAATTCTTAAATATTCCAAAAACAATCCTCATGGAGTTTCAGCTCATTTGGAGTTGTGCAAAATAGGTGGCCTGACGTAGCTTTTTCAGGTCCAGATTTCTAGCTGCCAGAATTTTCCCTCTTGGTGTGTACCTTGCAAATTATGAGAGAAAAGGCATTAGAATTACTCCAAAAGGCATTATTATGGATAAAAACATTATAAATAACAGTAAGAAAACATGATGCAAAATGGACGTATCAGTGGACTACTCCCTCCTCATCGTGGTGGTCGTCGGGATGATGAAGATGGCCACCGGTGATGATTCCCCCTCTGGCGGAGAGCCGGAACGGGGTCTAGATTGGTTTTTTGTGGCTACATAGCCTTGCGGCGGCGGAACTTCTGATCTAGGGTTACCCCCAGGGTTTTTGGAATATTTGGGAATTTATAGGGCAAAGAGGGGGTGCGGGAGGCCACCGAGGTGGGCACGACTGGGCCCCCAGGCGTGCCCTAGTGGGTTGTGCCCCCCTCGGGGCACCCCCCAGGTGCTGCTCTGGCCCACTGGATGTCTTCTGGTCCATAAAAAATCCACACAAAATTTCGCGGTGTTTGGACTCCGTTTGATATTGATTTCCTGTGATGTAAAAAACAAGCAAAAAACAGCAACTGGCATTGGGCACTGGGTCAATAGGTTAGTCCCAAAAAATGATATAAAGTTGCTATAAAATGATTGTAAATTGGAGAATGGTAATATAAAAGCATGAATACTTCATAAATTATAGATACGTTGGAGACGTATCAGCATCCCCAAGCTTAATTCCTACTCGTCCCCGAGTTGGTAAATATAAAAGAACTAATTTATGAAGTGTGAATGCTAGCAAAGTGTATAAGTTTGATCAATGATAATTTTAATCACTTTTCCTAGCATCATAACAGCAATTCTTTCTTATAAAAAACTTCTCGTGTTAAAGTAGCAACCAATTCACATGTTAAGGTTCAAACAATGAATCTCTTGAAACTCAACAACCTGTGTTCTTAGTC
The DNA here is from genome assembly GCF_002575655.3 of Aegilops tauschii subsp. strangulata. Lineage (NCBI taxonomy): Eukaryota > Viridiplantae > Streptophyta > Magnoliopsida > Poales > Poaceae > Aegilops > Aegilops tauschii. The sequence goes on from NC_053040.3 coordinate 380,979,429, forward strand.
ACCAAACAATTGCAATTCAACTTATTCGACAGAGTCTAAGTAAGAGCTCCACATACTCAGCCATCATATAATCTTCTATGATTGCTAACACTCACCGCTTGCACATGAGCAAAACATTTCAACCGGACACATAGAAAGATAGGGGCTTATAATTTCGCCTCCCAACGTATTCACCTCAATGGTGATGTCAACAATAATAACTCATGCTACCCATATCCAACTGGATATATGTGCCTAGATCTTTCCTCACCATATGATGCTTGCCAAAAGAGAAAAATAAAAAGGAATAGAGAGAAAAACTTTGAATCTTGCATGAAAGTAAATACTTAAAAGTAAAAAGGTAGGCCCTTTGCAGAGGGAAGCAGAGGTTGCGATGCGATTTTTGTTTGTATGCTCAACCCCTTAGTGCAAAATAACGTCACGTTATATGCAGTCTGTCGCTTTTATTCGCCTCCCAACGTTATATGCAGTCAATCTTTCTTATGCAGTCTGTCGCTTTTATTCTTTGCCATCACAAGTTCGTACAAAGCTCAATTTTCTCTTACACTAAATGATCTAACACTTTTAGAAGAAATTTTTATTGCCTTATTGCACCGATGACAACTTGCTTGAAGGATCTTACTCAATCCTTAGGTAGGCATGGTGGACTCTTGAAAATAAGATTTGGGTTTAAGGGTTTTTGGATGCACAAGTAGTATCTCTACTTGGTGCGGAATTTTTGGCTAGCAAAGATGGGGGCAAGCACCACATGTTGAAGGATCTATGACAATATAACTTCTATGTGAATATGAACAAACATAAATCATTACGTTGTCTTCCTTGTCCAACGTCAACAATTTTGGCATATAATATTTTGACGGGGTCTCACAATCACAAAATATTTCCAAGATAGTGTATTTGCATGTGAAAGTTCTCTTCCTTCTACTAATCATTCATGAATTGCTTGATGACCAATATTGTGATTGTCAAGCTTCAAAAGATTTCACTTTCTAAACCCAATGTGAAGCTACCACTAGGCATGATATGAAACATATAATTTCAACTTCATGATATTCAATTCATTCAACAATTTACTCATAGCATAAGTGAAGCACAAGAGTAAATGACAAGCTACTCTGAAAAGATATAAGTGAAGATCAAGCGAGTAGTTAAGTAAATGGGCAGCTATTTGAGGACTCTCTCTTGTTTAAAACCTTTCAAATCTAAGTACTTTATTAAAACAGCAAGAAAAACAAAACAAAATGACATTCCAAGCACAACTCATGTGAAGAAGCAAAAAGTTAGGCTCAACCGTTACTAACCGGTAATTGTTGATGAAGAAAGGTGGGATGCCTACCAGGGCATCCCCAAGCTTAGATGCTTGAGACTTCTTGAAATATTATCTTGGGATGCCTTGGGCATCCCCAAGCTTGAGCTTTTGTGTCTCCTTAATTCCTTTGATATCACGGTTTCCCTAAATCTTAAAAACTTCATCCACACAAAACTCAACAAGAACTCGTGAGATAAGTTAGTATAAACGAATGCAAAAACCTTATCATTCTCTACTATATCAAATTACTAAAATTATTACTCAACATTGCATACTAAATGCCTCTGCACATTTAATACTCCTATCCTCAAATAGAATCATTAAACAAGCAAACAATGCAAACATAACAGCAATCTGCCAAAACAGTACAGTCTGTAAAGAATGCAAGAGTGTCAATACTTCTTTAACTCCAAAAATTATGAAAATTTACCACACTATAGAAAATTTGTCAGAGCTTACTGTGCAAAAAGTTTCGAAATTTTATCACATTCTGACTTTTCTAGGGAATTTTTGCAACAGCGGTAAACTTTCTGTTTTGAAAAAGCAACATGTTTACTTGCAAAATAAGCATGGTGAAGGCTATCCTTGACATTTTTATTGAAAAGAAAGATGCAAAAAAATTATTCTAAATAACAAAAAGCAAATCCTAACAAAATAAAATGACGCTCCAAGCAAAACTCATATCATGTGATGAATAAAAATGTAACTCCAAGTAAGGTTATCGATAATGTTGGAGACGGAAGAGGGGATGCCGAAGGCATCCCCAAGTTTAGTTGCTTGGATATTCCTTGAATATTACCTTGGGGTGCCTTGGGAATCCCCAAGCTTAGGGTCTTGTCACTCCTTATTCTCCTCATATCGATATCTCACCCAAAACTTGAAAACTTCAATCACACAAAACTTAACGGAACTTCGTGAGATAGGTTATTATGATAAAGAGCAAAACCATTTCACTTTGGTACTGTCAAAGACAAGATTCATAATTGTTTCCACACAATGCCTACTGTAGCATATCATTTCCACAATTTATATTGAGAAATATAAGCCATAGAAACTAGAAAACAAGCAAACTATGCATTGAAAACAGAATCAGTCAAAAATAGAACAGTCTGTAATGATCTGGACAACTACCATGCTTCTACTACTCCAAAAATTCTGAAAAATTAACAACGTAGAAAATTTGTATACCAATCATCTGTAAAAAATCAGAATTTTATCGCGTTCTAGTGAATTTAAACAATTTTGTTTCTGGAAGAAAAAGTTTCTGTTTTTGCACAAAATCAAGTCAACTATCATCCACACTATCCCAAAGACTTTACTTGGCACTTTGTTGAAACAAAGGCTATAAAACATGATTACTATAGTAGCTTAATCATGTGAACACACAAAAACAGTAGGTAGAAGTTTTGGGTTGTCTCCCAACAAGCGCTTTTCTTTAATGCCTTTTAGCTAGGCATGATGATTTCAATGATGCTCGCATAGAAGATAAGAATTGAAACACAAAGAGAGCATCATGAAGCACATGGCAAGCACATTTAAGTCTAACCCACTTCCTATGAATAGGGATTTTGTGATCAAACAATTTATGGGAACAAGAATATACTAGCATAGGAAGGCAAAACAAGAACAACTTCAAGATTTTCAACACATAGAGAGGAAACTTGATATTATTGCAATTCCTACAAGCATAAGTTCCTCCCTCATAATAATTTTCAGTAGCATCATGAAGAAATTCAACAATATAACCATCACATAAAGCATTCTTTCCATGACACAAAAGCATAGAAAACTTATTACTCTCCACATAAGCAAATTTCTTGTCATCAATAGTAGTGGGAGCAAACTCAACAAAATAACTATCATGAGAGTGAAAATTAAAATCATGATGACAAGTTTCATGGTTATCATTATTCTTTATAGCATACATGTCATCACCATAATCATCATAGATATCAACTTTGTTATCATAGTCAATTGAAGCCTCATCCAAAATGGTGGATTCATCACTAAATAAAGTCATGACCTCTCCAAATCCACTTTCATCATTATAATCATCATAAGTAGGAGGCATGCAATCATTATAACAAATTTGCACATCAAATCGTGGGGGACTAAAAATATCATCTTCATCAAACATAGCATCCCCAAGCTTATGGCTTTGCATATCATTAGCATCATCGATATTCAAAGAATTCATACCAACAATATTGCAATCATGCTCATCATTTATGCCAAACATTTTATTGAATTCTTCTTCTATCAATTGAGCACAATTTTCCTTTTGATCATTTTCACGAAAGACATTATAAAGATGAATAATATGATGCAACCTCAATTCCATTTTTTTGTAGTTTTCTTTTTATAAACCAAACTAGTGATAAAACAAGAAACTAAAAGATTCGATTGCAAGATCTAAAGATATACCTTCATGCACTCACCTCCCCGACAACGGTGCCAGAAAAGAGCTTGATGTCTACTACACAACTTGTTCTTGTAGACTCGTGTTGGGCCTCCAAGCGCAGAGTTTTGTAGGACAGTAGCAAATTTCCCTCAAGTGGATGACCTAAGGTTTATGAATCCGTGGGAGGCGTAGGATGAAGATGGTCTCTCTCAAACAACCCTGCAACCAAATAATAAAATCTCTTGTGTCCCCAACACACCAAATACAATGGAAATTTGTATAGGTGCACTAGTTCGGTGAAGAGATGGTGATAAAAGTGTAGTAACGATAATAAATATTGATTTTTGTAATAGGAACAATAAAAAAACAGCAAGCTAGCAATTGATAAAACGGAGCACAAACGGTATTGCAATGCTTGAAAATGAGGCCTAGGGTCCATACTTTCACTAGTGCAATCATTCAACAATGCTAATATAATTGGATCATATAACCATCCCTCAACGTGCGATGAAGAATCACTCCAAAGTTCCTATCTAGCGGAGAACATAAGAAGAAATTGTTTGTAGGGTACGAAACCGCGTCGAAGCTATTCTTTCCGATCGATCTATCCAAGATTTCATACTAAAATAACACCAAATAATTTCAGATTCATAATACTCAATCCAACACAAAGAACTTCAAAGAGTGCCCCAAGATTTCTACCACAGAAACAAAGACAAGAACGTGCATCAACCCCTATGCATAGATTACCCCGATGTCACCTCGGGAATCCGCGAGTTGAGTGCCAAAACATATATCAAGTGAATCAATACGATACCCCATTGTCACCACGGGTATTCATAGCAAGACATACATAAAGTGTTCTCAAATCCATAAAAGTATTCAATCCGATAAAACGAAATCTCAAAGGGAAAAATCAATTCATCACAGTAAGATAGAGACGGGAAAACACCATATGATCCGACTATATTAACAAAGCTTGCGATACATCAAGATCATGACATCTCAAGAACATGAGAGAGATTGATATTAAACACGTAGCTTCTGGTACAAACCCTCAGCCCCGAGGGTGGACTACACCCTCCTCATCGTGGTGGCCGTCGGGATGATGAAGATGGCCACCGGTGATGATTCCCCCCTCCGGCGGAGTGCCGGAATGGGGTCTAGATTGGTTTTTCGTGGCTACAGAGTCTTGCGGAGGCGAAACTTCCGATCTAGGGTTACCCCCAGGGTTTTTGGAATATTTGGGAATTTATAGGGCAAAAAGGGGGTGCGGGAGGCCACCGAGGTGGGCACAACCCACCTGGGCGCGCCTGGGCCCCCAGGCGCACCTTGGTGGGTTATGCCCCCCTCAGGGCACCCCCCAGGTACTGCTCTGGCCCACTGGATGTCTTCTGGTCCATAAAAAATCCATAAAAAGTTTCGCGGTGTTTGGACTCCGTTTGATATTGATTTCGTGCGATGTAAAAAACAAGCGAAAAACAGCAAGTGGCACTGGGCACTGGATCAATAGGTTAGTCCTAAAAAATGATATAAAGTTGCTATAAAATGATTGTAAAACATCTAAGAATATTAATATAATAGCATGAATACTTCATAAATTATAGATACGTTGTTGGAGACGTATCAAGGACCCAGCAGCTGGCAGGTCCCACTGGAGGCTGGAGGCTGGAGACGCTGGCGGTAGGGGACCACCCCTCTTTCTTAGACATATTGTAACTTGGGAGGCCCAAGTATAAGGCCTGGAGTCCTTCAAGAGGACGGAGGATCATTCACTCCACCCCCCCCCACACACACACTCAAGGGAGAGAGCAGAGCCTAGAGCCCTCTTCTTCCTCCTCTGATATAGCTCCAGGAGCAACCTTGTACACCATGAGTCCATCATTGAGATCCTTGCAGGAGTAGGGGTGTTACCTCCATACGAGGGCCCTAAACCTGGGTACATCGCTCTGTCTGTCAGTGCTTGTGCCTAATCCCGCATCCGGACACCGTCGGTGCTCATCGGTCCCTAACCACACGAGATAAGTTACCCATGGCATCTATCATGCAAATACCACGACAGTTGGCACCCACCGTGGGGCTGCACGCGGCGCCGACCGGAGTCATGTTTCAGACGGGACCTTTCACTACCTCCGGCGAGCGCGGCGCGCATGGCCTGGTCATCAGGTTCAGAGCACTCGACTGTGTCAATGACAACTCGGTGCGCTTCGTAGATGCCGCTTTCCCTGTGGGCGGTTCCATCATCCCTTTCGGCGACCACCGCGTCTATGCCGCGGTCGTCTCCGACGAGTACCCTCATGAGGTGCTCACCTTCACCGACACGCCACTTGCTAGTGGCTACGACATCTCCCACGACATCGCAGACCTTTGCACCTGCGTGGAGGTGCTATCCACCGGCTCCAGCACCGGCGTTGCAGCGACTGCCCGCGCCTGCCAGGAGAACCCGTTGTCCAACGGTGCAGAACCTGCGCGCACCCGTCGCGCTCGGCACTGAGCCCAACGATGCCGCGACCGAGCTCGAGGAGACGCGCAAGTGCCTCCTCAACGAGGCCACGGGGCTTGCCACCAGGCAGCGCTAGATGGAGTCCGTGCATGCTACGCGAGTACAACACCGCCCACGGCTTCACCCTTGCCGGCGGCGGGCCCAGACGACTAGAGGAGGTGCAGTGATGTCTACTACGCAACCTTCTTCTTGTAGACATTGTTGGGCCTCCAAGTGCAGAGGTTTGTAGGACAGTAGCAAATTTCCCTCAGGTGGATGACCTAAGGTTTATCAATCCGTGGGAGGTGTAGGATGAAGATGGTCTCTCTCAAACAACCCTGCAACCAAATAACAAAGAGTCTCTTGTGTCCCCAACACACCCAATACAATGGTAAATTGTATAGGTGCACTAGTTCAGCGAAGAGATGGTGATAAAAGTGCAATAGGGATGGTAGATATAGGTTTTTGTAATCTGAAAATATAAAAACAGCAAGGTAACTAATGATAAAAGTGAGCGTAAACGGTATTGCAATGCGTTGAAACAAGGCCTAGGGTTCATACTTTCACTAGTGCAAGTTCTCTCAACAATAATAACACAATTGGATCATATAACTATCCCTCAACGTGCAACAAAGAGTCACTCCAAAGCCACTAATAGCGGAGAACAAACGAAGAGATTATGGTAGGGTACGAAACCACCTCAAAGTTATCCTTTCTGATCGATCTATTCAAGAGTCCATAGTAAAATAACACGAAGCTATTCTTTCCGTTCAATCTATCCTAGAGTTCATACTAGAATAACACCTTAAGACATAAATCAACCAAAACCCTAATGTCACCTAGATACTCCAATGTCACCTCAAGTATCCGTGGGCATGATTATACGATATGCATCACACAATCTCAGATTCATCTATTCAACCAACACAAAGTACTTCAAAGAGTGCCCCAAAGTTTCTATCGGAGAGTAAAGACGAAAACGTGTGCCAACCTCTATGCATAAGTTCAACTGAACCCGCAAGTTGATCACCAAAACATACATCAAGTGAATCACGTGATATCCCATTGTCACCACAGATAAGCACATGCAAGACATACATCAAGTGTTCTCAAATCCTTAAAGACTCAATCCGATAAGATAACTTCAAAAGGAAAAATCAATCCATTACGAGAGAGTAGAGGGGGAGAAACATCATAAGATCCAACTATAATAGCAAAGCTCGCGATACATCAAGATCGTGCCAAATCAAGAACACGAGAGAGAGAGAGAGAGAGAGAGATCAAACACATAGCTACTGGTACATACCCTCAGCCCAAGGGTGAACTACTCCCTCCTCGTCATGGAGAGCGTCGGGATGATGAAGATGGCCACCAGAGAGGGATTCCCCCCTCTGGTAGGGTGCCGGAACGGGTCTAGATTGGTTTTCGGTGGCTACAGAGGCTTGCGGCGGCAGAACTCCCGATCTAGGTTATGTTCTGGGGGTTTCTGTATATATAAGAGCTTTTGGCGTCGGGAACAAGTCAGGGGATCTCCAGGCTGTCCACGAGGTAGGGGCGCGCCCAGGGGGGTGGGCGCGCCTCCCACCCTCGTGGGCAGCCCGGGACTCTTCTGGCCCAACTCTTTTACTCCATGGCCTTCTTCTGGTCCAAAAATAAGCTCCGTCAAGTTTCAGGTCAATTGGACTCCGTTTGGTTTTCCTTTTCTGCGATACTCAAAAACAAGGAAAAAATAGAAACTGGCACTGGGCTCTAGGTTAATAGGTTGGTCCCAAAAATCATATAAAATATCATATAAATGCATATAAAACATCCTAGAAGGATAATATAATAGCATCAATACTTCATAAATTATAGATACGTTGGAGACGTATCATGCAACATCGAGGCAGGGCCGTCGGCCAGATGCTGGGCGTGAACCGGCCCACCTACAGCTCCCCCATCAAGAACATGAGGGCAGCGGAGGCGGCCGCAGCCGAGCTGGAGCACCTGGATGGCGAGGAGCTACAGCAGCAGTAGCAGTGCGTCAGCAACCTTCTAGCCGTTGCGAATCAACAACAGGCGCAGTCGGTGCCGCCTCAGCACCCGACCGCTTCTGACTCGGGAACGCCTCTGATACGTCTCCAACGTATCTATAATTTTTTTTATTGTTCCATGCTATTAAAGTATCAATTTTGGATGTTTTATATACATTTACAAGCAACTTTATATCATTTTTTGGGACTAACCTATTAACCTAGTGCCCAATGCCAGTTCATGTTTTTTGCTTGTTTTTGGTTTCGCAGAATATATGTACCAAACGAAGTCCAAATGCCATGAAACTTTCTGGAGATTTTTTTCTGGACATAAGGAACACTAGAAGCTTCGGGAGAAGACCAGAAGGTGGAGCATGGGCCCACCACCCACCAGGGCACGCCCAGGGGGGTAGGCGCGCCCTGATGGGTGGTGGGGCCCCTAAGGCTCCATGTGATCTACCTCCGCCTTTATAAATACTATAAAATCCCAAAACCCTCAGGGAGTCCACGAAATACTTTTTCCGCCGCCGCAAGTTCCAGAACCACGAGATCCAATCTAGAGGCCTTTTTCGGCACTCCACCGGAGGGGGCAACGATCATGGAGGGCTTCTTCATCATCCTTGTTGCCCCTTTGATGATACGTGAGTAGTTTACCATAGACCTACGGGTCCATAGTTAGTAGCTAGATGGCTTCTTCTCTCTCGATGTTCTTCAATACAATGTTTTGCTTGATGTTCTTTGAGATCTATTCAATGTAATTCTTTTTGCTATGTGTTTGTTGAGATCCGATGAATTAAGTTTATGATCAGATCTATCCATGAATATTATTTGGGTTTTCTCTGAACTCTTTTATGCATAATTAATATAGCCTCGTATATCTTCTCCGATTTATTGGTTTAGTTTGGCCAACAAGATTGATTTATCTTGCCATGGGAAGAGGTGCTTTGTGATGGGTTCGATCTTGCGGTGCTCAATCCCAGTGACAGAAGGGGACATGACACGTATGTATCGTTGCCAATAAGGGTAAAAAGACGAGGTTTATTCATAGTGAGTTTATTTTGTCTACATCATGTCATCTTGCCTAATGCATTACTCCGTTTTTCCATGAACTTAATATACTAGATGCATGTTGGATAGCGGTCGATGTGTGGAGTAATGATGTCGCTTGAAGCTATGTCGGTATTTCCCCAAAGAGGAAGGGTTGAGGCAGCACAACTACGGTAGGCATTTCCCTCAGTTATGAAACCAATGCATCAATCTAGTAGGAGAACCAATTAAGCAATACTATGTAAACAGTACCTTCACACAAAGAACAAATACTTGCAACCCGACGCTTATGAGGGGTTGTCAATCCCTTTTAGGTAACGGCGTTAGAAATTGGCAAGTTGACGGGATAATAATTGTGATAGATTGGATAAATAGCTCTCGATAGAACACAAAATAAAAGATGCAAATAAAAAGTGCAGCAAGGTATTTTTGGGTTTTTGGAATAATAGATCTGAAAATAAAAGTGGCAAATAATAGATCGGAAAGCAAATATGATAAAGAATAGACCCGGGGGGCATAGATTTCACTAGTGGCTTCTCTCAAGAAATATCACACGATGGGTAAACAAATTACTGTTGGGCAATTGATAGAACATCGAATAATTATGACGATATCCCAAGGCAATGATCAATATATAGGCATCACGCCCAAGATTAGTAGACCGACTCATGCCTTCATCTATTACTATTACTCCACACATTGACCGCTATCCAGCATGCATCTAGTGTATTAAAGTCATGGAGAAACGGAGTAATGCAATAAGAACGATGACATGATGTAGACGAGATCTAATCATGTAGGAATATCCTCCATCTTGTTATCCTTAATAGCAATGATACATGTGTGTCTTTCTGCTCCTTCTGTCACTGGGAAAGACCACCGCACGATCAAACCCATCACAAAGCACCTCTTCCCATGGCAAGAAAAATCGATCTAGTTGGCCTAACTAAACCAAAGATTTGAATAAGAAATACGAGGCTATAAATAATCATGCATATAAGAGATCAAAAGGAGACTCAAATAATATTCATGGATATAGATTTGATCATAAAATCAAAGTTCATCGGATCCCAGCAAACACACCACAAAAAAGAGTTACATCAAATAGATCTCCAAGAGACCATTGTATTGAGAATCAAAAGAAAGAGAGTAAGCCATCTAGCTACTGCCTACGGACCCGTAGGTCTATGGTGGACTACTCCCGCATCACCGGAGAGGCACCAATGAGGATGATGAACCCCTCTGTGATGGTGTTTAGATTGGATCTCGTGGTTCTGGAACTTGCGGTGGCTGGAATTGTGTTTCGTCGACTCCCCTAGGGTTTCTGGAATATTTAGGAATTTATAGGGCGAAGAGGCGATGCAGGGGGGCTCCATGGGGGGCACTGATGTCTACTACAGAACCTTCTTCTTGTAGACGTTGTTGGGCCTCCAAGTGCAGAGGTTTGTAGGACAGTAGCAAATTTCCCTCAAGTGGATGACCTAAGGTTTATCAATCTGTGGGAGGCGTAGGATGAAGATGGTCTCTCTCAAACAACCCTGCAACCAAATAACAAAGAGTCTCTTGTGTCCCCAACACACCCAATACAATGGTAAATTGTATAGGTGCACTAGTTCGTGTTGGGGAACGTAGTAATTTCAAAAAAATTCCTACGCACACGCAAGATCATGGTGATGCATAGCAACGAGAGGGGAGAGTATTGTCCACGTACCCTCGTAGACCGAAAGTGGAAGCGTTAACACAACGCGGTTGATGTAGTCGTACGTCTTCACGATCCGACCGATCAAGTACCGAACGTACAGCACCTCCGAGTTAGTACACGTTCAGCTCAATGACGTCCCTCGAACTCCGATCCAGCCGAGTGTTGAGGGAGAGTTTCGTCAGCACGACGGCGTGGTGACAATGATGATGTTCTACCGACGCAGGGCTTCGCCTAAGCACCGCTACGATATTATCGAGGTGTAATATGGTGGAGGGGGGCACCGCACACGGCTAAGAGATCAATGATCAATTGTTGTGTCTATGGGGTGCCCCCCTGCCCCCGTATATAAAGGAGCAAGGGGGAGGCCGCCGGCCAAGGAGGAGGGCGCGCCAAGGGGGGAGTCCTACTCCCACCGGGAGTAGGACTCCTCCTTTCCTTGTTGGAATAGGAGAAGGGAAGGGAGAAGGAAAAAGAAGGAAGGGGGCACCCCCCCTCCCTAGTCCAATTCGGACTAGTCCATGGGGAGGGGTGCGGCCACCCTTTGGGGCCTTTCTCTCCTTTCCCGTATGGCCCATTAAGGCCCAATACGAATTCCCGTAACTCTCCGGTACTCCGAAAAATACCTGAATCACTCGGAACCTTTCCGAAGTCCGAATATAGTCGTCCAATATATCGATCTTTATGTCTCGGCCATTTCGAGACTCCTCGTCATGTCCCCGATCTCATCCGGGACTCCGAACTCCTTCGGTACATCAAAACACATAAACTCATAATATAACCGTCATCGTAACGTTAAGCGTGCAGACCCTACGGGTTCGAGAACTATGTAGACATGACCGAGACACCTCTCTGGTCAATAACCAATAGCGGAACCTGGATGCTCATATTGACTCCCACATATTCTACGAAGATCTTTATCGGTCAGACCGCATAACAACATACGTTGTTCCCTTTGTCATCGGTATGTTACTTGCCCGAGATTCGATCGTCGGTATCTCGATACCTAGTTCAATCTCGTTACCGGCAAGTCTCTTTACTCGTTCCGTAATACATCATCCCGCAACTAACTCATTAGTCACAATGCTTGCAAGGCTTATAGTGATGTGTATTACTGAGTGGGCCCAGAGATACCTCTCCGACAATCGGAGTGACAAATCCTAATCTTGAAATACGTCAACCCAACAAGTACCTTTGGAGACACCTGTAGAGCACCTTTATAATCACCCAGTTACGTTGTGACGTTTGGTAGCACACAAAGTGTTCCTCCGGTAAACGGGAGTTGCATAATCTCATAGTCGTAGGAACATGTATAAGTCATGAAGAAAGCAATAGCAACATACTAAACGATCGAATGCTAAGCTAACGGAATGGGTCAAGTCAATCACATCATTCTCCTAATGATGTGATCCCGTTAATCAAATGACAACTCATGTCTATGGCTAGGAAACATAACCATCTTTGATCAACGAGCTAGTCAAGTAGAGGCATACTACTGACACTCTGTTTGTCTATGTATTCACACATGTATTATGTTTCCGGTTAATACAATTCTAGCATTAATAATAAACATTTATCATGATATAAGGAAATAAATAATAACTTTATTATTGCCTCTAGGGCATATTTCCTTCAGTCTCCCACTTGCACTAGAGTCAATAATCTAGTTCACATCGCCATGTGATTTAACATCAGTAGTTCACATCACCATGTGATTAACACCCATAGTTCACATCGTCATGTGACCAACACCCAAAGGGTTTACTAGAGTCAGTAATCTAGTTCACATCGCTTATGTGATTAACACCCAAAGAGTACTAAGGTGTGATCATGTTTTGCTTGTGAGATAATTTTAGTCAACGGGTCTGTCACATTCAGATCCGTAAGTATTTTGCAAATTTCTATGTCTACAATGCTCTGCCCGGAGCTACTCTAGCTAATTGCTCCCTCTTTCAATATGTATCTAGATCGAGACTTAGACTCATCCAGATCTGTGTCAAAACTTGCATCGACGTAACCCTTTACGACGAACCTCTTGTCACTTCCATAATCGAGAAACATATCCTTATTCCAGTAAGGATAATTTTGACCGCTGTCCAGTGATCTACTCCTAGATCACTATTGTATTCCCTTGCCAAAATCAGTGTAGGGTATACAATAGATCTGGTACACAGCATGGCATACTTTATAGAACCTATGGCCGAGGCATAGGGAATGACTTTCATTCTTTTTCTATCTTCTGCCGTGGTCAGGCTTTGAGTCTTACTCAATTTCACACCTTGTAACACAGGCAAGAAACTCTTTCTTTGACTGTTCCATTTTGAACCACTTCAAAATCTTGTTAAAGGTATGTACTCATTGAAAAAACTTATCAAGCGTCTTGATCTATCTCTATAGATCTTGATGCTCAATATGTAAGCAGCTTCACCGAGGTCTTTCTTTGAAAAACTCCTTTCAAACACTCCTTTATGATTTGCAGAATAATTCTACATTATTTTCGATCAACAATATGTCATTCACATATACTTATCAGAAATGCTGTAGTGCTCCCACTCACTTTCTTGTAAATACAGGCTTCACCGCAAGTCTGTATAAAACTATATGCTTTGATCAACTTATCAAAGCGTATATTCCAACTCCGAGATGCTTGCACCAGTCCATAGATGGATCGCTGGAGCTTGCATATTTTGTTAGCACCTTTAGGATTGACAAAACCTTCTGATTGCATCATATACAACTCTTCTTTAATAAATCCATTAAGGAATGCAGTTTTGTTTATCCATTTGCCAGATTTCATAAAATGCGGCAATTGCTAACATGATTCGGACAGACTTAAGCATAGATACGAGTGAGAAACTCTCATCGTAGTCAACACCTTAAACTTGTCGAAAACCTTTTGCGACAATTCTAGCTTTGTAGATAGTAACACTACTATCAGCGTCCGTCTTCCTCTTGAAGATCCATTTAATCTCAATGGCTCGCCAATCATTGGGCAAGTCAATCAAAGTCCATACTTTGTTCTCATACATGGATCTCATCTCAGATTTCATGGCCTCAAGCCATTTTGCGGAATCTGGGCTCACCATCGCTTCTTCATAGTTCGTAGGTTCGTCATGGTCTAGTAACATAACCTCCAGAATAGGATTACCGTACCACTCTGGTGCGGATCTTACTCTGTTGACCTACGAGGTTCAGTAATAACTTGATCTGAAGTTTCATGATCATTATCATTAACTTCCTCACTAATTGGTGTAGGTGTCGCAGAAACTGGTTTCTGTGATGATCTACTTTCCAATAAGGGAGCAAGTACAGTTACCTCATCAAGTTCTACTTTCCTCCCACTCACTTCTTTCGAGAGAAACTCGTTCTCTAGAAAGGATCCATTCTTAGCAACGAATGTCCTGCCTTAGGATCTGTGACAGAAGGTGTACCCAACAGTCTCCTTTGGGTATCCTATGAAGACACATTTCTCCGATTTAGGTTCGAGCTTATCAGGTTGAAGTTTCTTCACATAAGCACGCAACCCCAAACTTTAAGATACGACAATTTTGGTTTCTTGCCAAACCATAGTTCATAAGGCGTCGTCTCAACGGATTTTGATGGTACCCTATTTAACGTGAATGCAGTTGTCTCTAATGCATAATCCCAAACAATAGTGGTAGATCGGTAAGAGACATCATATATCGCACCATATCTAATAAAGTACGATTACGACGTTCGGACACACCAGTACGTTGTGGTGTTCCGGGTGGCGTGAGTTGCGAAACTATTCCGCATTGTTTCAAATGTAGGCCAAACTCGTAACTCAAATATTCTCCTCCACGATCAGATCGTAGAAACTTTATTTTCTTGTTACGATGATTTTCCGCTTCACTCTGAAATTATATGAACTTTTCAAATGTTTCAGACTTCTATTTCATTAAGTAGATATACCCATATCTGCTCAAATCATCTGTGAAGGTCAGAAAATAATGATACCTGCTACGAGCCTCAATATTCATCGGACCACATACATCTGTATGTATGATTTCCAACAAATCTGTTGCTCTCTCCATAGTTCCGGAGAACGGCATTTTAGTCATCTTGCCCATGAGGCACGGTTCGCAAGCATCAAGTGATTCATAATCAAGTGATTCCAAAATCCCATCAGTATGGAGTTTCTTCATGCGCTTTACACCAATATGACCTAAACGGCAGGGCCACAAATAAGTTGCACTATCATTATTAACTTTGCATCTTTTGGCTTCATTATTATGAATATGTGTATCACTACGATCGAGATCCAACAAACCATTTTATTGGGTGTATGACCATAGAAGGTTTTATTCATGTAAACAGAACAACAATTATTCTCTAATTTAACTGAATAACCGTATTGCAACAAACATGATCAAATCATATTCATGCTCAACGCAAACACCAAATAACACTTATTTAGTTTCAACACTAATCCCGAAAGTATAGGGAGTGTGCGATGATGATCATATCAATCTTGGAACTACTTCCAACACACATCGTCACCTCGCCTTTTACTAGTCTCTGTTTATTCTGCAACTCCTGTTTCGAGTTACTACTCTTAGCAACTGAACCAGTATCAAATACCGAGGGGTTGCTACAAACACTAGTAAAGTACACATCAATAACATGTATATCCAATATACCTTTGTTCACTTTGCCATCCTTCTTATCCACCAAATAGTTGGGGTAGTTCCGCTTCCAGTGACCAGTCTCTTTGCAGTAGAAGCACTTAGTCTCAGGCTTAGGACCAGACTTAGGCTTCTTCACTTGAGCAGCAACTTGCTTGCCGTTCTTCTTGAAGTTCCCCTTCTTCCCTTTGCCCTTTTCTTGAAACTAGTGGTCTCGTCAACCATCAACACTTGATGTTTTTCTTGATTTCTACCTTCGTCGATTTCAGCATCACGAAGAGCTCGGGAATTACTTTCGTCATCCCTTGCATACTATAGTTCATCACGAAGTTCTACTAACTTGGTGATGGTGACTAGAGAATTCTGTGAATCACTATTTTATCTGAAAGATTAACTCCCACTTGATTCAAGCGATTGTAGTACCCAGACAATCTGAGCACATGCTCACTGCTTGAGCTATTCTCCTCCATCTTTTAGCTATAGAACTTGTTGGAGACTTCATATCTCTCAACTCGGGTATTTGCTTGAAATATTAACTTCAACTCCTGGAACATCTCATATGGTCCATGACGTTCAAAACGTCTTTGAAGTCCCGATTCTAAGCCGTTAAGCATGGTGCACTAAACTATCAAGTAGTCATCATACTGAGCTAGCCAAACGTTCATAACGTCTGCATCTGCTCCTGTAATAGGTCTGTCACCTAGCGGTGCATTAAGGACATAATTCTTCTGTGCAGCAATGAGGATAATCCTCAGATCACGGATCCAATCCGCATCTTTGCTACTAACATCTTTCAACATAATTTTTCTCTAGGAACATATCAAAAATAAACACAGGGAAGCAACAACGCGAGCTATTAATCTACAACATAATTTGCAAAATACTATCAGGACTAAGTTCATGATAAATTTAAGTTCAATTAATCATATTACTTAAGAACTCCCACTTAGATAGACATCCCTCTAATCCTCTAAGTGATCACGTGATCCATATCAACTAAACCATGTCCGATCATCACGTGAGATGGAGTAGTTTCAATGGTGAACATCACTATGTTGATCATATCTACTATATGATTCACGCTCGACCTTTCGGTCTCCGTGTTCTGAGGCCATATCTGCATATGCTAGGCTCGTCAAGTTTAACCTGAGTATTCCGCGTGTGCAACTGTTTTGCACCCGTTGTATTTGAACGTTGAGCCTATCACACCCGATCATCACGTGGTGTCTCAGCACGAAGAACTTTCGCAACGGTGCATACTCAGGGAGAACACTTTTATCTTTGAAATTTTAGTGAGAGATCATCTTATAATGCTACCGTCAATCAAAGCAAGATAAGATGCATA
Organism: Aegilops tauschii subsp. strangulata; assembly: GCF_002575655.3. Lineage (NCBI taxonomy): Eukaryota > Viridiplantae > Streptophyta > Magnoliopsida > Poales > Poaceae > Aegilops > Aegilops tauschii. Next base: position 380,996,370 of record NC_053040.3, read on the forward strand.
AAAGATAAACATCACATGCAATAAATATAAGTGATATGATATGGCCATCATCATCTTGTGCTTGTGATCTCCATCTCCGAAGCACCGTCATGATCACCATCGTCACCGGCGCGACGCCTTGATCTCCATCGTAGCATCGTTGTCGTCTCGCCAACTATTGCTTTTACGACTATCGCTACCGCTTAGTGATAAAGTAAAACAATTACATGGCGATTGCATTTCATACAATAAAGCAACAACCATATGGCTCCTGCCAGTTGCCGATAACTCGGTTACAAAACATGATCATCTCATACAATAAAATATAGCATCATGTCTTCATCATATCACATCACAACATGCCCTGCAAAAACAAGTTAGACGTCCTCTACTTTGTTGTTGCAAGTTTTACGTGGCTGCTACGGGCTTAGCAAGAACCGTTCTTACCTACGCATCAAAACCACAACAATAGTTTGTCAAGTTGGTGCTGTTTTAACCTTCGCAAGGACCGGGCATAGCCACACTCGGTTCAACTAAAGTGAGAGAGACAGACACCCGCCAGTCACCTTTAAGCAACGAGTGCTCGCAACGGTGAAACCAGTCTCGCGTAAGCGTACGCGTAATGTCGGTCCGGGCCACTTCATCTCACAATACCGCCGAACCAAAGTATGACATGCTGGTAAGCAGTATGACTTATATCGCCCACAACTCACTTGTGTTCTACTCGTGCATATAACATCAACGCATAAAACCTAGCTCTGATGCCACTGTTGGGGAACGTAGTAATTTCAAAAAATTTCCTACGCACACGCAAGATCATGGTGATGCATAGCAACGAGAGGGGAGAGTGTTGTCCACGTACCCACGTAGACCGAAAGCGGAAGCGTTAACACAACGCGGTTGATGTAGTCGTACGTCTTCACGATCTGACCGATCAAGTACCGAACGTACGGCACCTCCGAGTTCAGCACACGTTCAGCTCGATGACGTCCGTCGAACTCCGATCCAGCCGAGTGTTGAGGGAGAGTTTCGTCAGCACGACGGCGTGGTGACAATGATGATGTTCTACCGACGCAGGGCTTCGCCTAAGCACCGCTACGATATTATCGAGGTGTAATATGGTGGAGGGGGGCACCGCACACGGCTAAGAGATCAATGATCAATTGTTGTGTCTATGGGGTGCCCCCCTGCCCCCGTATATAAAGGAGCAAGGGGGAGGCCGCCGGCCAAGGAGGAGGGCGCGCCAAGGGGGGAGTCCTACTCCCACCGGGAGTAGGACTCCTCCTTTCCTTGTTGGAATAGGAGAAGGGAAGGGAGAAGGAAAAAGAAGGAAGGGGGCACCCCCCCTCCCTAGTCCAATTCGGACTAGTCCATGGGGAGGGGTGCGGCCACCCTTTGGGGCCTTTCTCTCCTTTCCCGTATGGCCCATTAAGGCCCAATACGAATTCCCGTAACTCTCCGGTACTCCGAAAAATACCTGAATCACTCGGAACCTTTCCGAAGTCCGAATATAGTCGTCCAATATATCGATCTTTATGTCTCGGCCATTTCGAGACTCCTCGTCATGTCCCCGATCTCATCCGGGACTCCGAACTCCTTCGGTACATCAAAACACATAAACTCATAATATAACCGTCATCGTAACGTTAAGCGTGCAGACCCTACGGGTTCGAGAACTATGTAGACATGACCGAGACACCTCTCTGGTCAATAACCAATAGCGGAACCTGGATGCTCATATTGACTCCCACATATTCTACGAAGATCTTTATCGGTCAGACCGCATAACAACATACGTTGTTCCCTTTGTCATCGGTATGTTACTTGCCCGAGATTCGATCGTCGGTATCTCGATACCTAGTTCAATCTCGTTACCGGCAAGTCTCTTTACTCGTTCCGTAATACATCATCCCGCAACTAACTCATTAGTCACAATGCTTGCAAGGCTTATAGTGATGTGTATTACTGAGTGGGCCCAGAGATACCTCTCCGACAATCGGAGTGACAAATCCTAATCTTGAAATACGTCAACCCAACAAGTACCTTTGGAGACACCTGTAGAGCACCTTTATAATCACCCAGTTACGTTGTGACGTTTGGTAGCACACAAAGTGTTCCTCCGGTAAACGGGAGTTGCATAATCTCATAGTCGTAGGAACATGTATAAGTCATGAAGAAAGCAATAGCAACATACTAAACGATCGAATGCTAAGCTAACGGAATGGGTCAAGTCAATCACATCATTCTCCTAATGATGTGATCCCGTTAATCAAATGACAACTCATGTCTATGGCTAGGAAACATAACCATCTTTGATCAACGAGCTAGTCAAGTAGAGGCATACTACTGACACTCTGTTTGTCTATGTATTCACACATGTATTATGTTTCCGGTTAATACAATTCTAGCATGAATAATAAACATTTATCATGATATAAGGAAATAAATAATAACTTTATTATTGCCTCTAGGGCATATTTCCTTCAGTTCGGCGAAGAGATGGTGATACAAGTGCAATATGGATGATAGATATAGGTTTTTGTAATCTGAAAATATAAAAACAGCAAGGTAGCAAGTGGTAAAAGTGAGCGTAAACAGTATTGCAATGCTAGGAAACAAGGCCTAGGGTTCATACTTTCACTAGTGCAAATTCTCTCAACAATAATAACATAATTGGATCATATAACTATCCCTCAACATGCAACAAAGAGTCACTCCAAAGTCACTAATAGCGAAGAACAAACGAAGAGATTACGGTAGGGTACGAAACCACCTCAAAGTTATTCCTTCCGATCAATCCATTGGGCTATTCCTATAAGTGTCACAAACAGCCCTAGAGTTCGTAGTAAAATAACACCTTAAGACACACATCAACCAAAACCCTAATGTCACCTAGATACTCCAATGTCACCTCAAGTATCCGTGGGTATGATTATACGATATGCATCACACAATCTCAGATTCATCTATTCAACCAACACATAGAACCTCAAAGAGTGCCCCAAAGTTTCTACCGGAGAATCAAGACGAAAACGTGTGCCAACCCCTATGCATAGGTTCATGGGCGGAACCCGCAAGTTGATCACCAAAACATACATCAAGTGGATCAATAGAATACCCCATTGTCACCACGGGTATCCCACGCAAGACATACATCAAGTGTTCTCAAATCATTAGAAGACTCAATCCGATAAGATAACTTCAAAGGGGAAACTCAATCCATTACAAGAGAGTAGAGGGGGAGAAACATCATAAGATCCAACTACAATAGCAAAGCTCGCGATACATCAAGATTGTATCACCTCAAGAACATGAGGGAGAGAGAGAGATCAAACACATAGCTACTGGTACATACCCTCAGCCCCGAGGGTGAACTTCTCCCTCCTCGTCATGGAGAGCGCCGGGATGATGAAGATGGCCACTGGTGAGGGATCCCCCCTCCGGCAGGGTGCCGGAATAGGGTCCCGATTGGTTTTTGGTGGCTACAGAGGCTTGCGGCGACGGAACTCCCGATCTCTTCTGTTCCCCGAAGGTTTTAGGGTATTGGTATATATAGGAGGAATAAATACGTCAGGGGAGCCACAAGGGGCCCACGAGGGTGGAGGGCGCGCCCAAGGGGGGTGGGCGCGCCCCCCTGCCTCGTGCCTTCCTCGTTGATCCCTGACGTGCACTCCAAGTTTTCTGGATGGCTTCCGTTCCAAAAATAACTCTCCCGAAGGTTTCATTCCGTTTGGACTCCGTTTGATATTCCTTTTCTGCGAAACACTGAAACAAGGGGAAAACAGAAACTGGCACTGGGCTCTGGGTTAATAGGTTAGTCCCAAAAATAATATAAAAGTGTTTAATAAAGCCCATAAACATCCAAAATAGATAATATAATAGCATGGAACAATCAAAAATTATAGATACGTTGGAGACGTATCAGCATCCCCAAGCTTAATTCCTGCTCGTCCTCGAGTAGGTAAATGATAAAAACAGAATTTTTGATGTGGAATGCTACCTAACATATTTATCAATGTAATCTTCTTTATTGTGGCAAGAATATTCAGATCCATAAGATTCAAGACAAAATTTTAATATTGACATAAAAATAGTAATACTTCAAGCATACTAACAAAGCAATTATGTCCTCTCAAAATAACATGGCCAAAGAAAGTTCGTCCCTACAAAATCATATAGTTTAGTCATGCTCCATTTTCGTCACACAAGAATGCTCTCATCATGCACAACCCCGATGACAAGCCAAGCAATTGTTTCATACTTTATCAATCTCAAACTTTTTCAACCTTCACGCAATACATGAGCGTGAGCCATGGATATAGCACTATGGGTGGAATAGAATATAATGATGGGGGTTATGTGGAGAAGACAAAAAGGAGAAAGTCTCACATCAACGCGACTAATCAACGGGCTATGGAGATGCCCATCAATTGATGTTAATGCAAGGAGTAGGGATTGCCATGCAACGGATGCACTAGAGCTATAAATGTATGAAAGCCCAACAAAAGAAACTAAGTGGGTGTGCATCCAACTTGCTTGCTCACGAAGACCTAGGGCATTTGAGGAAGCCCGTTGTTGGAATATACAAGCCAAGTTCTATAATGAAAAGTTCCCACTAGTATATGAAAGTGACAAAACAAGAGACTCTCTATCATGAATATTATAGTGCTACTTTGAAGCACAAGTGTGGTAAAAGGATAGTAACATTGTCCCTTCTCTCTTTTTCTCTCTCTTTTTTTTGGGCCTTCTTCTTTTTTTTATGGCCTTTCTCTCTTTTTTTTTGATCTTTTTTATTTTTATTTTTTTCCTCACTTGGGACAATGCTCTAGAAAATGATGATCATCACACTTCTATTTATTTACAACTCAATGATTACAACTCGATACTAGAACAAAGTATGACTCTATATGAATGCCTCCGGCAGTGTACCGGGATATGCAATGAATCAAGAGTGACACGTACGAAAGAATTATGAATGGTGGCTTTGCCACAAATACTATGTCAACTACATGATCATGCAAAGCAATATGACAATGATGAATGTGTCATGATAAACGGAACGGTGGTAAGTTGCATGGCAATATATCTCGGAATGGCTATGGAAATGCCATGATAGGTAGGTATGGTGGCTGTTTTGAGGAAGATATAAGGAGGCTTATGTGTGAAAGAGCGTATCATATCACGGGGTTTGGATGTACCGGCGAAGTTTGCACCAACTCTCAATGTGAGAAAGGGCAATGCACGGTACCGAAGAGGCTAGCAATGATGGAAGGGTGAGAGTGCGTATAATCCATGGACTCAACATTAGTCATAAAGAACTCACATACTTATTGCAAAAATCTACAAGTCATCAAAAACCAAGCACTACGCGCATGCTCCTAGGGGGATAGATTGGTAGGAAAAGACCATCGCTCGTCCCCGACCGCCACTCATAAGGAGGACACTCAAAGAACACCTCATGTTTCAAATTTGTTACATAATGTTTACCATACGTGCATGCTACGGGACTTGCAAACTTCAACACAAGTATTTCTCAATTTCACAACTACTCAACTAGCACAAGTTTAATATCACTATCTCCATATCTCAAAACAATCATCAAGTATCAAACTTCTCTTAGTATTCAATGCACTTTATATGAAAGTTTTTATTATACCCATCTTGGATGCCCATCATATTTGGACTAGTTTCATAACCTAAGAAAATTACCATGCTGTTTAGGACTCTCAGAATAATATAAGTGAAGCATGAGAGTTCATCTATTTCTTCAAAATAAAACTACCACCATGCTCTAAAAGATATAAGTGAAGCACTAGAGCAAACAACAAACTACTCCGAAAGATATACGTGAAGATCAATGAGTAGTCGAATAATTATGCAACTATGTTAAGACTATCCCATTTTAATAATTTCAGATATTGATACTTTATTCAAACAGAAAGCAAAACAAAATAAAATGACATGACGCTCCAAGCAAAACACATATCATGTGGTTAATAAAAATATAGCTCCAAGTAAAGTTACCGATGAACGAAGACGAAAGAGGGGATGCCATTCGGGGCATCCCCAAGCTTAGGCTCTTGGTTGTCCTTGAATATTACCTTGGGGTGCCTTGGGCATCCCCAATCTTAGGCTCTTGCCACTCCTTATTCCGTAGTCCATCGAATCTTTACCCAAAACTTGAAAACTTCACAACACAAAACTTAACAGAAAACTCGTAAGCTCCGTTAGTATAAGAAAATAAATCACCACTTAGGTACTGTAATGAACTTATTATTTATTTATATTGGTGTAATATCTACTGTATTCCAACTTATCTATGGTTCATACCCTCCGATACTACTCATAGATTCATCAAAATAAGCAAACAACACATAGAAAACAGAATCTGTCAAAAACAGAACAGTCTGTAGTAATCTGTATCAAACGTATACTTATGTAACTCCAAAAATTCTAAAATAAACTGGTGGACCTGAGGAATTTGTCTAGTAATCATCTGCAAAAAGAATCAACTAAATATCACTCTCCAGTAAAAAGTTGAAGCAAATCTCGTGAGCGCTAAAGTTTCTGTTTTTTACAGCATGATCATAAAGACTTCACCCCAAGTCTTCCCAAAGGTTCTACTTGGCACAAACACTAATTAAAACACAACCACATCTAAACAGAAGCTAGATGGATTATTTATTCCTAAACAGAACCAAAAAGCAAGAAACTAAAATAAAATTGGGTTGCCTCCCAACAAGCGCTATCGTTTAACGCCCCTAGCTAGGCATGATGATTTCAATGATGCTCACAAAAAGATAAGAATTGAAACATAAAGAGAGCATCATGAAGAATATGACTAGCACATTTAAGTCTAAGCCACTTCCTATGCATAGGGATTTTGTGAGCAAACAACTTATGGTAACAATAATCAACTAGCATAGGAAGGCAAAACAAGCATAACTTCAAAACTTTAAGCACATAGAGAGGAAACTTGATATTATTGCAATTCCTACAAGCATATATTCCTCCCTCATAAAAACTTTCAGTAGCATCATGAATGAATTCAACAATATAACCAGCAACTAAAGCATTCTTTTCATGATCTACTTGCATAGAAATTTTATTACTCTCCACATAAGCAAATTTATTCTCATCAACAATAGTGGGAGCAAACTCACCAAAATAACTATCATGTGATTGAAAATTAAGATCAAGATGACAAGTTTCATGGTTATCATTATTCTTTAAAGCATACGTGTCATCACGATAATCATCATAGATAGGAGGCATGCTTTCATCATAGTAAATTTTCTCATCAAAACTTGGGGGACTAAACATATCATCTTCATCAAACATAGCATCCCCAAGCTTGTGGCTTTGCATATCATTAGCATCATGGGTATTCAAACAATTCATACTAACAACATTGCAATCATGCTCATCATTCACATATTTTATGCCAAGCATTCTATGTAATTCTTCTTCTAGTACTTGAGCACAATTTTCCTTCCCATCATTTTCACGAAAGACATTAAAAAGATGAAGCATATGAGGCACCCTTAATTCCATTTTTTTTGTAGTTTTGTTTTATAAACTAAACTAGTGATAAAACAAGAAACTAAAATATTCGATTGTAACATCTAAAGATATATGCTACCTCTTGAGCACTGTGTTGGTTTTCCCTTGAAGAGGAAAGGGTGATGCAGCAAAGTAGCGTAAGTATTTCCCTCGGTTTTTGAGAACCAAGGTATCAATCCAGTAGGAGGCTACGCGCGAGTCCCTCGCACCTACACAAACAAATAAATCCTCGCAACCAACGCGATAAGGGGTTGTCAATCCCTACGCGGTCACTTACGAGAGTGAGATCTGATAGATATGATAGGATAATATTTTTGGTATTTTTATGATAAAGATGCAAAGTAAAATAGAAAGCAATGAAACTAACTAAGTGTTGAAAGATTAATATGATGGAAAATAGACCCGGGGGCCATAGGTTTCACTAGTGGCTTCTCTCAAGAGCATAAGTATTTACTATGGGTGAACAAATTACTATTGAGCAATTGACAGAATTGAGCATAGTTATGAGAATATCTAGGTATGATCATGTATATAGGAATCACGTCCGAGACAAGTAGACCGACTCCTGCCTGCATCTACTACTATTACTCCACACATCGACCGCTATCCAGCATGCATCTAGAGTATTAAGTTCATAAGAACAGAGTAACGCTTTAAGCAAGATGACATGATGTAGAGGGATAAACTCATGCAATATGATATAAACCCCATCTTGTTATCCTCGATGGCAACAATACAATACGTGCCTTGCTGCCCCTACTGTCACTGGGAAAGGACACCGCGAGATTGAACCAAAAGCTAAGCACTTCTCCCGTTGCAAGAAAGATCAATCTAGTTGGCCAAACCAAACTGATAATTCGAAGAGACTTGCAAAGATAACCAATCATACATAAAAGAATTCAGAAGATTCAAATATTGTTCATAGATAAACTTGATCATAAACCCACAATTCATCGGTCTCAACAAACACACCGCAAAATAAGATTACATCGAATAGATCTCCACGAGAGAGGGGGAGAACATTGTATTGAGATCCAAAAAGAGAGAAGAAGCTATCTAGCTAATAACTATGGACCCGAAGGTCTGAGGTAAACTACTCACACATCATCGGAGAGGCTATGGTGTTGATGTAGAAGCCCTCCGTGATCGATACCCCCTCCGGCAGAGCTCCAGAACAGGCCCCAAGATGGGATCTCGTGGGTACAGAAGGTTGCGGCGGTGGAATTAGGTTTTTGGCTCCGTATCTGGTAGTTTGGGGGTACGTAGGTATATATAGGAGGAAGGAGTACGTCGGTGGAGCAACAGGGGGCCCACGAGGGTGGAGGGCGCGCTTGGGGGGGGGGGGGGTAGGCGCGACCCCCTACCTCATGCCCTCCTGGTTGATGTCTTGACGTAGGGTCCAAGTCCTCTGGATCACGTTCGTTCCGAAAGTCACGTTCCCGAAGGTTTCATTCTGTTTGGACTCCGTTTGATATTCTTTTTCTGCAGAACTCTGAAATAGGCAAAAAACAGCAATTCTGGGCTAGGCCTCCGGTTAATAGGTTAGTCCCAAAAATAATGTAAAAGTGTATAATAAAGCCCAATAATGTCCAAAACAGAATATAATATAGCATGGAACAATCAAAAATTATAGATACGTTGGAGACGTATCAAGCATCCCCAAGCTTAATTCCTGCTCGTCCTCGAGTAGGTAAATGATAAAAACAGAATGTTTGATGTGGAATGCTACTTGGCATAATTTCAATCTAATTCTTCTTATTGTGGCATGAATGTTTAGATTTGATATGATTCAAGATAAAAGTTTAATGTTGACATAAAAACAATAATACTTCAAGCATACTAACTAAGCAATTGTGTCTTATCAAAATAACATAGCCAAAGCAAGTTATCCCTACAAAATCATATAGTCTGGCTATGCTCCATCTTCCCCACACAAAATATTCATATCATGTACGACCCCGGTTTTGGCCAAGCATTTGGTTCATAATTTTAACGCGCTTCAGCCTTTTCAACTCTTACGCAGTACATGAGCGCAAGCCATGGATATAGCACTATGGTGGAATAAGGTATCATGGTATGGGTTATGTGGGAAGACAAAAAAGGAGAAAGTTTCACATCAACGAGGCTAATCAACGGGCTATGGAGATGCCCATCAATTGATGTTAATGCGAGGAGTAGGGATTGCCATGCAACGGATGCACTAGAGCTATAAGTGTATGAAATCTCAAAAAGAAACTAAGTGGGTGTGCATCCAACTTGCTTGCTCACGAAGACCTCGGGCATTTGAGGAAGCCCATCATTGGAATATACAAGCCAAGTTCTATAATGAAATTTCCCACTAGTATATGAAAGTGACAAAATGAGAGACTCTCTATTATGAAGATCACGGTGCTACTTTGAAGCACAAGTGTGGTAAAAGGATAGTAACATTGTCCCTTCTCTCTTTTTCTCTCATCATTTTTTTATTTGGGCCTTTTCTCTCCTTTTTTTATGGCCTCTTTTTTTTAGTCCGGAGTCTCATCCCGACTTGTGGGGGAATCATAGTCTCCATCATCCTTTCCTCACTTGGGACAATGCTCTAATAATGATGATCATCACACTTTTATTTACTTACAACTCATGAATTACAACTCAATACTTAGAACAAAATATGAATCTATATGAATACCTCCGGCGGTGTACCGGGATATGCAATGAATCAAGAGCGGCATGTATGAAAGAATTATGAACGGTGGCTTTGCCACAAATACAATGTCAACTACATGATCATGCGAAGCAATATGACAATAATGGAGTATGTCATGATAAATGAAACGGTGGAAAGTTGCATGGCAATGTATCTCGGAATGGCTATGGAAATGCCATGATAGGTAGGTATGGTGGCTGTTTTGAGGAGGATATAAGGAGGTTTATGTGTGATAGAGCATATCATATCACGGGGTTTGGATGCACCGGCGAAGTTTGCACCAACTCTCAAGGTGAGAAAGGGCAATGCGCGGTACCGAAGAGGCTAGAAAATTGCGGAAAGGTAAGTGTGTGTATAATCCATGGACTAAAATTAGTCATAAAGAACTCATATACTTATTGCAAAAATTTATTAGCCCTCGAAGCAAAGTACTACTACGCATGCTCCTAGGGGAAGGGTTGGTAGGAGTTAACCACCGCGCGATCCCGACCGCCACACAAAGGAAGACAATCAACAAATACTTCATGCTCCGACTTCGTTACATAATGGTTCACCATACGTGCATGCTACGGGAATCACAAACTCCAACACATGTTTTTTTCAATTCCACATTTACTCAACTAGCACAACTATGATATTACTACCTTTATATCTCAAAACAATTATCAAGCATCAAGTTTCTCATGATATTAATTAAAGCAAATTGCATGCTATTTTAAGACTCTCAAAATAATCTAAGTGAAGCATGAGAGATCAACAGTTTCTATAAAACAAATCCACCACCGTGCTCTAAAAGATATAAGTGAAGCACTAGAGCAAAAACTATATAGCTAAAAAATATAAGTGAAGCACATAGAGTATTCTAATAGATTCCGAATCAAGTGTGACTCTCTCAAAAAGGTGTGTACAGCAAGGATGATTGTGTCAAACTAAAAAGCAAAGACTCAAATCATACAAGACGCTCCAAGCAAAACACATATCATGTGGTGAATAAAAATATATCTCCAAGTAAAGTTACCGATGGAAGTAGACGAAAGAGGGGATGCCTTCCGGGGCATCCCCAAGCTTTGGCTTTTTGGTGTCCTTAGATTATCTTGGGGGTGCCATGGGCATCCCCAAGCTTAGGCTCTTGCCACTCCTTGTTCCATAATCCATCAAATCTTTTACCCAAAACTTGAAAACTTCACAACACAAAACTCAATAGAAAATCTCGTGAGCTCCGTTAGCGAAAGAAAACAAAAGACCACTTCAAGGTACTGTAATGAACTCATTATTTATTTATATTGGTGTTAAACCTACTGTATTCCAACTTCTCTATGGTTTATAAACTATTTTACTAGCCATAGATTCATCAAAATAAGCAAACAACACACGAAAAACAGAATCTGTCAAAAACAGAACAGTCTGTAGTAATCTGTAACTAACGCAAACTTCTGGAACTCCAAAAATACAGACAAAATAGGAAGACCTAGAAAATTTGTTTATTTATCATAAGCAATTGGAATCAATATTTTATCACGTTCTGGTGATTTTTAACAATTATTTTTGTGAACAGAAAGTTTCTGGAATTTTCTGCAAGATCAAATAACTATCATCCAAGAAGATCCTATAGGTTAAACTTGGCACAAACACTAATTAAAACATAAAAACACATCTAACCAGAGGTTAGATCAAATATTTATTCCTAAACAGAAGCAAAAAGCAAAAAACAAAAAAATAAAATTGGGTTGCCTCCCAACAAGCGCTATCGTTTAACGCCCCTAGCTAGGCATAAAAGCAAGGATAGATCTAGGTATTGCCATCTTTGGTGGGCAATCCATAAGTGGCTCTCATAATAGATTCATATGGTAGTTTTATTTTCTTCCTAGGGAAGTGTTCCATGCCTTTCTTTAATGGAAATTGGAATCTAATATTCCCTTCCTTCATATCAATAATTGCACCAATCGTTCTAAGGAAAGGTCTACCAAGAATAATAGGACATGAAGGATTGCAATCTATATCAAGAACAATAAATCTATGGGCACATAGTTCCTATTTGCAACAATAAGAACATCATTAATTCTTCCCATAGGTTTCTTAATAGTGGAATTCGCAAGGTGCAAGTTTAAAGAGCAATCATCAAAATCATGGAAACCTAACAAATCGCACAAAGTTTCGGGAATAGTGGAAACACTAGCACCCAAATCACACAAAGCATAGCATTCATGATCTTTAATCTTAATTTTAATAGTAGGTTCCCACTCATCATAAAGTTTTCTAGGGATAGAAACTTTCAACTCAAGTTTTTCTTCATAAGATTGCATCAAAGCATCAACGATATGTTTGGTAAAAGCTTTATTTTGACTATAAGCATGAGGAGAATTTAGCACGGATTGCAACAAGGAAATACAATCTATCAAAGAGCAATTATCATAATTAAATTCCTTGAAATCCAAAATAGTGGGTTCATTAACATCTAATGTTTTGATTTCTTCAATCCCACTTTTATCAATTTTAGCATCAAGATCTAAAAACTCCGAATTTTTGGAACGTCTTCTAGGTAAAGGTGGATCATATTCAGTCCCATGATTATCAAGATTCATATTGCAAAACAAAGATTTAATAGGGGACACATCAATAACTTTTAGATCTTCATCTTTATTTTCAAAGAAATTAGAAGAACACGCTTTCACAAAGCAATCTTTCTTAGCACGCATCCTAGCGGTTCTTTCTTTGCACTCATCAATGGAAATTCTCATGGCTTTGAGAGACTCATTGATATCATGCTTAGGAGGAATAGATCTAAGTTTTAAAGAATCAACATCAAGAGAAATTCTATCAACGTTCCTAGCCAATTCATCAACTTTAAGCAATTTCTCTTCAAGCAAAGCATTGAAATTCTTTTGCGAATTCATAAACTCTTTAACACTAGTCTCAAATTCAGAGGGCATCTTATTAAAATTTCCATAAGAATTGTTATGGGAATTACCATAATTATTAGAGGAATTGCTAGGATAAGGCCTAGGATTAAAGTTTCCTCTATATGCGTTGTTACCAAAATTATTCCTTCCAACAAAATTCACATCCATAGATTCATTATTATTCTCAATCAAAGTAGACAAAGGCATATCATTAGGATCAGAAGAAACACTCTTAGTAGCAAATAATTTCATAAGTTCATCCATCTTTCCACTCAAAACATTAATTTCTTCTATCGCATGCACTTTTTTATTAGTAGATGTTTCAGTGTGCCATTGAGAATAATTAACCATAATATTATCTTGGAGTTTAGTAGCTTCTCCTAAAGTGATTTCCATAAAAGTGCCTCCCGCGGCCGAATCTAAAAGATTTCTAGAAGCCAAATTCAGTCCGGCATAAATTTTTTGTATAATCATCCACAAATTCAAACCATGTGTAGGGCAATTACGTATCATTAATTTTATCCTCTCCCAAGCTTGTGCAACATGTTCATGATCAAGTTGCTTAAAATACATAATATCGTTTCTAAGAGAGATGATCTTAGCGGGAGGAAAATACTTAGAGATAAAAGCATCTTTGCACTTATTCCAAGAATCAATACTATTTTTAGGCAAAGATGAAAACCAAGCTTTAGCACGATCTCTAAGCGAAAAAGGAAATAGCTTCAACTTAACAATATCATTGTCCACATCTTTCTTCTTTTGCATATCGCACAAATCAACGAAGCTATTTAGATGGGTAGCGGCATCTTCACTAGGAAGGCCGGCGAATTGATCTTTCATGACAAGATTCAATAAATCAGTATTGATTTCGCAAGATTCAGTATCGGTAAGAGGAGCAATCGGAGTGCTAAGGAAATCATTGTTGTTGGTATTGGTAAAGTCACATAATTTGGTATTATCTTGAGCCATCGTGACAAGCAAACAATCCAACACGCGAGCAAACGAAAAGCAAGCGAAAAAGAGGCGAACGGAAAAGAGAGGGCGAATAAAATGGCATGGGTGAAGTGGGGGAGAGGAAAACGAGAGGCAAATGGCAAATAATGTAATGCGGGAGATAAGGGTTTGTGATGGGTACTTGGTATGTTGACTTTTGCGTAGACCTCCCCGGCAACGGCGCCAGAAATCCTTCTTGCTACCTCTTGAGCATTGCGTTGGTTTTCCCTTGAAGAGGAAAGGGTGATGCAGCAAAGTAGCGTAAGTATTTCCCTCAGTTTTTGAGAACCAAGGTATCAATCCAGTAGGAGGCTACGCGCAAGTCCCTCGCACCTACACAAACAAATAAATCCTCGCAACCGACGCGATAAGGGGTTGTCAATCCCTACACGGTCACTTACAAGAGTGAGATCTGATAGATATGATAGGATAATATTTTTGGTATTTTTATGATAAAGATGCAAAGTAAAATAGAAAGCAATGAAAATAACTAAGTGTTGAAAGATTAATATGATGGAAAATAGACCCGGGGGCCATAGGTTTCACTAGTGGCTTCTCTCAAGAGCATAAGTATTTACGGTGGGTGAACAAATTACTGTTGAGCAATTGACAGAATTGAGCATAGTTATGAGAATATCTAGGTATGATCATGTATATAGGAATCACGTCCGAGACAAGTAGACCGACTCCTACCTGCATCTACTACTATTACTCCACACATCGACCGCTATCCAGCATGCATCTAGAGTATTAAGTTCATAAGAACAGAGTAACGCTTTAAGCAAGATGACATGATGTAGAGGGATGAACTCATGCAATATGATATAAACCCCATCTTGTTATCCTCGATGGCAACAATACAATACATGCCTTGCTGCCCCTACTGTCACTGGGAAAGGACACCGCAAGATTGAACCCAAAGCTAAGCACTTCTCCCATTGCAAGAAAGATCAATCTAGTAGGCCAAACCAAACTGATAATTCGAAGAGACTTGCAAAGATAACCAATCATACATAAAAGAATTCAGAAGATTCAAATATTGTTCATAGATAAACTTGATCATAAACCCACAATTCATCGGTCTCAACAAACACACCGCAAAAGAAGATTACATCGAATAGATCTCCACGAGAGAGGGGGAGAACATTGTATTGAGATCCAAAAAGAGAGAAGAAGCCATCTAGCTAATTACTATGGACCCGAAGGTCTGAGGTAAACTACTCACACATCATCGGAGAGGCTATGGTGTTGATGTAGAAGCCCTCCGTGATCGATACCCCCTCCGGCGGAGCTTCAGAACAGGCCCCAAGATGGGATCTCGTGGGTACAGAAGGTTGCGGCGGTGGAATTAGGTTTTTGGCTCCGTATCTGGTAGTTTGGGGGTACGTAGGTATATATAGGAGGAAGGAGTACGTCGGTGGAGCAACAGGGGGCCCACGAGGGTGGAGGGCGCGCCTGGGGCTGGGGTAGGCGCGACCCCCTACCTCATGCCCTCCCGGTTGATGTCTTGACGTAGGGTCCAAGTCCTCTGGATCACGTTCGTTCCGAAAATCACGTTCTCAAAGGTTTCATTCCGTTTGGACTCCGTTTGATATTCTTTTTCCGCGAAACTCTGAAATAGGCAAAAAACAACAATTCTGGGCTGGGCTCCGGTTAATAGGTTAGTCCCAAAAATAATATAGAAGTGTATAATAAAGCCCAATAATGTCCAAAACAAAATATAATATAGCATGGAACAATCAAAAATTATAGATACGTTGGAGACGTATCAATATACCTTCAAGCACTCACCTCCCCGGCAACGGCGCCAAAAAAGAGCTTAGCTGACGGGGTGTGAGTGCCGCTTACCTAGCCTCCCCGGCAACGGCGCCAGAAAAGAGCTTGATGTCTACTACACAACCTTCTTCTTGTAGACGTTGTTGGGCCTCCAAGTGCAGAGGTTTGTAGGAGAGTAGCAAATTTCCCTCAAGTGGATGACGTCAGGTTTATCAATCCGTGGGAGGCATAGGATGAAGATGGTCTCTCTCAAACAACCCTACAACCAAATAACAAAGAGTCTCTTGTGTCCCCAACACACCCAATACAATGGTAAATTGTATAGGTGCACTAGTTCGGCGAAGAGATGGTGATACAAGTGCAATATGGATGATAGATATAGGTTTTTGTAATCTGAAAATATAAAAACAGCAAGGTAGCAAGTGGTAAAAGTGAGCGTAAACGGTATTGCAATGCTAGGAAACAAGGCCTAGGGTTCATAATTTCACTAGTGCAAGTTCTCTCAACAATAATAACATAATTGGATCATATAACTATCCCTCAACATGCAACAAAGAGTCACTCCAAAGTCACTAATAGCGGAGAACAAACGAAGAGATCATGGTAGGGTACGAAACCACCTCAAAGTTATACTTTCTGATCAATCCATTGGGCTATTCCTATAAGTGTCACAAACAGCCCTAGAGTTCGTAGTAAAATAACACCTTAAGACACACATCAACCAAAACCCTAATGTCACCTAGATACTCCAATGTCACCTCAAGTATCCGTGGGTATGATTATACGATATGCATCACACAATCTCAGATTCATCTATTCAACCAACACATAGAACCCCAAAGAGTACCCCAAAGTTTCTACCGGAGAATCAAGACGAAAACGTGTGCCAACCCCTATGCATAGGTTCATGGGCGGAACCCGCAAGTTGATCACCAAAACATACATCAAGTGGATCAATAGAATACCCCATTGTCACCACGGGTATCCCACGCAAGACATACATCAAGTGTTCTCAAATCACTAAAAGACTCAATCCGATAAGATAACTTCAAAGGGGAAACTCAATCCATTACAAGAGAGTAGAGGGGGAGAAACATCATAAGATCCAACTACAATAGCAAAGCTCGCGATACATCAAGATCGTATCACCTCAAGAACACGAGAGAGAGAGAGAGAGGTCAAACACATAGCTACTGGTACATACCCTCAGCCCCGAGGGTGAACTACTCCCTCCTCGTCATGGAGAGCGCCGGGATGATGAAGATTGCCACCGGTGAGGGATCCTCCCTCCGGCAGGGTGCCGGAACAGGGTCCTGATTGGTTTTTGGTGGCTATAGAGGCTTGCGACGGCGGAACTCCCGATCTCTTCTGTTCCCTGAAGGTTTTAGGGTATATTGGTATATATAGGAGGAAGAAATACGTCAGGGGAGCCACGAGGGGCCCACGAGGGTGGAGGGCGTGCCCAGGGGGTGGGCGCCCCCCCCTGCCTCGTGCCTTCCTCGTTGATCCCCTGACGTGCACTCCAAGTTGGATGGCTTCCGTTCCAAAAACAACTCTCCCGAAGGTTTCATTCCGTTTGGACTCCGTTTGATATTCCTTTTCTGCGAAACACTGAAACAAGGGAAGAACAGAAACTGGCACTGGGCTCTGGGTTAATAGGTTAGTCCCAAAAATAATATAAAAGTGTTTAATAAAGCCCATAAACATCCAAAACAGATAATATAATAGCATGGAACAATCAAAAATTATAGATACGTTGGAGACGTATCAGGCACAACCCATCTGGGCGTGCCCTAGTGGGTTGTGCCCACCATGGGCCTCCCCTCTGGTACTTTCTTGGCCCACTGGGTGTCTTCTAGTCCAGAAAAAATCTCCAAAAAGTTTCGTTGCGTTTGGACTCCGTTTGGTACTGATATTCCGTGAAGTAAAAGACAAGCAAAAAAACAGCAACTGGCACTGGGCACTATGTCAATAGGTTAGTCCCAAAAATGATATAAAGTTGCTACAAATGATGGTAAAACATCCAAGAATGATAATATAACAGCATGGAACAATAAAAAATTATAGATACGTTGGAGACATATCAAGTAATAGCAGTAGATGCAGAATCGTTTTGGTCTACTAATCTTGGACGTGATGCCTATGTATGATCATTGCCTTGGATATCGTCATAATTATTTGCTTTTCTATCAATTGCTCAACAGTAATTTGTTTAATCGCCGTATGCTATTTTCTCGAGAGAAGCCTCTAGTGAAAACTATGGCCCCCCGGGTCTACATGTATCGCGCGCGCGACAGCAACGGGCACTTTTCAAAGAGAGGCAACCCAACCGACTACATCTCACATGGGGGATCGATCGATCGGCTTCAGTAAGTAGCAGTAGTGATCGATCTTTCAGGTTCAGTTAGCAGCAGCAGCGAAGGAATCGGTTGGGTTCAGTTAGCAGCGAAGGAACCGCTTGGGTGCAGTTAGCAGCGAAGGGATCGATCGTTTGGCTTCAGTATGTAGTGGTATCGACCGCTTGTGTTCAGTACATAGCTAGCAGTGCGATCGCTCGGGTTCAATAAGCGAACGTGATGTAGGGTGGAACCCTAGGGCTGATCTTTCACGATTTGGAGGGGGATTCCTGAAGAACACGAAGAACACGAGAGGGAAAACAAGAGGAACCACTCAAATTGACTTGATCCAATCACACATGTGCTAGATCCAATCACACAAAGAGAGATACAAAGGTCCAAATGCAACAAAGGGGGATACAAGAGGTAAATAGTTCATCTCCTTGAAGGAGGTCTTGAATCCTCGAAGGATCTTCCCACAAGGGGGTCTTGAATCCCTGGGGATCTTCTCACATTGTGGTCTTGAACTCCATGGGAGTGGTAGTCTCTCTCTCTCTCAATCTCAAGAGTAGAGGTAGGTAGGAGCAAAGCTCACATACAAATGAGCTATCATATTTTCTAACCCTAGAAAGGAGGTGGAGGTGGTCTATTTATAGTCTAAGCCATGAAGGGGTAAGTGGGGGAGGGATACAAGGCCCAAGGACCGTGGCTGCGCACAGGTAGGTACCGGATGTACGGTCGGTGTCGGATGTCCGACGACTCGTGAGGAACCAGACGTCCGGTGTATGTCGGACGTCCAACGATTCAGCTCGGTTGAGGTGGCGTCGGATTTACGAACAGTGTCGGTCGTCCGGTCGCTCGAGGTTGTCAGATATCCGGTGTCGTGTCGGTCGTCCGGTCGCTGTAGAGTGTCGGACGTCCGGTGTCTTCCAGTTGTCCGGCCGTTGTAGACTCCACAGCTCCGTCTTCTTCTGCCTTCACTTCCACGCTTCCCTCGCGGATGGTGTAGTTGTACACTTGTGTTCGCACTTCTCCTCGTAGTCCGTAGTGTTCCGACAATACCTATGCATGCACACGAGAGGAATGTCAAGTAGTATACCATCCTCCAAGGGGTCAAGTGAGCACGTGTAAAGGAGATGATTCACCTTTATGTGTGTGAAGTAGACGTCGCACGTGTCACTTGCCAAACAGGCTCTTGACATGGTGATGTCCGTAGGATGCTCCGCATCATCCCCCCCCCCTTGGGAAAGATTCGACCTTGGATCAAAAACCAGATCACCATGGGAAAGAGATGGCGTCGCCATGTAGAAGTGGACGATCACCAAGTACTCATCATCTTGAAGCTCGAAATGGGCACTCTCCAATTTCGCACCGTCTCGTGATTCCTTCAAAAGGAGCAAAGACAACAAACACTTGGAAAAACAAATGTGGTTAGCGTTAGTGCAAAACCAAACATTCAAGCGGTGAGTCACCCAACAAGTGTCATCATCAAGCATAGCATATTGTGTGACAAAGGATTGTGACATGGCATGTAAGCATATGAACTGAGCACAAGCAAGGTCATCATGGAAACAAGCATGTAAATGTGAGGTAGCGATGCAAATATGTTGGACAAGAGAACAGGCATCTACCTAAAGGTCATAGCAAACATGGGCAAAGCGCTCAAATGAAAGGTCTATGGTAGGCATACGAATCATTCACAACACCAAATGAAATGAAGTGTCTAAACACATGGATCAAGTGCAAGACAAACCAAGCATAACATGCATAGGGTGTAGTGAAGATAGTATGGGACTCAACACAATAGAAAGAGCAATTGTTTATCATGCGTGAGGCAATCAAGGCAAGCATGTAGCAATCAATGGGACATGACATATGTGAAGTGATGACATTTTTGCAACCAAACATATGATAGTAACAAGTTATCCAAGAATTGGATGCAACACACAAGGCATATATATCATGAAGCATGGAAATGTTAAAATGGCAAGTCGAAGCAAGATCTCTATCATGTGCGCAATCAAGTGGTCCAAGATGGCCAATAAGTCTCATGGTGCAAGCAACACAATTAGTATGATCCATAATATCCATGCTCAAGAAAGATGTCACCTTGAAAGTGTGTCCTTGTGCATTCTTCACAATGCCGAAGTGCAAGCAAATGCGGTGTAGAAGCGAGTCGTGGTAGAATGTATGAGGCTTGCTCTAAAGAGCTCGAATGATCAACTCACGTGAAGTGGAAGTCGACACGAAGTCCAAGTATCCTACACATGCACACAACAAAACAAAGAACGTATGCGCGTGGTAGAAAAATGATGCGGCTTGAACTACGTCGGTATTTCCCCAAAGAGAGGAAGGGATGATGTAGCACAACTTCGGTAGGTATTTCCCTCAGTGATGAGACCAAGGTTATCGAACCAGTAGGAGAACCACGCAACACCACGTAAACAACTCCTACACACAAAGAACAAATACTTGCAACCCGACGTAAGAGAGGGGTTGTCAATCCCTCACGGGTAAAAAGATAGGTAAAATTGTAGTAGATTGGATAAATAGATCTCGCGGGAACGCGAGATAAAATAAATAAATAAAAATTGCAGCAAGGTATTTTTGGATTAATAGATCTGAAAATAAAAGCAAATAAAAATAGACCGTGGAGGCAAATATAATAAAGAAGAGACCCGGGGGCCGTAGATTTCACTAGTGGCTTCTCTTGAGAAAAAATAGCATACGATGGGTAAACAAATTACTGTTTGGAAATTGATAGAACTTCAAATAATCATGACGATATCCAGGCAATGATCATTATATAGGCATCACGTACAAGATTACTAGACCGACTCCTACCTGCATCTACTACTATTACTCCACGCATCGACCGCTATCCAGCATGCATCTAGTGTATTAAGTTCATGGAGAAATGGAGTAATGCAATAAGAACGATGACATGATGTAGACGAGATCTATTCATGTAGGAATATCCCCCATCTTGTTATCCTTAATAGCAACGATACATACATGTCGGTTCCCCTTCTGTCGCTGGGATCAAGCACCGTAAGATCGAACCCATCACAAAGCACCTCTTCCCATTGCAAGATAAATAGATCAAGTTGGCGAAACAAAACCCAAATATCGGAGAAGAAATACGAGGCTATAAGTAATCATGCATATAAGAGATCAAAAGACTCAAATAACTTTCATGGATAAAAACATAGATCTGATCATAAACTCAAAGTTCATCGCATCCCAACAAACACACTGCAAAAAAGAGTTACATCAAATAGATCTCCAAGAGACCATTGTATTGAGAATCAAAAGAGAGAGAGATAGAGAGAGAGAGAGAGAGAGGAAGCCATCTAGCTACTAACTACGGACCCGTAGGTCTACAATGAACTACTCACGCATCATCGGAGAGGCACCAATAAGGATGATGAACCCCTCCGTGATGGTGTCTAGATTGGATCTGGTGGTTCTGGAACTTGCGGCGGCTGGAATTGATTTCCGTTGACTCCCCTAGGGTTTCTAGAATATTGGGGTATTTATAGAGCAAAGAGGCGGTGCAGGAGGCCACCAAGGTGGGCACAACCCACCTGGGCGCGCCTGGGCCCCCAGGCACGCCCTGGTGGGTTGTGCTCCCCTCGGAGCACCCCTCAAGTACTTTCTTGGCCCATCTGGTGTCTTTTGGTCCAGAAAAAATCCACAAAAAGTTTCGCTGCGTCTGGACTCCATTTGGTATTGATTTCCTGCGAAGTAAAAAACAAGCAAAAAACAGCAACTGGCACTGGGCACTATGTCAATAGGTTAGTCCCAAAAAATGATATAAAATGATTGTAAAACATCCAAGAATGATAATATAACAACATGGAACAATAAAAAAATTATAGATACGTTGGAGACATATCAATAAACACATCATCCATCATGATGGTTCTCTTCTCTTGCACATAACCATTAGGAGCACAAGTGCATGAATAATATGATGCAACAATGGCTATATGGTGCAAAGAGGTAAGAAAAGCATGCTTCACAAGGAATATGTCAAAATCTCCAAATATATGCGAGAATGCTACGGGGGCAATCTCATTAGCAAGACTAAAAGCATTGTTGCACTCAATACATGTCAAATTATCTAGCATGAGGGAGGCAACACATGGAGCTATATGACAAGAAGCAATAACAATCATGTGCAAAGAATGTGGATGGTTGTCATCAACCGCATGAAACGAGCAAGTATGAATCATCGGTGATGCAACAAGGCAAGCAATCACAGTAATCTCGTGCAAAAGTGGAGTGAAGATGCAACACACTAGAGGAAATCATGGCAATCATGTATGTGTGCAAATAATAGGCATAGAAAATGTACATGACATATCGCAAGCACGAACACAAAGAAATATCAAAGTATCATCATAGGGATGGGGCACAAATGGAACATGGCAATAACAAGCAATATCTCCACCAAGCTTGCAAATACACATACAAGTAGTAGAATCAATCATCATGTGTAATGCAAAGCATGGGTCACCAAAGCATGTCAAAGGCATAGGAGTGAGCATATATCATGCAAAGTGAACATGGCAATATGGGAAAATGGTACATAATGGACAATAACCCATAACCATGTGAGGGCCATGTAGAAGAGATGCGCAAAGTTGTTGCACAACGGGAATGGTGTGAAATACAATCCACGTGATCTCAAGTCATCGTTGCTCTCTAGAGCTCGTTTTGTCAACTCATGGGATTGTGAGGTTGACAAGTATTCATGGGTACCTACACAAAAGATACATAAACCAAAGAAAGTGTGTGCGCGATAAATGTGCACATCATCCATCATGATGTGTATGTGCACGTGTGAGTTAGCACAAGATAAGCACCGCTCAAAGAAATTTGATGCACGATAGAGAAATATGTCATCCATCATGAAAGAATAGTTGTTATGCATGACACGACGGGGAAACAAATTGAGAATGCAAATATATGGCACATCAATAGCATGTTTATTCATGGGGAGCATATGGTGCACACAAGTATTGGGATCATGCAATGGATGGGATGGGTCAAAATCTCCTAAAATGTATGAGGAAACTATGGGGGTCTCCTCATGAGCAGTATCGGAAACATCATATGTAGAAAATGAACAACATCCAAAGGAATGCATATCCGAAGCTAGGTGGTCATGGCATGGCATATGAGATAAATGATGCAAAGGGAGCATATCAATATCATCACAAGAGAAACAAATGCCAATAACCATGGGCTTGTCATCTATGCCATACGTGCAAATTGGGTTTATTCTAATGGCATATGCATAGTTACTACGAAGAGATTGCAAATATGACATATGGTTGATCTCAGGCATAGCATATGACAAGTCAAGCGGATTGTCAAACATGATGTGACCGATAGAATTATCACAAGCAATCCTATGTAACATGGCATCACAACTAATAGACTCCACATGGCAATCATCAAACTCATCATAAATGGGTAAATTATTGCATGGGGAAATCATACTAGCATGAAGCATGGCAATAGGGGGATCAACATCATGCAAGCAATCAATGTCCACTAGTGGGACTAGAGCATCACCTTCACCTATGTTACCGTTCTCATTCCACTCAAGTGGTGTAGGTGAGGTGGTAAAGACCAAATGGTGGTCTTCTTCATCGTGATGGAACCATGTGGGGGGTACATCATATTCCACCATGGCCATCGTCTTGTCCAAAGGAAGGACGAAGTCATCGAGAATCGGTGCGTCATCATATATGGGACCTAGCACCAAATGAGAAGACACAATTAAGGTAGAGGTTAAGTCGTTAGAGTTCAGAATGTCCTCACATGACCTATCAACTATCATACTCTCTCTATGTGGTGGCTCACTCACTCCCTCAAAATAGGTGCACTCAAAGTCACATATGGTGGAGTCACTCATCTCACTCAAGTGGTGGGGGTTGTGGCTCTCCTCACATGGGAATTGGGGCAACTCATCATATATGGGGCTAGTGGCGAACTTGCTCTCACTCTCAATATGGTGGCACAAGTCACTCAAGTCATCATACGTAGCCGTCGTCGAAGGGAAAATCCCGTGCTCAACCATCTCATCACCGTCGATGTGGATGAAGGCCGAAGATGGCACGTAATCACTCTCGCCTCCAAAGATGGAAGCATCATCCTTGCTCGCCACCTTGTCGCTCGCCTCCAAAGCATGTTCCTTGATTGGCTCCATAGTCGTAGTCGTCGCCGCACCGTCTTGAAAAAGAGTCGAAGTAGACTCGGCACCATCAATGCCACAAAGAGGTATGGCGGTGAAGTAGAACTTGGGATCGTCGTCTTGGAGCTCGTCGGGCTTGGACATCTTGGTGGTACTATCCTCATGCTCGTTGTTGTGGAGCTTGGTCATCGCAAAGTGTGCTTGGGGTGGAGAAGCCTTGGCCTTCATGAGTTCTTGTTCCGCCTTGAGAGCACCAATGTAGCGGTCGTCGAGGGACTTGTAGTTCTGGAGGAAGATAGTCTTGGAGATGTCGTTGTTCAATCCCATCATGAAATGGAACTTCATCCAAATGGGGTCGTCCACGCCGGCTCCTTGCAAGGCTTTCTTCATATCCTTGAAGTACTCGTCGAGGAACTTGGATCCTTGTATGGTGTTCTCCAATTGGCGTAGAAGATGTTCCGTGTAGGTGGAAGGCACAAACTCTCGCCACATAGCTTTCTTCATCTTGGGCCAAGTCATGGTGAAGCTTGTCGAAGGTCTATGAAGCCACCATGTCGACGCGTAGTCGTAGAAGTTACTTGTGGTGCACTTCACTTGGTCTTCGGAACGGACTTGATGTAGCTTGAGGTAGTCGTCCATGTTGCGCTCCCACTCGAGATACTCCTCGGGGTCGTGAGTCTCATAGAAAGGAAGCTCGTGGTCGGTGTCGAGGTCGTAGTAGCTCATGGAAGTCGCAGACTTGAGCTTGGGGAGCTTCTCTTGAGCATAGTCTTGAGGTGCTTGTAGGCGAAGATGTCGCATGTCCAAAGGCAAAGATGACTTGAAGGTGCTTGGCAAGATGCCAATGTAGATGGTGAAGTCATTGAGCGGTTGTTGGTGTTGAGCTCTTGACCTTCACGTACTCGTCGGTGAGTGTGTCGATGTCGATGTGACCTTGCCGGAGATGGTAGCTCGGAAGCATGTGCACTAGTGCGTCTTCTCGAAGATGAGGGAGACCGCTTGTAGGCCTTGATGAGGGATTTAAGCTCCTCCATTTGAGCATCCATCTTAGCGTCGAAGAAGTTTTTCGTGGCGTCGAACTTGTCATTTTTGTTGTAGACCGAAGGAGGTGTGCTTTGCCTATCCATCACAAGACTCGAGCAAATGTGAGTGGGAGAAAGAGAAGAGCTAGACCAATGTACCTTATCCAATGTTGAAGATGGATCAATGATCACTCAATAATGTATCAAGGAAATAGCACAATTGGTACCGGATCTTGTCAATTCTCACACCTACACAAGTAAAGCTTTTGGTGGAGCTTGGTGAGGATAGTGGCACAAAAATTTGATACAAATTGTTAGCAAGAGTCAATAATGTTAAAAGAGATTCACAAATTCGCAAGTGAAACAAGTAGACCAATAGCAATGAGTGGCACACGGAAACACACACACGGATAGATAGATGGGGTCGTGCAACCAAGGAACGAGCTCAAAATGTGGAATCCATGGAAAATGCTCCTGTTGTACAACTCTAGAGAGATGCTAGCACGATTGCTCAATAGGCGGATATGACACTTGTGCACAACCTATAAGAGACAAAAATGCAACAACTTCTATCCCAAGTATGCTATGTATATATGATTCCCGGTGTTTCGCACACGATGATCCAAGATGATCAATATTGTAGTATGATATGCAATGTGGCGATGCCATGGCTATTTCTTACAAGCTCTTTTGTTCACTCTTTTTCTTTGCTTAAAAGCTTATTCTTTTTTTATGGCCACTTATGCGAAATGCACAGGCCAAGATAGCAATTGTGTATATGCTGGAACAATCTTGTGACACAAGAGATGATATGATGATACCAATATGATATGGTATGTATGCAATGGAAGGTGTAGATCGATGATCACTAATGTGCACAAGTAACGTTGTCGGCAATACTCAATGGCTAGTCTCGATAGGCAAGTGACGCAAAAATGGGCTAGGGGTTATCAATACAATGGCAAGAAGAATGTACAATGATGGGATACCATGATGCCAAGATGATAGAGGGTACCGTTCTTGCATACTGTTGCTGGTGTCAAAATGGTGAAGTGGTCAGTGTTGAATCCTTGTCGAAGTTGAGTGGCGATGTTGTCAATGTCGAACCGTTCTTAGTTAGCCGAAACACCCTAGGAAACGAAAAAACCACAACTCAAAATCGCCAAAGGCAAATGTCAAATGGTGGTAGCGGAAAGCGGTGGTGGTTTTGTGGAAGCTCAATGGGATTGCCGAAGTGCAATGATGGGTTTTGGAGTAGGCAATGCGGAAGTGGAGGTGGGTTATGTGAGTCGAAGATGGGTTCACCATCCCTAAGTAGCCGAAACACCTTAGGAGACACAACCCACAACTCAAACAAGCTCAAACAAAATTGGGTTAAGTTGGGGTGGCGGAAATGTATGGTGGGGAAGGTTAAGCGGAAGTTATGATGGTGGTTGATGAAGAAGTAACCATCCCTAAGTAGCCTAAACACCTTAGGAGACTCAAATCACTACTCAAGCAACCACTAATGCTATGGGCAACAAAAGGGTTAGGTTGCAGAAGTCGGTGGTGATAATACAGATGATGTGGTGAAGGCCCTAGGGAAAGATGCCAAAGTTCCAAAAAAATTATGGAGTCAAATGATGTTGGAAGTATTTTTGTGGGATGGGGGATGTCAATAGCTTCAAAATAAGCTAAAGAACGTCAAAATCCGAGTCCGGATGAATTAGTTATGGCCGAAACAAAATTTAGCCGAACGTCCGAGAATTGTCGGATGTCCGGTGGTCGGAAATCCAAGGTTTCAGCTCTGGTTCGGGGGTCAGATTTCCGGTAAGTACCGGCCGTCCGGTGGTTCCTGGGGCCCCGGACGTCCGAGAAAATGTCGGTCGTACGGTGGGTCTGGGTCAACGCGAGATTTCAGATCGGGGACGCGATTTTGGGAGGAAATTGGGGATTTGGGGGTCCAAATTGATGAGATTTCGTAGATGGAAAGTGGGGAAACTTGAGGAGATGCTAGATCCACTTGAAACCAAGCAAATCTATGGATCAAATCCAACAAAACATCATCAAACCAACAAATCACAAAAATTGGGGCTATTTTTGTGGGGATTTTCGAAATTTAGGATGAAAAACAACAAAATCAAGCTAGAAAACGGGGGGGTAGGGTCTCCAAATTCGTGATCAACCTGGCTCTGATAACTAGATGATGCAAGGTGGAACCCTAGGGGCCAATCTTTCACGATTTGAAGGGGGACTCCCGATGAACACGAAGAAAACGAGAGGAAACACTCAAATTGACTTGATCCAATCACACATGTGCTAGATCCAATCACACAAAGAGAGATATAAAGGTCCAAATGCAACAAAGGGGGATACAAGAGGTAACTAGTTCATCTCCTTGAAGGAGGTCTTGAATCCTTGGAGGATCTCCCCACAAGGGGGTCTTGAATCCCTCGGGGTCTTCTCACATGGAGGCCTTGAACTCCATGGGAGTGGTAATCTCGCTCTCTCTCTCTCTCTCAAGAGTAGAGGTAGGTAGGAGCAAAGCTCACATACAAATGAGCTATCATATTTGCTAACCCTAGAAAGGAGGTGGAGGTGGTCTATTTATAGTCTAAGCCACAAAGGGGTAAGTGGGAGAGGGATACAAGGCCCAAGGCCCGCGGCTGCGCACAGGCAGGTACCGGATGTCCGGTCGGTGTTGGACGTCCGACGGCTCATGAGGGAGCAGGCGTCCGGTGCAGGTTGGACGTCCAACGATTCGGCTCGGTTGAGGTGGCGTCGGATTTTCGGAGAGTGTCGATCGTCCGATCGCTGGAGGTTGTCGGACGTCCGGTGTCGCGTTGGTCGTCCGGTCGCTGTAGAGTGTCAGATGTCCGTTGTCTTCCGGTCGTCCAGCCGCTGTAAACTCCGCAGCTCCGTCTTCTTCCGTCTTCGCTTCCACGCTTCCCTCGCGGATGGTGTAGTCGTACATTTGCGTTCGCACTCCTCCTCATCGTCCGTAGCATTCTGACAATACCTATGCATGCACACGAGAGGAATGGCAAGTAGTATACCATCCTCGAGCAAGGCGGGCCGGCCTAGTTTGTTGCGCATGTTGTATGTTCGTTTATAACAATCTTTTTCTTTTCTTTCCTTTCTGTTTATTTTTTATTTTGTTTTGAGTTTTTCTATGGTTCTTTTTTCTTTTTCTCAAAGAAGTTCCATTTTAAAAATTGAGCATTTAAAAAATTGTTTGGAATTTCAAACAACGTTCGCATTTTATTATTTGTTACTATATTTCAAATAATGATTGTGTTTCCATTTTTTGTTTGAAATTTTAAAAAATGTCAAAAAAAATCCCAAGTATTAAAAATATTCTGAATTAATATTTTTTTAATTTTACTCTCTTCTTTCCAATATATGTGCCATTTGAACTAAAACCACGATACTTATTATGGAACAAAGGGTGTACTTTTTTAACTAGATGATTCTTCACGCGTTGTTGCGGAAACACTAAGAGACATATAGCTATGAAAGATTCTTACTACATCTTAACATTTATTTTGTTAACTTGGCAACTTAATGTTTCAAGGAATTTTAAAAAATGAATAAATTATATTTTCTAATAAAAACAATTAAGGTCAAATTGTTAGAATAATATTTGGTATTTTTTATTTCCATAAATGTATCTCCAAAAGTCTTGTAGCATTGTAGAGTTTTTAAAGAAAAAAAAGCTCTACTACCTACGAATAGTCAACACACCACCCAATGCTTTTATGCGCATATTGCCTTCCTCAATTCAGTTTTTTGTTCTTTAATCCATCCTAACGAACAATATCTACCATCAATCCAGTCAATTTCCTGTACCACATGGCACACTTGGTAAGGTGGGAGGCTGCATGTTGAGAGAATTGCTTGTTGGGATGAGCTTTTCAAGAATATAGGATACACGATGAACAATTTTAATACATCATAAACAATTCTTTAATATATGATGATTTTTTAACACACACTAAACATTTTTGTAATATACATTGAACATTTATTTAATACACATTGAAAATTTGTCTAATATATAGTGAATTTGTTTTAATATAAAATGAACATTTTTTTGGTATACATTGGACTTTGTTTTTAGTTCATAATAAAGAATGTTTCAAATTTATATTTTTTACTTTTAATACTGGTTTTTCAATTCATGAATATATTAGAAGTATGAGAACATTTTAAAAATTTGTGAACATTTTACTAGAAAATGGAAGATAATTTCTTTTTGAAAATACATGGACACTACTAAGTTCATGTTTTTTTCAAAACAATCCCGAACATTTTCTATTAGAAATATATTTCAAGAATGATGTAAAATAAATTAAAAAATCATAGTGCCAGAATTCAGCCGGTCCATTGGCGCTCGCTTCATTCGTCGCTGCACATTTCTTGAAATTTTAGTACTTTTAGAAATTAAAATAAATAAAAAGAAAATAAATAATTAAAAATGAAAGCGAATGAAAACAAACACCTGAGTTGGGCCGAACCATGGGAACTCACTTACAGTGTCCCTGCACCAATGGGCGTGGAACAGAAGGGCCCCCTTTAGCGCCAGGGTGCTACTATATCTTGCCTTGTGCGAGGCAGTAGCTTACCTTGCCTGAAGGCAGCCAGTTCGCCGCCAGCCCAGTAGCACTGACATTATATTGACATCCCAAACGGTATTTTCTTTTATTTAGTTTTTTCTGCATAAATTGTATATATGTATATATGTATATTTTTATTTTACCCCTTATACTTTTCTTTTTACCGAATATTTATAAAAAAATTAATCATGTATTTGAAAATATTAAATGTTCAGTAAAAATATTTTGCCATCCACAAAAATGTACAATGTGTACGAAAAATGTAGTCATCAAAACATACATTTGTCAAAAAAGTTTATCATGTATTTGAACTAAACATGTATAAAAACATTTCAGGTCTATCTGAAAAATGAAGATCGTGTATTAATAAAGTCCAACATCAAAACATAAATTTTGAAAAATATTGACCGTGCATAAATAAAGGTATTCATATATTAATTTTTTTGTTAAACATGCATAAAATTTTGTTCCTGGCATATACGTAAGATGTCCAGCGGGTGTGATAGAATGCAGTCATCAAGCATAAATTAAAAAAATGTTAATTGTGTATTTAAAAACTGGTGCTGATGCATAGGGAATATGTACAGTGTATATGAAAAAAATGTAAAATGTGTATGAAAAAATGTACTAATCAAACACATATATTTAAAAAATATTAATCATGTATTTTAAAAATATGAAACATGTGTAAAAACTGTTGCTGATGTATACGGAATATGTATAGTGTGTATGAAAGATAAGTCTACATAAAAAATATTTTTATACTTTTTATAACATATATAAAAACGGTTAAAAATGCATCAAAATAATATTCGACGAGTATAAAAAAATACGTATAACGTGTATGGATTTGTTTCCTCATGGATATGAAAAATATAAAATGTGCGTGACAAAAATAGGCATGTGTTAAGAAATACCGAGAAAGAAGCAAGAAAACAAAACAAACTCAAAGAAAAAAAATAAAACAAAGATAGAGCTTCAAATAAAAATTAAAGAATCATAGAAAATATGGAGTGGAAATAAAAAGGAAATGAATAAGAAATATAAAATAAAATAAAAACTGAAGGACATAAAACAAACCAAAAATGAACCGAAGGCATAGAAAAAACTAAATAAATATGTAACAACGTAACCTGTGAAAAAAGGGACTACTGTGGTAAGGCGGCTCTGTACTGTAACGTGAGGCAATGCTTGAGGCGAGGCCGAAGCTTCACTTGCTACAAGCAAGATATAGCATTTACTTAGCCTCAAAGGGCGCGACCATATCTCGCGTATTGCGAGTCAGTAGCTCGCCTCCTTGGCAACTATATCTCGTATGAAGTGAGACGGTAGCAACTCTCGCTTCAAGAGTCTACAGTAATGGGCCGGCTCACTCGCACACGCTGAAAAGAAAATGGAGCAAGGGGAATCCGAATACTGATCTCCTCGCTCAGACAGAGCGTGGCTAGCCTTGGCTAGCATCGGGTTCATGATAGAGAATTAGGTTGGGAATAATTAAGTCGTAACGAGTCGTGTCTTCAGAGTTTCTTCTCTGGTTTTTCCAGGGGTTTCTTCATAATGTTTTCTTTTGTAATTTCACTGATGTATCTCCGTTTTTTCTCTATTTTCATTGTGTATTTTCCTTTCTTCTTTTTGCTTTGTTTCTTTCTCGGTTTTCACAGGTTTATATTTTTCTTTTTTCTTTTTTCGGTTTCGTTTCTTGTTTTCATCTATGTTTTTTTCATTGTTTTTCCTTTTGTTTCTTATTTCTTCTTGGTTTTTTTGTTTTTCTTTCTGTTTTTATATTTTCTCTTATGTTTCTTTTGGTTTTCACTTTATATATTTCGTTTATGTTAAGACCATTTTTCTAATACATGTTTAACATTTTTTCTATATATTTTTTTGTCAATGCCTGATTAATAGTTTTCAAATACAAGATTAACATTTTTAATACATGATCAACATTTGTTCTATACACATTTAGCATTTTTTAAACACTTCATCAACATTTCTACAAATGCTATAAATGATCAATTTTTTCGTCATTTCTTAATACTTGGCCAACATTTTTTCTATAAACATTTAACATTTTCTAATTTCTTGATTAACATTTTTGAAATAATTGATTAACATTTCTATACACATGATCACATTTTTCTTCATTTCTATACAGATTTATAATTTTAGAAATGTTTGATTAATATTTTTCAAATACTTGTTGATTTTTAAAAAAATGCTTAATTAACATTTTTATATAAATGATAAAATACTTTGACAATTTTTAATACATGATCACAATTTTTCTATACAGGTTCAACATTTTTCCAAATGCTTCATTAACATTTTACAAAAACTTGTTCAAAAAATTCCAAATGTCTATAGTACAGTGTTTTTCTATTATATATATTTATAATATTTTAAAGTATAAATGAAAGTTCATAAATAAGGCAAAAAACGAAAATAAAAACGAAGAAAAACAGAAAAACAAAGAGGCAGTGGCCTCCCGCGCGCGTGGCCGAGCCCATCTTGCTCGCCCCGAGTAGATTCTAGACTCGTTGAGCGAGAGATATATGGACCCCGCTCGCGTGTCCCGAAGCGACACCATAATGGACCGACCCAGTAATAATTTGCTTCTTCGTTACATTTGTTTCATTGCTTCGTTTATTTTTTATTTTTATTTTCGTACTTCTATTTATATTTATGAAATTAAAATATTTTACTTAAATTTAGGGAACTCTCATCATGCATTTAAAAATGTTCATGAAGTGATATTTAAAAATGTGTCCATGAAATTTAAAACAAATAATGAAATATACAAAAATTTCGTGTAATCCGTAAACAATATTTCTATAATTCAAAAAATTGTTCATCATGTTTCAGGAAATTTCATTTGCCAAAAAATATGTTCATGACATTTTGAAAATGTTCATACGACATATTATTTTGATTGTGCAGTTTTTAAAAAATGTTACTGACATATAAAAAAGTGTGCCATCTGAAAAAAATATTGATAAAACTTAGAAAAGTTTTCATGTTTTATAAAACAAGTTTATGACATTTGTGAAATATCTCCATCACATTTATAAATAATTGTTCAATGTGTACTCACAAAATATTAATCATTTGATTTAAAAAATATTGATGCACATTTGAGAAATTTTCAACATATATTAGAAAAGTGTTAAATGTGTGTTTGGGAAATGTTCAATGTGTATAAGAAAAATGTTAACCTATATTTACAAAATGTTCAGTGTGCATTTGACTATAAATGTTTAACATAAAAATTCAAAATGTATCTGTAAAACGTTTAGTGCATATATATATATTTCAATGTGTATTCCAAAAACCTGACATGTATTTGAAAATCATAAAAAGAAAAGGAAAAAATAAATAAAAATGAAAATAAAATCAATAAAACCGGCACAGAAAAGCTCATTAAAAAGAGAAAGAAAATAAAACGGTCGAACCTTTCAAAAGATGAGCGGAAGGTTCCCAAAGTTTGTGGCTATTGGGCCAATCCATCTTGGTGATCGCTGAAGGCGAGAATTTATTCGGTCTCCCAAAGGTTCAGACATAGCTCTGGCGAGCGTCCATTCGGCGGGGAAACGCCCACATCATCCTTATATAGCAGAAGTTGAGCGACCCATTTACATTTCTATACATTTCCTTACAGAAATATATTTATGAAAATGTTGTTAAAATAACAGTAAATAATATAAAATATTTTACCTTTTCTAGTAAAAAAATTCTCTATGTATTGAAAAAATGATCAACGTGCGTTTGTAAAATTTCCATCATGTATTTAAAAAATAACCTTTTTATGATAAAAAAGGCGACATATATTGTAAAAATGTTCTCCTTGTTTGAGTAAATGTTAGCATGTTTTTAAAATATATTCACCATATTTTGGAAAATGCTCATGTATAAAAAGTAGATTTATAACTGAGTTTTTTTTAGAAAAGGGGCAAAAACGGAAAAAATGATGAAACTATAATAAAGAGAAAATCAACGAAAACTCTAAAAAAGAAAAAAGAAAATAGAGTTAAATTTCTTGTAGTGCTTGGAAACGATATTGGGCCGGTCCTAGAGCCAGCGCCCGTGGGTGTAGGCGTCAAGGCAATTATTTGACACCCATGGGCTTCAAATAAAGAATTGCCCACTCACAAAGAGAGAGACGTAGATGCACCAAAATGACGCGGCCATTGTGAGTGGACCAGTGAGACGATGGGCCTGAAAAGGAGTATTGAGGTTTCTCTTAGAGCATCTCGAACAAGTCCCCTTAACCCCCCCCCCCCCCCCCCCCCCTCGACGAAATGTGGTTATACGAGCTATCCATATAATTTAGGAGAGGGTTGTAAGTGAGCATCTCCACAACTCAACATAAAAACTCCCCCCTGTAAGGGTATTTTGCTGGTGCCGCGGCAGCACGATGGTCCACAGTGGCGACGCGGTGGGTATGGCAGCGGCGCTCTGACGTGGCACTTTTTGGGAAAGGTTTACGGGACGAGCTATCAACAGCTTTTTGATGCAACTCTCCCTAGACCAATTTTTTATATGGAAAAGAGACTTGTTGGAGATGCACTCTTTCCTCGTTGTTTTGCATAGAAAAATGCATTGACAAAGTACTCTCCGGGTGCTGACAGACGGCTGACTCAGAATTGTTTTTTGCAGGAAAATTTAAGTACCACATAGAAGAAGAAAATTTTCACAATTTCCATTAAAAAATTGGAATTGTGGAAACGGATGAGCCGAGCAGTGCATATGCATCTATCCAGAGAGCATAGGAAGCTGGTCAACTGAAGCAATTAGATCATAAGCTTCCACCTGTCCTGCTTGTTGTCAAACAAACAGTGTGCCAGTGTGTAATACATCCCCCATATTTCTCCAGTACCAAGTCAAACTAGTAGTAAATTATTGAACCTAAAAAAAGGTTAATTCTGTATCAATTCATTTTGTACGCTTAACAGTGTCTTTTTTGTCCCCAGAAGATATATTCTATACATGCTGTACAGCTTGACTGATGTAACGTTAACTATAATTGAGCTGACAGCCAATATTTAAGACTGCCACCGAAAAATGGCTGTATTCCGGGACTTTCCAGATATATAAAATGTCTACAGACAGCTCTGAACTGCACCTTTTCAAAGTTAAGGCGAAAAAGTCAGGAACCGGACCGTCTTGGCATTCATCAGGCCTGCGCAAGTTGGTGAGTTGACCTAGATAGGTTCATGCACAAACTAATCAAGCGCAAAATGCCAAACGAACACAGCATAAATACAGGTCAAGGAAACAGTTGAGTTTGACTCCGATGCATCGATGCCCAATAATTAAACGTGCATAGGGTCTACGTCGCGTATTCTCCACCACCAGCTGCTACGGTACGCACTCCTCCAAATATATACTATGTATACTCCAGAAGAAACAAGTGGAAAATGCATGCACATCGTCGCGCGCACAAGCCAGCCAGCGATCGAGTCCACGCA
Organism: Aegilops tauschii subsp. strangulata; assembly: GCF_002575655.3. Taxonomy (NCBI): domain Eukaryota; kingdom Viridiplantae; phylum Streptophyta; class Magnoliopsida; order Poales; family Poaceae; genus Aegilops; species Aegilops tauschii. Next base: position 381,031,890 of record NC_053040.3, read on the forward strand.
TGCATGCACGAGGACGCCACTGGGCAACATGCTTCTTTGTCGAGAAGGATTAGAATATCACGGATCGATCTGAGGCGTACGTACGTACGTACGGGTAGCGTTGCGTGATGAATAATTCGCACAGGCATCAAGCTAGCTAGCACAATAATGGAGAGTTGTATAATGCGTGGACTTCGATCGCTTGATGGAGAACCGAACGTGGATGCATATATTGGCTGGCATCTTGCAGCGGGAAATGGCCCAAGTAGCTAGTGGGGCAAGCGCGCCAGTATTGCTGACGCTTAAATATATCTTTATACATGGTAGTGAGTAGTATCTGTGGGGAAGAATGATAATCTAGTGGTCTGGAATAAGATACGTCGTTGAAGACTTGGCGTTAGAGGCCACGTTAATTGCACGCAGCCGGCAATCATACGGGGAAAAAGGAACTCTTCAACTCTTATCGGGATGCAGAACTCCACGGGCCAGGATTTATGCTGGAGTCAACTCGTTGTTTTCAGTTGTATATACATATAATATTGTCTAAGCATTGTACGTAGCTCCTCGTGACCTAACCTAGCTAGCTCCCAGCATGACCGCGTTGCCACTGCCCACTTGCATGCTTGTTTTTGATCAAAATTGCAATGTCAATGCTGTTTAAAATAGAGCGAATGACACGACAAAATGTCATGTCAGGAGATGGCAGAGCCACTTATATTAACACTTTGATATGCAACGAGAAAGTTTCCATATAAACGACAGTGGCAGGCTTCAAACGAGGCATCGTGGTATTACTGGTGTACATGTGTACACCTGCATTGAAATTCATTTGCCTCTTGTGACAGATTTGGTGAGGTTTAGTCATGATTTGCGATCACGCTCTTGTTGGTTTTCATTAAAGAAACCATCAACATTTTACAAAGCATTCAAAATATAACACAAAAGTAAACAACAAGGACGGATCAGAGGAGTGCATCTGCTCCCACGGGCTTACGTCCTTATTTCATCACAAGCAAAGAAGCTCATCTCCTCATCTCCAAGGGTAACATTATATCATGGACCAAAAGTAGGGGAGATCAAACAACAGGTGATCGATTGTTGAATTGCTCCCACAAAAGAACCAAGATGAGGGGATAATAGAGGGCCAAAAAAAATTATTTAGGAATACATCACTGGGTTTTATAAAAACCTTTCTGGTGAACCTAAAATTTCCTCTATTAACATGGATCCTTCTGGGGTTGCTACTTTGAGTAACGTAGAGCAGGAATTTTTAACTAGGAAATTTTCTTTAAAGGAATTAAAAGAGGCTGTTTTTGGGATGGAGAAAAACAAAGCAACTCGTCCTGATGATTTCAATATTGAGTTTTACCAGCATTTCTGGGGTATGCTGAAGGTGGTTTATTTGCCCTACTGGAGGAATTTATGACGATAAATTAGATATTAATAGGCTGAACTATAGGGTCATATTTCTGATACCTATAGGGGGTGATGCAGATAGGATTCATAAATTCAGACATGTCTGTCTTCTGAATATCATCTTTAAAATCATTACTAAGATTTAGTTTACTAGATTGGTGGTCATAATAAAAGGGGTTATTAGGGCTTCTCAAACTACTATCCTGAAAGGTAGGTACATCATGGAGGGTGTCTTAGTTTTGCACGAGACTCTAAATTCGTTGCATAAAAAGAAATCTCCTAGGGTTCTTTCTAAGATTGATTTTGAAAAGGCCTTTGACAAAGTTAAATGGTCTTTCCTACTTCAAATCTTAAAAACAAAGAAATTCCCAGATAGGTGGAATGATTGGATCATGAAAATATTTTCTGGTGGGAAAGTGGTTGTTAAGGTTAATGTAGTGGTGGGACCTTACCTTAGAATTTATCAAGGTTTGAGGCAAGGGGACCCACTCTTATCTTTGTTGTTTGATTTAGAAGTTCATGCCCCGTTGACGTGGCTTGAAACTGCGTCGGTATTTCCCTAAAGAGGAAGGGGTGATGCAACACAGCGACGGTAAGTATTTCCCTCAGTTATGAAACCAAGGTTATCAAACCAGTAGGAGAACCACGCAACACTATGTAAACGGTACCTGCACACAAAGAACAAAATACTTGCAACCCGACGCGTAAGAGGGGTTATCAATCCCTCCCGAGTAAAAGATTGGTAAATAGGTAGATGGGTAGATGCAAATAGAACAACAGCAAATAAAATTCAACGAGGTATTTTTATGTTTTTGATAATATAGATCTGAAAATAAAGATGCAAATAAAGGAAAAGGCAAATAGCAATATAGATCTAAAAATATATGATACGAAAATAGACCCCAGGGGGGGGGGGCGTAGATTTCACTAGTGGCTTCTCTTGAGAAATAGCACACGGTGAGTAAACAAATTACTATTGGGCAATTGATAGAAAAGCCAATAGTTATGACGATATCCAAGACAATGATCATGTATATAGGCATCACGTTCAAGATTAGTAGACCGACTCCTACCTGCATCTACTACTATTACTCCACGCATCGACCGCGATCCAGCATGCATCTAGTGTATTCAGTTCATGGAGAAATGGAGTAATGCAATAAGAACGATGACATGATATAGACAAGATCTATTCATGTAGGAATAGACCCCATCTTTTTACCATTAATAGCAATGATACATGCGTGCCCTGTAGCCCCTTCTGTCACTGGAAAAGGACACCACAAGATCGAACCCATCACAAAGCACCTCTTCCCATTGCAAGATAAATAGATCAAGTTGGCCAAAGAAAACCCAAATATCGGAGAAGAAATACGAGGCTATAATAATCAAGTATGGATATTAAAGCATAACAAATCTGATCATAAAGTCACAGTTCATCGGATCCCAACAAACACACCGCACAAAGTCATTGCATCAAATAGATCTCCAAGAGAACTTTGTATTGAGAAACAAAGAGAGAAAAAGCCATCTAGCTAATGCATATGGACCCATAGGTCTGATATGAACTACTCACGCATCATCGGAGAGGCACCAATGAGGATGATGAACCCCTCTGTGATCGTGTTCCCCTCCGATGGAGTTGATGGAAATATGCCCTAGAGGCAATAATAAAATGGTTATTATTATATTTCCTAAATCATGATAAAGATTTATTATTCATGCTAGAATTGTATAGACCGGAAACTTAAATACATGTGTGGATATATAAACAAACACCTTGTCCCTAGTGAGCCTCTACTTGACTAGCTCGTTGATCAAAGATGGTTAAGGTTTCCTAACCATGGACATGAGTTGTCATTTGATAACGAGATCACATCATCAGGAGAATGATGTGATGGACAAGACCCATCCGTTAGCTTAGCATTATGATCATTAAGTTTTATTGCTATTGCTTTCTTCATGTCAAATACATATTCCTTCGACTATGAGATTATGCAACTCCCGGATACCGGAGGAATGCCTTGTGTGCTATCGAACGTCACAACATAACTGGGTGATTATAAAGGTGCTCTACAGGTATCTCCGAAGGTGTTTGTTGAGTTGGCATAGATCGATATTAGGATTGGTCACTCCAAGTATCGGAGAGGTATCTCTGGGCCCTCTCGGTAATACACATCATAAGCTTGCAAGCAAACGACTAAGGAGTTAGTCAGGAGGTGATGTATTACGGAACGAGTAAAGAGACTTGCCAGTAACGAGATTGAACTAGGTATGAAGATACCTACGATCGAATCTCGGGCAAGTAAAATAGCGATAGACAAAGGGAATTACGTATGTTCTCATAACTGTTCGACCGATAAAGATCTTCGTAGAATATTGTGATAGCCTGGCTTATTAGGGATGATAGACTACTCATATCAATAAGGAATTCCTTCTTTTTTGGGAGCCATTCGGACAGAACTCCAAATTTAAGCGTGCTCAGCTTGGAGTAGTTTCAGGATGGGTGACCGACCGGGAAGTTTCTCCCAGGTGCGCACGAGTGAGGACAAAGTGCGCAGAAAAGACTAGTATTGATCTGTGGGGTCAGTCCAGATCCCGCCAGGAGTAACGACCATCGGCGGGTGTGTCCGGGGCGTTACAAGTTGGTATCAGAGCCGATCCTCATGGTTACACGGAGTTTTGCGGACAGGTGCGCGGTCATGTTGTGCATGAAGTTTGTGACCCGTTGTGGCACACGGCATGGCACATGTGCCGGACTGGAAGCACAGACGTATGTGCCAAGAGGGAACATTCCTGTGGCCCGACGAGGACGTCAGTTCCTCTGAGTGGGGGTGTATGTGATAGCCTGGCTTATTAGGGGTAGTAGACTACTCATATCAATAAGGAATTCCTTCTTTTCCGGGAGCCCATTCGGACAGAACTCCAAAGTTAAGCATGCTCAGCTTGGAGTAGTTTTAGGATGGGTGACCGACCGGGAAGTTGCTCCTGGGTGCGCACGAGTGAGGACAAAGTGCGCAGAAAAGACTAGTATATGATTTGGTGACGGAATGTTGTTCAGAGTCCTGGATAAGATCACGGACATGATGAGGAGTCTCGAAATGGTCGAGAGGTAAAGATCGATATATAGGACGATGGTATTTGGACACCGGAAGTGTTTCGGGACGTACCGGGAAGGAATCGGGTCACCGGAAGGGGTTCCGGGCACCCCCCCGGGCAAGTTATGGGCTTAATGGGCCAAAGGGAGGGACAAACCAGCCCACTAAGGGGTTGGTGCGCCCCTCCACTTGTTTGGACAACCCTAGGGAAGGAAAAGGGGGAGGGCTAGCCCCTCCTGCCTTTCCCTCTCATGGGAGAAAGGAAAGCGAGGGGCGCCACCCTCCCCTGCCTTACCCCGCACTCCAAATAGGGAAAGAAGGGGGCGCGGCTTGCGAGGGACCCCAAGTAGAATTCCTCCTACTTGGGCACCTCCTTTGGCTGCTCCTCTCTCCCTCCCACCTATATATATGGGAGCGGGGCACCTAGCACAACCCAGACAATTGCCTAGCCGTGTGCGGCGCCCCCCTCCACCGTTTACACCCCCGGTCATATTTTTGTAGAGTTTAGACAAAGACCTGCGAAGATCACTTCACCATCACCATCACCACACCCTCGTGCCGACGGAACTCATGTACTACCTCGACGTCTTGCTGGATCAAGAAGGCGAGGGACGTCACCGAGCTGAACGTGTGCAGAACGCGGAGGTGCCGTGTGTTCGGTACTTGATCGGTTGAAGCGCGAAGAAGTTCGACTATATCAACCACGTTGTGAAACGCTTCCGCTTACGGTCTATGAGGATACGTAGACACACTCTCGCCCTCGTTGATATGCATCTCCATGGATAGATCATTGCGTGTGCGTAGATTTTTTTTTGAAATTGCATGCTACGTTTCCCAATAGTGGCATCCGAGCCAGGTTTATGCATAGATGATATGCACGAGTAGAACGCAAAGAGTTGTGGGCGGTGATAGTCATACTGCTTACCACCAGTGTCTTATTTTGATTCGGCGGTATTGTGGGATGAAGCGGCCCGGACTAACCTTACATGTCCACGCACATGAGACCGGTTCCACCGACAGACATGCAACTTGTTTTGCATAAAGGTGGCTGGCGGGTGTCAGTTTCTCCTACTTTAGTTGAATCGAATTTGACTACGGTTGTCGGTGCAACAAATCCTGGGTCCGTTGCCCAGGCTATACATAGGCACAGGAGCAAGATTACAGCACCAAGATCAGGACAAAGTATGAGAGATCAAGATATTCGAAGGACCAACATGCAGATCAAGAGGACCAAGACCAAGACAGAGAAGTAAGGAACCACCAGAAGAAAAGCCTCCCTTGCCGGGAAGGCGAGCCCGGCGAGAACGGGATCACCCCCGAAAGAAAACTTCCAAGACGCCCGGCTGGGCCTGCCGGGGCCTCGCGGAGGCGGAACCACCTCACCAAACCACCTCGCCACGATGCACATCGTCGATCAGTGCGATGTCAAGCCGCAAAGTGACTAAGTGGCAGCCATTTGCCACATGGCAGCCTCTTTCTACAGGAATACCTATAGATGACACCCGTCCTGCGACGTGTCAAGCGAGCAGGCGCGAAGCTGGCAAAACAACCCGACAAGACTTGCCGGGCAAGCAACGATGTGACGTTGAGCGGTGGATTTAATGCGCTCTGTCAACCTGCAGAGTTAGGTATGATAGCACTATTTGCTATCATATCAGTATATAATGACTAATTTGCCACTGTGGTGACCCCTTAGTCTATAAAAGGAGGCCCAAGGCAACCTTAGAAAGGGTTGGACCCTGCGTTAGCAAATCCACCCCTCACATTTCATACGCACGTAGCCGTTTGGCCCTGAGGCATCCCTGCCGGACAAACGTGCTGCGGCCACCACCAGTTTTCCACCAAAGCAGGAGTAGGGTTTTACGCCTCACGAATGTGACGTGCCGCATGGCGTTTACTATCTCGCGCTCCGGATGAGCGGCAGGGTGCTGCTCCCGATTTTAAGTGGTGCAACGGCAACGACGGACGGGTGGGAGCTCAGGCGGGAGCCAGTGATCTACCCGGGGTACATAGCTCGACTTGGGCTTGAGATTCCGGCCGCTTGCACCGTCCCGAGGATGTACCACTCAGCGACGAGGCTGGAATGCTGGATACGTATAGGCGTGTGCTCATGGGCGGGAGCAACCTGCTCAACGGATACCGGTTTGCGAACGTGATGTACTCGATGTAGTTGAGCCAGTGAGCCTGGAGGCGTTCCTGCAGTCGTACCTTGACGTGCAGCTCAACGGCGTGCGTCCACGTGCCAGCATAGGTCGCTACGGGTAAGCCGCATCGGTGTGGTTCGAGATGCCCAACTGGCCGTTGTCGCGGCAGCGTTCGTGACTCACTCGTTCGAGTTGAACCGACCGGTGGTGGCCTGGCTGTGGCGAGGGTGCCACAGCTAGACATCGGGGGTGTTATGAGGCGTAGGGGCTGTTTGGTTTCTAGCCACATCTTGCCACACTTTGCCACACCTCACCATAGACAAGTTTGATCAAGTTAGGTGGGTGTTTGGTTCTAGCCACCCCTAAGGCAAGATTTTTTTTATGAGAAGTGAACCCCACATGTCATAGACACAAAAAGTGTGGCAAGATTCCCTTGGGCAAGCCAAAGTGTGGCTAACAATTTGAGCAACTCAAGTTAGGCAAGTGTGGCAAAATAATGTGGCAATATATGGCAAACATAGTCACAATCCAAGCAGCCCCTAGATGTCCATGGAAAGAAACTATGGCAATTTTGCAAAAAGATACCCACACCCCTGTCCACATTTGCAAATAAGGCCTTCCCTCGTTCATCATTTTCTCCCACAAGATAAACTACTCATACAAATTCATCTTGATGTTCTGTGCAACGCACGTGCATCTTGCTAGTAAGAAACAAATCTCGAGTTTGGCATGAGTTCGTGCAGCGGTAGCACCACAAGGCCTGGCGCGGGAGTTAGATTTCCCTCTCGGGGCCCACGAGAGTGAGCTTCAGTGGACCCGATAGGTGGCTGGTCCACATGTCATGCTCCCGAAGGCAGAGGGGCGGTGGGGCCGAGAGGGGTGAGCCGCAGGAGGGGACGTGTGGTGTCATGGGTTCAAGCGGCGTCGTGGGAATCGTGTGTGGCTGTGGTAGAAACTTGATGCTCGCCGCATTTTAGCTGGCCCACATGTCATGCACACAAAGGCATAGGGGCGGTGCGGCCGAGAGGGGTGAGGCGCACATCGGCGGACGTGGTGCCGTGGGTTGGAGCGGCGTCGTGGGAATCACGAGTGGCAGTGTATGAAACGTGATGGTCGCCGTAGTTCAACTTCCATGGACAAGTTGTCATGTCTACTGACACATGCATTACATACCGATCACTGGAAGGAGTAGTAGAGAAAGCTAGGCGGATAAATAGTTCCTTATAGTCAAGCGGACTTACGCTGCTACTTGTTCCAAAGACATGCACACCATCGAAATAGTTCATCTATATCAATATACACAGAGAGGAAATATTTTTTTACAAGAGAGGAAATAGTTCATCCATCCATAATGCCCTACTGCTAGTGCAACTTCTTCTTCTTCTTCTTCTTCTTCTTCTTCTTCTTCTTCTCATTTTCTGTGGGAGACGGCTTCGCAACATGCTCTTTGGACCTTGCAGCTATTTTGAAACTCACACGGGCATCAAGGGCAGCATATTTTATCCGCTCGTACGTCAAGGGATAATTCTCCCATCCAGACGACCTTAATGCCAGCGTCTCGTCACCCTTCTGAAGTTTTGTCTACGTCGAATAGGGATGGTGTCTGTTTATCACAATCTTCTACAGGAATTTTGATTATGGTTTGTAGGTCAGCGATGCTTTTCAAATCAAGGTTGTACGGCGCCAGCTTCTGTTTGTCCCCCTCGTTGGCTGCCCCACAGAAGTATATATCCTCCCAAGACAAGAAATCATGGAGCTCACCTGGTATGGAGGGCGCGTGTATGATGTGGTACACCAAAACATCATCTTCGAGGTACAGCTAAAGGACGGCGGCGTGTTGGATCTTCTGAGTGGCACGCTCCATGTACTCTGCGTCGAGACCGATGACCTTCATCTCTACCTTTTGGAGGGAGTTGGATACATTCTTGATCCACTTCCGAACAACCCTTGGGTGGTCGGTGACGGTGGCAACTATGCTCAACGAGCCTTCGATGGGGACATGTTGGACGCTAAAAACCTCCATCTGGATCTCTTTCGCCATTTGGAACCGCTGGACCGGAGGGCTATGGTTTGGAGAATTAGGATTAGATGGCTAGTCTAACTGAAGAAGAAGATTTTTTAAAGGGGCTTTGAAATTACTCCAGGAGTATGTGAAGAGGTTAAAACAATCTGAATGCAATGGGGTTTGGCTGCAAATGAAGATGAAGGAGAGGAAAATCGGTTCCCGATGGAGAAGTAAATGGGAGAAGTGGCCTGCGGGCAGTTGATTAGATGGCTAGGTAGACTAAACGAAAAGGCTATGCGGGTAGACTGAGGAGTGGTACATGTCCGTGTATGTGCCCATCCTTCTAGCGCTACATGTGCCACTGGCTAGTTGAGGTCACTCTTTCGAATCACCGTGGCGAGACATTTTATGATTCCTTTTTATTTCTGCACCCCTCCTGACAGGTGGGACCTATGCAAACAGATATAAATAAATGTGTCGTAGCTGGTTCGGATGGATATTGGTGCGTGCGTGGGAGACACAACATTCTCTGGTTAAGGAATATGCGGCTATCCTCAAAAAAGAAAAAAGAAAAACCTTCTTCGCGCTTCCGCATGCACGAGAATTTGGTTCTTATCGCAATATGGATGATACCTGGAGGATGAAGTGAACCCAGAGGCATGCTAGCCCGGGAGACCTATTTCCGCTATATAGTACTACTCCTTATGTTCCTAGTAGTAGTAGTGCAACTGTGGTACACTTGATGGTCAAAATATTATTCATCCGGTCCTCACAGTGAAGTGACAAGACCCTGCGCCCGAGGTGACACTAGTCCAGGCGGCATGTCCGGGTTACCAAAGTCAGCCTCACCTTGTGCATTGTGCAGTCACTGTCACCGCCGATGTATAGCACGCCTAGCCTCGTCTCCCTCTCCCCTAGCACCACTCATCTCCATCTCCGTCTCACCGGAGATCCTGAGGTCACTCTTCATCATCTCACCGTGCCCCCGCGTACCCTTGCCTCGCTCGCCTCCCTGATGACCCACAAGTAGGGGATCAATTGTAGCTCTTTTCGATAAGTAAGAGTGTCGAAACCAACGAGGAGCAGAAGGAAATGACAAGTAGTTTTGAGTAAGGTAATGTCTGCAAGTGCTGAAATTGTAAGTAGCGGGTAGTTTGATAGCAAGATAATTTGTAATGAGCAAGTAACTATAATAGCAATAAGTATGCAGCAAGATAGCCCAATCCCTTTGAGGCAAAGGACAGGCCAAAACGGTCTCTTATGATAAGAAAAGCGTTCTTGAGGGTACACGGGAATTTCATCTAGTTACTTTCATCATGTTGGTTTCATTTGTGTTCGCTACTTTGATAATTTGATATGTGGGTGGACCGATGCTTAGGTGCTGTTCTTACTTGAACAAACCTCCTACTTATGATTAACCCTCCCGCAAGCATCCGCAACTACGAGAAAAGTATTAAGAATAAATTCTAACCATAGCATTAAACTTATGGGTCCAATCGGTCCCTTACGGAATAGCGCATAAACTGGGGTTTAAGCTTCTGTCACTCTCGCAACCCATCATCTAATTGCTACTCCACAATGCATTCCCTTAGGCCCAAATATGGTGAAGTGTCATGTAGTCGACGTTCACATGACACCACTAAGGGAATCACAACATACATACTATCAAAATATCGAACACATCAAATTCACATGATTACTTGCAACATGATTTCTCTCGTGACCTCAAGAACAAAAGTAACTACTCACAAATGATAAACATGTTCATAATCAGAGGAGTATTAAATAGCATAATGGATCTGAACATATAATCTTCCACCAAATAAACCATATAGTAATCAACTACAATATGTAATCAACACTACTAGTCACCCACAAGCACCAATCTATAGTTCCGGTAACAAGATTGAACACAAGAGATGAACTAGGGTTTGAGATGAGATGGTTGTGTTGAAGATGATGATGGAGATTGCCCTCCCCAAGATGGGAGAGTTGTTGGTGATGATGATGACGATAATTTCCCCCTCCGGGAGGGAAGTTCCCCTGGCGGAATCGCTCCGCCAGAGGGCAAAAGTGCTCCTGCCCAAGTTCCGCCTCGAGAAAGCGGCACTCCGTCCCGAAAGCCTTCTCCTCATTTTTTCTAGGTAAAAATGACTTATATACCAGAAGATGGGCACCGGAGGTGGGCCGAGGAGGGCACAACCCACCAGGGCGCTCCTGGGCTCCCTGGCATGCCCAGGTGGGTTGTGCCCACCTGGTGGGCCCCCTTTGGTAGTTATTTGCTCCAATATTTCTTATATATTCCATAAAAAATATCCGTGAAGTTTCAGCTTGTTTGGAGTTGTGCAGAATAGGTAGCCCGACGTAGCTTTTTCGGGTCCAGATTTCCAGCTGTCGGAATTCTCCCTCTTGGTGTGTACCTTGCAAATTATGAGAGAAAAGGCATTAGAATTACTCCAAAAAGCATTATCATGGACAAAAACATTATAAATAACAGTAAGAAAACATGATGCAAAATGGACGTATCACTCCCCCAGTACGACTATTCCCTCGCTAGCCACTCCAGCACCGAGAGCCTTCTCCCCCGTAAATCAAGCCGCAAAAAACCCCACCTTCCAAACTCCACCATGAGCCGCGATTGGAGCAATCTCCCCAGTGACATCCTTGACCTCTGTTGTTCGTGTATGGATATGTTGAGCGCCCTGCGGCTGGTTGCATGCTTGAGGGACATGCACACGACCATCGTCGAAGCGAGGCCTAAGCTTTTCAAGACACCCTGCTTGTCGCTATCTGGTCTTGCGAGATTTGCTCACCATGATACGGAGGCGTACATAATGCCCCTCGACTTCAATCCGACCTCCATTAGCCAAAACTTCTTTGCAGGTATATAGTGGGTCGCCATACATCATTTCCCTCGACTTCGATCCGATCACCATCGCCCGAAACTTCTTGGCAGGTATGTACTGGGTCGGCATGAACTCCCACTGGATGGCTGCCGTCAGAGAAGACCGCAAAAGGTTGGTGCTCCTGAACTTCCACACCTCCCATGAGATTATCCTTCCTATGTTGGATTATATAGGGTTTTACCATCGCGGTCCAAGTCATCTAGATTACGTCATCAATTGGACACACCTTGTTTTGCAGAAGATTGTAATCTGCCAAGTGCCCACACGAGATGCAAATTACGCAGACTTCAAGCTAATTGCCTTGTTCGATCGCGGACTCGCCTATATTTCCGCTAGTGCCTTCTTTAGCTGGAGACAGCTCACCTCGCAGTGGATCGTCAAAGCTGATACACACTTCTATGATGCTATTGAACACAATGGCATCATCTACGCGATCAACAAAGCAGATGGCACCACGTATTGCTGGGATGGCGCGTGTAAGTTGTTTTTGTCTGATGTTAATGATAACACCATGACACTGTTTGAACTTTTTGTGACGATTGGCATATCCCTGTTTGAGCAGAAATTGAGTAGAACTATGGCAATGTATTAGAGACACCGTAAATCAGCTATATTTGGAATGAGTTAATTCATGCGATTGTGACCATGTCATTACAGCCAATTTGTACCCCTGAATAATCAAACGGTTAGGAAGATATGGATATTCTCCTTATTTTATAGTAATCTATATACTACTAAATATGAGTGTGTATCAATGGCCATGTTAGTTTCCTCATTTTCATTATGTACAAACATGCATCACACTATTGGTTTCATCTAACCATACATTAGGGAAGTAAATGTGCATATGGAGAACTCTATATTTGGAAGTAGTGAAATCCTGTAATGCTTACCATGTGTACATACCTATATTCGCCCTTCAGCAATCAATGGCTAGAATAATATCCTCACAAAAAATTTGCCCACAGAACATGAGTATATAACAATGCATGGTCTGTTAGTTTCCTTGAAGAATTTGTTTTTGAGGACAGAACATGATTACATAACATGCATGACATGGTAGTTTCTTGTGAAGAATCGATTGCGGGATAACATGAGTATAACCATGCATGGCACTTCAATATTTTCGAACCCGGTATACATTTCCATGTATATTCCTCCCAGTTCCAACGGGGACATATCAATGTTGTTTCTTGCATTATCCTACTCATACTCTGAACAGTGCTGATCTTACATTAACTATGCCTGTCCTTTTTTATATGATGTAGTGTCCCTACAGTTACTGCCCTTTGTAATCACACCACCTTTGCCAAAAACAGGGAAGCACAACTGGTTCCTCGCTCGATCAGACGACAACAAAAGACTGATGAGCATTCGCATACATGAGCCGGAAAAGTTATACTGCAAAAACCCCACTGTGTACAAGCACCACGAAATACGTCAGTATCCAGATAGTGGCTGTTACGTCTATGAGCAGGATACCAGCTTGTTGGGGCCTTTAGGATTTTTGAGTTGGAGGCGGGTAAACAGCCTTGGTTCACACTCTCCGTTTCTGGGACTCAATTATCTGATTAACCAGGAGATCACCGTTGGCAAGGACCTTGATGGCAGAGAGGCTCTGTTTGCTATGGAAAAATGTGTCTACACGGCGAGTCCTAGGACTTCGGGAGCAAACTCCCCTGATTGTCAACGATACAGCCTGCCGCCAAAAGAAGGTGAGAATGACAAAGGCATCTGGATTAACTTTGATCCTTGGATGTCTCAAGTCCTACAAGCAGTGATGTGGTTGAAGCCTTTAGGTTGATAGGTAATTGGGCTTTTGCGTCGAAAGGGTGGAGTACTGGTGTCTCTGGATCACTGGTCGCTGAAGCGGGGCTGCAAATTATGATGGTGTTGGATCATCCCTCTTCGAATGACTTGTTGACTTTGCTGCTTGTTCTGGATGGGTAGTTCTCTCTTTTGTTATGCATATTCCTTGTCATTTGGTCATCCTCGTCCATGTCACTCTTACTATGTAATAGTTACCTCTATTTAGAATGTCATTCTCGTCTGGATCACGAGAGTCTGAGCGCTACAGATAGGTGCATTTTGGTGGTGTAGCAAGACTTCTTATGAACTATCATGGCTTGCCGTTTATGTCAGTAGTAGTCACTAGTCAGTGTTCGAATGTTGTATATATATCGTTGTTTCGAACTGTTTATTGTCTCGAACTGCTGGTGGGCTAAATGAGGGCATCACCATTCTCCAGTGTTCAGAGTATATCTCCTTTTTTCAAGTTATAATTTGAGCTTAGTGTCTTTTCGACGATGTACACTTGTTTGGGCCAGTGAGGTGTCGTTGAATATGGGCCGAGTAGTAACGCAATGCCAAACATGTCAATTATGACTCTCGGGCCGGGCTCTCAAAAGATCCTCAAAAAAAGGCCAGACTCTCGAAAAAAGAGAGAATAAGGACTCTTAGGCCGACATGTGGGCGCCACCTATGTTTTCGTGTGCTTCCACGCCAAGAGCATATTGGCACGTGTTCGAAATTCATGCTACCTTTTCATTCCCAATCTCCCGCCCCTCCCTCACCTCTGGAATCTTGATTCCTACTCCAATTCCCCCAAATCCCCCTCCTGTACTCCCTGTACTCAAGCGCACTATCATGTCGCAGGTCAACGCGGATCTCCGAGCCGGAGATCCTGAGGTCCGTCCTGCCTTCGGGCGCTGCGTGCTGTCGCTCAACAGTGGCATGGCGACGCTTGACGACCAGTTTTGCCGGCAAAGTGCCGATGGTAACCATCAACGGCGACCGGCCTCCCGTCTCGCTGGACGACCTTGTCAAAGCTCTTGGCATTGCGCATGGCATCCAAATAAGTGACTTGCTCATCGAAGTCTGTTCGCCACCGGCTGATTTCTTCGTCAGGTTCCGGACAACTTTCGACTGTAGTCGTGTGTTCGAATCTTCCCGGCGTTTGTTCTGCGATGGCGCGCTGGTGAGCTTTGATCGGTGGCACCCAGGATGGGGCTCCGGATTAACTCAGACGTTGCTCACGTTTCCTTCATGAGGGTTGTTCGTACGTCAAGGGGGACCCCTCAGCATCGCGATTCAAGGGCCTCACTGGTCACGTAGCCCCTCACCCCTTGGCCTCATCTTGGTGATCTGGACGCCCAACGGCGGCTGAGGTATGTGCGGGGCCGGGCCCTGCCGATGTTGAACACTAAGGCAAACAGGAAGGAAATTGAGCATGAAAAAGAAATCGCGGAGTTCCGGCAAGTTATTACAAAACATAATGTTCCACAAATTTGAGCAGAAGTTCTCACGCCTTTGCGAGGCACGACAAATGTTGCAGGGTCAGGAAGATGCACCACCATTGTCTCGGCCGCCGCCGCCGCTCGCCTTGGGAAGCCCATTGTCGATAAGGCTGCCTCCATCTTCGCCGCCACCGCGGCTTCGGGTCGGGGACGCAGAGGAACTTCCCCAGCAGGGCGTTCACCTGCCCCTTCACGACCTCAGTGGCAGCGGTGCAGGACTCAAGAGCCACCGGCTCGATCAGTGCGCGGAGGTGAAAGCCCGGGTCTCGGAGGTGGAGATGGCTGAAGACGCGCATCTGGCCGCGGTGAAGAGCACACAGCACTCCCCCTCCACCCAGGAGTCCACTTCAGCGGCGGGACCCTCAAGTGCCTTAGCAAGCTGGGGAAGAAGCCCGGCAAGGCCGTCCTTCAGAGTCGCCAACGACCCGTCGTACCCTCCCCCGTGGATGGAGCCCAGCGCCTCGCGACACCTGAGCTCGAGGGAAAGGAAGGCCTCGCGTTCCATGGCTTTCGTCTTCTCGTCGGCAGCAACGGAGAGGAGCTGGGCATGGGTCGCCTGGGCCTTGTCCACCTCCACCTTTAGCTTGCCTAGGCGGTCCCGCTCCGCAGCTTGGTCGGTGATCGCTTGGGCCAGCTTGGCGTCACGATCGGCAAGCGTCGCTTCACGGGCCTTGAGCTCCTCCTCTCGCTACTGAAGACGTTGGCTGTGGGCAGCCTGCCCCTCATGGAGAGTCTTCAGCTCAGCCTCCGCCTTGTTGCAGTGCTCCTTGGCGGATGCTGCGTCGGCTAGCACCGCGTCATGAGCTGTCGCGGCTTCGTTGGCCTCCCTCTTGCTCTCCGCGGCAGCCTTAGCCTGGCTCCAGGCCGTCCTGGCGGACGCGTCGGCCTGGAGCCACCCCGAGATCAGACCCATGCGTTCCCTCACCAGGCACCTGTCGGCGTCTTGGAGATCGGCCTGGAGCTGATCCAGCACAGTATAGGCCTCCTCCAGAGCCCCGGGCCTGACGAGAGGGCCGTAGTCCACCAGTGCAAGGGCCTGGGGAGGAGGCGGCACCCGCACGTGGGCAGGTGTCGCAGCATCAGCAAGGGCAGCTTGGGGCTCTGGAGCCTCCGAACCCCTCGCGGGTACATCGGGGATGGGCGGCTCTGGAGCATGCTGGCTCGCGGAGCCAGACTCCTCTCGAGGTCCCACCACCACATCTTTGGGGGCCCACTCCATTGCAGGAGAGTGCGGAGCGACCTCTTCCGTCTGCGCTAGGGCCGCCACGGCTATGGCGAGTGGTGGCGCCTCCGGGGTCCCGGCTCCCTCCTTGCTCTTCTTCACCACGATGTCCATCCTGGTCACCAGGAGAGGAGCATTGTGGGCACGGTATCAAGGGTGAAAAACGAAAACAAGGTAAGATGCTTACTCGTCAGGGGCAATGTACACCCTCTTCCTAGCCGTGGCCAGGGCACCCCCAATCTTCCTGGGCGCGGACTTTGCCGCATCCTGAGGGTTGGTGGGGCGCACGACGACTGGCCTCGGTGCGGCATCGACGGTTGACAAGGCGGAGGCGTCCCCTTGGAGAAGGGGTGCCGCACCCCCTTTCTTTGGGGTCAGCCGGCCTGGCCTCCGCGGGGCCGGGGTAGTGGCCTCGGACCTCATGACGACCCCGGTGGAATGTGGGGATTCCACGGCTGGGGGCTTGGCGGCGTCGTCATCTTCTATGAGGCCGCGGAGAAGCTTGCTCTGGGACTATGGAGAGATCTTCACCATGTCATCCTCGGTCGCCTCCGAGTCTTCCTCATCCTCTTCAGCGGCACTGTCGCTGGAAGACACCAGCACCGGGGAGTTGGGGGGCTCAGGCGGCACGAGCCCCAGCTCGTTGAAGACGAGCATGGCGGCGACCAACGCCGCCCTGTCGGCACGGCGGTACCGGGGGATGTAGGCCACTGGGAGGTTCCCTGGACCCCCCCTTGAGGAGGGTGTCCATGGCCTTGTCCAGCTCCTCGCCCGTCAAGCTCCTCGAGCGCAGCCGGATGTCATCCTCTGCGCCCTTGAACTCCCACATGGGGCGCGTGTGCACCTAGAGCAGCGCCAGGTGCTGCGTCAGGAACTCCTTGACAAGCATGCCCCCCGTCAGCACCCCAGCATCCATGTCTACGATCATCTTCTTCAGGACGGGCATCGCCCGGAGGTCGGAGAGCTTCTCGTGCCCCCACCTATCAAGCTTCTCCGGCAGCCGGGTCGGCGGTTCCAACCGCACGTTGAGGCCCTTGGCGTCCATGAAGACCCACCGGTGCCGGAAGTTCTCCACCTTCTTCCTGACCCTCATGAGCGCGTTGCCCTTGTGGACCATAGCGAAGGATACGCAGTCGAAGCGCTGGGTTGGTTCGTGCATCCGCAGATAGAAGAAGTGGCGGAGGAGTGCAACAGAGGGCCTCACGCCCATGAATGCCTCACAATAGAAGGAAAAGATTGATAGGAGGAGGATGGAGTTGGGATGAAGATGCAGAGCCTGGACCTGGTAATGGTCGAGGACGCGATGAAGAACCCAGAGAAAGGGGGAACGAGCCTCGCGAAGACGCTGTGGAGGAAGAAGGAGTAGAACGTCCGCGCCAAGGAGCCTTGCTCAGTGGAGCCGGCCCAGAGGACGGTCTCGTCCCACTCGTTGTCATCGCTCACCGTCAGCGGGAGCGTGGCAGCGAGGTGCTTCTCCTCGGTGATGGAGGACGTGCCGAGGGCCGGTGCAGGTGAGCAGGAGGAGCTTACAGTTGGAGCGGCAAGCTTCGCCTTCCCGGACGTCATTCGCAAGATCCTGGAAGAAGAGGTGCAGAGGGAAGGAGGAATGAGGCCAGATCTGGAGATACCCTCGGCTGGGAGAAAGGGGATCTGAAGCAAGGCGAAGAGAAGGCAATGATGGCTCGGTAGCGGGCCCAGTCTTTTGTCAGCCCAGGTGATACGTCTCCAATGTATCTATAATTTTTGATTGTTCCATGCTGTTATATTATCATTCTTGGATGTTTTACAATCATTTTATATCAACTTTATATCATTTTTTGGACTAACCTATTGACATAGTGCCCAGTACCAGTTGATGTTTTTTGCTTGTTTTTTACTTTGCTGAAAATCAATATCAAACGGAGTCCAAACGCAGCGAAACTTTTTGGAGAATTTTTCTGGGCCAGAGGACACAGGATGGGCCAAATAAGTACCAAAGGGGTGCCCCGAGGGGGGCACAACCCACCTGGGCGCGCCTGGAGGCCCAGGCACGCCCTGGTGGGTTGTGCCCACCTCGGTGGCCTCCCGCATCGCCTCTTTGCTCTATAATTACCCCCAATATTCCAGAAACCCTAGGGGAGTCAACGAAAAACAATTCCAGCCACCGCAAGTTCCAGAAACCATAGATCCAATCTAGACACCATCACGGAGGAGTTCATCATCCTCATTGGTGCCTCTCCGATGATGCGTGAGTAGTTCATTGTAGACCTACGGGTCCGTAGTTAGTAGCTAGATGGCTTCCTCTCTCTCTTTTGATTCTCAATACAATGGTCTCTTGGAGATCTATTTGATGCGACTCTTTTTGCGGTGTGTTTGTTGGGATCCGATGAACTTTGAGTTTATGATCAGATCTATGTTTTCATCTATGAAAGTTATTTGAGTCTTTTGATCTCTTATATGCATGATTACTTATAGCCTCGTATTTCTTCTTCAAATCTTTGGTTTAGTTAGGCCGACTAGATCGATTTATCTTGCCATGGGAAGAGGTGCTTTGTGATGGGTTTGATCTTACAGTGCTCAATCCCAGTGACAGAAAGGGAAATGACACATACGTATCGTTGCTATTAAGGATGACAAGATGGGGTCTATTCCTACATGAATAGATCTTGTCTACATCATGTCATCGTTCTTATTGCATTCCTCCATTTCTCCATGAACTTAAAACACTAGATGCATGCTGGATAGAGGTCGATGTGTGGAGTAATAGTAGTAGATGCAGGCAGGAGTCGGTGTACTAATCTTGGACATGATGCCTATATAATGATCATTGCCTAGATATCGTCATGATTATTTGAAGTTCTATCAATTGCCCAACAGTAATTTGTTTACCCACTGTATGCTATTTTTCTCGAGAGAAGCCACTAGTGAAATCTACGGCCCCCGGGTCTCTTCTTTATCATATTTGCCTTCGAGGTTTATTTTTATTCGCTTTTATTTTCAGATATATTAATCCAAAAACACAAAAATACCTTGCTGCAATTTATTGTTATTTATTTTATCTCGCATTCCCGCGAGATCTATTTATCCAATCTACTACAATTTTATCTATCTTTTTACCCGGGAGGGATTGACAACCCCTCTTTTACGCCGGGTTGCAAGTATTTGTTCTTTGTGTGCAGGTACCGTTTATGTAGTGTTGCGTGGTTTTCCTACTAGTTCAATAACCTTGGTCTCATCACTGAGGGAAATACCTACCGTAGATGTGCTGCATCATCCCTTCCTCTTTGGGGAAATATCGACGTAGTTCAAGCCGCATCAAAAGGAATTTCTTGCACCGTTGCCGGGGAGACATCATCAACATCTACCAGGTTCCTAATCACAAATCTCATCTCCTTGCAATTTACATTATTTGCCATTTGCCTCTCATTTTCATCTCCCCCACTTCACAAAAATTGTTGTTTTATTTGCCCTCTTTTTCGTTCGCCGTTTTCTCGTCAGATCTATTTTTGTGTGCAATTTTGTTTATCACTTGCCGTCACGGATAGTTCTTCTTCTATTGCGTGCACCCCCAAGAACGAGGTTCTTAAGTTTAAGCAAAGGGGAGGGGAGAATTTAAAGGATGCTTGCTATAGGATTTGCAATGCTCATAATAGATCTATCTGTAAGCAATCTACCGTTGTTCTTCTTCGTTGTTTTTATGTGGGCCGATGGAAATTTCTTGATGTGTCCCTCTCTTGATGCTGTTAATGCTATGGGAAATTTAGTGGGATCACAACCTCTTATGGTTAATGAAACAACTTTAACTCTCGAGCATGTTATGGAAAGGCTAGATGCTATTGAAAAGAAAATGCTCACTGAAGAAAATATTGAAAAATTAGATAAAAGAATGCACAATCTTGCTAATACAATCGGGTCAAAAGCAGGAGATGCTATTAAAGTACTAAAAGAAAAAGAACCCATTTTCAACGAAAGAATAGAGGAGAGCCCCGCTAGAATTGATAAGTTAGAAGAAATTTTTAGTAATCTAAGCACGGCTTTTTCCTCCGCTAAAACTATTGAGAAAACTATGGTAAAAATTAGCAAGATTACTCAAGCCACTAAAAACAAGGGTGCAACTTCTAATAGTAACAAAGAAGATCTTAAAATGATTAGTATTCACCCGGATTCTATTGAAGTTTGTAAGAGATCCCATTGATAAGAATGAATTCCTCAATTTTATGCCTAGAAGTTTTGCTATTTTACTTGCTAAATCTTCGAAGAAATCTGATTGTGTGATTGAAGAGTTGGAAAATAAAGATGACAATACTTGAATCTTTGCTTTATGCCTAGCTAGGGGCATAAAACGATAGCGCTTGTTGGGAGGCAACCGAATCAATAAAATTTATTTTTGTATTTTTCTTTCTGTTCTTGAGTGTTTGCACAATTATGCTACTATTATGATTGTGTTTTTTATGTTTTATTTAGTGTTTGTGCCAAGCAAAGCCGTTGGGATCATGTTGGATGATAGTTGATTTGATCTTGTTGAAAACAGAAACTTTGTGCGCGAGTCACATAATTCTTAAAAATCACAGAAGCTTGATAAAATTCTGAATTTTTTACACAAGATTGTTATACAAATTGCCCACATTTTCCTAATTGTTCAGAATTTTTGGGTTACAGAAGTATAAAAAGTTTTCAGATAGCTACAGACTGTTCTGTTTTTGATAAATTCTGTTTTCTTTGTGTTGTGTGCTTATTTCGATGAATCTATGGTTTGTATTGGAGGGTATAAGCTAGAGTAAAGTTGTAATGATATAGATATAAAGCAAAATATGAATGTTTGCAACAGTACTTATAGTAGTGATTTGGTTTGTTATACTAACGGATCTCATGAAGGTTTTGTTGAGTTTTGTGTGATTAAAGTTTTCAAGTTTTGGGTGAGATCACGATGGATGAAGGAATAAGGAGTAAGAAAAGCCTAAGCTTGGGGATGCCCGAGTGGCATCCCCTCTTTCTTCTAACGACCATCGGTATTTTACTTGGAGCTATATTTTTATTCGTCACATATCATGAGTTTTTCTTGGAGCGTCTTATATGATATGAGTCTTTGCTTGTTTTGATTTTTATTTTTAGCCAAGTATCCTTGCTGGACACACCTATTTGAGAGAGCCAAACTTATGCTATGACTTGTTAGAATTGGTCTCTATGATTCACTTAAATCTTTTTGAGCTATGGAATTGCTCTAGTGCTTCACTTATATCTTTTTGAGCACGGTGTGCTTTAGTATTTTTGAATAAATGCTCTCATGCTTCACTTAGATTTATTTGGGAGTTAGTAACTTTTTTGAGAAACTCTCTCATGCTTCACTTAAATTATTTTGAGAGAAGAAAACATTTATGATCATGTTCTTCACTAAGATTTGTTTGAGATATCAAAAGCAACATATGAAATTAGTCCCAAAGTGATAGATATTCAAGAGGGATATAATAAAAACTCTCATGAAGATCATTGGACAAAATAAACTTGATTTCTTGTAATAGTTTCGCGATATGATGATATAATATGTGAGTCACGTTGATGAGTAATTATGCTTTATTAAGAATATTGGTGTTAAGGTTTGTGATTCCCTATGCAAGCACGAAAGTCAATAGTTATACAATGAAGTTACATCCTACTTGTGGTGCATTATTCGGTGTTAGTTATGCTTAATGCTCGCTTATTGTTTCTTGGTTGGATGCTTCTCAGTCTTTTGCTAGCCTTCATTTGCACTAAGTATGATCACTACTTGTGCATCCAAAATCCTTAAACCAGTTTTGCCATATGAGTCCACTATACCTACCTACATGTGGTATTCTTTTGTCGTTCTAAGCAAATTTGTATGTGCCATCTGAATTTTCAAAATAAATTTCTCTTTTGTGTGCTCGTACCGCTCATGAAACAGTAGGGTGTGGCTGATATTTTTCCATGCTAGATGTGTTATTCTCAAGATGAGTGTTTATTCACTTGTCATTGCACGAGAGTACGGCAAAGGTATTAGGGATGCCCAGTCCCGAAACGAAAAATGAATTTACTTTATGTTGCCAAATAATAAATTCCTTGGAAAGTGTTGGTATGGACGGCACCCGTGGATTCAGTTAGCCATGGAATGTGAAAGTATGGTGGGAAAAGGAATAAACTTTGTTTTTTGTTTGGGAACCGCCTATGATATATCTAGCATGGAAAGTATTGAGAACTACTCGATCGTTTTCGTTGACAGGAAAAGCATGCCACCCAAAATATTTTTATCTCTATCTTTTTCGCTTTGAGCTCTGGCACCTCTACAAATCCCTACTTCCCTCTGCGAAGGGCCTTTCTATTTACTTTATGCAATTTTTACTTTGAGTCTCCATCTTCTCTTATAAAGCACCAACTAAGGGGCACTATGATCGTACTTGAGCATTGGGTGCACCTAATATGCGAGTGTGTTTCATAAATGGATCAATGATTGTGCATAATGGGCTAGGGATAACTTGCTTTAGTGTTGATATTTTGAAAGACATAGTTGCTTGTTGATATGCTTGAGTATTGAAATCTTCATGTCAAAACTAGACTATTGCTTTGAATCATATAAAAGTCCAAATGGCCATGCTACAAAGAACAGAATATGTGATGAACATGTTAGGCAGCATTCCACATCAAAAATTTGTTTTTAGCATTGACCTACTCGAGGACGAGCATGAATTAAGCTTGGGGATGCTGATACGTCTCCAACGTATCTATAATTTTGATTGTTCCATGCTGTTATATTAACATTCTTGGATGTTCTACAATCATTTTATAGCAACTTTATATCATTTTTTTGGACTAACCTATTGACATAGTGCACAGTGCCAGTTGTTGTTTTCTGCTTGTTTTTTTACTTCATAGAAAATAAATACAAACGGAGTCCAAACGCAACGAAACTTTTTGGAGAATTTTTCTGGGCCAGAAGACACAGGATGGGCCAAAGAAGTTCCAGAGGGGTGCCTCGGGGGGGGGGGGGGCACAACCCAATTGGGCGCGCCTGGAGGCCCAGGCGCGCCCTGGTAGGTTGTGCCCACCTCGGTGGCCTCCCGCACCGCCTCTTTGCTCTATAAATACCCCAATATTCCAGTAACCCTAGGGGAGTCGACGAAAAACAATTCCAGCCGCCGCAAGTTAGAGAAACCATAGATCCAATCTAGACACCATCACGGAGGGGTTCATCATCCTCATTGGTGCCTCTCCGATGATGCGTGAGTAGTTCATTATAGACCTACGGGTCTGTAGTTAGTAGCTAGATGGCTTCCTCTCTCTCTTTTGATTCTCAATACAATGGTATCTTGATAACCCACAAGTATATGGGATCGCAACAGTTTTCGAGGGTAGAGTATTCAACCCAAATTTATAGATTCGACACAAGGGGAGCCAAAGAATATTTGCAAGTATTAGCAGCTGAGTTGTCAATTCAACCACACCTGGAGATTAATTATCTGCAGCAAAGTGATCAGTAGCAAAGTAGTATGATAGTTTTGATAATAGTGACAACAGTAATAGTAACGGTAACAGTGATAGCAGAAGTTTTGTAACAAGTGCAATATTGACAGCATTGGTAGTAACTTGGCAGAAACAATATAAGATAAATTCGTAGGCATTGGATCGGTAATTTGTTGGATGATATTCATCATGTGACAGTCATAACCTAGGGCGATACGGCACTAGCTCTAGTTCATAAATATAATGTAGGCATGTATTCCGTAAAGAGTCATACGTGCTTATGGAAAGAACTTGCATGACAGCTTTTGCCCTACCCTCCCGTGGCAGCGGGGTCCAATTGGAAACTAAGGGATATTAAGGCCTCCTTTTAATAGAGAATCGGAACAAAGCATTAACACACAGTGAATACATGAACTCCTCAAACTACGGTCATCACCGGGAGTGGTCCCGACTATTGTCACTCCGGGGTTGCCGGATCATAACACGTAGTAGGTGACTATAACTTGCAAGATCAGATCTAGAACATGGATATAATGGTGATAACATAAATGGTTCAGATCTGAAATCATGGCACCCGGGCCCAAAATGACAAGCATTAAGCATGGAAAAGTCATAGCAACATCATCTCAGAACATAGTGGATACTAGGGATCAAGCCCTAACAAAACTAACTCGATTACATGATGAATCTCATCCAACTCCTCACCGACCAGCGAGCCTATCACCGAACGCGATAATTCTTTCTCCCTGCTTTTTTTTCTAGAAATATGTGATTTTATAGCGTCGGTTTCAGGGTCTGCGGGGCCACCAAGTGGGAACAACCCACCTGGGCGCGCCTGGGGGGGGGGGGCAGGCGCGCCCTGGTGGGTTGTGCCCACCCAGGTGCCCCCCTCCGGTGGTTCCTGGCTCCAGAAATTCTCTTTTATTGTATAAATAATCCTTGCAAAGTTTTGTTCCGTTCCGAGAACTTTTATTTCTGCACAAAAACAACACCATGGTAGTTCTGCTGAAAACAGCTTCAGTCCGGGGTTAGTTTCATTCAAATCATGCAAATTAGAATCCAAAACAAGAGGAAAAGCGTTAGGAAAAGTAGATACGTTGGAGACGTATCAACTCCCCCAAGCTTAAACCTTTGCTTGTCCTCAAGCAATTCAGTTGATAAACTGAAAGCGAAAAAGAAAAACTTTTACAAACTCTGTTGCTCTTGTTTGCATAAATAAGCTTAAACAGCACCCAGGTTTTCAGCCAATAATATAACTAACCATGTCGATAATAACTTTTTAGAATTATATTAACTCGTATCAATGACATAATCAGCTAGCGAGCAATAATAAGATGTCTCAAACGGCAACACGTTATCAAAACAACCATGATATAATATGACAATAGTGGTATCTCGCTAGCCCTTTCTGAGAGCGCAAAACATAAATGCAGAGCACCTCCAAAGTTCAAGCAGCGACTAAACATTGTAATTCATGGTATAAAATATCCAGTCATGATGCACCCAACATGCGTGAGCGTGACAGTAGTGCTCTCAGGTTCTGGCGCTTATTTTAGAAGGTGATGACAAAACATAAAAGTAAATAGAAAGTCCCTTCGCAGAGGGAAGCAGTGATTTGCAGAGGTGCCAGAGCTCAAGTTTTTAAAACAGAGGTAAATGATATTTTGAGACATGCACCGTTCTTGTTTACTTCACAACCATCAGTTATCAATATCTTCCATGCTAAGCACGCTAGTGGCGGTTCCCAAGCGATAAAGTAAAGGTTATGAATCCGTTGGAGTTTTTGTTTGATTATTTGAAAGATCAATTCTTTTTCCAGTTTGGGACTGGTCATCTCTATTACCGCCCTTTTCTCGTGCGATGGTGAGTGAATAAACACTCATCCTGAGAATAACCCGCTTAGCATGGACGATACCGACTACCTCCTGTCGTTCCATGAATGATCCGAGCTTTATTTGAAGTTTTTAGAGATGTCACATGCAAATTTACTTACGACCGCAGGGTAATACCGCATATAGGTAGGTATGGTGGACTCATCTGGAATAACTTGGGTTCAAGGTTTTTGATGTACAAACAGAATTCCCACTTAGTACAGGCGAAGGCTAGCAAATAGGTTGAGAAGCGGCCAGCTAGAGAGCAACAACGGTCATGAACATGCATTATGCATAAGTAACGTTGGACACTTGCATGAGTAGGATATGAACACCATGAACATAAATATCATAGAGGCTATGTTGGTTTTGATTCAACTACATGCATAAACATGTGCCAAGTCAAGCCACTCGAACATTCAGAGGAGGATACCATATCATCATACTACATCACAATCATTTTAACGCAATGTTGACATCCAAGATAAATCATTATCCACTCCTAGCTACTTATGCATGGCATGAGAAACTATAATCTCTAATTGTCATTGCAAAAATGTTTAATCATAATGGAATGAATCATGGATACTAGGTTAAACATATTTACAAAACAGAACAAGTTGTGTTCATACCCGTTTCTCTCTGCCACGGCCAGTTCATCAAATATCGTCAATATTGCCTTTCACTTGCACGACCGAACGATATGAAAATAATAATAGTGCAAGAATGTCGTGGACTAAGCTGGAATCTGCAAACATTTTATTCAATAGGAGAAGACAAGGTAAAATGGGCTCTTTGTTAGATCAACAATAATGCATATGAGAGCCACTCAACATTTTTACCGTGGTTTTCCCCTCGGTACGACTCGATAACAAGAAAATAAATTCAGAGAAACACATTGAAATATTTTTGGAGTTTTTGATTTTCTGAAACAAGCAAATAAAAACGGGAAAAGCAAAAGCGAGAAAAACTATTTACACAGGAAAGCTCCCAACAAGCAAAAGAAGAACAAGCAAATCTTTTTGGGTTTTCTTTTTAGTGATACAGCTAACTACTCTAGAAAGAAAAATCAAAAAGAAGCAGGAACAATTTTTGGATCTTCTCAAAGTTTTTCAAACACACAAGAAGAAAGTGAGCAAATAAATTAAGCATGGATAATACAATGAAAAAGTGTGAACACCGACAACTGAAATGTGTGAACATTAATGTAAAGTCGGTGGATATACGTACTCCCCCAAGCTTAGGCTTTTGGCCTAACTTGGTAATCAGTTAGTAGCCTGGATAATAGTCGAAGTGGTAGCTCATGGAGGCTCTCAGTGCGGATCCCTCGGCCTGCCGTGCAGCCTCAACCGCTGCGTTGTGAGCTCGGGCCTCGCTCTCAAAAACAAAATATCTTCCCTTGCCGTGAGCATCAAAGAGAGCAGGCGCAGGAAAATATGTGTATACAACAGAGTCTTGATTAAACAATAATTTATAGGTGAAATTAGTGGGATCACCTCTAAGGATCTTATGACGTTTCATAGTATCAAAGTCTAAGTACTACGTGGGTAAAATAGGGTCATATGGCAAAGGTGAAACACCCAACTCTCTTGCTAAGCGTGTGGCATAAATTCCACCATAAAAATAACCACTATTAGCGTTGTGTTGCAACCTGCGTGCAACAATCGCTCCAAGATTATATCTTTTGTCACCGGTGAGAGCAGTGTGTATGAGGCTCAAGTCTGGAGCACAAAGCGACTACAATCTTGTTTACCTACAATACATTTCCCGTTGAATAATGCAAAGTACTGTATTGCGGGAAAATGAATGCTCTTTATTCTACCTTGCGTTACTCCCCTAGTCTCACCGTAGCAAAGACTATTCAAAAATGTTTGGAACTCAGCTCTTGGTGGTTCGTCTAGAGAACCCCAGAATGGGATTTTGCAGTGTTGAGAAAATCTCTCTAGTGATATGGTAAATGAATTTTCATACAGTTTAAATGACACCCTAGACTCACGGGGATGGAATTTAAATCCTTTGACAAATGATGCAGTGAGAGTGTGGTGTTGATTGCACTTATCTGAAATGTAGGGACCGAGATCGGAATTGTAAACATATTGCTCAAATTCCTCCTTAATGCCAACGCTCACCATATACTCATCGCATGGCCATAAGCATGTTTTGGTCGCGGCATCTCGTATGGAACTCTCACTTGGTTCGACATAAGACCGATGAGCGGAGCTGTCACTAGAAGATGCCCCCGAGGATCTCCTCCTCGAAGAACTCCTTCCAACAAGATTCATCATATTCGCGTACAATTTTCTGAAAAATTTTGGGTCACAAAAATTTATCAACAAAACTTTACAAGATTGGTAGCAACTACTCATAGGGATCCATAGAGGCCATAGCAAGCATTCTAACTACTTAAAGCTTTAAGAATTCAACATGCAATCTCATCTACAGCAGCACCAAGAGTAGCTAATTATTCAAAATATAAACCACTAAAGCAAAAACTAATTGGACAAACGGAGGAGTCACATACCAAGCAACAATTCCCCGAAATAGTTTCGGAAACGGAGCTTCGAGCAAAGAGATCGAAATCAGCGGGTTTGAGAGCAAGAACACGAGAGAGAGAGCAATAGTGATTTTTTTTCTGGAGGTAGGTGATGAAGTGGTATGAAGAGATAAGTGAGGAGGCCCATGTGGGGACCACAACCCACGAGGGCGCGCCTGGGGGTCCTGGCGCGCCCAGGTGGGTTGTGCCCACCTGGTGCACCTCCCTCTGATATTATTTGCACAAAAAATTCTTAAATATTCATAAAAAAATCATATTAAATTTTCAGAGCATTCTGAGAACTTTTATTTTTGGGTCATTTTTTATTCCACGGGAAATTCAGGAAATAGGCAACACATGGCATTTTATTTTATTTAACTAATAAAAACAAAGAACAAAAAGTAGGGACAGAATGTGGTGCTCACTAAATTCATCAACTTCATACCTCTAAAAAATGATCCATTACTAAGGTTGATCAAGTCTTATTAACAACCACTTTCGATTAGCATGAAACCGACGAACTTTCGTAAATCACTAAGTTACCTCAATGGGGATATGAATGTCCCCAACAATAAGCATTTCATATTTATTTTTAACAGTAGGTAGAGGTAGTTAAAAACTTCCAATAGTGATTGTCAGAGATTTTTCAATAACATGAATACCATTCACTTGGAATTGTTTCTTCGCAAAGTGCACTGTATGCTCATTACCATTGATTTGAAAAGTGACCTTGCTTTTATTGCAATCAAAACAGCCCCTGCAGTATTCAAGAAGGGTCTACCAGGGATAATCGACATGTTGTCGTCCTCGGGCATCTCAAGTATAACAAAGTCAGTCAAAATAGTAACACTAGCAACAACAACGGGCACATCCTCACAAATACCGATAGGTATGGGGGTAGATTTGTCAGCCATTTACAAAGATATTTCAGTAGGTGTGAGTTTATTCAAATCAAGTCTTTTATATAAAGAGAAAGGCATAACAATAACACCAGCTCCCAAATCACACGAAGCGGTTTTCACATAATTTCTTTTTATGGAGCAAGGTATAGTTGGTATTCCCGGATATCCAAGCTTTTTAGGTACCCCATCTTTAAAAGTATAATTAGCAAGCATGGTGGAGATTTCAGCTTCTGGTATTTTTCTCTTATTGGTGATGATGTCTTTCATGTACTTTGCATAAGGAGGAATTTTAAGGATATCAGTCAAGCGAGTACGCAAAAAGATTGGCCTCAGCATTTCAGCAAAATGTTCAAATTCTTCATCATCCTTCTTTTTGGTTGACTTAGGTGGAAAGGGCATAGGTTTTTGAGCCCATGGTTCTCTTTCTTTAACATGTTTTCTAGCGATAAAGTCTCTTTTATCATATCCTGCATTCTTGGGTTGTGGGTTATCAAGATCAATTGTTGGTTCTATCTCAACATCATTATCTGGTTCTTTATTATTTGGTCGAGTGTCTTCATGAACCTCATCATTATATTTTTCATTATCAGGAGTGTCCACTACCAGGTTGAGTTTCAGCACCAGAGATAGAGACTTCATTATCATTATCAGCAGGTTTTTCTACTTCAGGTTCACTAGAGGCATGCAAAGTCCTATCATTTTTCTTCTTCTTTTTCTTTGTAGAAGGACTACGTGCATCAGTGTTGGCTCTTCGAGAGACTTGTTCAATTATTTTTGGGTGTCCCTCAGGATAAAGTGGTTCCCGAGTCATTTTACCTCCTCTAGTTGCTACTCTAACAGCAAAGTCACTTATATTATTATTCATTTTATTAAGCAACTCTCTTTGAGATTTAGCAACTTATTATAACTGAGTTTGAACCATAGAAGCATGCTTTTCCACACCTCTAACATCATTTGAGATTCTAAATAGCAAGTCACTCAAGCGAGAATCATATCAGAATTGTATTTCAATTGTTTCATAACATTTGCATTGAAGTGATCTTGTTTTCTAATGTAATTCTCAAACTCATAAAGGCATTGGCTAGGGTGCATATTGTGAGGATTGTCATTATCATTGAATTTCATTAGAAGAATTTACCTCTACCACCTTGGGTGGTGTTGGTGTATTAAGCCCATGTATTCTTCAATAGGAGGTAAAAAAATTACATCCTCAACTTTAATACCTTTTTCCTTCATAGATTTCTTTGCCTCTTCATATCTTGAGGAATAAGATATAAGATACCCCTCTTCTTTGGAGTGGGTTTAGGCGGTGGTTCAGGAAGAGTCCAATCATCATAATTTTTAAATATGTTATTCAATAATTCTTCAGCTTGCCCAATAGTTCGTTCACACAAAACACAACCAGCACAACTATCTAGGAAATCCCTAGAAGCATCGGTTAGTCCATTATAGAAGATATCAAGTATTTCATTTTTCTTAAGAGGATGCGAGCAAAACATTAAGCAATTGGCAAAGCCTCCCCCAAGCTTGTGGGAGACTCTCTTCTTTAATTTGCACAAAGTTAAATATTTCCTGCAAGGCAGCTTGTTTCTTATGAGTAGGGAAATATTTTTCAGAGAAGTAATAAATCATATCCGCGGGACTACGCACACAACCAGGAGTAAGAGCATTGTACCAAGCTTTAGCATCACCCTTTAATGAGAGCCGAAATAATTTGAGAATATAGTAATAGCGAGTTTTCTCATCATGAGTAAAAAGGGTGGCTATGTCATTCTACTTAGTAAGATGTGCCACAACAGTTTCAGTTTCATAACCATGGAAAGGATCAGATTCAACCAAAGTAATTAACTCTGGGTCGACAGAGAATTCATATTCCTTATCATCAATAAAGATAGGTGAAGTAGCAAACTTAGGATCATAGTGCATTCTAGCGTTCAAAGATTTTTCTCTATACTTGCATAATAATTTCCCTAGATCATCTCTATCCTTACAAGCAAGAATATCTCTAGTTGTCTCCTCATTCATAACATAACCTTCCGGTACCTTAGGCAATTCATATCTAGGAGGGCCAGTTTTAGTAGGTGTTTCAAGCTCATCATCAGTTTCAACAATATCATGTTGTCCTACTCTAGCAATTTGTTCATCAAGAAATTCACCTAGTGGCACATCATCATCATGCAAGGTACTAGCATCATCATAAGCATCATTCATAGCAGAAGTAGCATCATCGATAACTTGCGATATATCAGGATTGATAGCATGTGGTGGTGTTGCAAGTTTACTTATAACCGAAGGTGAATCTAAAGCAGAGCTAGATGGTAGTTCCTTACCTCCCCTCGTCTTAGAGGGAAAAATCATAGTCTTAGCATCCTTCAGATTCTTCATAGTGATAAATTGATAATAATCCCAAGTGACTCAACAAATATAGCTATGCTCCCCGGCAACGGCACCAGAAAAAGGTCTTAATAACCCACAAGTATATGGGATCGCAACAGTTTTTGAGGGTAGAGTATTCAACCCAAATTTATAGATTCGACACAAGGGGAGCCAAAGAATATTTGCAAATATTAGCAGCTGAGTTGTCAATTCAACCTCACCTGGAGATTAATAATCTGTAGCAAAGTGATCAGTAGCAAAGTAGTATGATAGTTTTGATAATAGTGACAACAGTAATAGTAATGGTAATAGTGATAGCAGTAGTTTTGTAACAAGTGCAATAGTGACAGCAGCGGTAGTAACTTGGCAGAAACAATATAAGATAAATTCATAGGCATTTGATCAGTAATTTGTTGGATGATATTCATCATGTGACAGTCATAACCTAGGGCGATATGGCACTAGCTCCAGTTCATGAATATAATGTAGCCATGTATTCCGTAAATAGTCATACGTGCTTATGGAAAGAACTTGCATGACATCTTTTGTCCTACCCTCCCGTGGCAGCGAGGTCCAATTGGAAAGTAAGGGATATTAAGGCCCCCTTTTAATAGAGAACCGGAACAAAGCATTAACACACGGTGAATACATGAACTCCTCAAACTTCGGTCATCATCGGGAGTGGTCCCGACTATTGTCACTCCGGGGTTGCCGGATCATAATAAAGTAGTAGGTGACTACAACTTGCAAGATCGGATCTAGAACATGAATATAATGGTGATAACATAAACGGTTCAGATCTGAAATCATGGCACCCGGGCCCAAAGTGACAAGCATTAAGCATGACAAAATCATAGCAATATCAATCTCAGAACATAGAGGATACTAGGGATCAAGCCCTAACAAAACTAACTCGATTACATGATGAATCTCATCCAACTCCTCACCGACTAGCGAGCCTATGAAGAATTACTCACTCCCGGTGGGGAGCATCATGGAATTGGCGATGGAGAAGGGTTGGTGATGACGAAGAACGAAGACCCCCCCCTCTCTGGAGCCCCAAACAGACTCTAGATCTGGACTCCCCATGAAGAACAAGAGGTGATAACGGCTCCGTCTCGTGGAACGCGATAATTCTTTCTCCCTGTTTTTTTTCTGAAAATATGTGATTTTATAGCGTCAGTTTCAAGGTCTGCGGGGCCACCAAGTGGGGACAACCCACCTGGGCGCGCCTGGGGGGCACGCGCGCCCTGGTGGGTTGTGCCCACCCAGGTGCCCCCCTCCGGTGGTTCCTGGCTGTACAAATTGTCTTTTATTGTATAAAAAATCCTTGCAAAGTTTCGTTCCGTTCCGAGAACTTTTATTTCTGCACAAAAATAACACCATGGTAGTTCTGCTGAAAATAGCGTCAGTCCGGGGTTAGTTTCATTCAGATCATGCAAATTAGAATTCAAAACAAGAACAAAAGTGTTAGGAAAAGTAGATATGTTGGAGACGTATCAACTCTTGGAAACTATTTGATGTAACTCTTTTTGCGGTGTGTTTGTTGGGATCTGATGAACTTTGAGTCTATGATCAGATCTATGTTTTATCCATGAAAGTTATTTGAGTCTTTTGATCTCTTATATGCATGATTACTTATAGCCTCGTATTTCTTCTTCGAATATTTGGTTTAGTTAGGCCGACTAGATCGATTTTTCTTGCCATGGGAAGAGGTGCTTTGTGATGGGTTCGATCTTATGGTGCTCAATCCCAATGACAGAAAGGGAAATGAACGTATGTATCATTGCTATAAAGGATAACAAGATGGGGTCTATTCCTACATGAATAGAT
Organism: Aegilops tauschii subsp. strangulata; assembly: GCF_002575655.3. Classification (NCBI taxonomy): domain Eukaryota; kingdom Viridiplantae; phylum Streptophyta; class Magnoliopsida; order Poales; family Poaceae; genus Aegilops; species Aegilops tauschii. Next base: position 381,064,923 of record NC_053040.3, read on the forward strand.
CTTGTCTACATCATGTCATCGTTCTTATTGCATTCCTCCGTTTCTCCATGAACTTAATACACTAGACGCGTGCAGGATAGCGGTCGATGTGTGGAGTAATAGTAGTAGATGCAGGCAGGAGTCGGTCTACTAATCTTGGGCGTGATGCCTATATAATGATCATTGCCTGGATATCGTCATGATTATTTGAAGTTCTATCAATTTTCCACTAGTAATTTGTTTACACACCGTATGCTATTTTTCTCGAGACAAGCCACTAGTGAAATCAACGCCCCCCGGGTCTCTTCTTTATCATATTTGCCTTCGAGATCTATTTTTATTCGCTTTTTATTTTTAGACCTATTAATCCAAAAACACAAAAAATACCTTGCTGCAATTTATGGTTATTTATTTTATCTCGCATTCCCGCGAGATCCATTTATCCAATCTATACAATTTTATCTACCTTTTTACCCGGGAGGGATTGACAACCCCTCTTTTACGTCGGGTTGCAAGTATTTGTTCTTTGTGCGCAGGTACTGTTTACGTAGTGTTCCGTGGTTCTCCTACTGGTTCGATAACCTTGATCTCATCACTGAGGGAAATACCTACCGTAGTTGTGCTACATCATCCCTTCCTCTTTGGGGAAATACCGACGTAGTTCAAGCCGCATCACCGGGCAATTCCGAGGCAGCGTGGGGAAGTGGAGACCGTTGGGGAACGTAGTATTTCAAAAAATCCTACGATCACGCAAGATCTATCTAGGAGAAGCATAGCAACGAGCGGGGAGAGTATGTCCACGTACCCTCGTAGACCGAAAGCGGAAGCGTTTTATCAACGCGGTTGATGTAATCGTACGTCTTCACTATCCGACCGATCCTAGCACCGAACGTACGGCACCTCTGTGTTCAGCACACGTTCAGCTCGATGACGTCCCTCGTACTCTTGATCTAGTTGAGGCCGAGGGAGAGTTTCGTCAGCACGACGGCGTGGCGACGGTGATGATGAAGTTACCGGTGCATGGCTTCGCCTAAGCACTACAACGGTATGACCGAGGTGTGTAACTGTGGAGGGGGGCACCGCACACGGCTAAAAGATTAACTTGTGTGTCTTTGGGGTGCCCCGCTCCCACGTATATAAAGGGGGGAGGGAGGAGGAGGCCGACCAAGGTGTGGCGCGCCAAGGGGGGAGTCCTACTCCAAGTAGGATTCGCCCCCCTGCTTTCCTATTCCCACATGGAGAAGGGGAAAGGAGGAGGAGAAGAGAAGGAAAGGGGGGCCGCCCCCCCCCCCAACCCTAGTACAATTCGGTTTGGGCTTGTGTGGGCGCGCGCCTCCACATGGCTGCTGCCTCCTCTCTTTCACTAGGGAACATGAAGGCCCATTAACCCCCCGGGGGGTTCCGGTAACCTCCCGGTACTCTGGAAAATACCCGATACACTTCGGGACCATTCCGGTGTCCGAATATAAGCTTCCAATATATCAATCTTTATGTCTCGACCATTTCGAGACTCCTCGTCATGTCCGTGATCTCATCCAGGACTCCGAACAAACTTCGGTACATCAAATCACATAACTCATAATACAAATCATCATCGAACGTTAAGCGTGCGGACCCTACGGGTTCGAGAACTATGTAGACATGACCGAGACACATCTCCGGTCAATAACCAATAGTGGAACCTGGATGCTCATATTGGCCCGAGATATCCATTAAGGAATGCAGTTTTGACATCCATTTGCCAAATTTCATAATCATAAAATGCGGCAATTGCTAACATGATTCGGACAGACTTAAGCATCGCTACGGTGAGATGGTCTCATCGTAGTCAATCCCTTGAACTTGTCGAAAACCTCTCGCAACAAGTCGAGCTTTGTAGACAGTAACATTACCGTCAGCGTCAGTCTTCTTCTTGAAGATCCATTTATTCTCTATGGCTTGCCGATCATCGGGCAAGTCAACCAAAGTCCACACTTTGTTCTCATACATGGATCCCATCTCAGATTTCATGGCCTCAAGCCATTTCGCGGAATCTGGGCTCATCATCGCTTCCTCATAGTTCGTAGGTTCGTCATGGTCAAGTAACATGACCTCCAGAATAGGATTACCGTAACACTCTGGTGCGGATCTTACTCTGGTTGACCTACGAGGTTCGGTAGTAACTTGATCAGAAGTTTCATGATCATCATCATTAGCTTCCTCACTAATTGGTGTAGGAATCACTGGAACTGATTTATGTGATGAACTACTTTCCAATAATGGAGTAGGTACAATTACCTCATAGATTTCTACTTTCCTCCCACTCACTTCTTTCGAGAGAAACTCCTTCTCTGGAAAGGATCCATTCTTAGCAACGAATATCTTGCCTTCGGATGTGTGATAGAAGGTGTAACCAACAGTCTCCTTTGGGTATCCTATGTAGACACATTTCTCCGATTTGGGTTCGAGCTTATCAGGTTGAAGCTTTTTCACATAAGCATCACAGCCCCAAACTTTAAGAAACGACAACTTGGGTTTCTTTCCAAACCACGGTTCATATGGTGTCGTCTCAACGGATTTAGATAGTGCCCTATTTAACGTGAATGCAGCCGTCTCTAAGGCATAACCCCAAAACGATAGCGGTACATCAGTAAGAGACATCATAGATCGCACCACATCTAATAAAGTGTGGTTACGACGTTCGGACACACCATTTCGTTGTGGTGTTCCGGGTGGCGTGAGTTGCGAAACTATTCCACATTGTTTCAAATGAAGACCAAACTCGTAACTCAAATATTCTCCTCCACGATCAGATCGTAGAAACATTATTTTCTTGTTACGATGATTTTCCACTTCACTCTGAAATTCTTTGAACTTTTCAAATGTTTCAGACTTATGTTTCATCGAGTAGATATACCCATATCTGCTCAAATCATCTGTGAAGGTGAGAAAATAACGATACCCGCCATGAGCCTCAACACTCATCGGATCGCATACAGCAGTATTTATTATTTCCAACAAGTCTGTTGCTCGCTCCATTGTTCCGGAAAACGGAGTTTTAGTCATCTTGCCCATGAGGCATGGTTCGCAAGCATCAAGTGATTCATAATCAAGTGATTCCAGAAGCCCATCATCATGGAGTTTCTTCATGCGCTTTACACCAATATGACATAACCGGCAGTGCCACAAATAAGTTGCACTATCATTATTAAACTTATATCTTTTGGCTTCAATACTATGAATATGTGTATCACTACTATCGAGATTCAACAAAAATAGACCACTCATCAAGGGTGGATGACCATAAAAGATATTACTCATATAAACAGAACAACCATTATTCTCTGATTTAAATGAATGACTGCTCGCATCAAACAAGATCCAGATATAATGTACATGCTTAACGCTGGCACCAAATAACAATTATTCAGGTCTAAAACTAATCCCGAAGGTAGATATAGAGGTAGCATGCCGATGGCGATCACATCGACTTTGGAACCATTTCCCACGCGCATTGTCACCTCGTCCTTAGCCAATCTTCGCTTAATCCGTAGCCCCTGTTTCGAGTTGCAAATATGAGCAACAAAACCAGTATCAAATACCCAGGCGCTACTACGAGCATTAGTAAGGTACACATCAATAACATGTATATCAAATATACCTTTCACTTTGCCATCCTTCTTATCCGCCAAATACTTGAGGCAGTTCCGCTTCCAGTGACCAGTCCCTTTGCAGTAGAAGCACTCAATCTCAGGCTTAGGTCCAGACTTGGGCTTCTTCACTTGAGCTGCAACTTGCTTGCCGTTCTTCTTGAAGCTCCCCTTCATCCCTTTGCCCTTTTTCTTGAAACTAGTGGTCTTGTTAACCATCAACACTTGATGCTCCTTCTTGATTTCTACCTCCGCAGCCTTTAGCATCGCGAAGAGCTCAGGAATTGTCTTATCCATCCCTTGATATTATAGTTCATCATGAAGCTTTTGTAGCTTGGTGGCATTGAAGAACTCTATCAATGACACTATCAACCGGAAGATTCACTCCGAGTTGAGTCAACTCATTGTGGTACCCAGACATTTTGAGTATATGTTCACTGACAGAACTATTCTCCTCCATTTTGCAGTTGTAGAACTTATTGGAGACTTCATATCTCTCAATCCGGGCATTTGCTTGAAATATTAACTTCAACTCCTGAAACATCTCATATGCTCCATGACTTTCAAAACATCATTGAAGTCCGGGTTCTAAGCCATAAAGCATGGCACACTGAACTATCAAGTAGTCATCAGCTTTGCTCTGCCAGGCGTTCATAACGTCCGGCGTTGCTCCTGCAGCGGGTCTTGCACCTAGCGGTGCTTCCAGGACGTAATTCTTCTGTGCAGAAATGAGATAATCCTCAAGTTACGGACCCAGTCCGTGTAATTGCTAACATCATCTTTCAACTCAGCTTTCTCTAGGAACGCATTAAAATTCAAAGGAACAGTAGCACGGGCCATTGATCTACAACAACATAGACATGCAAAATACTATCAGGTACTAAGTTCATGATAAATTAAGGTTTAATTAATCATATTACTTAAGAACTCCCACTTAGATAGACATCCCTCTAGTTATCTAAATGATCACGTGATCCATATCAACTAAACCATGTCCGATCATCACGTGAGATGGAGTAGCTTTCAATGGCGAACATCACTATGTTGATCATATCTACTATATGATTCACGCTCGACCTTTCGGTCTCAGTGTTTCGAGGCCATATATGCATATCCTAGGCTCGTCAAGTTTAACCCAAGTATTCTGCGTGTGCAAAACTGGCTTGCACCCATTGTATGTGAATGTAGAGCTTATCACACCCGATCATCACGTGGTGTCTTGGCACGACGAACTGTAGCAACGGTGCATACTTAGGGAGAACACTTGTACCTTGAAATTTAGTGAGGGATCATCTTATAATGCTACCGCCGTACTAAGCAAAATAAGATGCATAAAGGATAAACATCACATGCAATCAATATAAGTGATATGATATGGTCATCATCATCTTGTGCCTTTGATCTCCATCTCCAAAACACCGTCATGATCACCATCATCACCGGCTTGACACCTTGATCTCCATCGAAGCATCGTTGTTGTCTCGCCAACTATTGCTTCTATGACTATCGCTACCGCTTAGTGATAAAGTAAAGCAATTACATGGCGATGGCATTTCATACAATAAAGAGACAACCATAAGGCTCCTGCCAGTTGCCGATAACTTTTACAAAACATGATCATATCATACAACAATTTATATATCATCACGTCTTGACCATATCACATCACAGCAAGCCCTGCAAAAACAAGATAGACGTCGTCTACTTTGTTGTTACGAGTTTTACGTGGCTGCTATGGGCTTAGCAATAACCGTTCTTACCTACGCATCAAAACCACAACGATTTTTCGTCAAGTGTGCAGTTTTAACCTTCAACATGGACCGGGCGTAGTCAAACTCGATTCAACTAAAGTTGGAGAAACAGACACCCACTAGCCACCTGTGTGCGAAGCACGGCGGTAGAACCAGTATCATGAACGCGGTCATGTAATGTCGGTCTGGGCCGCTTCATCCAACAATACCGCCGAATCAAAGTATGACATGCTGGTAAGCAGCATGACTATTATCGCCCACAACTCTTTGTGTTCTACTCGTGCATATAACATCTACGCATAGACCTGGCTCAGATGCCACTATTGGAGAACGTAGTATTTCAAAAAATTCCTATGATCACGCAAGATCTATCTAGGAGAAGCATAGCAACGAGCGGGGAGAGTGTGTCCACGTACCCTCGTAGACCGAAAGCGAAAGCGTTTTATCAACGCGGTTGATGTAGTCGTACGTCTTCATGATCCGACCGATCCTAGCACCGAACGTACGGCACCTCCGTGTTCAGCACACGTTCAGCTCGATGACGTCCCTCATACTCTTGATGCAGTTGAGGCCGAGGGAGAGTTCCGTCAGCACGACGGCGTGGCGACGGTGATGATGAAGTTACCGGCGCAGGGCTTCGCCTAAGCACTACAACGATATGACCGAGGTGTGTAACTATGGAGGGGGGCACCGCACACGGCTAAAAGATCAACTTGTGTGTATTTGGGGTGCCCCCCTCCCACGTATATAAATGGGGGAGGGAGGAGGAGGCCGGCCAAGGTGTGGCGTGCCAAGGGGGGAGTCCTACTCCAAGTAGGATTGCCCCCCCCCCACCCCGCTTTCCTGTTCCCACAAGGAGAAGGGGAAAGGAGGAGGAGAAGAGAAGGAAAGGGGGCCGGCCCCCCTAACCCTAGTCCAATTAGGTTTGGGCTTGGGGGCGCGCGCCTTCACCTGGCTGTTGCCTCCTCTCTTCCACTATGGCCCATTAACCCCCCGGGGGGTTTCGGCTATCCCCCGGTACTCCAGAAAATACCCGATACACTTCAGAACCATTCCGGTGTCCGAATATAAGCTTCCAATATATCAATCTTTATGTCTCGACCATTTCAAGACTCTCGTCATGTCCGTGATCTCATCTGGGACTCCGAACAAACTTCGGTACATCAAATCACACAACTCATAATACAAATCGTCATCGAACGTTAAGCGTGCGGACCCTACGGGTTCGAGAACTATGTAGACATGACCGAGACACATCTTCGGTCAATAACCAATAGCGGAACCTGGATGCTCATATTGGCTCCTACATATTCTACGAAGATCTTTATCGACCAAACCGCATAACAACATACGTTGTTCCCTTTGTCATCGGTATGTTACTTGCCCGAGATTCAATCGTCGGTATCCTCATACCTAGTTCAATCTCGTTACCGTCAAGTCTCTTTACTCGTTCCGTAATGCATCATCCCATAACTAACTCATTAGTCACATTGCTTGCAAGGCTTATAATGATGTGCATTACCGAGAGGGCCCAGAGATACCTCTCCGATATTCGGAGTGACAAATCTTAATCTCGATCTATGCCAACTCAACGAACACCATCGGAGACACCTGTAGAGCATCTTTATAATCACCTAGTTACGTTGTGACGTTTGATAGAACACTAAGTGTTCCTCCGGTATTCGGGGGTTGCATAATCTCATAGTCATAGGAACATGTATAAGTCATGAAGAAAGCAATAGCAATAAACTAAACGATCATAGTGCTAAGCTAACGGATGGGTCTTGTCCATCATGTCATTCTCTAATGATGTGATCCCGTTGATCAAATGACAACACATGTCTATGGCTAGGAAACTTAACCATCTTTGATTAACGAGCTAGTCAAGTAGAGGCATATCAGGGACACTCTGTTTGTCTATGTATTCACGCATGTACTAAGTTTCCGGTTATTACAATTCAAGCATGAATAATAAACATTTTTCATGATATAAGAAAATATAAATAACAACTTTATTATTGCCTCTAGGGCATATTTCCTTCAGAGACGCCCACGTCCCATCAAGCGCCACGCGTCGGCTCGGTCCGCAGGCGATTGGGGCCTGCGGCGCTTCGCCCTAGCCCTTTGGCTTCGGCTCAAAGCCAAGTCCGAGCGCGCCTTGGGCCTATGGGCTACTGTCGGCGCTCTGGGAACCAGGGTACCCAGACTTGCCTGCCTGCGGCCCACGGCGTGGCTCCATCGACGACCTGGTATGGGCCATCTACGAAGACTACCAAGACAAGACCCTCGCGAGGGGCCGAGCCTCGCGAGGGAGGCGACGCCAAGACCTCCGGAGGGAGCGGTCTCGCCAGGCTGCCTCCTGAGGAGCGGAGATTCCTATGAAGGTGCCCAACCTCACGAGGTTGCGGTGACGCAAGCCATGACGACCAAGGCCAGGAGGGCGCCAGCGGGCGCAGAGAGGACAGTTTCCTCTGTGGTGCTAAGGAGGCAAGAGCACGCGTGGGTTCCCGAGGACTCGGGCAAAGGTTTCCATTCCAGTGCAACAAGACCAAGAACGCCAGGACCGCAGGACGGATGTCATCACCGAACCCACCGTAGCGTCACGACCAGAAGCTTTGCAGGCGAAGACCACCTTTTGTCGGGATAGGATGTACTACTTGTCCCCTTTTAAATTGGCCAATATGGGATCCCTTCCCGCCTACGTTTTGGGGGAAGAGGACCGAGGCCACTATAAATATAGGATAGCCACCACCATAGCAAAGGGCAGAATATCGGATCCTTTCCACCCTCACCAGAGCAGACCTCGCGAGGTTGTTCATCCCGTGTACTAGTTCATCCTCAGCCCCTCATGAGGAAAATCCACCACAAAGCAGGAGTAGGGTCTTACACCGCAAAGTGGCCCGAACCTGGGTAAATTGCCGAGTCCATCTTCTTCCTTGTTCTTGGAGCTAGGCCGTGGGGCGACGGGTTGGTTGGCTGGTTAGGTTGAGTTCTTCGCACATGCCCCAGAGTTCGAACCTTTCTTGGGTCTGTGGAGCCCTGAATCCGACAGCCGGCTTGATCTTGATGGCGTAGCCGAGGTAGTCGACGACGGCGAAGCAGCTGGGCATGGTCTCAGGCACCAGTGAGTTCGGTGGCCACGATGGCAAGGTGAGGTACGGCTACAGCGACGTCGGATGTGGATAGGATCGAGCGAGACCGAGAGCGAGGGGAACAAGAGGGGTCTAGGGTTAGCACAGGCGTTGCAGGGGGGTCGTATCCAACGTGAGGAGACGCGGGATGGCTCGCACATGGAGATCCAAGCCATAGACGCGTGCGCGGCGTCGACGGCGCGGTCGGTGAAAAGGGAGGAAGACGATGGGGAGATGGGTGGGCCGTGCACTGTGCACTTGCGGCCGAGTCCAACAGGTAGGTTTTACCTTTTTCCCTTTTCTATTTTCTGTTTCTATTTTTAGTCTATGTTTTACAATTTCTAATAATTAGCAAATGAGTTTTGTTCAACATGGTATTTGGCACATAAAAACTAGACTATACACTAAAGTAGCCCACAAAGTTACATGTGGTTTGGAATTAAATAGATATTTCTTTAATTCAAAATGGCTCAAATTAATATTGTTGGCTCGGGTTTAATTAGGTTAAGAGCATTTTAATAATTCAAATGAGGTTGGCTAATTCATGACAATTACTTAGTGAATATTCGTAACACCACCAATATTTTTGTTTTAATGTTTGAAGAAATAACAATTTGACTTGTAATTTGAATTTGAACTTGAGTTTGGTTTTTATCAAGTGGCAATTAAGCTTAGCAAGCATGGTGACATGGCATCATTAGGGTGATGTTAATGTAGCATGACTATCGGGGTGTTACGGGCGCGTCGGTGACTCGTTCTGACGGCAGTAGTGATCTCGAAAATCTCAATGTAATTTTCATTATGTTTGATATGTTTTGTACTTCCGGTGAATTTTTATAATAGTTCTAATTTTTTTAAAAGAATAGTTTGATTAGAGGGAACCGTCACGGCTTCCGCTATCACCTTCTCTGTTTGCTCCATGACCAGGCCATCGAATCGTTGGAGCACTTACTGGTGGCCTGCCCCTTCTCGTGGCAAATCTGGCATGACTCACTCGCCTGGTGCTTACCCCCACGCCGCCGTACCCGTGCCACCTGATCGCCTCCTGGATTGGTGGCACGCCACTGCATCTGCCTCCCCGCTGCCCACTCGTCACCTGGTCCATTCGGAAACACCGAAACTCCTGCGTATTCGATGGCTGCACCCCGTCCATCGCTCAGCTCCTACACGTCATCAAGAAGTGCACTCCTGGACGAAGGCAGGGGCTAGAGGCCTCGCCACAATCGCACCGTAGCCGATTTCTAATTTCTTGGGGCCGAGCCAACCCATGCTCTTTCATGCTCACGCTAGTGTCTACACCATCCGTGTGTACGTGGTTTTCTAGCGTCCCCAACTCCATTCACATGTACTATTACATCTCTACGTATCAATGAATGATACACAAGTTTTGTGTATTCGTGAAAGAAAGGATGAAGGTGGTAATTTTGTGACCCGTAATTTGACATCACACAACAATTAGGTGAAACATCATCCAGCACAAAAGTGTCTCGTATGATGACTTACTAATCAATATGAAAGGCGACGCCCGAAGTCCTTTTCGTCGTGTTGACATTTCCTATATGCAATGAGCGTGGAACTTCAGCGGAGTGACATAGAGTATATAAAGATCTGCATTTCAGCACACAGAGATCCCCGGGCGAGAAATACCTCTCAAGACAAAGATGTCTATGCTGGTAGTTAAAAAAAAGGGAACGGGTCACGGTAGCACCTGCTGGCTGCTGCCGTGCCGCTGCAGTCTTCACGGGATGAACTTTTCGGCTCCTGGCCATATTTTCGACATGTGTTCCTCGCATATCCGGTGAACCATCATCCATTCCACTCATTCAAGAGGAAGTCGTGGTACAGCGCGACATGTCTGGATCTGAACGGCACCTAGGGCATAGGCTACAAGTTTTTCTCCGTTTGGTCTCTCTCCATGTATCCTTGTCTAGGTGTGAGCACATTTTTGTTTCGAAACCTATGTGTGAGTACATTAAATTGCGAAAAAGCCTTTTTCCTCGGGCGTGAGCAGCCGTGGGCGATATTACCTTGCAAGTAGTACATGCGCATGCGCACGTTGACAAGTAGCGAACACATGGCTGCGTTGACAAGCACCATGGCGTAGGAAGTTGCCAAGCAGGAGAGTGGACGCAGTGCAGGGGCGTTGGGGGAACTGCATGATTAGTTCAGAAGGGCACTGAAAGGTCCAAAACATACCGATAGCAGCAGATCTCCAGATGGATCAGCAGGGGGGGCGGAATAAACAAATTCGTGGCCTCCATGGCTCCATGGGCCGATGCCCACGCAGCTGATGATGGCATGTCGATCAGCCAGTATTGTGTGTCTGCCTGTCACCAATTGGCTCCGTTCACGCGCCCATCCGCGGCCCCTGACCCGACTGAATAATGCCGGCTCGTGACTGCTGCCCGGCTGGCTGAATAATTGGCACAGAGGATAGGATTCCATCTGTCTCGCCATTAGAGGGGAGGTGACTTCCTGCCTGCGCTTCCAGGAAACTTCGCTTTCATTTCCTCTCCGTGCCTCTATCTTTCTCGCGGCCCTCGGTTACGTACGAGAGGTACACGGGGAGGGAGCACCTGCAAGCGTCGGCCTCCTCGCTTATTTTTGAATATTCAGTTTGCTCCTCCACCCCTCCAAAAGTCAATCGCTAACCTATCGCCCTGTACGGACAACGACGCTTCCTCAGCTCACCCCGAGATAATTGTCAACGAGCTGCTTAGTCACTGTGGTTTAGTCTTGTGAGGGATCCCAAGGAGATGGAGGGAGGGAAAATTCCAAGTATCACACCCAACGCAACTCGCAGTTTCTCATCGCAACGAAAAGGAGCCTCGTTTTCCTGGCCCACGAGCCATTCTGAACCAGAGCTCGGCTCGAAAAGAGAAAAAAATAATACCAACCCATGTTGTTACTATGAAAAGAAAAGATTTTCCTTTTTTTCAAGATATTATAGACACAGCCGCTTACACATTTGTACTTCTTAACCGAGAAGTACGTCATAAGGCCTGAACTAAATTCGAAAAAAATGTGAGCACTCGTGTTAACTCTAGGACTTAAACTCGAGCAGTATAATTCCAGCACGCAAAAAAACATCTAGGGTAGGTTTAGTTCAACGATAAAACCAAACCAAACCAGATCCGAGCTTCAATCCGAGTGATCTGATTCCACCACGAAAATACCAAACCATCTAAGCGAGGCTTAATTCAAGATAAACCAAACCAAACCAAACCAGATCCGGGCTTCAATCCGAGTGGTCTGATTCCACCACGAAAATACCAAACCATCTAAGCCAGGCTTAATTCAAGATAAACCAAAACCAAACCAGATCCGGCTTGAATCCGAGCGGTCCGATTCCACCACAAAAATACCAAACCATCTAAGCTAGGCTTAATCTCAGATAAAACCAAACTGAACCAGATCCGGGCTTGAACCCAAGTGGTCTGATTCCACCCAAAAAAACCATCTAAGCTAGGCTTAATCCGTCGTTGCATCCCCTGCGCCGCCCCTCTCTCCGCCCGGCCACCCAACCCCGCCAACCTCCGCGCCCCGCCCGTCCTCTCGCTAGATTTGTAGCTCGCGCATCCTGCGTCCAAGGCCCCCTTCGGCGGTAGGCGTTGCTCTCCTTCCTGCGATGGCGGTTCTAGCTTGTGACTCGACTTCCTCTTCTTTAAAGTCTACCCCGACGGCTTGGTTTGCTCAGACTAAGACCAGCGTGAAATCCCTCCTCAGCTTGCCGATGCTGGCAGCGGCGACACCTGCGGCTACCGTCCCCTTCAAACGTTGCCATGGCCTTCATATGTGCCCTCTTCAAGCATCAAGGGAAACCCTAGGTCCGATTAGTCGGACCAGACGGTGACGGCATCTCGATGTCATCCCCCTTCGTGAAGGTGATGTCTTGTTCGCCCGCGGTATCCGCGGCGATGGAATTGGAGATGTTGCTCATCTTGGTTTGGTTTGGTTTGGGTTGGGTTGCTTCTCGGGGCCAGGGTAGTTTTGTTATGTTGTTTCCTCTATTTGGGTTGATCATCCCAAGTCTCTCTGCTCCAAACAGCATGTCCACACCTTCTTGTGTTTGTATCATGTGTTGTATCATCCCTTGTACTCACTCTTTCTTCGTCTATCAATGGAAAGATACACAAGCTTTGCATATTCACGAGAAAAGGGCATACAAGAAAAACCTATAAGATTCCATTCCTATGATGATTTTTCTTTCAAAGAGGGCCTTAAGCCGTCGAAGGATACCATGGTTAATTTGGTGTCGTAGTTTTAGGAACGGTTCGTTTGATAGGACTGTTATACAAATCCACTTGATGCTATATTATGAGGTAACAGAAGCACACTTTATCAGAAAAAGGAATATCATAGAATTATGACAACTACAGGAGGTGAGATGACATGTATCTCAAAATTTGAATAGGAATAGGGAAACATAAGACATTGATTTTATTGGATGGTTTTTTTCCTACCGAGTCTGAGCTAATGTTTCTTTTCCTTTGAAGCATGGCGGATATCAATCAATCAAGTACTGGAATATGATTATATGCCTATAAACTGATGGAAATATGCCCTAGAGGCAATAATAAAGTTGTTATTCTTATATTTTCTTATTCATGATAAAGGTTTATTATTGACGCTAAATTGTATTGATCGGAAACTTAGATAAATGTGTGGATACATAAACAAATACCGTGTCCCTAGTGAGCCTCTACTAGACTAGCTCGTTGATCAAAGATGGTTAAGGTTTCCTAACCATAGATATGTTGAAAGTGCAAGTATCCCTGGGTGGTTTTGGTAATTCCTAACAACATATAGCTCATTGAACTAATGCTATTTCAAGATGATCATTTCAGAAAATTCAATGATTGGCATGGCATGGATTAGGAATATGGACCCCTCAACATGCTAAGGACACATATTGGCTCAAGCTCAAGACTCTACATTTTCATTTTAGTGATCCAAGATCACATTGAGTCCATAGGAAAACCCAATACTATTAAAAGGGGATGAGGTGTTGCTTAATGGCTTGCTTGCTCAAAATGCTTAGCGATATGCTCCAAAAGCCCTCAACCACTTTCTCATATCCACATATGTCCCAAACCAAAAGTCAAACTCGACCCTACCGATTTGATCTATCCGGCGCCACCGAGTTCACTTGACATAGCCATAGCCAGAAACCCTAGTCACTTCGGTCTCACCGATAGGGATCTCGGTCTCACCGAGATGGGATTGCAAACTCTCTGTTTCCCTTCGTAACGTTTCGGTCCAACCGAGATGAGCGATCGGTCCCACCGAGTTCGCAATGCAAACTCTCTGTTTCCCTTTCGTAACGTTTTGGTCTCACCAAAATGAGCGATTCGGTCCCACAGAGTTTGCCTGACCAACTCTCTGTTTGCCTATTACAGAAATCGGTCCTACCGAGTTTATGTGATCGGTCTCACCGAGATTACGTTAAGCCCTAACCCTAAGGAAATCGGTCTCACCGAGTTGACATGTCGGTCCCACCGAAAAGCCTAACGTTCCCGTTTTGAACTAAATCGGTCTGACCGAGTTTCATGATTCGGTCCCATCGAGTTTGGTAAATTGTGTGTAACGGTTAGATTTTGTGTGGAGGCTATATATACCCCTCCACCCACTCTTCATTCATGAAGAGAGCCATCAGAACGTGCCTACACTTCCATCATACATTTTCTGAGAGAGAACCACCTACTCATGTGTTGAGACCAAGATATTCCATTCCAACCACATGAATCTTGATCTCTAGCCTTCCCCAAGTTGCTTTCCACTCAAATCTTCTTCCCACCAAATCCAAATCCGTGAAAGAGAGTTGAGTGTTGGGGAGACTATCATTTGAAGCACAAGAGCAAGGAGTTCATCATTAACACACCATCTATTACCTTTTGGAGAGTGGTGTCTCCTACATTGGTTAGGTGTCACTTGGGAGCCTCCGTCAAGATTGTGGAGTTGAACCAAGGAGTTTGTACGGGCAAGGAGATCGCCTACTTCGTGAAGATCTACCCTAGTGAGGCAAGTCCTTCGTGGGCGATGGCCATGGTGGGATAGACAAGGTTGCTTCTTCGTGGACCCTTCGTGGGTGGAGCCCTCCGTGGACTCGCGCAGCCGTTACCCTTCGTGGGTTGAAGTCTCCATCAACGTGGATGTACGATAACACCACCTATCGGAACCACGAAAAAAATCTCCGCATCTACATTGCGTTTGCTTCCTCCAAACTCCTCCCTTTACCTTCATGTGCAATGTTTTACATTCCGCTGCTATACTCTTAGACTTGCATGTGTAGGTTGATTGCTTGACTTGTGCTAAGTTGCTAAAATCTGCCAAGACTTAAAATTGGGAAAAGGATAGATTTTTATTTGGTCAAGTAGTCTAATCACCCCCCTCTAGACATACTTTCGATCCTACAAGTGGTATCAGAGCTTTGGTTTCCATTTGCCTTGATTTCCATAGCTGTTGGTGATCATAGCCTTGGTTTCACAACCTAGGAGAGTATGGCGTCTAGCGAGGGAAATTACCACCGTAGAGGTCCTTACTTTGATAGCGAGACAACTCTAGCGATGAAAACTATGATGCAATAGATATTAATCATGCTAATCAAGATAAAACGAATGATGATGATCAGAAGAAGATTGAGCGTCTAACTAAAGAACTAAACACTCTTAAGTTAGCTCATGAAACTACCTTGGAAGATCATCGAGAACTTTTAAAGACTCGTGAGAAGCTACGCTTTGAAAAGCTCAACCTTGAGGAAGAGCATGGGTTCTTAAAAGCAATCAATGATGATCTTCGCAAGAAAAGTTCTTTTTACATTGCCAAGCATTTACTCTTGCTACTTACATGCCACAAGTTAAGTCTAGCAACAAGAGTAAGAAAGATTCTTCTTCTAGTAGTAACAATAATCATGTTAAATCCAATGTTGTTGCTTCTAGTAGTTCTCTTGATTCCACTAATGATTCTCTTAGCCAAGTTACACTTGAGCAAGAAAATAGCTTGTTGAAGGGAATTATAGAGAAAGGTGTTTACAAGAGCCTTGCCGGGAGTAAGCAATTTGAGGAAATTGTACACAAGCAAGGGAGGCACCGGAAGAATCAAGGTATTGGTTTTGAACGAAAGTCCAATGCCAATGGAGTTGAGTGGGAAGAAGATCAATACCCCAAGATGAAGTTTGTTCCTCAACAAGAGAAGTATGATCCTACTTCCTTCCAAGGGACACAAGACCACAAGCAAAAAGTCAAGGACAAGCTTCAAGAGGAGATTGATGCATTTGAAGAAGCTCCTAAGGCCTTGGTCAAGTGGGTTCCCAAGACTACATCAAGTTCTACTTCATCAAGTATGACTACAACTCCAAGGATTCCCATCAAGATGATGTGGATCCCGAAGAAGAAGAACTAGAGAGTTCTTGAGGGTGACTCCGCCTACATGCTTCACTCATATCATGTTGGCAAGGACAAGTGCAAAAAACTTCCACATCTTGCACTAGTTCAAGGAGTCACAAACCCTCTTGTTGGTAAGACAAGGGACAAGGTAACCTAATGCTTTCATGGACATCATCTTGTGTGAACATCACTCTATGTCTATGGATATCCTTGTTTGTTCCTTGTGGGACTAACCCGTGTAGGTATTGAAAGTGCAACTCACTCCAATGGATTGCTCCAGATGATCTACATCAACATTGAGCATTGTGACGCCCGGATAATTAAGCTACAGTAACTTTCTACTAATGATGCCACGTCAACCCGTTTACTATTGATAAACTCTCGATAGTTCAGAACCGATCCAAATTCAAATTTGAATTAAAGTCAAACAATAAAAGTTTTCAATTCTCAAAACTAAAATGTTCATATTGTGACAATTAAATCATCGATAGTATTGGTGGAGAAACAACATTTTTATAAAATAATTAATTACTCTAAAGTGATTAGAACTGTAGCAAAACAATTAAGTAAATACCTTTTTCGATTAATAAAATTCTAAACTAATTTATTTCGGGGTAAAACATTTATGGCAGTGGGTGGTTCTCAAACATCAATTTAGGAGTTGTTATCATTTTTTTCTAAGCTAAAAACAATGTGTATCTAAAATAAAACAGAACAGAAAAATAAAGAAAAAGAAGAAAAGGAAAAAAAAGGAAAAGCCCCCCCCCCGCTGGGCCTCGGCCCAGCTGGCCACTGGGCCACCAGGCCAACCCCAGGCCGGCCCACCCCCTGCCTACTAACCCACTCCCCCTCCCACCGTAACCCTAACCGAACCAACCCACTCCCCCCTCACTCCCTCGTCTCTCCCTCCCCCCCCGATCCAGATCGGATCGGGGCTGCCCCCGTGGCCATCGCCCGGTGCCGCCTCGCCGGCCCCCGCCCTCGTCCTCGCGCCCCCGTCCCCTCTCCCTCGGCGACTCCCCTCGCCGCGCAGACCACGACCGCGCCCTCGACGCCCGACGCCGCCCCGTCGCTCGAAGCCGGAGCCACCACGCCGGCCCAGCTCCGACACCGTCGCCCTGGACATCCCAGCCGGACTGCGTCGTCCTCACCCCCGCCGCGCCGGACTGCCCCATCCCCGCCTCTCCTTCGTCGGTCCTCCCCGCGCCTCACCGCCCCTCGTCTCTGCAATGCCGGTGAGGCCACGGCCTCCCTCTCCTCGCACTCCCCCTCCCCGTTTCGACGTCTCCGTGCCCGCCGCCCCGCATCGGCGCCTCCCCTGCTCTCCCTCGCGTGGGATCCCACGCCGCGCCTAACCGCGCGCCCGCGCCTGGGCCGGCACCCCGCTGGCGCCCCGTGCCGCACCTCGCGTCGGCGAGCCCGCCCCGGCTCCCCTGCAGTTGCTCGCTACGGCCGTCGCCTTCGTCCCGCACGCGCCGCTCCGTCCCTGGCCTCGTCGCCAAGTGCCTCCCCCTGCCACCACCAGCTCCAGCCGCGCCCCCTTGCGCCCGCTCCGCCCAGCCGGTTCGCGACCACCCCTCCTCCGTCTCCCCTGGTCCTGGCCGCCGGCGAGCGCCGTGGGTGCCCAGCGCCCCTCGGGCATGCGCTCGTTCGGGCTATGCCCGTTAACCAGCGCGCCCGTTCCAGTGGCCCATTGGCCACTGACAGCCGGGGCCCGGAACCCTGAGAACGTTTATAAAAAAAGAAATAAAAAATATAAATAATAATAATAATAAAAATAATTAATTAACTAACTTAATTAATTTTGATTAATTAAACTAAACAACCAATTAAGCTAATTAAACATTAGTTACCTAATTAACCTAATTAGCTAATTAAGTAGCCAATGACAGTGGGGCCCACCCCTAATTAATCCTGATTAGGTTAATTAATATGTTTACTTAAAATGTGTCACTGACCAGTGGGACCCACTGGTCAGGTCGACCAGTCAACCCTTGTTGACTGCTGACGTCTGCATGACATCATGCTAATGTCATAAATCCAGTTTCGAATTAAATTAATTCTGTTAATTCTAAAAATTATTTTAAACTTTGAAAATTAATATAAAATAAACCGTACCTCGGATGAAAATACTTTGTACATGAAAGTTGCTCAGAACGACGAGACGAATCCAGATACGCAGCCCGTTCGTCCGCCACACACCCCTAGCATATCGAACACGCAACTTTCCCCCTCCGGTTCATCTGTCCGAAAACGCGAAACACCGGGAATACTTTCCCGGATGTTTCCCCTCTTCGCCAGTATCGCCTAGTACTACGTTAGGTCACCCTAGCACCGCGTATTGTCATGTTATGCTTTGTGATGCTTTGATTGCTCTGTTATTTATTGTGTTCCCCCTCTGTTACTTCTTTCCGGTAGACTCCGAGACTGCTGCTGGTACCCTTGTGATCGACTACATCGACGACGAACCCTTCTTGCTAGAGCAACCAGGCAAGCCCCCCCCCCTTGATCACCAGATATCGCCTATTCTTCTCTATACTGCTTGCATTAGAGTAGTATAGCATGTTACTGCTTTCGGTTAATCCTATTCTGTTGCATAGCCTCTCATTGTTGCTACAGTTGTTACCCTTACCTGCTATCCTACTGCTTAGTATAGGATGCTAGTGTTCCATCAGTGGCCCTACACTCTTGTCTGTCTGCCATGCTATACTACTGGGCCGTGATTACTTCGGGAGGTGATCACGGGTATATACTATATACTTTATATACATGACACATGTGGTGACTAAAGTCGGGTCAGCTCGTTGAGTACCCGTAAGTGATTCTGATGAGGGGGCTGAAAGGACAGGTGGCTCCATCCCGGTAGAGGTGGGCCTGGGTTCCTGACGGCCCCCGACTGTTACTTTGTGGCGGAGCGACAGGGCGGGTTGAGACCACCTAGGAGAGAGGTGGGCCTGGCCCTGGTCGGCGTTCGCGGATACTTAACACGCTTAACGAGATCTTGGTATTTGATCTGAGTCTGGCCATTTGGTCTATACGCACTAACCAACTACGCGGGAACAGTTATGGGCACTCGACGTCGTGGTATTAGCCGAAGCCTTCGTGACGTCAGCGACTGAGTGGCGCGCGCCGGATTGGACTGGAACGCCTGCTAGGCTAGGTCTGCTTCCGGCCGCGTTCGCAACGTGCAGGTGTGCAATGGGCGATGGGCCCAGACCCCTGCGCCATAGGATTTAGACCAGCGTGCTGACCTCTCTGTTGTGCCTAGGTGGGGCTGCGACGTGTTGATCTTCCGCGGCCGGGCATGACCCAGAAAAGTGTGTCCGGCCAAATGGGATCGAGCGTGTTGGGTTATGTGGTGCACCCCTGCAGGGAAGTTTATCTATTCGAATAGCCGCGTCCCTCGGTAAAAGGACGACCCGGAGTTGTACCTTGACCTTATGACAACTAGAACTGGATACTTAATAAAACACACCCTTCCAAGTGCCAGATATAACCCGGTGATCGCTCTCTAACAGGGCGACGAGGAGGGGATCGCCGGGTAGGATTATGCTATACGATGCTACTTGGTGAACTTACCATCTACTCTCTTCTACATGCTGAAAGATGGAGGTGGCCAGAAGCGTAGTATTCAACAGGATTAGCTATCCCCCTCTTATTCTGGCATTCTGCAGTTCATTCCACTGATATGGCCCTTTACACATATACCCATGCATATGTAATGTAGCTCCTTGCTTGCGAGTACTTTGGATGAGTACTCACAGTTGCTTTTCTCCCTCTTTTCCCCCTTTCCCTTCTACCTGGTTGTCGCAACCAGATGCTGGAGTCCAGGAGCTAGAGATCCCGAGGATGATTCTACATGGAGTTCGGCTTCGAGGAGTAGTTTGGAGGTTCCAGGCAGGAGGCCTTGCCTTTTCGATCGTTGCTACTTTTGTGCTAGCCTTCTTAAGGCAGACTTGTTTAACTTATGTCTGTACTCAGATATTGTTGCTTCCGCTGACTCGTCTATGATCGAGCACTTGTATTCGATCCCTCGAGGCCCCTGGCTTGTATTATGATGCTTGTATGACTTATTTATGTTGTAGAGTTGTGTTGTGATATCTTCCCATGAGTCCCTGATCTTGATCGTACACATTTGCGTGCATGATTAGTGTACGGTCAAATCGGGGGCGTCACAAGCATCCACATCTTCAACATCTACATGAAGTCATCATCGACGCAAACCAAGGTTAGTTCATCCCTCTTAGGGGGGATATCACATCTAGGGGGAGCTTTACTCAAATCAATTGAGCTAAAGCAACTCTAATGGTGTGAACACAACAATGCTTTATGTAAAAGTGGTAACCCCACTTGTGCTTAAACGATGAGTATGACCTATGATCAAATGTTCTCATTTGACTCTAAGTCAATGTACTCATATATAGATGACCTGGCCATCACCAATTGCTTGATAGATGCTAGAGTGTTTGTGCATGCTTTGCCACATATTTCATTTGCCATCTTAGTGTGTGAGCATGTTGATTGCATATTTTACTCATTCGAGGACGTCCATTTGTTGCTTTGATTGTTTGGTTTTTCTCTTTTGCCAAATGGATGGATAAGAATGCCTAAGAACTTCCTCTAGTTATCTATGCTTTTCTCGTCTCAAACTCTTTTCATGCTACATCACAAAGTTTGATCAAGTCAGATTCGAACCACTCTGTATGAGGAGCACTCGGAGTCCCCGATTCGTCATAGACTTAAACTTCCAAAACCTCTCTGTGCATTTCAGTTTGACCGATCCATCCACTTCGGTCACACCGAGTTCACTGAGTTGATCTAGGTTTTCAATCTCGGTGCAAACGATTAGAACTTTTCGGTCACACCGAGTTGTAGTAACCGCTTGCGATTCTGCATCTTGGTGCCACCGAGTTATTCCACTCGGTCACACCGACAGGGTCAGGATATATATACCAACGGGTGAGATTTTTGAAATTTCTTCAAAATCTCTCAGCCCGCGCGTGTCTTGCTCTGCCGCCTCGGGTCTCCGGATCATCTTCTCATCGCCAGCGACCTCCCGCCGCTGGTTTCCATCGCCGTCAATGGATTTCAACGCCGCCGTTGCCGCCGTAGCGAACTTAGCGTCGAACTAGGGTATGAGTTCGACCTTTTGTGCTAATTCCTTACTCTGATTCTTAGCACAATACAATGCCATGTTCTTTACCACGTATGAGATCAATCTATCCAGAGAAAACATCCCTTAGATTAGGTTTGATTTGAAAATTTAGGGTTAGGTTTCCGCTGAACTCATCTCGGACCGACCGAGTTGTAGAAATCGGTCTCACCGATTTGGCTTAGGCCATTGCACTTGCACTTTTCAGTCTGACCGAAAGTTGCAAATCGGTGTGACCAAGTTCAACTCTCTGTGAAACCCTAGCAAACTCGGAGTCACCGAACTGTGACTCGGTCTGACCGATTTCACTAGTTTAGACTCCAACAGTTGCTTCGGTGTCACCGAGTTTAACAAATCGGTAGCTCCGAAATGCTTTTTGTGGAAAACTAAAACTAAGTTTTTGACTCATCTGTTTTGCAAAAACTCTGTGTGATACTTATCCACTCTATCTCATCTATATCTATTCACATGGTCTGCTCTCAGTTTGCTTTGCTAGTATGTCTGACCAGAGTGATAGCCAGAACAAATCAGAAGAGCAAGTGAACATGAGTGAGGGCACTGGTCCCTCTAGCAGCTATGATGAGGGCAGCAGGAGCACTCCAAGAAATTTGCCCAAGGCAGCTACAAGAACTAGGAAGAAGAGAAACTCAGACTCAGAGGATGAGGACTATGTGGCTACTGAGGAGGAAGTGAGCTCCAAGAAGAAAGTGTTGAAGAAAGAATATGGAACTGCTGCTGCAACAAAGCCTGGTTTGCACAAGAAGGCACCTGCCAAGAGAGTTCCTACGTCTAAGGCCAGAGCTTCCACTCGGGAACCTTCCAAATCAACTGGAGGAGAGGCTACTGGTGAGGGCAAGAAGAAGGAGAGAAAGAAAGGAAGATGGTGCAAGAAGGTGGATCCAATGGCAGAATTTGAAAAGCACTCATCTGATGAATGAGGAAGATCCCACATCTGCGCAAGCACAAGAAAAGAGAGAGAAGACAAAGGCTGAGAAGGCTGCAAAGATGCCAAGTGTTGAGGAGGCATCTCAAGTGTTTCTAAAGTCAAAACAAGATCAGCTTGCTTATCTGATTCAAGCAACTTTGAGGATTGAGAAGGGCTTGGCCACCCTGACTCAAAATCAGGAGAGCTTGGAGAGGATCATTGAGACAAAATTCTATGATCTTGATCTAAAAGTGACTGAGATGCAGATAGTTGTTCAGCAGCTCCAGGAGGAATCAGAGGAGAGGAAAGGGCAGGCTACCACAGATTCCTTTCAGAGAGTATCTAGAGGTCAGAGGTCTGCTGCAGTGCCCATGACTGACACTAGAGCTACTACATCAGCACCAGCAGCTACAGCTTCAGTGCCACCTCCAGTTGCAACTCCACCAGCTCCAACAACTTCTACAGATGCTTTCGTCCTTGTAGTCCTCTCAACACCACCTCCCGAAGATCAAGCATAGAGAGACGCATAGCACTATGCATTTTCAAACGTTTTGGTAACTTGTTGCCTAAGGGGGAGAAATGTATGGATCATAGGCTTCGAGAGAGCGTGTTTTGCTTCTTTGGTCTCTTGCTATTTGATTGATAATTTTGTGTTGTGTGTGCTTTTTTAATACTCTTTATGTCTGTGTGTGAGATACTTGTATGATCATGTGTTTGATCATATCCTACTTTAATGCTTGCTTGGATGATATTATTTATATCTCTCATATATGATCATTCACTTTGCTTGGTGATGAGTGCATGTTTTTAATTTCTATCATTTTGAGCGCTCCACCAAGATGTATGTGACATGGAAGAGTAACCCATGATCCTAATCGATTGTGCATTTGCATTCAAAAGCAAATTTTAAATAATGCACAAATTTAGGGGGAGCTCTTACTTATCACATACTTCTCAAAGCGACGATGTATTTTAAATCTTATTATCATTTGTCGAAGCTTTGATCTATATGTTGTCATCAATTACCAAAAAGGGGGAGATTGAAAATGCAACTATCCCTGGGTGGTTTTGGTAATTCCTAACAACATATAGCTCATTGAACTAATGCTATTTCAAGATGGTCATTTCAGAAAGTTCAATGATTGGCATGGCATGGATTAGGAATGTGGACCCCTCAAAATGCTAAGGACACATATTGGCTCAAGCTCAAGACTCTACATTTTCATTTTAGTGATCCAAGATCACATTGAGTCCATAGGAAAACCCAATACTATTAAAAGGGGATGAGGTGTTGCTTAATGGCTTGCTTGCTCAAAATGCTTAGTGATATGCTCCAAAAACCCTCAACCACTTTCTCATATCCACATATGTCCCAAACCAAAAGTCAAACTCGGCCCTACCGATTTGATCTATCCGGCGCCACCGAGTTCACTTGACATAGCCATAGCCAGAAACCCTAGTCACTTCGGTCTCACCGATAGGTATCTCGGTCTCACCGAGATGGGATTGCAAACTCTCTGTTTCCCTTCGTAACGTTTCGGTCCAACCGAGATGAGCGACCGGTCCCACCAAGTTCGCAATGCAAACTCTCTGTTTCCCTTTCGTAACGTTTTGGTCTCACCAAAATGGGCGATTCGGTCCCACCGAGTTTGCCTGACCAACTCTCTGTTTGCCTATTACAGAAATCGGTCCTACCGAGTTTATGTGATCGGTCTCACCGAGATTACGTTAAGCCCTAACCCTAAGGAAATTGGTCTCACCGAGTTGACATGTCGGTCCCACCGAAAAGCCTAACGTTCACATTTTGAACTAAATCGGTCTGACCGAGTTTCATGATTCGGTCCCACCGAGTTTGGTAAATTGTGTGTAACAGTTAGATTTTGTGTGTAGGCTATATATACCCCTCCACCCACTCTTCATTCGTGGAGAGAGCCATCAGAACGTGCCTACACTTCCATCATACATTTTCTGAGAGAGAACCACCTACTCATGTGTTGAGACCAAGATATTCCATTCCAACCACATGAATCTTGATCTCTAGCCTTCCCCAAGTTGCTTTCCACTCAAATCTTCTTTCCACCAAATCCAATCCGTGAGAGAGATTTGAGTGTTGGGGAGACTTATCATTTGAAGCACAAGAGCAAGGAGTTCATCATCAACACACCATATATTACCTTTTGGAGAGTGGTGTCTCCTAGATTGGTTAGGTGTCACTTGGGGGCCTCCGTCAAGATTGTGGAGTTGAACCAAGGAGTTTGTACGGGCAAGGAGACCGCCTACTTCGTGAAGATCTACCCTAGTGAGGCAAGTCCTTCGTGGGCGATGGCCATGGTGGGATAGACAAGGTTGCTTCTTCGTGGACCCTTCGTGGGTGGAGCCCTCCGTGGACTCGCGCAGCCGTTACCCTTCGTGGGTTGAAGTCTCCATCAACGTGGATGTACGATAACACCACCTATCGGAACCACGGAAAAAATCTCCGCGTCTACATTGTGTTTGCTCCCTCCAAACTCCTCCCTTTACCTTCATGTGCAATATTTTACATTCCGCTGCTATACTCTTAAACTTGCATGTGTAGGTTGATTGCTTGACTTGTCCTAAGTTGCTAAAATTTGCCAAGACATAAAATTGGGAAAAGGATAGATTTTTATTTGGTCAAGTAATCTAATCACCCCCCTCTAGACATACTTTCGATCCTACATATGTGTTGTCACTTGATAACGGGATCACATCATTAGGAGAATGATGTGATGGACAAGTCTATTCTGTTAGCTTAGCATATGATCGTTTAGTTTATTGCTATTGCTTTCTGAATGTCAAATACATATTCCTTCGACTATGAGATCATGCAACTCCCGGATACCGAAGGAATACCTTGTGTGCTATCAAACATAACAACGTAACTGGGTGATCATAAAGATGCTCTACAGGTATCTCCGTAGGTGTCTGTTGAGTTGGCATGGATCGAGATTAGGATTTGTCACTCCGAGTATCGGAGAGGTATGTCCGGGCCCTCTCGGTAATACACATCACAAGAAGCTTGCAAGCAAAGTGACTAAGGAGTTAGTTATGAGATGATGTATTACTAAACAAGTAAAGAGACTTGCCGGTAACGAGATTGAACTAGGTATGAAGATACCGACGATCGAATATCGGGCAAGTAACATATCGATAGACAAAGGGAATTACGTATGTTGTCATAAGGTTCGACCAATAAAGATCTTCGTAGAATATGTAGGAACCAATATGAGCATCCAGGTTCCGCTATTTTTTATTGACCGGAGAGGTGTCTCGGTCATGTCTACATAGTTCTCGAACCCGTAGGGTCCGCACGCTTAACGTTCGTTGACGATATAGTGTTATATGAGTTATGTGATTTGGTGACCGAATATTGTTCGGAGTCCCGGATGAGATCACAGACATGACTATGAGCTCCGGAATGGTCCAGAGGTAAAGATTGATATATAGGACGATAATATTTGGACACCGGAAGAGTTTCGGGAGGTACCGGGTAGTCATCAGATCACCGGAAGGGGTTCCGGGAAGCCTCGGGAGGCTATATGGGCTTAATGGGCCAAAGGGGGAACACACCAGCCCACAAGGGGCTGGTGCGCCCCTCTCCCTGGCCGCCAGCCCCAGGGGAAGGAAAGGGGGAGGGTTGGCCCCTCCTGCCTTTCCCTCCTCATGAAAGAAAGGAAAGGGGGGGGCGCCACCTCCCCCTGCCTTCCTCCCGCGCACAAACAAGGAAAGAGGGGGCGGCCAAGGGCAGGAGCCCAAGGGGGATTCGGCCACCATTGGGGCGCCTCCTGGCTGCCTCCCCTCTCACCCCACCTATATATATGTGGGAGGGGCCACCACACAAGGCCACGACAATCCCTTAGCCGTGTGCGGCGCCCCTCTCCAAAGTTTCGTCCCTCGGTCATATTTTCGGAGTGCTTAGGCGAAGCCCTGCAGAGATAGCGCATCACCACCATCATCACCACACCGTCATGCTGCCGGAACTCATCTACTGCTTCGCCCGTCTTGCTGGATCAAGAAGACAAGGACGTCCCCGAGTTGAACGTGTGCTGAACGCGAAGGTGTCGTACGTTCGGTACTTGATCGGTTGGATCGCGAAGAAGTTCGACTACATCAACCACATTAATAAACGCTTCCGCTTATGGTCTACGAGGGTACGTAGACACACTCTCCCCTCTCATAGCTATGCATCTCCATGGATAGATCTTGCGTGTGCGTAGAAATATTTTTGTTTTCCATGCAACGTTCCCCAACATAAACAATGAGCTCATGAACCATAGGGCTTCATATCATGTAGAATTCCTATGAAACAAAACATATTTTTGCCCTTTTGGATTTACGGAGAAGAAAGGGGCTGACCCTTGTCGCCTAACCCTAGGTGGCACATGCGGCGATCCAATGCACCGCTGCCTTCGGCCCTCTTCCTCTACTAGGCATATGTGGTGGTGGTCGCTCGACGGTGGCTTCTCTTGTGCGCTAGCTCGTGCTACCTCTGGTGTGTGGGCAACGGGTCCCCGATCGGCGACTAATGCAGTGGCGGTGACTGGCTCCCAGTCGAGTGGCGACGGAGGCTCCCAGTCTCGCGGAGACATGCTCCTCCTAGTAGAGGGGTACCTCCTCCACTGGAAGTGGTGGTCGACTGCTAGTTGTTGATGGCAGGTGCAGATCGATGACGCGACCTCCTCCCATGGCGGTGGTTGCATGCTGTGACCATTGATGCCGGTGAAGACGGATCTGGACTTCCCTGATCTGGCTTTCGACGGTTGGTAGAGGCTCGGTGCAGGGGGCGTGGTCGGTGGTGGCACCGGAGATGTGCCAGCAAGGACGGCAACTTGAAGAGGTGTAATGGTGCATTGGAGATGGTGTTGCTACAACATGGCGTGCCTTGGCGCCTTTGGCACTGTCACACTCTACCATGTTGTCTTTGGAATACATGCACACAAGAAGTTGTCGACAACTTTTGGTTCTCCGCGATGTGCATAAGCTTTTGTTCGTGGGGTATGGCCTAGCTTGCGTTAAAATGTCCACGTTAGGGTTAAGCACGTGAGTGAGTGTCTTTGGGCAGTATGGCATGAAACGGTTTGGATTTCAATTTCCCGTGGCCATGGCATGTGGGTGTGCCCCTCCAGGCATCATTGTCTTCTTAGGCAAGTGGTGGCTGGCTGGCTGCAATACACAACAAGTACAATTTGTTCGTTCTCTCCTCAGTATTGGGGGTGAGTATCTTAGGTCTGACCTTAGATAGTTGCACCTGGCAACGTCGATGTTTCCACGTCGTGTCCTTGTTGAAAGCATTGCATTGGAGATTCCTTGGCCATGCGCTCTAGGGTGAAGACCTAAGATCTGACCTCTAGTGGTTCGATCCAACTCTGATGGTGCTTATGTGCCGCTCCCTTCCTAAAGGCATTACTTTTGGAGAACCTTTCCCGTAGTCCCTCCGTTGTCAACGGCAATTAATGTTGCTGTCGCTTGCATGTTGTGTGTCTTTGACGCATCGGCTCTCTCTTTTAATCTTTTTGATTGTGTGTGCCCTTTATGTCTGGACTAGTTTTGACATCGGTATAATCAATATAATCTTGATATCAATATATTGCCCTTTGTCAAAAATGTGGAATCCCCAGAAAAACGCATATACACCAAAAGAGGCCAGAAAGGACGTGAAGTTTTTGCAATCGAGCTCGGGTGAACAGTAAAATAAAAAATATTTAAAAAATGTTTAATTTTTTTTGTATTTTTAGGCAGCTTTGACAAATGTTCTAAGAGCTTGCAAAGTTTCATCATGAAATCACATTTTTTGAAGTCGTGGCCAAAAAAAATTGATACTCTGAAATGCTACTTTGGAAAGCACTTTGAAGCATTTTTTTTGCCACGACTTCCACAAATGTGATTTACCGAAAAAGGCTTTCGCCCCGCTTTATAAATAAAGCAAACCGCCACAGAGCACACATACGTGGACTAGTTCAAACACACGCACTCAAGTCTCACACACAAGTACGAAGGTTCTGCTAAGGGCACAGCTCAACAAGCACAAATGTGATTTCACGATGAAAATTTACAAGCTCTTATAATATTTGTCAAAGTTTTTCATATGAAAAATTCAGATTTTTTTAAAACATTTTAAAAATGGTTTTTGAGTCACTGTTCATCCTGATCTCATTTGAGCTCTGGTGTAGAAAGGGACTTTGGCCTTTGCTGAACATACATCACCTTGGGAGTCAAGCTCCTTGTAGGACCGGCTTCTTACAAAACTATAGTTTCTAAAAATAACTAAGAGTGGAGACAGGGCTCCACCTCCACCATGGGAGTGAGTAGCTAGCCCTTCCAGAATCACAGAGGCCAGCCAGTGGCTTTGTTTCTAGAGCATCAACCTCGACCACAAGCCAGCATGATTGTTTGCCCCGCCAAGAGCCCAGGCGATATTTTATGGAGGTGTACTGCTTTGTGCAGCGTGGACTTTGTTGCTTCGAAGCATGCACGGACACGCACGGGGCGATCGGGAATGAGTGTTGCTTACTACTACTCTCAACTACGAGTAGCATCGAGACAGTTGATTACTACTACTACTACTGTTTTTAGAATATTTAGAAGCAGATCACAGGTACGTACTTGTATGCCATTCCATCCACAAGAAAGCCATTTCCAGCTGCATTGACGTGTAACAAACAATACAGAGGGGTCGCTCTCCCGGGGGCCTCCTTTTGGCCCTTTGCCGCGAGCGATCGATCCATTGATTATTCGGCCTAGCTGCCAGCCTGCTTTCAGGCGGGCAGCCTATCTTACATCCCAATCAGGGCCTGTCAGTCTGCTGTCTTCTCTCCTCCTCCTATACTAGTATAGGTGTTGCCAAAAAAATAAAAATCTGAAGGAAAAAAGGATAAAAAATGGTTGGTTTTACAGTTCGGCGCCACTTCTTTGTGGCGCCGGATCTCCCTAGCTGAGAATGCCTACGTGTGTGTGTTTTTGAAGAGTGGGATTTTTCTTGGTCTTGTCTCGCCCAGCCGTCATGGTCCTGGCTGAAGAATCTGTACAAAGGACTTTGACGGCCCGTGCTCTCTCCGATCGGCCTCCGCCAGCCCGCTCCCGCTCCCGCCGCGGCGCCCACGGCTACAAGTGTCCCCTCCGACGGCGACCGGCACGGACACGGACGGAGCCGATCCAGCTCGCTCGCATGTGCCACGCCGTCGCCTCTATCGCGCTGTTGATTTCCCTTTGGGAACGAGGAGGAGGCGATGGATGGATGGATGGATGGATGGCTCAGGCTTTGTTCTTGTCGTCCTTGCGGGTGAAGGTCATGGGGAGGCCGTTGATGGGGAGGGCGAAGGGGCCGAACTGGACGCCGCTCTCGGACTTGGAGGTGGACCATCTGTACTTGGTGGCGAGGTGGTGGCAGAGGACGAGCATCTCCAGCTTGGCCAGCTCGTTGCCGGGGCACGAGTGGGTCCCGTTCCCGAACGGCATGAACGTGTTGGGCTTGGGGGCCACCTGCAGTCAGCAACCAAAACGTATAATCAGATAATGATCAATCGAATCGAAGCAGACTCGTCAAACAGAGGGCTGTGATGATGCTGACCTCGAATCGTGAAGGATCGAACTTTTCAGGGGAGGGGAAGTGGTCGGGGTTGTGGTGGATGTTCCGGAACAGGGGAAGCACTTTCCAGCCCTTGGGAATCAGGTACCCTGCACGCACAGAGGAGAGCAAGTCGAGGTGAGTTGCGAGTTTGAGTTGGTCTATTTCGTTCGTTCGGTTAGGAGCGCGTCCTTTCCGAGCCAGTTCATGCGCAGGCAGGCAGGCAGCTCACTGCTGTACTCCGAGAGGGACAGCGGAGTACAGCACTGCGCTGCCACAAACGACCAAAGCGATTGATGTCTCTGCTCTGCTCACCTTGGTACTCCACGTCCTCCACGGCCTCCCTGAAGGTGAAGGAGAGGATGGACGCCACCCGCATCGTCTCCTGGATCACCCGGCCCGTCATCCGCATCCGCCGCGTGTCGGCCCACGACAGTGGCTCGCCGGACAACGCCTTCTCCCTCGCGATCTCAGCGTGCTCTTCCTGTTAATTGTACGACGCACGGGTCAGCCACTGCTTTTCGATCGGGTACCAAGCGGGTCAGCTGGTTGATGGCGACTTACGGTGACGGCTTTGAGGACGGCGGGGTTGTCGCCGAGGAACTTGACCATCCACGTGAGCACGCTGGCGGTGGTGTCGCGCGCGGCGAAGATGACGCCGATGGCGTTGTCGGCGATCTGGTCGTCGGTGAGCGCCTCGCGGCCGTCCATGAAGGAGCCCAGGAGGTCGCTCCCGCGCTCGCGCTCGCGCCGGGCCGAGATGATGTGGGCCACAATGGCGCCCAGCCGCTTTCGGGCCTTCATGGCCTTGTGGAACAGCGTGCCCGGCAGGTTCACCGGCATCGAGTTGTACCCCTTCTCCAGCGTCAGGTAGCACTGCTTCAGCTCCTCGATGTACTGCATCTCCTCCTCGCCGAAGATGGACAGCAATGCCACATTCAGAGCGTACTGCGCCACGACACCAAGAGAAGGATCAGCCTCGAGCTCCAATCATTTAGCAGTAGAGCAGAGCAGAGGAAAGCAGAGCAAGCGGGAATGGAAGAGGAAGAAGAAGAAGCACTCACAGTCTTCATCTCTTGGAAGGTGTTGACTTGCAGGTCTTCCCAGGAGCCGAGGGAGCGGAGGGCGATAGCCTCGATGGCAGGGACGGAACCGCGGATGGCCTCGGGAGAGAAGGCGCGTGAGACGAGACGGCGGAGGTGGGCATGGTAGTCCCCCTGCTGGAAGAAGATGGCCTGGGGGCCCAGCATCCGCTCCTTGCTGGCCGGGAAGGTAGGCTTGAAGAGGTGCGCCTGAGTGACGAGCACGAACTTGGCGGCCTCCGGGCTGGACACCATGACGCAGGGGCACCCGAGGATGTGCGTCTTGAAGATGGGCCCGTACTTGTTCCGCTTCCTGGCGAAGAAGACGTTGGGGTTCTTGGAGGAGTAGAGCTGCGTGGTCTCGCCCACGTACGGCCACCCCATCGACCCCGGCGGCAGCGGCAGGCTGGTGCCGCCCTTTTTGCCGCCGCCGCCCGACGACGCCCGCCCGGCGGCGCCCTTCCTGGCGCGGACGGCGCACGCGAGGACGAGCGGCACGAGCAAGCAGAGGAAGAGGATGAAAGCAGCCATGTCAACGAAAGGCTTTCTTCGGTTCCGTTAGCTGCAAAGGAGGAGGCCGAAGGAGGAAGACGAGGAGGAGAGGAGAGGAGAGGAGACGGGTGGTGGTGGTTGCTGGGTGTGGAGAGAAATGCGAGGGGCGTGGCAGGTATTTATAGATTGGCGGTGAGGGAAATGCGAGCGTCGTTGGTCTCCGGCCCTAAAAATCTAACTAGGCGCTGCCTGCCACTGCTGCGTGTGAGGCTCACATCGAATTATTGCACAGTTTAATCGGGCAAGAGCTGGACCGAGCGAGCGACTAATCTAATCAATCAATTAGCCGATCCACGGAGCAGGAAGGAGCAGTCCAGTCCGGCTTTCCAGCGCGCGAGACGGAGATCGAAGCCCCAACAGCTCACCCCTCTCCCCTTCGCCCCTCCCTCCTCCCGTCTCAGTAGTAGCTCTCTTTGCTGCTCCCCTCTCCTATAATTCTGCTGTGTTTTGGCCGCACGCTTGCTTGAGTAGTTAGTTATTGTACACAGTACTCTTCTCTGATAATATCCCAGCCCCGTCCTCCTTACCTGGCCACTTCATCGTCACGTAGACGTAGCAGCAGCTCCGCTGGCCTCGAGATATTTCTATTGGCCTGCATATCTACTGATTGGGCCACTTCCTTTAGGCCTCCTTTCTAATGTGAGTCATTATCTACGTGATTCTTGTGGTAAACACTAAACACTGACCGGTTAAATCAGCCTTTGCGTAGAAATGCATGCGGAAAACGCTTGATTTGTTCCATGGTCGGAATGACAGGTGTTGAACTCATCTTTTGGTCCGTCGTCAGGGAAATGGTCGCGAGCATGCATGCAGCTCCCCGTCTTTAGTTTTTGTTTTTTGATTGACGAGATAAAACGACCTTATTGTTTTTCGATCTCCCTTTTGGAATTGGTGTTGAGCAAAATAATGGCCCGCTACGAGTAGTAGTAGGTTAGCATCCCAATCAGAAATTCAAAGAGCATGTGCGGTCAGATGAGTTGACCCTTGCACGGGACAGCTGTGAGGGCGCAGTTCGATCGACCCGATTTTGTGCAGCGTTCTGCGACCGTTTTTCTCCTTCCTTTTTCTTTATTCTTGATTTCGCCCCGTGTCAATCTCCTTGATTCTGAATAATACTGTGGGAATGCATGCCGGGGAGTAGTATAAATATAGTAGTCTAATGTGGAAATTGCTACTCGCAAATATCCCTCTCTTTCTTTCCTTGCCACGTGGTAGTAGAAGGTACCCCTCTTCTTCCTACGTACTCTTTTTCATGTTCTCCTCACGACTCATGGGAGCCATTCAAGGGACAAGTGTCGGGTCTCTATTGTTTGTGTCATTCTTAATCCTAGTACATAGCTTCTTTTCTACTATCAATGCTTAAATGGCTGTATATTGTATTGTCGAAAAGAGGATATATCAAAACATTGAGGCGTCTAGGGCAAACTCTCACAATCTAAATCTTCTGTCAGACCGATCTAGTGTCGTCCCCTCTACCCTTGACGGCTAGGGCAAACTCTCCTCTTCAGGTTTCGTTGACGAGCCCGTGGATTCGCCTTCTCTCTGTCTGCCGCTCCGACAACTAGATGCGGGGAGTGGAACCTCAGTGCCTCTACTCAAGCTTGTAGTCTAGTTTTCTAGTCCTCGTAGGTGCGGTGCTTTGGGCGGAGAGCAGTAATTCCTCTTCTAGTCTGTCTTCCATGCTCTGTTCTTCCTCGAGTTCGTCCATTTAAACATAGCCGACAACGAGGTTAGGGTTTCTCGTCGTGTGGCATGATTTGGTGTGGGTGCTTCACATCTATTCAAGACTTCTCAGCTATCATCGACAAAGATGCGTCGGTCACTCGTTCTGATGGCGGTAGTGGTTGCTCGATGGTCTAGGAACCACGTTGTAATAGAAATGGATCCTTTTCACACACAAAAAGGAGGAGTATATTAGAAAAAGAACAATACTGTAAATACACATGACTTATGAACAGCCAGCAGTATAAACGTATACTCAACTTATTTTTCTTAAGTCACTGATAAGGCCAGCAGTATAAACTCTCACGATC
Organism: Aegilops tauschii subsp. strangulata; assembly: GCF_002575655.3. Taxonomy (NCBI): domain Eukaryota; kingdom Viridiplantae; phylum Streptophyta; class Magnoliopsida; order Poales; family Poaceae; genus Aegilops; species Aegilops tauschii. The sequence continues at coordinate 381,098,124 of NC_053040.3, forward strand.
TAAATCTTCCGTCAGACCGATCTAGTGTCTCCCCCTCTACCCTTGACGGCTAGGGCAAACTCTCTTCTCCAAGTTTCGTTGACGAGCCCTTGGATTCGCCTTCTCTCTGTCTGCCGCTCCGACAACTGGATGCGGGGAGTGGAATCTCAGTGCATCTACTCAAGCTTGTAGTTTAGTTTTCTAGTCCTCGTAGGTGCGGTGCTTTGGGCGGATAGCAGTAATTCCTCTTCCAGTTTGTCTTCCAGGCTCTGATCTTCCTCGAGTTCGTCCATCTAAACATAGCCGACAACGAAGTTAGGGTTTCTCGTCGTGTGGCATGATTTGGTGTGGGTGCTTCATATCTATTGAAGACTTCTCGGCTATCATCGACAATGACGCGTCGGTAACTCGTTCTGAGGACGGTAGTGGTCGCTGGATGGTCTAGGAACCATGTTGTAATTAATAGAAATGGATCCTTTTCACACACAAAAAGGAGGAGTATATTAGAAAAAGAATAATAATGTAAATAAACATGACTCGTGAACAGCCAGCAGTATAAACGTATACTCAACTTATTTTTCTTAAGTCATTGCTGAGGCCATTCCCATGCACGGCCTTCTAGATGTTGCATGCCCCATGCTCCGTCCATGGAGATGGCGTTCGAGTAAGTTGCTTAGTTCTCCTGTCGACGGAAGTTTTTCTAAGGCAGAAAGGAAGTTCTTTAGTTCAATTATGACGGCATTATTATCTGCTCGCCCGCCCAAGCTACCAACGGGCTACATGCTTCACGTCAGAGAGCAAATGAAACTTGGCCTTTTGGAGCATGCTGCTGCGAAATATGGCATATTAAAATGGGTCGTTTGATTTGATAAGATATTTGCTGCAGGGAAAGGGCGATTACGTGTGTTCTTTACGCATTATGGCATGTGTTCTCCCATCACGCGCATGCACACACAATCCATCTTTACAGCTAAAATAGTTTATCTGGCAAGAATGTGTGGCGTGGTTTATTAGTGAGCCCCATGGTCGTAGGAGCCGCCCAAATCTGCTACAAGCACCAAAATCGGTACAGTGCGAGTGCTCGATTCGGATAGATTCTTGGGGGCCCAAAGGGGTCGTGGTAGTATCCCAGTTGCATATGCCATGCCGAGCATGTTAGGATATGCACGACGGGAGACGGGTCTGGAAGCCTGATACTTGTAGCGTGATGGGCAGAACCACAAGAGACCGATCTTTGCATAGGCACGTACGTAGGACGGTAGGAGGGCGGCACACCGCCGGCCGGGGGCACGCGTACGTTGCCGATGGTGGCACGTACGCGTACGTAGACCGACGGGCCACATGCATGCATCGTCTCGGTCGGTGGGCGAGCTAGCTACGCGAGTTAAGCGTCAAAGGCTTAGCCAGAGCCCAGAGCGGCCTTCCGTCGTGCGCATTTTGCGTTGTGCCGCTGACGGGCGGCCGGAGCTAGCCGCCATGCAAACCAAATATAACCAATCAACGGCGGCACGGGGCCGGCTCGACGTTCATTGTCCGCATGCCACACCCGGCCGGGCCGTTGTCTCCGAGACCGGCCGGCCCCATGCATGGGGAGTTGATCATGAGTCATGAGTGGCTCCTCGCCCCGGCCTACGGTCGATCGCGGGACACCTGTCTGTGTGCTGCGTTTGTCTCTCATGAAACGGGCAGGCTAGCGGGCGTCGGTGTTCGCCTTGGATCGTGCTTGATGTCCGTACCGTACACCTGACTGAGTTTGGATGGACGCGGACCGCAACGGCACAGCTGCCGCTCGGTCATTGCCGGCGTCGTCGGCTGGCTCGTCTGCGTGGGCCGTGGAGGAGGCCACCAATCACCATGTTGCTGCTAGCTAGGGATGGGTGAAAATATCAGCGCCTACGCACGAGCTGAGCGCCCAGAGAAGGGGTCGTCGTTGCGGCGCCGCGGGCCACGTTACAGCCGCCGCAGGACATACGTGTCTCGAATGATTGCGCGCCGGCCGGGACCGGGAGGCGCAGTCGCTCACGTACCCCTACGTGTACGTGCGTGTCTATCCCACCGATCTCCGACTTGATGACCGGCGGCCAGGCGATCTGCGCGCGCATGTGCATGTTATATATGCTGGCGTGGACAGGGCTCGGCGGCTGCAGGTGCATGCACGCCGTCGCAGGGCATTCGGCGGCCGGTACGTACGCCCACGCTCTCCCCGCGCTCGATCCGGGGCTCTTCTTTGCTGGTTCGGGTGGCTCCTCCTCGGTCGACGGGATTCGGGTGTTGAAATGTCCGCGCACCGGACTCGCATCGCAGCCCGGCGGCCGTTGCGACGTCGTGCGTGTCCAGCAGGACGGCAATCAATTGACTATAGTCCGATCAATCAAGGCGGCCGGCACGCGTGGCAGCGCCACCCAGCCAGGTTTTGCCCTGCGGCTGCCGGCGGAGGGAAGCGCACGGCACTGCATGTGCCGGTACATAGCGTCCGACGATGAGCGGATCGACGACTCTGCGCGCCTGTATGCCCGACGTGGCGGCAGCGCGCCCGCTGTGGCCAACCACGCGCGAGACCGTGAGTGGAATTAGTAGCGGATCCATCAGCAATGAGCGCATGCATATGCATGCAAAAGATCTCCAGATGGCCACGTCCATAGATCGCCCAATCTGCTGCTGTGGCCGGAGACGGAAAAAATAGGATATCGATCGCATAAATTAGGGGGAAAAATTGATAGCCACCACCTACTTTTCACGGTTCGCACTTGTTTGTTTTTATTCTCGGTTTTGCAGCGCCTCTGGGATCCCAGAAATTTGAATATACAGGAACAAAGAAAAGGGACTAAATGTGGTGCGGTGTTAATTCTTAGGATATCGCAAAAACAGAAACTTTCGGAGAAATGCCTTTGGATGGCTCACATTAAAGGAACACATGAATTGAGTGGTGATAGAGTAAATGGAGAGTGATTGCCTGGTACTACTTCTCGAAAGAAAATAATATGAAGGAGAACCAATTCATGTCTCATGGTCAAGGGAGCTGTTCTTGTGCCATGACTCCACCAAAAGATCAAACCTTAGTGGTGTGTGTGCGCGTGTGCATCTACCGTGTGCTCGATACTTTTAGGAAACTGATAATATGAGGTATCCTCATGTTCGTTTTCTTAAAAAATTCGGCGCACATACATGAATTAAACGTCCTCGGTCCTATGATGCAAAATGTTCTTACGTGGAACATCTTCTGACCGAAACCCTCCAAACAACCATATAAAACCTTACGATGAAAAAAAGAAGGTAAAACGTACATGGATACCAGTGTTTGATTCTGTTCACCCTGCCATATTTTTGTTCTATTGTGGCAGTGGTGTGTCACATTTATCCATGTCGTATACTAGTAGAAGATATGCGCTTTGCACAACTGCGTAATCAAGCGGGCAATCATTAAAAAAAAGTGGTTCAAATTCACATATGCTCGATAACTCTATAGTGTAGTTTGATTTGACATATATTTGGAAAAAGACAACCATGCAAAAGTCTAACGAATAATTTCAAATGTGAATTTCGACCGAGTAGGAGCAAGGAGCCTGTCCAGGAAAAACATGATCTCTTTGATCCCGGTTTTATTATTCATATGGGTTATCCCAATACATAAGTATAATATACTGCTACTGCACACTAAAAAACTACCCGATTGCACATGTATTGCAACACGGACATACATATTCTAGTGGTTCAACACTAATCGTGTCCGACATATACCTTATAGTTATCACATCAAATTCTATATTTTGGTAAGGTTTGGTTTGATATGAGAATGCGTAGGGGAAGACAAGGAAAATTTCGATTTAGTTACGGGTTTGTTAAGATTTGATTTGATCTAGGTATGGGCATGGGTAGGGGAAGGCAATGAACGTTTTGATTTAGTTGAGAATTTGGTAAGGTTTTATTTAATTTTATTGAGTTAATGTAGGACATGATTTTTTAGATTTGATTAAGTTAATGCAGAATCTGGTTTCCTATTCCAAACCAAGGAAGGGGGACAAAACCCAATTTAACGGCATACAAACACAAACTTTTATATTTCATGCGAGAACAAAGATACATCGTTTGCTAGTACATCAATAAGGAAGTCAGGAGGCTCCATGTTCCGAACAATAGAATGAGAGACCTCCGATTTACTAGCTAACATATCATTCACCATACTGGTTTCCCTAGGGAAATGATTAAAGGTGACATAATTAAATTCCTACAAAGAGAAGTGCATTCTTCATATATAGCCGCATCCGGTCCAGCGAGTTGCCACCGTTTGCATCACTTCAGTTACCTCCATGCAATCAGCTTTAATCTGAAGGTTGTTGCATCGCATATCAATTACCAAGATCAGCCGTCCTTGAGTCAATTCTTTTAGAACCACATAAAAACGCACACATTTTCTTGTATTCTATTCGATACACAAATTCATATGAGCTTCAAAAACATTTTAATTTCCCAAATTTGTATTTACCTATTGACACTATCAATGGGTCAATTATTGCATGTTTAACCTTTTGGTTACACGGCATGAGCTCACAAATTTATAGTGCGTCACACTGAAGTTTCCTGTTCCGGGAGGCAAACAATGATGGAAATATGCCCTAGAGGCAATTATAAAGTTATTATTATTATATTTCCTTATTCATGATAAATGTTTATTATTCATGCTAAAATTGTATTGATCGGAAACTTAAATACACGTGTGAATACATAAACAAATACCGTGTCCCTAGTGAGCCTCTACTAGATTAGCTCGTTGATCAAAGATGGTTAAGGTTTCCTAACCATGGACATATATTGTCACTTGATAACGGGATCACATCATTAGGAGAATGATGTGATGGACAAGACCCAACCGTTAGCATAGCATATGATCGTTCAGTTTATTGCTACTGCTTTCTTAATGTCAAATACATATTTCTTTGACCATGAGATCATGCAACTCCCAGATTCCGGAGGAATGCCTTGTTGAAAGAACATGCGGTGCCCCCATGTTTGGTTTTGATAATTGATGACAATCTCTATGGACTAATGGTCGCCTGGAGTTATATTTGAAGGTTCTGTCCATAGGCTTTTCTTGAAGTACATTTGTTGGTTTCAAGGAGAGTTTGTGATGACCAAGGTGCTATTCAAGGAATTACCTAAAGATTGGTCTTGTGAGAGGTTGATCAAGACTAAGTAAAAGAGTGAATCAAGTTGATCAACACACAAAGCGTAGAAGATATACCGAGAGGGATCAAGCGATCCCATGGTATGGTAAGCATTGTCAATTACGCTTTGTGTACTAACCCATGATCTTCGTGAGAGTTCTTTGTGGGGTTAGGTTGCGGTGTGCAAGTTCAAGGAAGCATCTTGATGAGATCAAATGCTTGAAGCTTGTCGTCCATTGTGGTGACAATGGACTTGTGAAGATGTGCGGAAGAGTGGCTCACCCGTAGTGGAGTATGGGGGAGCAATCAACTAGTCTTCATCGAGCCAACGCAATCAAGAAAGGTGGTCCAACTTGAGGGAGTCAAGATCGTCTTCATCTAGCTCAAGTGGACCATGTGCAAGGCAAAGGTTTGCCCTTGATAGGTTTTCTATTTTACCGGTCTCATGATGGTAGTTGGGAGACCGGGTTATAGGATCGATTTCCGTACTATCAAGGGGGGCTCTCGATGAGTAGCTTGATCGTATCATTCGTAGAGAGCTCAAACCATTGCATCCTTGCATCATCTTTCTTGGTTCTTGTTTGCTTCTCTTTGTGAGTTTTGGAGCTTTTGGTCATCTTGTTGACAAGCTCGAGTTCATCGAAAACGGAGTTCACTTGCATCTTCTATGATGTTTTCGATGTTGGAGGTTATGCCGGTTCTTCTCTGTTGGAGGTTTCACTCCTCTGTGTTAGGCATACCTCCCCTGCCTCTTCTTACTATAACCAATCGTTGTTTTGATGCCACTCGTTGTCTTTGAAGGAAATATGCCCTAGAGGCAACAATAAAGTTATTATTTATTTCCTTATATCATGATAAATGTTTATTATTCATGCTAGAATTGTATTAACCGGAAACATGATACATGTGTGAATACATAGACAAACAAAGTGTCACTAGTATGCCTCTACTTGACTAGCTCGTTGATCAAAGATGGTTATGTTTCCTAGCCATAGACATGAGTTGTCATTTGATTAACGGGATCATATCATTAGGAGAATGATGTGATTGACTTGACCCATTCCGTTAGCTTAGCACTCGATCGTTTAGTATGTTGCTATTGCTTTCTTCATGACTTATACATGTTCCTATAACTATGAGATTATGCAACTCCCGTTTACCGGAGAAACACTTTGTGTGCTACCAAACGTCACAACGTAACTGGGTGATTATAAAGGTGCTCTACAGGTGCTTCCAAAGGTACTTGTTGGGTTGGCGTATTTCAAGATTAGGATTTGTCACTCCGATTGTCGGAGAGGTATCTCTGGGCCCACTCAGTAATACACATCACTATAAGCCTTGTAAGCAATGTAACTAATGAGTTAGTTGTGGGATGACGTATTACGGAACGAGTAAAGAGACTTGCCGGTAACGAGATTGAACTAGGTATTGAGATACCGACGATCGAATCTCGGGCAAGTAACATACCGATGACAAAGGGAACAATGTATGTTGTTATGCGGTTTGACCGATAAAGATCTTCGTAGAATATGTGGGAGCCAATATGAGCATCCAGGTTCCGCTATTGGTTATTGACCGGAGAGGTGTCTCGGTCATCTCTACATAGTTCTCGAACCCGTAGGGTCCGCACGCTTAACGTTACGATGACAGTTATATTATGAGTTTATATGTTTTGATGTACCGAAGGAGTTCGGAGTCCCGGATGAGATCAGGGACTTGACGAGTAGTCTCGAAATGGTCGAGACGTAAAGATCGATATATTGGACGACTATATTCGGACATCGGAAAGGTTCCGAGTGATTCGGGTATTTTTCGGAGTACCGGAGAGTTACGGGAATTTGCATTGGGCCTTAATGGGCCATACGGGAAAGGAGAGAAAGGCCCCAAAGGGTGGCCGCACCCCTCCCCATGGACTAGTCTGAATTGGACTAGGGAGGGGGGGCGCCCCCTTCCTTCTTTATCCTTCTCCCTTCCCTTTTCCTACTCCAACAAGGAAAGGAGGAGTCCTACTCCCGGTGGGAGTAGGACTCCCCCCTTGGCGCGCCCTCCTCCTAGGCCGGCCGCCTCCACCCTTGCTCCTTTATATACGGGGGTAGGGGGGCACCCCATAGACACAACAATTGATCTATTGATCTCTTAGCCGTGTGCGGTGCCCCCCTCCACCATATTACACCTCGATAATTTCGTAGCGGTGCTTAGGTGAAGCCCTGCGTCGGTAGAACATCAACATTGTCACCACGCCGTCGTGCTGACGAAACTCTCCCTCAACACTCGGCTGGATCGGAGTTCGAGGGACGTCATCGAGCTGAACGTGTGCTGAACTCGGAGGTCCCGTGCGTTCGGTACTTGATCGGTCGGATCGTGAAGACGTACGACTACATCAACCGCGTTGTGATAACGCTTCCGCTTTCGGTCTACGAGGGTACGTGGACACCACTCTACCCTCTCGTTGCTATGCATCACCATGATCTTGCGTGTGCGTAGGAAATTTTTTGAAATTACTACGTTCCCCAACAGTGGCATCCGAGCCAGGTTTTATGCGTTGATGTTATATGCACGAGTAGAACACAAGTGAGTTGTGGGCGATATAAGTCATACTGCTTACCAGCATGTCATATTTTGGTTCAGCGGTATTGTGAGATGAAGCGGCCCGGACCGACATTACGCGTACGCTTACGCGAGACTGGTTTCACCGTTGCGAGCACTCGTTGCTTAAAGGTGACTGGCGGGTGTCTGTCTCTCTCACTTTAGTTGAACCGAGTGTGGCTACGTCCGGTCCTTGCGAAGGTTAAAACAGCACCAACTTGACAAACTATCGTTGTGGTTTTGATGCGTAGGTAAGAACGGTTCTTGCTAAGCCCGTAGCAGCCACGTAAAACTTGCAACAACAAAGTAGAGGACGTCTAACTTGTTTTTGCAGGGCATGTTATGATGTGATATGGTCAAGACATGATGCTATATTTTATTGTATGAGATGATCATGTTTTGTAACCGAGTTATCGGCAACTGGCAGGAGCCATATGGTTGTCGCTTTATTGTATGAAATGCAATCACCATGTAATTGTTTTACTTTATCACATACCGGTAGCGATAGTCGTAAAAGCAATAGTTGGCGAGACGACAACGATGCTACGATGAAGATCAAGGTGTCGCGCCGGTGACGATGGTGATCATGATGGTGCTTCAGAGATGGAGATCACAAGCACAAGATGATGATGGACATATCATATCACTTATATTGATTGCATGTGATGTTTATCTTTTATGCATCTTATCTTGCTTTGATTGACGGTAGCATTATAAGATGATCTCTCACTAAAATTTCAAGATAAAAGTGTTCTCCCTGAGTATGCACCGTTGCGAAAGTTCTTCGTGCTGAGGCACCACGTGATGATCGGGTGTGATAGGCTCTACGTTCAAATATAACAGGTGCAAAACAGTTGCACACGCGGAATACTCAGGTTAAACTTGACGAGCCTAGCATATGCAGATATGGCCTCGGAACACTGAGACCGAAAGGTCGAGCGTGAATCATATAGTAGATATGATCAACATAGTGATGTTCACCATTGAAACTACTCCATCTCACGTGATGATCGGACATGATTTAGTTGATATGGATCACGTGATCACTTAGAGGATTAGAGGGATGTCTATCTAAGTGGGAGTTCTTAAGTAATATGATTAATTGAACTTAAATTTATTATGAACTTAGTCCTGATAGTATTTTGCAAATTATGTTGTAGATCAATAGCTCGCGTTGTTGCTTCCCTGTGTTTATTTTTGATATGTTCCTAGAGAAAAATTATGTTGAAAGATGTTAGTAGCAAAAATGCGGATTGGATCCGTGATCTGAGGATTATCCTCATTGCTGCATAGAAGAATTATGTCCTTGATGCACCGCTAGGTGACAGACCTATTGCAGGAGCAGATGCAGACGTTATGAACGTTTGGCTAGCTCAATATGATGACTACTTGATAGTTTAGTGCACCATGCTTAACGGCTTAGAATCGGGATTTCAAAGACGTTTTGAACGTCATGGACCATATGAGATGTTCCAGGAGTTGAAGTTAATATTTCAAGCAAATACCCGAGTTGAGAGATATGAAGTCTCCAGCAAGTTCTATAGCTAAAAGATGGAGGAGAATAGCTCAAGCAGTGAGCATGTGCTCAGATTGTCTGGGTACTACAATCGCTTGAATCAAGTGGGAGTTAATCTTCCAGATAAAATAGTGATTGACAGAATTCTCTAGTCACCATCACCAAGTTAGTAGAACTTCGTGATGAACTATAGTATGCAAGGGATGACGAAAGTAATTTCCGAGCTCTTCGTGATGCTGAAATCGACGAAGGTAGAAATCAAGAAAAACATCAAGTGTTGATGGTTGACGAGACCACTAGTTTCAAGAAAAGGGCAAAGGGAAGAAGGGGAACTTCTAGAAGAACGGCAAGCAAGTTGCTGCTCAAGTGAAGAAGCCTAAGTCTGGTCCTAAGACTGAGACTAAGTGCTTCTACTGCAAAGGGACTGGTCACTGGAAGCGGAAGTACCCCAACTATTTGGTGGATAAGAAGGATGGCAAAGTGAACAAAGGTATATTGGATATACATGTTATTAATGTGTACTTTACTAGTGTTTATAGCAACCCCTCGGTATTTGATACTGGTTCAGTTGCTAAGATTAGTAACTCGAAACGGGAGTTGCAGAATAAACAGAGACTAGTAAAAGGGGAAGTGACGATGTGTATTGGAAGTGGTTCCAAGATTGATATGATCATCATCGCACACTCCCTATACTTTCGGGATTAGTGTTGAACCTAAATAAGTGTTATTTGGTGTTTGCGTTGAGCATGAATATGACTTGATCATGTTTGTTGCAATACGGTTATTCATTTAAATTAGAGAATAATTGTTGTTCTGTTTACATGAATAAAACCTTCTATGGTCATACACCCAATAAAATGGTTTGTTGGATCTCGATCGTAGTGATACACATATTCATAATAATGAAGCCAAAAGATGCAAAGTTAATAATGATAGTGCAACTTATTTGTGGCACTGTCGTTTAGGTCATATTGGTGTAAAGCGCATGAAGAAACTCCATACTGATGGGATTTTGGAATCACTTGATTATGAATCACTTGATGCTTGCGAACCGTGCCTCATGGGCAAGATGACTAAAACGCCGTTCTCCGGAACTATGGAGAGAGCAACAGATTTATTGGAAATCATACATACAGATGTATGTGGTCCGATGAATATTGAGGCTCGTGGCGGATATCGTTATTTTCTCACCTTCACAGATGATTTGAGCAGATATGGGTATATCTACTTAATGAAACATAAGTCTGAAACATTTGAAAAGTTCAAAGAATTTCAGAGTGAAGTTGAAAATCATCGTAACAAGAAAATAAAATTTCTACGATCTGATCGTGGAGGAGAATATTTGAGTTATGAGTTTGGCCTTCAGTTAAAACAATGTGAAATAGTTTCACTACTGACGCCACTTGGAACACCACGGTGTAATGGTGTGTCCGAACATCGTAACCGTACTTTATTAGATATGGTGCGATATATGATGTCTCTTACCGATCTACTACTATCGTTTTGGGGTTATGCATTAGAGACAGCTGCATTCACGTTAAATAGGGTACCATCTAAATCCGTTGAGACGACATCTTATGAACTGTGGTTTGGCAAGAAACCAAAGTTGTCGTTTCTTGAAGTTTGGGGTTGCGATGCTTATGTGAAAAAGTTTCATCCTGATAAGCTCAAACCCAAATCGGAGAAATGTGTCTTCATAGGATACCCAAAGGAGACAGTTGGGTACACCTTCTATCACCGATCCGAAGGCAAGACATTTGTTGCTAAGAATGGATCCTTTCTAGAGAAGGAGTTTCTCTCGAAAGAAGTGAGTGGGAGGAAAGTAGAACTTGATGAGGTAATTGTACCTGCTCCCTTATTGGAAAGTAGTTCATCGCAGAAACCAGTTTTTGTGACGCCTATACCAATTAGTGAGGAAGTTAATGATGATGATCATGGAACTTTAGATCAAGTTATTACTGAACCTCGTAGGTCAACCAGAGTGAGATCCGCATCAGAGTGGTACGGTAATTCAGTTCTGGAGGTCATGTTACTTGACCATGAGGAACCTACGAACTATGAGGAAGCGATGATGAGCCCAAATTCCGCAAAATGGCTTGAGGCCATGAAATCTGAGATGGGATCCATGTATGAGAACAAAGTGTGGACTTTGGATGACTTACCCGATGATCGGCAAGCCATAGAAAATAAATGGATCTTCAAGAGGAAGCCGGACGCTGATAGTAGTGTTACTATCTACAAAGCTAGACTTGTCGAAAAAAGGTTTTTGACAAAGTTCAAGGTGTTGACTACGATGAGATTTTCTCACTCGCAGCGATGCTTAAGTCTGTCCGAATCATGTTAGCAATTGCCGCATTTTATGAAATCTGGCAAGATGCATCTATGGAGTATACTAGCAATGAGGGGAAAGGAGTGCATCTACATACCCTTGTAGATCGCGAGCGGAAGCGTTCCAATGAACGTGGATGACGGAGTCGTACTCGCCGTGATTCAAATCACCGATGACCGAGTGCCGAACGGACGGCACCTCCGTGTTCAACACACGTACGGTGCAGCGACGTCTCCTCCTTCTTGATCCAGCAAGGGGGAAGGAGAGGTTGATGGAGATCCAGCAGCACGACGGCGTGGTGGTGGATGTAGCGGGATGCCGGCAGGGCTTCGCCGAGCTTCTACGAGAGAGAGAGGTGTAGCAGGGGAGGAGGGAGGCGCCCAAGGCTGTAATCCTACTGCCCTCCCTCCCCCCCTTTCATATAGGCCCCCTGGGAGGGGGGGCGCCGGCCACAACCCATCTAGAGGGGGGGGGGGGCGGCGGCCAAGGGGGGTGCCTTGCCCCCCAAGGCAAGTGGGGCCCCCCCCCCACCCTAGGGTTTCCAACCCTAGGCGCAAGGGGGAGGCCCATGGGGGGGCGCCCAGCCCACTAGGGGCTGGTTCCCTTCCCACTTCAGCCCACGGGGCCCTCCGGGATAGGTGGCCCCACCCGGTGGACCCCCGGGACCCTTCCGGTGGTCCCGGTACAATACCGGTAACCCCCGAAACTTTCCCGGTGGCCGAAACTTGACTTCCTATATATAATTCTTTACCTCCGGACCATTCCGGAACTCCTCGTGACGTCCGGGATCTCATCCGGGACTCCGAACAACTTTTGGGTTTCCGCATACACATATCTCTACAACCCTAGCGTCACCGAACCTTAAGTGTGTAGACCCTACGGGTTCGGGAGACATGCAGACATGACCGAGATGCCTCTCCGATCAATAACCAACAGCGGGATCTGGATACCCATGTTGGCTCCCACATGTTCCACGATGATCTCATCGGCTGAACCACGATGTCGAGGATTCAATCAATCCCGTATGCAATTCCCTTTGTCAATCGGTATATTACTTGCCCGAGATTCGATCGTCGGTATCCCAATACCTTGTTCAATCTCGTTACCGGCAATTCTCTTTACTCGTACCGCAATGCATGATCCCGTGACTAACGCCTTAGTCACACTGAGCTCATTATGATGATGCATTACCGAGTGGGCCCAGAGATACCTCTCCGTCACATGGAGTGACAAATCCCAGTCTCGATCCGTGCCAACCCAACAGACACTTTCGGAGATACCCGTAGTGCACCTTTATAGTCACCCAGTTACTTTGTGACGTTTGGCACACCCAAAGCACTCCTACGGTATCCGGGAGTTGCACGATCTCATGGTCTAAGGAAAAGATACTTGACATTGGAAAAGCTCTAGCAAACGAAACTACACGATCTTTTATGCTATGCTTAGGATTGGGTCTTGTCCATCACATCATTCTCCTAATGATGTGATCCCGTTATCAATGAAATCCAATGTCCATAGTCAGGAAACCATGACTATATGTTGATCAACGAGCTAGTCAACTAGAGGCTTACTAGGGACACGTTGTGGTCTATGTATTCACACATGTATTACGATTTCCGGATAACATAATTATAGCATGAACAATAGACAATTACCATGAACAAAGAAATATAATAATAACCATTTATTATTGCCTCTAGGGCATATTTCCAACAGTCTCCCACTTGCACTAGAGTCAATAATCTAGTTACATTGTGATGAATCGAACACCCATTGCGTCCTGGTGTTGATCATGTTTTGCTCTAGGGAGAGGTTTAGTCAACGGATCTGCTACATTCAGGTCCGTATGTACTTTACAAATATCTATGTCTCCATTTTGAACACTTTCACGAATGGAGTTGAAGCGACGCTTGATATGCCTGGTCTTCCTGTGAAATCTAGGCTCCTTCGCAAGGGCAATAGCTCCAGTGTTGTCACAGAAGAGAGTCATCGGGCCCGACGCATTGGGAATCACCCCTAGGTCGGTAATGAACTCCTTCATCCAGACTGCTTCTTGTGCTGCCTCCGAGGCTGCCACGTATTCCGCTTCACATGTAGATCCCGCCACGACGCTTTGCTTGCAACTGCACCAGCTTACTACTCCTCCATTCAAAATATACACGTATCCGGTTTGTGACTTCGAGTCATCCAGATCTGTGTCGAAGCTAGCGTCGACGTAACCCTTTACGACGAGCTCTTCATCACCTCCATAAACGAGAAACATATCCTTAGTCCTCTTCAGGTACTTCAGGATATTCTTGACTGCTGTCCAGTGTTCCATGCCGGGATTACTTTGGTACCTTCCTACCAAACTTACGGCAAGATTTACATCAGGTCTGGTACACAGCATGGCATACATAATAGACCCTATGGCCGAGGCATAGGGGATGACACTCATCTTTTTTATATCTTTTGCCGTGGTCGGGCATTGAGCCGTGCTCAATTGCACACCTTGCAATACAGGCAAGAACCCCTTCTTGGACTGATCCATATTGAACTTCTTCAATATCTTGTCAAGGTATGTACTCTGTGAAAGACCAATGAGGCGTCTTGATCTATCTCTATAGATCTTGATGCCTAATATATAAGCAGCTTCTCCAAGGTCCTTCATTGAAAAACACTTACTCAAATAGGCCTTTATACTTTCCAAGAATTCTATATCATTTCCCATCAATAGTATGTCATCCACATATAATATGAGAAATGCTACAGAGCTCCCACTCACTTTCTTGTAAACACAGGCTTCTCCATAAGTCTGTGTAAACCCAAACGCTTTGATCATCTCATCAAAGCGAATATTCCAACTCCGAGATGCTTGCACCAGCCCATAGATTGAGCGCTGGAGCTTGCATACTTTGTTAGCATTCTTAGGATCGACAAAACCTTCCGGCTGCATCATATACAACTCTTCCTTAAGGAAGCCATTAAGGAATGCCGTTTTGACGTCCATCTGCCATATCTCATAATCATAGTATGCGGCAATTGCTAACATGATTCGGACGGACTTCAGCTTCGCTACGGGTGAGAAAGTCTCATCGTAGTCAACCCCTTGAACTTGTCGATAACCCTTAGCGACAAGTCGAGCCTTATAGATGGTCACATTACCATCCGCGTCTGTCTTCTTCTTAAAGATCCATTTGTTTTCTATGGCTCGCCGATCATCGGGCAAGTCAGTCAAAGTCCATACTTCGTTTTCATACATGGATCCTATCTCGGATTTCATGGCTTCTAGCCATTTGTCGGAATCCGGGCCCGCCATCGCTTCTTCATAGTTCGAAGGTTCACCGTTGTCTAACAACATGATTTCCAAGACAGGGTTGCCGTACCACTCTGGTGCGGAACGTGTCCTTGTGGACCTACGAAGTTCAGTAGTAACTTGATCCGAAGCTTCATGATCATCATCATTAACTTCCTCCCCAGTTGGTGTAGGCACCACAGGAACATCTTCCCGCGCTGCGCTACTTTCCGGTTCGGAAGGGGTGACTATCACCTCATCAAGTTCCACTTTCCTCCCACTCAATTATTTCGAGAGAAACTCCTTCTCCAGAAAGGACCCGTTCTTGGCAACGAAGATCTTGCCTTCGGATCTGAGGTAGAAGGTATACCCAATAGTTTCCTTAGGGTATCCTATGAAGACGCATTTTTCCGACTTGGGTTCGAGCTTTTCAGGTTGAAGTTTCTTGACATAAGCATCGCATCCCCAAACTTTTAGAAACGACAGCTTAGGTTTCTTCCCAAACCATAATTCATACGGTGTCGTCTCAACGGATTTCGACGGAGCCCTATTTAAAGTGAATGCGGCAGTCTCTAAAGCATAGCCCCAAAATGAGAGCGGTAAATCGGTAAGAGACATCATAGATCGCACCATATCCAATAGAGTGCGATTACGACGTTCGGACACACCGTTTCTCTGAGGTGTTCCAGGCGGCGTGAGTTGTGAAACTATTCCACATTTCCTTAAGTGTGTACCAAATTCGTGACTTAAATATTCTCCACCATGATCTGATCGTAAGAATTTTATTTTCCTGTCACGTTGATTCTCAACTTCACTCTGAAATTCCTTGAACTTTTCAAAGGTTTCAGACTTGTGTTTCATTAGGTAGACATACCCATATCTACTTAAGTCATCAGTGAGAGTGAGAACATAACGATATCCTCCGCGAGCCTCAACACTCATTGGACCGCACACATCGGTATGTATGATTTCCAATAAGTTGGTTGCTCGCTCCATTGTTCCGGAGAACGGAGTCTTGGTCATCTTACCCATGAGGCATGGTTCGCACGTGTCAAATGATTCGTAATCAAGAGACTCCAAAAGTCCATCTGCATGGAGCTTCTTCATGCGCTTGACACCAATGTGACCAAGGCGGCAGTGCCACAAGTATGTGGGACTATCGTTATCAACTTTACATCTTTTGGTATTCACACTATGAACATGTGTAACATCACATTCGAGATTCATCAAGAATAAACCATTGACCAGCGGGGCATGACCATAAAACATATCTCTCAAATAAATAGAACAACCATTATTCTCGGATTTAAATGAGTAGCCATCTCGAATTAAACGAGATCCAGATAGAATGTTCATGCTCAAAGCTGGCACTAAATAACAATTATTGAGGTTTAAAACTAATCCCGTAGGTAGATGCAGAGGTAGCGTGCCGACGGCGATCACATCGACCTTGGAACCATTCCCGACGCGCATCGTCACCTCGTCCTTCGCCAGTCTCCGTTTATTCTGTAGTTCCTGTTTTGAGTTACAAATATGAGCAACCGCACCGGTATCAAATACCCAGGAGCTACTACGAGTACTGGTAAGGTACACATCAATTACATGTATATCACATATACCTTTGGTGTTGCCGGCCTTCTTGTCCGCTAAGTATTTGGGGCAGTTCCGCTTCCAGTGACCACTTCCCTTGCAATAAAAGCACTCAGTCTCGGGCTTGGGTCCATTCCTTGGCTTCTTCCCGGCAACTGGCTTACCGGGCGCGGCAACTCCCTTGCCGTCCTTCTTGAAGTTCTTCTTACCCTTGCCCTTCTTGAACTTAGTGGTTTTATTCACCATCAACACTTGATGTTCTTCTCTGATCTCCACCTCCGCTGATTTCAGCATTGAATATATCTCAGGAATGGTCTTTTCCATCCCCTGCATATTGAGGTTCATCACAAAGCTCTTGTAGCTTGGTGGAAGCGACTGGAGGATTCTGTCAATGACCGCGTCATCCGGGAGATTAACTCCCAGCTGAGTCAAGCAGTTGTGCAACCCAGACATTCTGAGTATATGCTCACTTACAGAACTATTTTCCTCCATTTTACAGCTGAAGAACTTGTCGGAGACTTCATATCTCTCGACCCGGGCATGAGCTTGGAAAACTAATTTCAGCTCCTCGAACATCTCATATGCTCCATGTTTCTCAAAACGCTTTTGGAGACCCGGTTCTAAGCTGTAAAGCATGCCGCACTGAACGAGGGAGTAATCATCAGCACGCTGCTGCCAAGCGTTCATAACGTCTTGGTTCTCTGGGATTGGTGCATCACCTAGCGGTGCTTCTAAGACATAATCTTTCTTGTCTAATATGAGGATGATCCTCAGGTTCCGGACCCAGTCCGTATAGTTGCTGCCATCATCTTTCAGCTTGGTTTTCTCTAGGAACGCGTTGAAATTGAGAACAACGTTGGCCATTTGATCTACAAGACATAGTGTAAAGATTTTAGACTAAGTTCATGATAATTAAGTTCATCTAATCAAATTACACAATGAACTCCCACTCAGATAGACATCCCTCTAGTCATCTAAGTGAAAAACATGATCTGAGTTTAACTAGGCCGTGTCCGATCATCACGTGAGACGGACTAGTCAAGATCGGTGAACATCTCCATGTTGATCGTATCTTCTATACGACTCATGCTCGACCTTTCGGTCCTCCGTGTTCCGAGGCCATGTCTGTACATGCTAGGCTCGTCAAGTCAACCTAAGTGTATTGCGTGTGTTCCGAGGCCATGTCTGTACATGCTAGGCTCGTCAACACCCGTTGTATGCGAACGTTAGAATCTATCACACCCGATCATCACGTGGTGCTTCGAAACAACGAACCTTCGCAACAGTGCACAGTTAGGGTGAACACTTTCTTGAAATTAACATAAGGGATCATCTTATTTACTACCGTCGTTCTAAACAAATAAGATGCAAAACATGATAAACATCACATGCAATCAAATAGTGACATGATATGGCCAATATCATTTTGGTCCTTTGATCTCCATCTTCGGGGCACCATGATCATCTTCGTCACCGGCATGACACCATGATCTCCATCATCATGATCTCCATCATTGTGTCTTCATGAAGTCGTCACGCCAACGATTACTTCTACTTCTATGGCTAACGCGTTTAGCAACAAAGTAAAGTAATTTACATGGCGTTATTAATGACATGCAGGTCATACAAAATAATAAAGACAACTCCTATGGCTCCTGCCGGTTGTCATACTCATCGACATGCAAGTCGTGATTCCTATTACAAGAATATGATCAATCTCATACATCACATATATCATTCATCACATCTTCTGGCCATATCACATCACATATCACTTGCTGCAAAAACAAGTTAGACGTCCTCTAATTGATGTTGCATGTTTTTTACGTGGTTTGTAGGTTTCTAGCAAGAACGTTTCTTACCTACGTATGACCACAACGTGATTTGCCAATTTCTATTTACCCTTCATAAGGACCCTTTTCATCGAGTCCGTTCCGACTAAAGTAGGAGAGACAGACACCCGCTAGCCACCTTATGCAACTAGTGCATGTCAGTCGGTGGAACCTGTCTCACGTAAGCGTACGTGTAAGGTCGGTCCGGGCCGCTTCATCCTACAATGCCGCCGAAACAAGAAACGACTAGTAGCGGCAAGAAGAATTGGCAACATCAATGCCCACAACTTCTTTGTGTTCTACTCGTGCATAGTAACTATGCATAGGCCTGGCTCTGATACCACTGTTGGGAATCGTGGCATAATTTTAAAATTTTCCTACGCTCACCAAGATGCATCTATGGAGTATACTAGCAACGAGGGGAAAGGAGTGCATCTACATACCCTTGTAGATCGCGAGCGGAAGCGTTCCGATGAACGTGGATGACGGAGTCGTACTCGCCGTGATTCAAATCACCGATGACCGAGTGCCGAACGGACGGCACCTCCGCGTTCAACACACGTACGATGCAGCGACGTCTCCTCCTTCTTGATCCAGCAAGGGGGAAGGAGAGGTTGATGGAGATCCAGCAGCACGACGGCGTGGTGGTGGATGTAGCGGGATGCCGGCAGGGCTTCGCCGAGCTTCTACGAGAGAAAGAGGTGTAGCAGGGGAGGAGGGAGGCGCCCAAGGCTGTAATCCTACTGCCCTCCCTCCCCCCTTTCATATAGGCCCCCTGGGAGGGAGGGTGCCGGCCACAACCCATCTAGAGGGGGGGCGGCGGCCAAGGGGGGTGCCTTGCCCCCCAAGGCAAGTGGGGCGCCCCCCCACCCTAGGGTTTCCAACCCTAGGCGCAAGGGGGAGGTCCATGGGGGGGCGCCCAGCCCACTAGGGGCTGGTTCCCTCTCCACTTCAGCCCACGGGGCCCTCCGGAATAGGTGGCCCCACCCGGTGGACCCCCGGGACCCTTCCGGTGGTCCCGGTACAATACCGGTAACCCCCGAAACTTTCCCGGTGGTCGAAACTTGACTTCCTATATATAATTCTTTACCTCCGGACCATTCCGGAACTCCTCGTGACGTCCGGGATCTCATCCGGGACTCCGAACAACTTTCGGGTTTCCGCATACACATATCTCTACAACCCTAGCATCACCGAACCTTAAGTGTGTAGACCCTACGGGTTCGGGAGACATGCAGACATGACCGAGACGCCTCTCCGATCAATAACCAACAGCGGGATCTGGATACCCATGTTGGCTCCCACATGTTCCACGATGATCTCATCGGATGAACCACGATGTCGAGGATTCAATCAATCCCATATGCAATTCCCTTTGTCAATCGGTATATTACTTGCCCGAGATTCGATCGTCGGTATCCCAATACCTTGTTCAATCTAGTTACCGGCAAGTCTCTTTACTCGTACCGCAATGCATGATCCCGTGACTAACGCCTTAGTCACACTGAGCTCATTATGATGATGCATTACCGAGTGGGCCCAGAGATACCTCTCCGTCACACGGAGTGACAAATCCCAGTCTCGATCCGCGCCAACCCAACAGACACTTTCGGAGATACCCGTAGTGCACCTTTATAGTCGCCCAGTTACGTTGTGACGTTTGGCACACCCAAAGCACTCCTACGGTATCCGGGAGTTGCACGATCTCATGGTCTAAGGAAAAGATACTTGACATTGGAAAAGCTCTAGCAAACGAAACTACACGATCTTTTATGCTATGCTTAGGATTGGGTCTTGTCCATCACATCATTCTCCTAATGATGTGATCCCGTTATCAATGACATCCAATGTCCATAGTCAGGAAACCATGACTATCAGGATATCAACGAGCTAGTCAACTAGAGGCTTACTAGGGACACGTTGTGGTCTATGTATTCACACATGTATTACGATTTCCGGATAACATAATTATAGCATGAACAATAGACAATTACCATGAACAAAGAAATATAATAATAACCATTTATTATTGCCTCTAGGGCATATTTCCAACAAAAACTGCATTCCTTAATGGATTTATTAAAGAAGAGTTGTATATGATGCTACCAGAAGGTTTTGTCAATCCTAAAGGTGCTAACAAAATATGCAAGCTCCAGCGATCCATCTATGGACTGGTGCAAGCATCTCAGAGTAGGAATATACGCTTTGATAAGTTGATCAAAGGATATAGTTTTATACAGACTTGCGGTGAAGCCTGTATTTACAAGAAAGTGAGTGGGAGCACTACAACATTTCTGATAAGTATATGTGAATGACATATTGTTGATCGGAAATAATGTAGAATTATTCTGCAAAGCATAAAGGAGTGTTTGAAAGGAGTTTTTCAAAGAAAGACCTCGGTGAAGCTGCTTACATATTGAGCATCAAGATCTATAGAGATAGATCAAGACGCTTGATAAGTTTTTTCAATGAGTACATACCTTAACAAGATTTTGAAGCAGTTCAAAATGGAACAGTCAAAGAAAGAGTTTCTTGCCTGAGTTACAAGGTGTGAAATTGAGTAAGACTCAAAGCCCGACCACGACAGAAGATAGAAAAAGAATGAAAGTCATTCCCTATGCCTCGGCCATAGGTTCTATAAAGGTGCTCTACAGGTGATTCCAAAGGTACTTGTTGGGTTGGCGTATTTCAAGATTAGGATTTGTCACTCCGATTGTCGGAGAAGTATCTCTGGGCCCACTCAGTAATACACATCATTATAAGCCTTGCAAGCATTGTAACTAATGAGTTAGTTGCAGGATGATGTATTACGGAACGAGTAAAGAGACTTGCCGGTAACGAGATTGAACTAGGTATTGAGATACCGACGATCGAATCTCGGGCAAGTAACATACCGATGACAAAGGGAACAACGTATGTTGTTATGCGGTTTGACCGATAAAGATCTTCGTAGAATATGTCGGAGCCAATATGAGCATCCAGGTTCCGATATTGGTTATTGACCGGAGAGGTGTCTCGGTCTTGTCTACATAGTTCTCGAACCTGTAGGGTCCGCACGCTTAACGTTACGATGACAGTTATATTATGAGTTTATATGTTTTGATGTACCGAAGGAGTTCGGAGTCCCGGATGAGATCAGGGACTTGACGAGTAGTCTCGAAATGGTCGAGACGTAAAGATCGATATATTGGACGACTATATTCGGACATCGGAAAGGTTCCGAGTGATTCGGGTATTTTTCGGAGTACCGGAGAGTTACGGGAATTTGCATTGGGCCTTAATGGGCCATACGGGAAAGGAGAGAAAGGCCCCAAAGGGTGGCCGCACCCCTCCCCATGGACTAGTCTGAATTGGACTAGGGAGGGGGGGCGCCCCCTTCCTTCTTTATCCTTCTCCCTTCCCTTTTCCTACTCCAACAAGGAAAGGAGGAGTCCTACTCCCGGTGGGAGTAGGACTCCCCCCTTGGCGCGCCCTCCTCCTAGGCCGGCCGCCTCCCCCCTTGCTCCTTTATATACGGGGGTAGGGGGCACCCCATAGACACAACAATTGATCTATTGATCTCTTAGCCGTGTGCGGTGCCCCCCTCCACCATATTACACCTCGATAATTTCGTAGCGGTGCTTAGGTGAAGCCCTGCGTCGGTAGAACATCAACATTGTCACCACGCCGTCGTGCTGACGAAACTCTCCCTCAACACTCGGCTGGATCGGAGTTCGAGGGACGTCATCGAGCTGAACGTGTGCTGAACTCGGAGGTCCCGTGCGTTCGGTACTTGATCGGTCGGATCGTGAAGACGTACGACTACATCAACCGCGTTGTGATAACGCTTCCGCTTTCGGTCTACGAGGGTACGTGGACACCACTCTCCCCTCTCGTTGCTATGCATCACCATGATCTTGCGTGTGCGTAGGAATTTTTTTGAAATTACTACGTTCCCCAACAGTGGCATCCGAGCCAGGTTTTATGCGTTGATGTTATATGCACGAGTAGAACACAAGTGAGTTGTGGGCGATATAAGTCATACTGCTTACCAGCATGTCATATTTTGGTTCAGCGGTATTGTGAGATGAAGCGGCCCGGACCGACATTACGCGTACGCTTACGCGAGACTGGTTTCACCGTTGCGAGCACTCGTTGCTTAAAGGTGACTGGCGGGTGTCTGTCTCTCTCACTTTAGTTGAACCGACTGTGGCTACGCCCGGTCCTTGCGAAGGTTAAAACAGCACCAACTTGACAAACTATCGTTGTGGTTTTGATGCGTAGGTAAGAACGGTTCTTGCTAAGCCCGTAGCAGCCACGTAAAACTTGCAACAACAAAGTAGAGGACGTCTAACTTGTTTTTGCAGGGCATGTTATGATGTGATATGGTCAAGACATGATGCTATATTTTATTGTATGAGATGATCATGTTTTGTAACCGAGTTATCGGCAACTGGCAGGAGCCATATGGTTGTCGCTTTATTGTATGAAATGCAATCGCCATGTAATTGTTTTACTTTATCACTAACCGGTAGCGATAGTCGTAAAAGCAATAGTTGGCGATACGACAACGATGCTACGATGAAGATCAAGGTGTCGCGCCGGTGACGATGGTGATCATGATGGTGCTTCAGAGATGGAGATCATAAGCACAAGATGATGATGGCCATATCATATCACTTATATTGATTGCATGTGATGTTTATCTTTTATGCATCTTATCTTGCTTTGATTGACGGTAGCATTATAAGATGATCTCTCACTAAAATTTCAAGATAAAAGTGTTCTCCCTGAGTATGCACCGTTGCGAAAGTTCTTCGTGCTGAGACACCACGTGATGATCGGGTGTGATAGGCTCTACGTTCAAATACAACGGGTGCAAAACAGTTGCACACGCGGAATACTCAGGTTAAACTTGACGAGCCTAGCATATGCAGATATGGCCTCGGAACACTGAGACCGAAAGGTCGAGCGTGAATCATATAGTAGATATGATCAACATAGTGATGTTCACCATTGAAACTACTCCATCTCACGTGATGATCGGATATGATTTAGTTGATATGGATCACGTGATCACTTAGAGGATTAGAGGGATGTCTATCTAAGTGGGAGTTCTTAAGTAATATGATTAATTGAACTTAAATTTATTATGAACTTAGTCCTGATAGTATTTTGCAAATTATGTTGTAGATCAATAGCTCGCGTTGTTGCTTCCCTGTGTTTATTTTTGATATGTTCCTAGAGAAAAATTATGTTGAAAGATGTTAGTAGCAAAAATGCGGATTGGATCCGTGATCTGAGGATTATCCTCATTGCTGCATAGAAGAATTATATCCTTGATGCACCGCTAGGTGACAGACCTATTGCAGGAGCAGATGCAGACGTTATGAACGTTTGGCTAGCTCAATATGATGACTACTTGATAGTTTAGTGCACCATGCTTAACGGCTTAGAATCGGGATTTCAAAGACGTTTTGAACGTCATGGACCATATGAGATGTTCCAGGAGTTGAAGTTAATATTTCAAGCAAATACCCGAGTTGAGAGATATGAAGTCTCCAGCAAGTTCTATAGCTAAAAGATGGAGGAGAATAGCTCAAGCAGTGAGCATGTGCTCAGATTGTCTGGGTACTACAATCGCTTGAATCAAGTGGGAGTTAATCTTCCAGATAAAATAGTGATTGACAGAATTCTCTAGTCACCATCACCAAGTTAGTAGAACTTCGTGATGAACTATAGTATGCAAGGGATGACGAAAGTAATTTCCGAGCTCTTCGTGATGCTGAAATCGACGAAGGTAGAAATCAAGAAAAACATCAAGTGTTGATGGTTGACGAGACCACTAGTTTCAAGAAAAGGGCAAAGGGAAGAAGGGGAACTTCTAGAAGAACGGCAAGCAAGTTGCTGCTCAAGTGAAGAAGCCTAAGTCTGGTCCTAAGACTGAGACTAAGTGCTTCTACTGCAAAGGGACTGGTCACTGGAAGCGGAAGTACCCCAACTATTTGGTGGATAAGAAGGATGGCAAAGTGAACAAAGGTATATTGGATATACATGTTATTAATGTGTACTTTACTAGTGTTTATAGCAACCCCTCGGTATTTGATACTGGTTCAGTTGCTAAGATTAGTAACTCGAAACGGGAGTTGCAGAATAAACAGAGACTAGTAAAAGGGGAAGTGACGATGTGTATTGGAAGTGGTTCCAAGATTGATATGATCATCATCGCACACTCCCTATACTTTCGGGATTAGTGTTGAACCTAAATAAGTGTTATTTGGTGTTTGCGTTGAGCATGAATATGACTTGATCATGTTTGTTGCAATACGGTTATTCATTTAAATTAGAGAATAATTGTTGTTCTGTTTACATGAATAAAACCTTCTATGGTCATACACCCAATAAAATGGTTTGTTGGATCTCGATCGTAGTGATACACATATTCATAATAATGAAGCCAAAAGATGCAAAGTTAATAATGATAGTGCAACTTATTTGTGGCACTGTCGTTTAGGTCATATTGGTGTAAAGCGCATGAAGAAACTCCATACTGATGGGATTTTGGAATCACTTGATTATGAATCACTTGATGCTTGCGAACCGTGCCTCATGGGCAAGATGACTAAAACGCCGTTCTCCGGAACTATGGAGAGAGCAACAGATTTATTGGAAATCATACATACAGATGTATGTGGTCCGATGAATATTGAGGCTCGTGGCGGATATCGTTATTTTCTCACCTTCACAGATGATTTGAGCAGATATGGGTATATCTACTTAATGAAACATAAGTCTGAAACATTTGAAAAGTTCAAAGAATTTCAGAGTGAAGTTGAAAATCATCGTAACAAGAAAATAAAATTTCTACGATCTGATCGTGGAGGAGAATATTTGAGTTATGAGTTTGGCCTTCAGTTAAAACAATGTGAAATAGTTTCACTACTGACGCCACTTGGAACACCACGGTGTAATGGTGTGTCCGAACATCGTAACCGTACTTTATTAGATATGGTGCGATATATGATGTCTCTTACCGATCTACTACTATCGTTTTGGGGTTATGCATTAGAGACAGCTGCATTCACGTTAAATAGGGTACCATCTAAATCCGTTGAGACGACATCTTATGAACTGTGGTTTGGCAAGAAACCAAAGTTGTCGTTTCTTGAAGTTTGGGGTTGCGATGCTTATGTGAAAAAGTTTCATCCTGATAAGCTCAAACCCAAATCGGAGAAATGTGTCTTCATAGGATACCCAAAGGAGACAGTTGGGTACACCTTCTATCACCGATCCGAAGGCAAGACATTTGTTGCTAAGAATGGATCCTTTCTAGAGAAGGAGTTTCTCTCGAAAGAAGTGAGTGGGAGGAAAGTAGAACTTGATGAGGTAATTGTACCTGCTCCCTTATTGGAAAGTAGTTCATCGCAGAAACCAGTTTTTGTGACGCCTATACCAATTAGTGAGGAAGTTAATGATGATGATCATGGAACTTTAGATCAAGTTATTACTGAACCTCGTAGGTCAACCAGAGTGAGATCCGCATCAGAGTGGTACGGTAATTCAGTTCTGGAGGTCATGTTACTTGACCATGAGGAACCTACGAACTATGAGGAAGCGATGATGAGCCCAAATTCCGCAAAATGGCTTGAGGCCATGAAATCTGAGATGGGATCCATGTATGAGAACAAAGTGTGGACTTTGGATGACCTACCCGATGATCGGCAAGCCATAGAAAATAAATGGATCTTCAAGAGGAAGCCGGACGCTGATAGTAGTGTTACTATCTACAAAGCTAGACTTGTCGAAAAAAGGTTTTTGACAAAGTTCAAGGTGTTGACTACGATGAGATTTTCTCACTCGCAGCGATGCTTAAGTCTGTCCGAATCATGTTAGCAATTGCCGCATTTTATGAAATCTGGCAAGATGCATCTATGGAGTATACTAGCAATGAGGGGAAAGGAGTGCATCTACATACCCTTGTAGATCGCGAGCGGAAGCGTTCCAATGAACGTGGATGACGGAGTCGTACTCGCCGTGATTCAAATCACCGATGACCGAGTGCCGAACGGACGGCACCTCCGTGTTCAACACACGTACGGTGCAGCGACGTCTCCTCCTTCTTGATCCAGCAAGGGGGAAGGAGAGGTTGATGGAGATCCAGCAGCACGACGGCGTGGTGGTGGATGTAGCGGGATGCCGGCAGGGCTTCGCCGAGCTTCTACGAGAGAGAGAGGTGTAGCAGGGGAGGAGGGAGGCGCCCAAGGCTGTAATCCTACTGCCCTCCCTCCCCCCCTTTCATATAGGCCCCCTGGGAGGGGGGGCGCCGGCCACAACCCATCTAGAGGGGGGGGGGGGCGGCGGCCAAGGGGGGTGCCTTGCCCCCCAAGGCAAGTGGGGCGCCCCCCCCCCCCCACCCTAGGGTTTCCAACCCTAGGCGCAAGGGGGAGGCCCATGGGGGGGCGCCCAGCCCACTAGGGGCTGGTTCCCTTCCCACTTCAGCCCACGGGGCCCTCCGGGATAGGTGGCCCCACCCGGTGGACCCCCGGGACCCTTCCGGTGGTCCCGGTACAATACCGGTAACCCCCGAAACTTTCCCGGTGGCCGAAACTTGACTTCCTATATATAATTCTTTACCTCCGGACCATTCCGGAACTCCTCGTGACGTCCGGGATCTCATCCGGGACTCCGAACAACTTTTGGGTTTCCGCATACACATATCTCTACAACCCTAGCGTCACCGAACCTTAAGTGTGTAGACCCTACGGGTTCGGGAGACATGCAGACATGACCGAGATGCCTCTCCGATCAATAACCAACAGCGGGATCTGGATACCCATGTTGGCTCCCACATGTTCCACGATGATCTCATCGGCTGAACCACGATGTCGAGGATTCAATCAATCCCGTATGCAATTCCCTTTGTCAATCGGTATATTACTTGCCCGAGATTCGATCGTCGGTATCCCAATACCTTGTTCAATCTCGTTACCGGCAATTCTCTTTACTCGTACCGCAATGCATGATCCCGTGACTAACGCCTTAGTCACACTGAGCTCATTATGATGATGCATTACCGAGTGGGCCCAGAGATACCTCTCCGTCACATGGAGTGACAAATCCCAGTCTCGATCCGTGCCAACCCAACAGACACTTTCGGAGATACCCGTAGTGCACCTTTATAGTCACCCAGTTACTTTGTGACGTTTGGCACACCCAAAGCACTCCTACGGTATCCGGGAGTTGCACGATCTCATGGTCTAAGGAAAAGATACTTGACATTGGAAAAGCTCTAGCAAACGAAACTACACGATCTTTTATGCTATGCTTAGGATTGGGTCTTGTCCATCACATCATTCTCCTAATGATGTGATCCCGTTATCAATGAAATCCAATGTCCATAGTCAGGAAACCATGACTATATGTTGATCAACGAGCTAGTCAACTAGAGGCTTACTAGGGACACGTTGTGGTCTATGTATTCACACATGTATTACGATTTCCGGATAACATAATTATAGCATGAACAATAGACAATTACCATGAACAAAGAAATATAATAATAACCATTTATTATTGCCTCTAGGGCATATTTCCAACAGTCTCCCACTTGCACTAGAGTCAATAATCTAGTTACATTGTGATGAATCGAACACCCATTGCGTCCTGGTGTTGATCATGTTTTGCTCTAGGGAGAGGTTTAGTCAACGGATCTGCTACATTCAGGTCCGTATGTACTTTACAAATATCTATGTCTCCATTTTGAACACTTTCACGAATGGAGTTGAAGCGACGCTTGATATGCCTGGTCTTCCTGTGAAATCTAGGCTCCTTCGCAAGGGCAATAGCTCCAGTGTTGTCACAGAAGAGAGTCATCGGGCCCGACGCATTGGGAATCACCCCTAGGTCGGTAATGAACTCCTTCATCCAGACTGCTTCTTGTGCTGCCTCCGAGGCTGCCACGTATTCCGCTTCACATGTAGATCCCGCCACGACGCTTTGCTTGCAACTGCACCAGCTTACTACTCCTCCATTCAAAATATACACGTATCCGGTTTGTGACTTCGAGTCATCCAGATCTGTGTCGAAGCTAGCGTCGACGTAACCCTTTACGACGAGCTCTTCGTCACCTCCATAAACGAGAAACATATCCTTAGTCCTCTTCAGGTACTTCAGGATATTCTTGACTGCTGTCCAGTGTTCCATGCCGGGATTACTTTGGTACCTTCCTACCAAACTTACGGCAAGATTTACATCAGGTCTGGTACACAGCATGGCATACATAATAGACCCTATGGCCGAGGCATAGGGGATGACACTCATCTTTTTTATATCTTTTGCCGTGGTCGGGCATTGAGCCGTGCTCAATTGCACACCTTGCAATACAGGCAAGAACCCCTTCTTGGACTGATCCATATTGAACTTCTTCAATATCTTGTCAAGGTATGTACTCTGTGAAAGACCAATGAGGCGTCTTGATCTATCTCTATAGATCTTGATGCCTAATATATAAGCAGCTTCTCCAAGGTCCTTCATTGAAAAACACTTACTCAAATAGGCCTTTATACTTTCCAAGAATTCTATATCATTTCCCATCAATAGTATGTCATCCACATATAATATGAGAAATGCTACAGAGCTCCCACTCACTTTCTTGTAAACACAGGCTTCTCCATAAGTCTGTGTAAACCCAAACGCTTTGATCATCTCATCAAAGCGAATATTCCAACTCCGAGATGCTTGCACCAGCCCATAGATTGAGCGCTGGAGCTTGCATACTTTGTTAGCATTCTTAGGATCGACAAAACCTTCCGGCTGCATCATATACAACTCTTCCTTAAGGAAGCCATTAAGGAATGCCGTTTTGACGTCCATCTGCCATATCTCATAATCATAGTATGCGGCAATTGCTAACATGATTCGGACGGACTTCAGCTTCGCTACGGGTGAGAAAGTCTCATCGTAGTCAACCCCTTGAACTTGTCGATAACCCTTAGCGACAAGTCGAGCCTTATAGATGGTCACATTACCATCCGCGTCTGTCTTCTTCTTAAAGATCCATTTGTTTTCTATGGCTCGCCGATCATCGGGCAAGTCAGTCAAAGTCCATACTTCGTTTTCATACATGGATCCTATCTCGGATTTCATGGCTTCTAGCCATTTGTCGGAATCCGGGCCCGCCATCGCTTCTTCATAGTTCGAAGGTTCACCGTTGTCTAACAACATGATTTCCAAGACAGGGTTGTCGTACCACTCTGGTGCGGAACGTGTCCTTGTGGACCTACGAAGTTCAGTAGTAACTTGATCCGAAGCTTCATGATCATCATCATTAACTTCCTCCCCAGTTGGTGTAGGCACCACAGGAACATCTTCCCGCGCTGCGCTACTTTCCGGTTCGGAAGGGGTGACTATCACCTCATCAAGTTCCACTTTCCTCCCACTCAATTATTTCGAGAGAAACTCCTTCTCCAGAAAGGACCCGTTCTTGGCAACGAAGATCTTGCCTTCGGATCTGAGGTAGAAGGTATACCCAATAGTTTCCTTAGGGTATCCTATGAAGACGCATTTTTCCGACTTGGGTTCGAGCTTTTCAGGTTGAAGTTTCTTGACATAAGCATCGCATCCCCAAACTTTTAGAAACGACAGCTTAGGTTTCTTCCCAAACCATAATTCATACGGTGTCGTCTCAACGGATTTCGACGGAGCCCTATTTAAAGTGAATGCGGCAGTCTCTAAAGCATAGCCCCAAAATGAGAGCGGTAAATCGGTAAGAGACATCATAGATCGCACCATATCCAATAGAGTGCGATTACGACGTTCGGACACACCGTTTCTCTGAGGTGTTCCAGGCGGCGTGAGTTGTGAAACTATTCCACATTTCCTTAAGTGTGTACCAAATTCGTGACTTAAATATTCTCCACCACGATCTGATCGTAAGAATTTTATTTTCCTGTCACGTTGATTCTCAACTTCACTCTGAAATTCCTTGAACTTTTCAAAGGTTTCAGACTTGTGTTTCATTAGGTAGACATACCCATATCTACTTAAGTCATCAGTGAGAGTGAGAACATAACGATATCCTCCGCGAGCCTCAACACTCATTGGACCGCACACATCGGTATGTATGATTTCCAATAAGTTGGTTGCTCGCTCCATTGTTCCGGAGAACGGAGTCTTGGTCATCTTACCCATGAGGCATGGTTCGCACGTGTCAAATGATTCGTAATCAAGAGACTCCAAAAGTCCATCTGCATGGAGCTTCTTCATGCGCTTGACACCAATGTGACCAAGGCGGCAGTGCCACAAGTATGTGGGACTATCGTTATCAACTTTACATCTTTTGGTATTCACACTATGAACATGTGTAACATCACATTCGAGATTCATCAAGAATAAACCATTGACCAGCGGGGCATGACCATAAAACATATCTCTCAAATAAATAGAACAACCATTATTCTCGGATTTAAATGAGTAGCCATCTCGAATTAAACGAGATCCAGATAGAATGTTCATGCTCAAAGCTGGCACTAAATAACAATTATTGAGGTTTAAAACTAATCCCGTAGGTAGATGCAGAGGTAGCGTGCCGACGGCGATCACATCGACCTTGGAACCATTCCCGACGCGCATCGTCACCTCGTCCTTCGCCAGTCTCCGTTTATTCTGTAGTTCCTGTTTTGAGTTACAAATATGAGCAACCGCACCGGTATCAAATACCCAGGAGCTACTACGAGTACTGGTAAGGTACACATCAATTACATGTATATCACATATACCTTTGGTGTTGCCGGCCTTCTTGTCCGCTAAGTATTTGGGGCAGTTCCGCTTCCAGTGACCACTTCCCTTGCAATAAAAGCACTCAGTCTCGGGCTTGGGTCCATTCCTTGGCTTCTTCCCGGCAACTGGCTTACCGGGCGCGGCAACTCCCTTGCCGTCCTTCTTGAAGTTCTTCTTACCCTTGCCCTTCTTGAACTTAGTGGTTTTATTCACCATCAACACTTGATGTTCTTCTCTGATCTCCACCTCCGCTGATTTCAGCATTGAATATATCTCAGGAATGGTCTTTTCCATCCCCTGCATATTGAGGTTCATCACAAAGCTCTTGTAGCTTGGTGGAAGCGACTGGAGGATTCTGTCAATGACCGCGTCATCCGGGAGATTAACTCCCAGCTGAGTCAAGCAGTTGTGCAACCCAGACATTCTGAGTATATGCTCACTTACAGAACTATTTTCCTCCATTTTACAGCTGAAGAACTTGTCGGAGACTTCATATCTCTCGACCCGGGCATGAGCTTGGAAAACTAATTTCAGCTCCTCGAACATCTCATATGCTCCATGTTTCTCAAAACGCTTTTGGAGACCCGGTTCTAAGCTGTAAAGCATGCCGCACTGAACGAGGGAGTAATCATCAGCACGCTGCTGCCAAGCGTTCATAACGTCTTGGTTCTCTGGGATTGGTGCATCACCTAGCGGTGCTTCTAAGACATAATCTTTCTTGTCTAATATGAGGATGATCCTCAGGTTCCGGACCCAGTCCGTATAGTTGCTGCCATCATCTTTCAGCTTGGTTTTCTCTAGGAACGCGTTGAAATTGAGAACAACGTTGGCCATTTGATCTACAAGACATAGTGTAAAGATTTTAGACTAAGTTCATGATAATTAAGTTCATCTAATCAAATTACACAATGAACTCCCACTCAGATAGACATCCCTCTAGTCATCTAAGTGAAAAACATGATCTGAGTTTAACTAGGCCGTGTCCGATCATCACGTGAGACGGACTAGTCAAGATCGGTGAACATCTCCATGTTGATCGTATCTTCTATACGACTCATGCTCGACCTTTCGGTCCTCCGTGTTCCGAGGCCATGTCTGTACATGCTAGGCTCGTCAAGTCAACCTAAGTGTATTGCGTGTGTTCCGAGGCCATGTCTGTACATGCTAGGCTCGTCAACACCCGTTGTATGCGAACGTTAGAATCTATCACACCCGATCATCACGTGGTGCTTCGAAACAACGAACCTTCGCAACAGTGCACAGTTAGGGTGAACACTTTCTTGAAATTAACATAAGGGATCATCTTATTTACTACCGTCGTTCTAAACAAATAAGATGCAAAACATGATAAACATCACATGCAATCAAATAGTGACATGATATGGCCAATATCATTTTGGTCCTTTGATCTCCATCTTCGGGGCACCATGATCATCTTCGTCACCGGCATGACACCATGATCTCCATCATCATGATCTCCATCATTGTGTCTTCATGAAGTCGTCACGCCAACGATTACTTCTACTTCTATGGCTAACGCGTTTAGCAACAAAGTAAAGTAATTTACATGGCGTTATTAATGACATGCAGGTCATACAAAATAATAAAGACAACTCCTATGGCTCCTGCCGGTTGTCATACTCATCGACATGCAAGTCGTGATTCCTATTACAAGAATATGATCAATCTCATACATCACATATATCATTCATCACATCTTCTGGCCATATCACATCACATATCACTTGCTGCAAAAACAAGTTAGACGTCCTCTAATTGATGTTGCATGTTTTTTACGTGGTTTGTAGGTTTCTAGCAAGAACGTTTCTTACCTACGTATGACCACAACGTGATTTGCCAATTTCTATTTACCCTTCATAAGGACCCTTTTCATCGAGTCCGTTCCGACTAAAGTAGGAGAGACAGACACCCGCTAGCCACCTTATGCAACTAGTGCATGTCAGTCGGTGGAACCTGTCTCACGTAAGCGTACGTGTAAGGTCGGTCCGGGCCGCTTCATCCTACAATGCCGCCGAAACAAGAAACGACTAGTAGCGGCAAGAAGAATTGGCAACATCAATGCCCACAACTTCTTTGTGTTCTACTCGTGCATAGTAACTATGCATAGGCCTGGCTCTGATACCACTGTTGGGAATCGTGGCATAATTTTAAAATTTTCCTACGCTCACCAAGATGCATCTATGGAGTATACTAGCAACGAGGGGAAAGGAGTGCATCTACATACCCTTGTAGATCGCGAGCGGAAGCGTTCCGATGAACGTGGATGACGGAGTCGTACTCGCCGTGATTCAAATCACCGATGACCGAGTGCCGAACGGACGGCACCTCCGCGTTCAACACACGTACGATGCAGCGACGTCTCCTCCTTCTTGATCCAGCAAGGGGGAAGGAGAGGTTGATGGAGATCCAGCAGCACGACGGCGTGGTGGTGGATGTAGCGGGATGCCGGCAGGGCTTCGCCGAGCTTCTACGAGAGAAAGAGGTGTAGCAGGGGAGGAGGGAGGCGCCCAAGGCTGTAATCCTACTGCCCTCCCTCCCCCCTTTCATATAGGCCCCCTGGGAGGGGGGGTGCCGGCCACAACCCATCTAGAGGGGGGCGGCGGCCAAGGGGGGTGCCTTGCCCCCCAAGGCAAGTGGGGCGCCCCCCCACCCTAGGGTTTCCAACCCTAGGCGCAAGGGGGAGGTCCATGGGGGGGCGCCCAGCCCACTAGGGGCTGGTTCCCTCTCCACTTCAGCCCACGGGGCCCTCCGGAATAGGTGGCCCCACCCGGTGGACCCCCGGGACCCTTCCGGTGGTCCCGGTACAATACCGGTAACCCCCGAAACTTTCCCGGTGGTCGAAACTTGACTTCCTATATATAATTCTTTACCTCCGGACCATTCCGGAACTCCTCGTGACGTCCGGGATCTCATCCGGGACTCCGAACAACTTTCGGGTTTCCGCATACACATATCTCTACAACCCTAGCGTCACCGAACCTTAAGTGTGTAGACCCTACGGGTTCGGGAGACATGCAGACATGACCGAGACGCCTCTCCGATCAATAACCAACAGCGGGATCTGGATACCCATGTTGGCTCCCACATGTTCCACGATGATCTCATCGGATGAACCACGATGTCGAGGATTCAATCAATCCCGTATGCAATTCCCTTTGTCAATCGGTATATTACTTGCCCGAGATTCGATCGTCGGTATCCCAATACCTTGTTCAATCTCGTTACCGGCAAGTCTCTTTACTCGTACCGCAATGCATGATCCCGTGACTAACGCCTTAGTCACACTGAGCTCATTATGATGATGCATTACCGAGTGGGCCCAGAGATACCTCTCTGTCACACGGAGTGACAAATCCCAGTCTCGATCCGCGCCAACCCAACAGACACTTTCGGAGATACCCGTAGTGCACCTTTATAGTCGCCCAGTTACGTTGTGACGTTTGGCACACCCAAAGCACTCCTACGGTATCCGGGAGTTGCACGATCTCATGGTCTAAGGAAAAGATACTTGACATTGGAAAAGCTCTAGCAAACGAAACTACACGATCTTTTATGCTATGCTTAGGATTGGGTCTTGTCCATCACATCATTCTCCTAATGATGTGATCCCGTTATCAATGACATCCAATGTCCATAGTCAGGAAACCATGACTATCAGGATATCAACGAGCTAGTCAACTAGAGGCTTACTAGGGACACGTTGTGGTCTATGTATTCACACATGTATTACGATTTCCGGATAACATAATTATAGCATGAACAATAGACAATTACCATGAACAAAGAAATATAATAATAACCATTTATTATTGCCTCTAGGGCATATTTCCAACAAAAACTGCATTCCTTAATGGATTTATTAAAGAAGAGTTGTATATGATGCTACCAGAAGGTTTTGTCAATCCTAAAGGTGCTAACAAAATATGCAAGCTCCAGCGATCCATCTATGGACTGGTGCAAGCATCTCAGAGTAGGAATATACGCTTTGATAAGTTGATCAAAGGATATAGTTTTATACAGACTTGCGGTGAAGCCTGTATTTACAAGAAAGTGAGTGGGAGCACTACAACATTTCTGATAAGTATATGTGAATGACATATTGTTGATCGGAAATAATGTAGAATTATTCTGCAAAGCATAAAGGAGTGTTTGAAAGGAGTTTTTCAAAGAAAGACCTCGGTGAAGCTGCTTACATATTGAGCATCAAGATCTATAGAGATAGATCAAGACGCTTGATAAGTTTTTTCAATGAGTACATACCTTAACAAGATTTTGAAGCAGTTCAAAATGGAACAGTCAAAGAAAGAGTTTCTTGCCTGAGTTACAAGGTGTGAAATTGAGTAAGACTCAAAGCCCGACCACGACAGAAGATAGAAAAAGAATGAAAGTCATTCCCTATGCCTCGGCCATAGGTTCTATAAAGGTGCTCTACAGGTGATTCCAAAGGTACTTGTTGGGTTGGCGTATTTCAAGATTAGGATTTGTCACTCCGATTGTCGGAGAAGTATCTCTGGGCCCACTCAGTAATACACATCATTATAAGCCTTGCAAGCATTGTAACTAATGAGTTAGTTGCAGGATGATGTATTACGGAACGAGTAAAGAGACTTGCCGGTAACGAGATTGAACTAGGTATTGAGATACCGACGATCGAATCTCGGGCAAGTAACATACCGATGACAAAGGGAACAACGTATGTTGTTATGCGGTTTGACCGATAAAGATCTTCGTAGAATATGTCGGAGCCAATATGAGCATCCAGGTTCCGATATTGGTTATTGACCGGAGAGGTGTCTCGGTCTTGTCTACATAGTTCTCGAACCCGTAGGGTCCGCACGCTTAACGTTACGATGACAGTTATATTATGAGTTTATATGTTTTGATGTACCGAAGGAGTTCGGAGTCCCGGATGAGATCAGGGACTTGACGAGGAGTCTCGAAATGGTCGAGACGTAAAGATCGATATATTGGACGACTATATTCGGACATCGGAAAGGTTCCGAGTGATTCGGGTATTTTTCGGAGTACCGGAGAGTTACGGGAATTTGCATTGGGCCTTAATGGGCCATACGGGAAAGGAGAGAAAGGCCCCAAAGGGTGGCCGCACCCCTCCCCATGGACTAGTCTGAATTGGACTAGGGAGGGGGGGCGCCCCCTTCCTTCTTTATCCTTCTCCCTTCCCTTTTCCTACTCCAACAAGGAAAGGAGGAGTCCTACTCCCGGTGGGAGTAGGACTCCCCCCTTGGCGCGCCCTCCTCCTAGGCCGGCCGCCTCCCCCCTTGCTCCTTTATATACGGGGGTAGGGGGCACCCCATAGACACAACAATTGATCTATTGATCTCTTAGCCGTGTGCGGTGCCCCCCTCCACCATATTACACCTCGATAATTTCGTAGCGGTGCTTAGGTGAAGCCCTGCGTCGGTAGAACATCAACATTGTCACCACGCCGTCGTGCTGACGAAACTCTCCCTCAACACTCGGCTGGATCGGAGTTCGAGGGACGTCATCGAGCTGAACGTGTGCTGAACTCGGAGGTCCCGTGCGTTCGGTACTTGATCGGTCGGATCGTGAAGACGTACGACTACATCAACCGCGTTGTGATAACGCTTCCGCTTTCGGTCTACGAGGGTACGTGGACACCACTCTCCCCTCTCGTTGCTATGCATCACCATGATCTTGCGTGTGCGTAGGAATTTTTTTGAAATTACTACGTTCCCCAACAGTGGCATCCGAGCCAGGTTTTATGCGTTGATGTTATATGCACGAGTAGAACACAAGTGAGTTGTGGGCGATATAAGTCATACTGCTTACCAGCATGTCATATTTTGGTTCAGCGGTATTGTGAGATGAAGCGGCCCGGACCGACATTACGCGTACGCTTACGCGAGACTGGTTTCACCGTTGCGAGCACTCGTTGCTTAAAGGTGACTGGCGGGTGTCTGTCTCTCTCACTTTAGTTGAACCGACTGTGGCTACGCCCGGTCCTTGCGAAGGTTAAAACAGCACCAACTTGACAAACTATCGTTGTGGTTTTGATGCGTAGGTAAGAACGGTTCTTGCTAAGCCCGTAGCAGCCACGTAAAACTTGCAACAACAAAGTAGAGGACGTCTAACTTGTTTTTGCAGGGCATGTTATGATGTGATATGGTCAAGACATGATGCTATATTTTATTGTATGAGATGATCATGTTTTGTAACCGAGTTATCGGCAACTGGCAGGAGCCATATGGTTGTCGCTTTATTGTATGAAATGCAATCGCCATGTAATTGTTTTACTTTATCACTAACCGGTAGCGATAGTCGTAAAAGCAATAGTTGGCGATACGACAACGATGCTACGATGAAGATCAAGGTGTCGCGCCGGTGACGATGGTGATCATGATGGTGCTTCAGAGATGGAGATCATAAGCACAAGATGATGATGGCCATATCATATCACTTATATTGATTGCATGTGATGTTTATCTTTTATGCATCTTATCTTGCTTTGATTGACGGTAGCATTATAAGATGATCTCTCACTAAAATTTCAAGATAAAAGTGTTCTCCCTGAGTATGCACCGTTGCGAAAGTTCTTCGTGCTGAGACACCACGTGATGATCGGGTGTGATAGGCTCTACGTTCAAATACAACGGGTGCAAAACAGTTGCACACGCGGAATACTCAGGTTAAACTTGACGAGCCTAGCATATGCAGATATGGCCTCGGAACACTGAGACCGAAAGGTCGAGCGTGAATCATATAGTAGATATGATCAACATAGTGATGTTCACCATTGAAACTACTCCATCTCACGTGATGATCGGACATGATTTAGTTGATATGGATCACGTGATCACTTAGAGGATTAGAGGGATGTCTATCTAAGTGGGAGTTCTTAAGTAATATGATTAATTGAACTTAAATTTATTATGAACTTAGTCCTGATAGTATTTTGCAAATTATGTTGTAGATCAATAGCTCGCGTTGTTGCTTCCCTGTGTTTATTTTTGATATGTTCCTAGAGAAAAATTATGTTGAAAGATGTTAGTAGCAAAAATGCGGATTGGATCCGTGATCTGAGGATTATCCTCATTGCTGCATAGAAGAATTATGTCCTTGATGCACCGCTAGGTGACAGACCTATTGCAGGAGCAGATGCAGACGTTATGAACGTTTGGCTAGCTCAATATGATGACTACTTGATAGTTTAGTGCACCATGCTTAACGGCTTAGAATCGGGATTTCAAAGACGTTTTGAACGTCATGGACCATATGAGATGTTCCAGGAGTTGAAGTTAATATTTCAAGCAAATACCCGAGTTGAGAGATATGAAGTCTCCAGCAAGTTCTATAGCTAAAAGATGGAGGAGAATAGCTCAAGCAGTGAGCATGTGCTCAGATTGTCTGGGTACTACAATCGCTTGAATCAAGTGGGAGTTAATCTTCCAGATAAAATAGTGATTGACAGAATTCTCTAGTCACCATCACCAAGTTAGTAGAACTTCGTGATGAACTATAGTATGCAAGGGATGACGAAAGTAATTTCCGAGCTCTTCGTGATGCTGAAATCGACGAAGGTAGAAATCAAGAAAAACATCAAGTGTTGATGGTTGACGAGACCACTAGTTTCAAGAAAAGGGCAAAGGGAAGAAGGGGAACTTCTAGAAGAACGGCAAGCAAGTTGCTGCTCAAGTGAAGAAGCCTAAGTATGGTCCTAAGACTGAGACTAAGTGCTTCTACTGCAAAGGGACTGGTCACTGGAAGCGGAAGTACCCCAACTATTTGGTGGATAAGAAGGATGGCAAAGTGAACAAAGGTATATTGGATATACATGTTATTAATGCGTACTTTACTAGTGTTTATAGCAACCCCTCGGTATTTGATACTGGTTCAGTTGCTAAGAGTAGTAACTCGAAACGGGAGTTGCAGAATAAACAGAGACTAGTAAAAGGGGAAGTGACGATGTGTATTGGAAGTGGTTCCAAGATTGATATGATCATCATCGCACACTCCCTATACTTTCGGGATTAGTGTTGAACCTAAATAAGTGTTATTTGGTGTTTGCGTTGAGCATGAATATGACTTGATCATGTTTGTTGCAATACGGTTATTCATTTAAATTAGAGAATAATTGTTGTTCTGTTTACATGAATAAAACCTTCTATGGTCATACACCCAATAAAATGGTTTGTTGGATCTCGATCGTAGTGATACACATATTCATAATAATGAAGCCAAAAAGATGCAAAGTTAATAATGATAGTGCAACTTATTTGTGGCACTGCCGTTTAGGTCAACTTGGTTTCGTCGAATTCGGAGTCCGTTTGCAGAAGTTGTGTCAGTTTTGGTGTTCTGAAAAGGCTGCAGCGGTACTACCGCGGACAGGAGCGGATGTAATTTTTTACTACCGCTTGGAGCAGTACTACCGCGGCTACTTCCGTGGCTACTTCCGCTCGGGACCAAAAACTCGTCACAAGTCCAGCGGTGGTATGCACGGATGTAATTTTTTAGTACCGCTCGCAAGCAGTAGTACCGCTACCCTTAGTAGTAGTACCGCTACCCCTACCGGTAGTACCGCTCCTTGGAGCGGTAGTACCGCTCGGTGCGGGCTGTGACCATAACGGTTGGATTTTTCCCCACCTATAAAAGGGGGTCTTCTTCCCCAATGAACCTTATCCTTTGAGCTCGTGTTCTTCCCCCATTGTTGACCTTCTTCGAGCTTGCTAACTCTCAATCCCTTCATGGATTCTTGCTCGTTTTTGAGGGAAAAGTGAGAGGAGATCTAGATCCACATTTCCACCAATCACTTTCTCCTCTATGTGAGGGGAACCCCTTGGATCTAGATCTTGGAGTTCTTGGTGTTCTCCTTCTTGTTCTTCCTCTCATTTTCCTCCCTAGCATTAGTTGCTTCGGTGGGATTTGAGAGAGAAGGACTTGGGCACTCCGTGTACCCTTGCCATTGCATTTGGTGCATCGGTTTGAGTTCTCCACGGTGATACGTGGAAGTTACAAGTTGAGAAGCTTATTACTCTTGGGTGCTTGTTACCCTTGAGATTGGGAGTTGTCACTCCGTATGACGGAGAGGTATCTCTGGGCCCTCTCAGTAATACAACATCACAAGTAGTTTGAAAGCAAAGTGACTAAGGAGTTAGTTACCGGATGATGTATTACGGAACAAGTAAAGAGACTTGTTGATAACGAGATTGAACTAGGTATGGATATACCAACGATTGAATCCCGGGCAAGTAACATACCGACGGATAAAGGGAACTACGTATGTTGTCATAAAGGTTCGACCGATAAAGATCTTTGTGGAATATGTAGGAACCAATATGGGCATCCAGGTCCCGCTATTGGTTATTGACCGGAGAAGCGTCTCAGTCATGTCTACATCATTCTCGAACCCGTAGGGTCCGCACGCTTAACGTTCATTGACGTATAGTATTATATGAGTTATGTATGTTGGTGACCGAATGTTGTTCGGAGTCCTGGATGAGATCACGGACATGACGAGGAGCTCCGGAATAGTCCGGAGGTAAAGATTGATATATGGGATAATAGTGTTTGGTTTTCGGAAGGGTTCCGGAATTCACCGGCAGGGGTTTCGGATGTTTCCCGAAATGTTCGGGTACGAGAACACTTTATTTGGGCCAAGGGGTAAAGCCCACGGGGCTTTAGGAAGGTGCAAAAGGAAGTTTTGCGGAGGCCAGGGGCCAGACGCAAGGGACCCTGGCATCTGGGGCCAGATGCCAACGACCATGATGTCTGGTCCTGGAGTCCGAGAAGGACTCTTGCCTTGCGGGCTAAACCGACTTTGAGGAGGCTCTTTCTCCAAGAAACAACCTCAGGGCTCAACATATAAATAGAGGGGCATGGCTAGCACCCGGAACACATCAAGATTCACCAAGCCGTGTGCCGGCAACCCCGTCCCCTCTAGTTTATCCTCCGTCTAGTTTCCGTTGTGCTTGCCAAAGCCCTGTGGAGATTGTTCTTCACCACCACCGTCACCACGCCTTCGTGCTGCCGGAACTCATCTACTACTTCACCCCTCTTGCTGGATCGAGAAGGCGAGGACGTCATCAAGCTGAACGTGTGCTGAACGCGGAGGTGTTATACATTCGGTACTTGATCGGGATGGGTCGTGAAGGTGTATGACTACATAAACCGCGTTGATAAACGCTTCCGCTTAGCGATCTACAAGGGTATGTAGATGCTCCCCCCTCTCGTAGCTATACAACTTCATGGATAGATCTTGCGTGTGGGTAGAAATTTTTTGTTTTCCATGCATCGTTCCCCAACAAACAAATACTGTAATATAACATTATTATTTATTACAACTAGATAACTTAGTTTATGATGTAGGGTGGAACCCTAGATGGCCGATCTTTCACGAAAGGAGCGGATCCCTACGAGGAACGTGATGAACACGAGGGGAAACACGAGGGAAACACGAGAGGAACACGAGAGAAATCACACAACCAACAAGAATAGATCACACATGCGCTAGATCGATGAACACAAAGGTAAGATACAAGATCCAAAGTCAACAACGGACGATACAAACGGTAACCGGTTCTTCTCCGTGAGGAGGTCTTGAATCCACAAGGGGATCTTCCCGTGAGGGGTCTTGAATCCAAGGTGGATCTTCTCCGTAGAGGGGCCACAATCTCTCTCGTGGAGTAGATCCGATATGGATGAGCAAAGCTCTATCTCTAAATGAGCTAATCCTTTGCTAACCCTAGAAAGATGGAGGAGAAAGAGTATATATAGTCTAGGGGGTCGAAGGGGTACACGGGCCTCGGCCCTTACTGTGCGCAGACGGGGGTGGCCGGATGTCCGGGCGACGGGTCGGATGTCCGGGGCTTCAAGAGGGGCCGGATGTCCGGGCTGGAGGGTAAAACTTCTGGATGTCTTCTGTCGTCGATGCCGGATTTCCGGGGGAAGGGCCGGATGTCCGGGCTTTGGTGAGGCGCCGGATGTCCGGGGCTGGCGCCGGATGTCCGGCCGCTGATGCTGTTGGCCGTCTGTTGGTGCAGCTCCTTGGCGGCTGCACATGCGCCGGATGTCCGGCCTTTGGCCCGGATGTCCGACCGCTGTAGCTTCAGCAGCTCCGTCTTCTTCCGTCGTCGCTTCCAAGCCTCCCTCGCGGATGGTGTAGTTGTACCTTGGCGCTTGCACTCCTCCTCGTCGTCCGTAGTGTTCCGAAAATACCTATGCATGCACACGAGTGGAGTGTCAAGTAGTATACCATCCTCGAAGGGGTCAAGTGAGCACGTGTAAAGGAGATGATTCACCTTTGCGTATGTGAAGTAGATGTCGCACGTGTCACTCGCCGAATGGACTCTTGACATGGTGATGTCCATAGGATGCTCCGCATCATCTCCCCTCCCTTGGGAAAGATCCGACCTCGGATCGAAAACCAAATCACCATGGAAAAGAGATGGCTTCGCCGTGTAGAAGTGGACGTTCACCAAGTACGTGTCATCTTGAAGCTCAAAATGGGCACTCTCCAATGTCGCACCGTCTTGTGATTCCTTCAAAAGGAGTAAGGACAACAAACACTTGGAAAAACAAATGTGGTTAGCGTTAGTGCAAAACCAAGCATTCAAGAGGTGATTCA
Organism: Aegilops tauschii subsp. strangulata; assembly: GCF_002575655.3. Taxonomy (NCBI): domain Eukaryota; kingdom Viridiplantae; phylum Streptophyta; class Magnoliopsida; order Poales; family Poaceae; genus Aegilops; species Aegilops tauschii. The sequence goes on from NC_053040.3 coordinate 381,140,771, forward strand.
CCAAACAAGTGTCGTCATCATGCAAAGCATATGGTGTGACAAAGGATTGAGACATGGCATGTAAGTATATCAATCGAGCACAAGCAAAGATATCATGGGGGCAAGCATGTAAATTGGAGGTAGAGATGCAAATATGTGTGTCAAGAGAATAAGCATCTACCTCAGGTTCATAGCAAGCATGGGCAAAGCGCTCAATGAAAGGTCTATGGTAGGCATAGGAATCATTCACGACACCTAAGAAGATGAGATGTCTAAACACATGGGTTAAGTGCAAGACAATCCAAGCATAATGTGCATAGGGTGTAGTGAACATAGTGTGGCACTCAACACAATAGAAAGAGCAATTGTTCATCATGTGTGAGGCAATCAAGTCAATCATGTGACAAGCAATGGGACATGGCATATGTGAAGGGATGACATTGTTGCAACCAAACATATGAGAGGAGCAAGTAATCCAAGAATTGGATGCAACACACAAGGCATATATATCATGATGCATGGGACGGTGAAAATGACAAGTCGAAGCAAGATCTCTATCAAGTGTGCAATCAAGTGGTCCAAGATGAACAATAAGTCTCATGGTGCAAGCAGCACAAGTAGTATGATCCGCAATATCCATGCTCAAGAAAGATATCACCTTGATGGCGTGTCCTTGTGCATTCTTCACAATGCCGAAGTGGTAGGAAAGGTGGCGTAGAAACGAGTCGTGGTCGAATGTATGAGGCTCGCTCTCAAGAGCTCGAATGGTCAACTCACGTGAAGCGGAAGTCGACACAAAGTCAAAGTATCCAACACATGCACACAACAAAACAAAGAATGTATGCGCATGGTAGATAAACACATCATCCATCATGATGGTTTTCTTCTCTTGCACATAGCCATTAGAAACACAAGTGCATGAATAATATGATGCAATAATGGCTATATTCATGGCACGAGGAATATGGTGCAAAGAGGTAAGGCAAGCATGCTTCACAAGAAATATGTCAAAATCTCCAAATATATGTGAGAATGCTATGGGGGCAAACTCATTATCAAGACTAAGGGCATTGTTGCACTCAATACATGTCACATCATCTATCATGATAGAGGCAATATATGGAGAGATATGACAAGAAGCAATAACAATCATGTGCAAAGCATGTAGGTGGTTGTCATCAACCGAATGAAATGAGCAAGTATGAAGCATTGGTGATGCAACAAGGCAAACAATAGTAATCAAGTCGTGCAAACTAGTGGAGCGAAGATGCAACACACTAGAGGGGATCATGGCAATCATGTCATGTGGGTAAAGAATAGGCATAGGCAATGTACATGACATATCGCAAGCACGGACACAAAGCAAGATCATAGTATCATCATAGGCATGGGGCACAAAACAATCATGGCAATAACAAACAATATCTCCACCACGCTTGCAAATACACATACAAGTACTAGAATCAATCATCATGTGTAATGCAAAGCATGGGTCACAAATGCATGGCAAAGGCATAGTAATGGGCATATCATGCAAAGTAAACATGACAAGATGGGCAAAGGATATATAATGGACAACAACCCATAACCATGTGAGGGCCATGTAAAAGAAATGCGCGAAGTGAGCGGTGGGAAAGGCAATCCATGGGATCCCAAGTCATCATTGCTCTCTAGAGCTCGTTTTGTCAACTCGTGGGATTGCGAGGTTGACAAGTATTCATGGGTACCTACACAAAAGAGACACAAACCAAAGAAATTGTGCGCATGGTAAATGTACACATCATCCATCATGATGTGTATGTGCAAGTGAGTGTTAGCACAAGATAAACATCGCTCAAAGAAATTTGATGCATGGTATAAGAACATGTCATCCATCATGAAAGAATAGTTGTTATGTATGACACGATGGGGATGCAAATTGAGCATACTAGTATATGGCACAACAATATCATTATGATTCATGGGGAGCATATTGTGCACATAATTATTGGGATCATGCAATGGATAGGATGGATCAAAATCTCCTAAAATGTATGAGGAAACTATGGGGGTCTCCTCATGAGCAATATTGTAATCATATGGAGAAAATGGACAACATCCACAACATTTTTGTTTTCCATGCATCATTCCCCAACAAACAAATACTGTAATATAACATTATTATTTATTACAACCAGATAACTTAGTTTATGATGTAGGGTGGAACCCTAGATGGCCGATCTTTCACGAAAGGAGCAGATCCCTACGAGGAACGTGATGAACACGAGGGGAAACACGAGGGAAACACGAGAGGAACACGAGAGAAATCACACAACCAACAAGAATAGATCACACATGCGCTAGATCGATGAACACAAAGGTAAGATACATGATCCAAAGTCAACAACGGACGATACAAACGATAACCGGTTCTTCTCCGTGAGGAGGTCTTGAATCCACGAGGGGATCTTCCCGTGAGGGGTCTTGAATCCAAGGTGGATCTTCTTCGTAGAGGGGCTGCAGTCTCTCTCGTGGAGTAGATCCGATATGGATGAGCAAAGCTCTATCTCTAAATGAGCTAATCCTTTGCTAACCCTAGAAAGATGGAGGAGAAAGAGTATATATAGTCTAGGGGGTCGAAGGGGTACACGGGCCTCGGCCCTTACTGTGCGCAGACAGGGGTGGCCGGATGTCCGGGCGACGGGCCGGATGTCCGGGCTGGAGGGTAAAACTTCTGGATGTCTTCTGTCGTCGATGCCGGATTTCCGGGGGAGGGGCCGGATGTCCGGGTTTTGGTGAGGCGCCGGATGTCCGGGGCTGGCGCCGGATGTCCGGCCGCTGATGCTGTTGGCCGTCTGTTGGTGCAGCTCCTTGGCGGCTGCACAGGCGCCGGATGTCCGGCCTTTGGCCCGGATGTCCGGCCGCTGTAGCTTCAGCAGCTCCGTCTTCTTCCGTCGTCGCTTCCAGGCCTCCCTCGCGGATGGTGTAGTTGTACCTTGGCGCTTGCACTCCTCCTCGTCGTCCGTAGTGTTCCGACAATACCTATGCATGCACACGAGTGGAGTGTCAAGTAGTATACCATCCTCGAAGGGGTCAAGTGAGCACGTGTAAAGGAGATGATTCACCTTTGCGTATGTGAAGTAGATGTCGCACGTGTCACTCGCCGAATGGACTCTTGACATGGTGATGGCCATAGGATGCTCCGCATCAGTTTATTTACCACATGCTACAAGAGATGTTATGTAGGTGGGAAGTTCTAGAACACATAGCAGAATCAGATGATTTATAGAGTTGACCAAATAGTTGGGATGCCCGGTTTTGCTTCCTTTCAACCACTAGATCAAGAGCATCAGACGACTAATATTCAAAGTTATTTTTACACATTATAGTGGCATAGATATACCATGTGTTATGATGGAATTTGTACATAAAAAGCAATGCATGTAATCTACTCAAAATACAAGTGTACAATGTTATATGTCACAAAAATATTAGTAGTTTGTTGTCCACAAACATGAGTGATATCTTTAAATTGTCATTAAATTCATTAATAGTACATATTCGGATCGTATGCCTCTAATTCGAAATTCAAGGAAACAATAGGTGAGAATAAATTCCTCTACACATGATAAACTATTTAATATTCCCTTTTCTCTGCACATGATGAATTTTAGTTATTCCTTTTTATATTCCGCCCTTGCATTTTGCAGATATCTTTGAAATATGGTAGGCAGGTAAGTATATGTTTCAAAAATAAAGTTGGAGGTAGCAATGATTGTAAATAAGAACGTGTCAATCATATACATGTATTGCCTAAATCTGGAGTGATAATATTAGAAGTTATGTGTACTATGTTGCAAATAAAGTTAAAATATTTGAGTTTTCGGAGCCATTCTTTGAGGCCTTTGTGTTTTCTATTTTAGATAAAAGCCCACACTTTTATTCAAAGATAAGAGAGTTCAACTCAACAAGTTTAAAATCTAAGAAGTTCCTGGTTGCAAACTAGCACACACAGAAAAAACAAATAAGCATATGTTGCATCATGGGAGCAACTAATTAAAGGAAACCCCAAGAGTTCCAGCAAGCGAGTAGGGGCGCACGTCCCACTGTCGTGTAGTGCTCAAGGGAAGCAAGCAAGCGTCCCACTTTGGAGGAAAGGTACAACAAGTTTTGTTTTTGGTTTTTTCATAGTTTTTTCCCCTTTCATTACTTTTTTTCAAGTGTGTTGCTTATGTCATGTATGTGTGAAGTACAAGTTGCATCATGCTTAACTACAAGTTGCAATGAGGAGTGCATGTTTCATCGTGTGCGAAGCACATGTTGCGTCACACATGAAGTACATGTTCCGATGGGGAAGTAGATGTTGCACTGCACACGAAGCACAAGTTGCGGGGAGCACACGTTGCTCTATCCAAGGTACATGTTGCACCCGAGGGTACACATTACGATGCAAGGGGAGTTCATGTTATGCTAGAGAGTACATGTTGTACTATATAGGAATCACATATTGCACACATGGGAATACACTAACCGTGTAGACCACAAATATATTACATCGTGAAGTCCAAGCACGTTGCTATGGGGAGCACAATAGTTTGTCATATTTGGGGTACAAGTTACATACGAAAAAATTTAGTTAAAACATATCAACATGGATTTTGTTTCGAAGTTCGCAGTGCGACTAAATGGTGAAAGTGGTGTGTAATTTGGACATTCGATTCGATAGATATATCTTGCTGAAAATCGAATCTTGCAAAAAAAATCGATCCTAGCAACCCTCCCATCTCGTTCCGTGGGAAAATCCACCCAAACTCACAGCAAGGGTGGTTTGAAATAACCTTTTCAAAAGGTCCTTAATTAGTGATTTCGCAAAACATGGACTCTCCAACATGAAACTTTAAAAAAAAACTACTCGGTTTGTCTACTGCATTAGGTCCTCGATCTTGGCGATGGGCTGATCATCTTTCTCCTGCACTTTCCTTTTCCATAAACATAATCCGCAATGAACCATTTATCCACATTTAAGATGTAGATGTGCATTCTTACAGTTACATAACCTAGCTAGAAGACACAACTTAAATACTAAGACCCCGTATGTATTTTGCCCGATTCTAGATTCTGGTGATGATCAGATCATCTTCCCCTTTTCCTCCGAGCTCTCTAGAGCTCCCCATTTCACCGCTTCACGGAAAAATCGCACCAACTTGGAGCAAGCAATGGGACAGTGAAGCAAAATGATCAGCATTTTCTAGTGCATCAAGAAAGAAACACCCCGCAGGCCCATTTCGTTTCCGAAGCTGCTCCGTGGAGGAACTCTATCCTGGGTCACTTCACAGGAGAAGACCTGCTAGTGTTTTAGGCGGGGTCTGCCAGCGGTTCGGTGTTGCATGGCGACCGCAATGTCGGCACTAGATTCCGAATGCGGATCAGAGGCTCCCGCGCTTTAGCCCGGCTCGCGACCGGATCTTCAAAGTTCGAACAGGTCTTCTGAACGCCATGGAAAGGTACCTGCTGATGGGGAAGAGCGGGCATGCGTGCATGCAAGTGGCCGTGTGTCAGCTAGTGCCGTTGCATTTGACTGCACGAGACGACGATCGCCTGGATTCGTAGAACCTTCGCCGTCCCAGTGAGCTTTGTATCCATGCACGTCCACGTCTGATTCTGCCTGTCCACGCTGGCAGCTTTTCTTTCGGTTTGGATAAGAAAAACACGGAACAGAACGGGACTGCGTGTCCAGAACATAATCCGTTCAAAACCGTGTGTTTTCCACCCAACCTTCAGCCATGCGTGCAGAAACTTCCAAATTGCCAGCCAGCCAGCCAGCCTATGTGAAATAGCAGCAGCTTCGACCGGCGGTCGGTTAGCATTAACTAATGGCATGGATTGCCTTAAGCATTGCCCGTACAGTACAGTTAAGCTAACATACATACAGTTGAGCTGTCTGTACTGCGTACACGCAGGGCCATGTGTTAGTGTTAGTGTTAGCTAGCTGGAGTGGACTACTTACGCACACGCGACAAGACAAGCATGTCATGCAAGCTAATCAGGCCCGTCGTGTCGTGACCGTGCATCATAGTACCCCGGACTTGGTACGGACTTGCCGTCCAGTCCAGTGCCACTCATCAGTGGACCTCCGACCGCTCTCTGTCCTGTACAGTACTACGCGTACCCGCTGGTTCATTAGCTGGTTACACGTCAGAAGGGATGGATGGATCTAGAGCCGGTCGGCCTACGCTCGTACGCCCGGCCGGCCAGCCGCATGCAGGAGGAGCTGGTCCCTCTCCGCGCCCCGGCCGTTTCCCCGTGCTCGCTAGCGGGCAGACACCAGCTTGCGATGAGAATCCCGGCTCTGCCACACGTATCTCGCGGCCCATCACACGCATGCGTGCATGATTCGGATCGGATGTAGTACTGGCATATGGATCTACCGAGATCCGCTGCCATGTGACATGCACCTGGCCAGGGCAATCAGTGAATGATATTATCCCTGATCTGACGCCCCTGCATGCAGTGCAGTGCAGTGCAGGCTACGGACGGGGCATCTTCATCTTCGGCCACCGATTAGCTGCCGTACGGGCGGCGGCAGCGGCAGAACGAATGGAGCCGTGGATGCCGTACGAGCGCACGCACAGTCCGTGCCGACTACGTGTGGCGAAAGTTGCCTGGTTGTTCTGGTGCATGCATGCGCGCCCGGGTCAGCGTCGGCGTCAAGGCTGCTTCGGTTGACTCGGCTATCAGCGGACAAGGCAGCCGACCACAAGAGCATCGGAATATAGCGCTCGCTCAGGCATTATATTACTACTACGAATATCGTGTTTACTAAGCCACAGCAGAATCAACATAGCTAAGGCCGACTATGAAAGCACTACTCCGGAGTAGTATACCGATTTGCTGCCGTCCACTTCACCCTCAACTAGAGAGCTGAGAGCGCCCATGTACTTTTGCCGTGAAAGGAGGACCACGGCCGCGAAAAGAAGAAAGCATTTCGTGCCGCACTCAATCCTCGTCCATCAATTTCCAGTTGCCGCAAAGCCCTTCTCATCCCGTCACCACAAAAACGACACGCCACGCATGCACCAAGGCAGCTGGGTTAAGAATCTATCAGCCCAGCAACACTACACAGTCGTGTACGGTGCGCTGGCAGTTGGTTTTCCATACCGCTGCACATATTTTCCCGACGGTTCACGCATGCCATGCGCTCTCGTTGCCTTCCCGGTCTGCGCACGGGCACGGCTTAGCGAGCCGGAGCGCGACGGCTGACTTTTGCACGTCGCGTCGCGCCGGTGTCCTGCGCCGGGCCACCACCGAGGCGAGCGGGCAGAGAGAGAAGAAAAGAACCGAACGAATGAAGGGGACGAGAGGCCAACACACTGCTGCTCGACCGCGACCGGCACACGAACGAGCACGAGCACGAGCAGGGCGAATCATTGATGGATCCATCCGATTTTATGCGCCCACGAAACAACGGAGTCGGAAACAGCTCTGGTTTTGGGGGGTTTTCTCCGGTTTTGCGCTGCCGCGCGCTGGGTTGGGCGGCTGTAATCCGGGTCGGCCGCCCCGGCAATACCACCGATGACATGATCCAAACGTACGTACTTACGCCCGTGGCCGTCGCTTTCGCGTGACTCCGGTCCGGTCCCGTTCGCCTTTTCCCCGGTTGCCTTTGCGGGCGTTGCTCCCCTGTCACCCGGGTGGACTCTCCTCGCCGTGCACTGAACCTGAACCTGTTTGTCTATACAGTTGTATTCTCTTGTCCGCCTACTCATCCGTTTCCGTTGGAGCCATGGATCAGTTGCTCTCCACCACCACCACCCTGACCCTTTCTAGCCAAGCTAGCCGCATCATCCATCCATCCATCGCTACTGGAGTACCATGATTCATGTCTGGCTTCCTTCCAGCTTCCAAGTGCTTCCTACTTTCCCCTGGTACCTTCTTCGGTGCTCCCACACCTTGTATATTTTAGCAATCCGCATCCATAATTGATATCCTAAAGGCGGAAAGGGCCGGTGATTGGGCTTGGCGCCGTACCACTCGTTCCTGGCAATATATCTGGTCCGATTGGGATACAGCTGCCGGTCCGTGTAAGACGGAATAGTATATCTGTATATGTGCTCCGGCCTGGCCTCCCATGACCGACAGGTCAGCCTTGTTCTCATCTCCTTTTCTCCTCTTTCGTGTCCCACGGCCACGCACTCTGCCCACTTAAGTAATCGGGTCTTTCATTATTTTAGCTGACGCGAAAGTGAGGATGCGGTCTGTGCTATGCCAGTTGTGAGTGTGGACTTCCGGGGCAAGGCCCATACGCACGCATGCATGGCGCCAATACACTTTTTTAATCCAGGATCCTCATCGGCTAGCGCAAGATTAAATTTGAGTTTCAGTGAAACCGTCCTTGTAAAAGATCAGATACCTCCATGGCTCCATCAGAAGCCACTAGAGCACGTATAATCGTGGCTTCGTGAGACGTCGTGGTCGTACATGCATGCATGCATATCCATGCACTTGCTCGAGCGAGGTGCTGCGTCCATGAAGCAAAGATCTAAGCTAATGTGTCACTCTGCCACTCCTTTCTACTGTGCTTTTTGATCGATCCAGGATAATTTGGTGGCGCTGCACTTTTACTTCCACCCGAAGAAACTTGCATGGAGTGCGCGCGCCCAGAAACCTTCCACTCACTGTTCCAAGGATATTTACCAGACGACGAAAAGGCCTCCTGTGATCTGAGAATTGAGATCACCGTCATCGCGAACTACGGCCTCGGCCGATCCACACGGGGTCGCCAGGTGTGGGCGGCTTGATCCGCTTTACAGCCCGCGCGCGCGCGCTTTTGCTGTGTCTGCCCCACAGTCGCCGATTCGCCATATCAAAACGATACGCCAGCCAGATCATCCGAAAAGAGGGTGGTAGACTGTGTGTTGGCCTTTGAGCTTTAGTCGAGGACAACGTGTGTTGCAACTCAGCAAAAAGGTTCATGGAGAGATCTTTGCATGGGGCTCGTGGGGTATCTCGGTGGATTTGGAAAAAACCGCACTGTCGTGATGTGATGCCACGCGTTTGCTTATCAGACGGGTGGATCATCTGAAGAATCGACGATAACTATGTCAAAATTCCGCCTCAAACAAAATGTCAAAATTATACTTGATTCGTGTGTGAAGAATCGACTATAACTATTGGCTCATCCTTTTGTCTCTCCTCCAAGAGAAGGTGGCTAGAGTTTCTGCCTCTTGTCGACGGCGGCGCTGATCTGCAACGTCTCCTGTGGCCCTAGGGCCATGGGTGCGCGGTGGATCCCGGCCCTTGCCGGCGGGAGGGCTCCATTTTAGGTGTTTTTTCAAGTTTGTTTAGAGTCTGTGTCCTGCTCAGGAAGACGAGACGGCGGCGGCTTCTTGAAGATGGAATAAGGTTTTCCCCGCCTAGCCCTCGTCCCTATGCTGCGTCTAGCATCGTCGGAGGGGTGTGTGGAGGTGTGTCTTCTGTGGATCTCGCGGGATTCGGTGGTTGTCTTTGCTGGACCCGTTCGCACCCGGTCTTTATTCGTCTTTGTTCATGTGTTTTCAAGTTGGATCCTTCCGATCTAAGCTTCTCTTCATTCGCGGCAGTTGTTGTTTTGACGCGTTGGTCCTATGGAGCCTTAGCACGACGACTTCTGACTGTCTAAATATTTTCTGTGCCCGGCTCCGGCGAGGGAGGGGCGATGACGGCGTCACGTCTTCGACTTGCTTCAGTGCTTGTAGTCCTCGCTAGGTGGTCTACAAATCTGGATGTAATATTTATTACTTCTTGTGTTCATTGTACTGCCATGATTGGAGATGAATAGATCAAAACTTTTCTGCAAGAGAAATATCAAAATTACTTTTAAAAATAGTACAGGAAGAGTTGAAAAGGAGACCACAACGGGCCTTCATAAAAAAACAAACAAAAGAAATAATAACGGGCAAGCCCGCTTCTGCTAAACAGTAAAGCATGACTAGCATTTTGGGGAAATATTACCCCACCCCCCTCCCCCCACAAAAACCACCGAACATTACCTATGGCGGGGGATCTCCCCATGTCACTTTTCGTGCCCTGAGAGCACGCCAAATGATGCGTCTAGCCGCCGTCACATGTCACGCGCTGGACGCTTCCTCTGAACTTTTACTCTTTTCTATTTTTCTATGCGCGTTTTCGGGTTTTAGACGCGGGTTTTCAGCTTTCGCCATGTTTTCCCTAGGGTTTTTTTGGTTGGGGGGGGGGGGATCACGGAAAAAATTTGTGCTTCCACAAGAAGTATATTTGCTTCTCGTGGAGGTGCAAATTTGCTTTAGTGAGTTGTGCTTCTCAAAAATGAAAAATAATTACGCTTCCATGAGAAGCACATATTTGCTTCTCATGGAGGCACAAATTTGCTTCATGTGAAAGCACAATTGTGCTTCTAGGACAAGGAAAAAATTTATGCTTCCCCGAGAAGCAGTGGCGTAGCAAGAAAATTTATATTTGAGGGGCCAAGTGTTGTTAAAACTTATTGGGAGGGTAAAATCATGGAAAAATTGTTTTTTAGAAACAAATAATCACCAATTTACATAGTTCATTAGCAAATATTGCGGTCAGCCCCTGATGTTAGGGGGGCCAGGGCCGCTGATCCCCTGTCTTTACCATCAAATTTGCTTTCGCGGGATGCACATATGTGCTTCTCGGAAAAAAAATTTATGCTTACACGAAAAGCACATATTTGTTTCTTCGTGTAGGCATAGATTTGCTTCCATGAGAAGCATAGTTGTGCTTTTCGAAAAGGAAAAAAAAAGACTTATGCTAGATAATTGCTGTGCCGAGGCGCCATTGCTTGTTTGTTACACGTGTTTCCACGAGAAGCGCAAATTTACATCTGGTGGAGGTGCAAATTTGTTTTGCGAGAAGAAAAACGATGTTTCTCAAAAAGAGAAAAAAGGTATAAAAATGTGCTTTCGGTTCCTGACTTTTTCTTTGGGTTTTCATGTGAAAAAAAGTTCATGGAGACCTATTAACATGGATCTATGTTTGAAGATCTCGACGCGAGAAATCCAACAGTAAAAACGTTCATTCAACTTTTAGAAGATGGTTGTACTATTAAAAAAAATGTATGTCACATTCCAAAAACAAATCACAGATTACTAAAAATGTACTTAACTTTTCTAAATGTTATATAATATTAAAAAATGTGGGTGTAATTTAGAAAAATGTTTCGTACCATTAAAAATAATATGTATGTTACATTTTAAAAATGTTCATGCATTTCAATATATGTTTGTGACATTTTATAAAACGTTTATCATTGTGAAAATGTTGAATATTTTTAAAACTGTTTCAAAGTGTATTTGAAAAATATTTAAAATGTATTAAAAATGTTCAAAAACATGTATTTGGAAAAATGTTAATACGTGTTTCAAAAAATTTGGTGTGTATGAAAAATATTTGAAGTGTATACGAAAAATGTGCAATTTGTATGAAATAAGGTACACATTAAAAATACATTTCAAATAAAATTAATCATGCATTTGAAAAATATTAAACATGTATAACATTTGTAACTACATTCTCACACTTCTTTTTAGATTCGTTACTCTATGTGACCAGAAAACGAATGAGATGAGAAAGATAGATCACCGCTTGAAAAAAAGATCATCTGCAAAGCATAGATGGTTGAGTCTGAGCCTCAACCAACCTTGTGAAAAAACTAGATCGAAGCGATTGCTGCGAAAAATTAACCTTAAATGAAGCACTTCATCTATTGGATGAAATTTGCCTAAAAGCAGCCACCTTTTAAAGAGTGTGTAATAGCTTACTAATCGAGCACCTTAGCGCTAAAAATGAGATCTCTAAAAAGTAGATTGATCGGACAATAACAAAGAGAGAGTCCCATTCAACATGTTAATACTGACAATAATGAAATTTCTTGTAAAAGGAAATGCGGGAAACATAATTCTGAAACTAATCCCTTAGACACCGATCGAGGGAATTCCTAGATAAATAGAGGCAAAAAATCATGAAAAACACATAAAAATTCGTTTTCCCCCCAAAAGGGGAGCATTCGGTCCCTTCACGACCTTTGTCTTTCTTGTTTTTATAAGATACCCTTCAAATCAAAAAGAAAAAACAGCGAAGTGCTTCCTGCTATATGGATTATATGCTCTTAATATAGGGTGCTAGCTTCCCCCACGATGAAAACTGGAGAAAGAAATGAAGAGAAATGAGAAATAAAATAAAATAATAAAAATAAAACTGTGCGATAAAAAAGAAATGTGAGAATGTAGTGCCAAGCTAGAGGGGAGACCTACTTACATCTTGCAACGGGCAAGAAATAGCTCCTGCGCAAATAATATATGTCCGTCATTTCGAGCATTATCATAACCATCGCCTACATGGAGTGTGTAGCCGGGCCGACCCACTAACCGGTTGTCTTTCTTCCTCCGTCAAAGTGTCCCTAGTTGAAGCGTTAACCGCTCACCCCCTTTTTTTCCTCGCACCTTATCTCCATTGTACATCTGCTGCAACTCATCTACTTTGTTCTTCCTCCATAGGTTAGTTCTTGTCGCGAGATCTATTTATTCATTTCTCGGTCATGTTTCGCATTCATTGAGATCTTGTTCTGATATGTGGCTATTTTCTTTGGGCGCGTCTTTTTATTCAAGGGTTTGGTGTTCTCAAGGTACTAGATAAATCAAGAGCTGCGGGATGCAGTTTGAAGGTAATTCACATCTAATCTCCATTCCTTCGGTTGATGCAGTTCCTTGAGTTCGTTTTAATTTAGTCATCTTGCATAGTCCTTGTTTTTTCCTGCATGTTTTGGTTGACCACAAGGTTCGATCTGACTTGTTCAAATACTTCACATTTATAAAGAGTAACACACAAGCTGGTAGTGTTCCATGTATTAGTTTTCTGGCTTATGCGGAGTTGCTTTGTTTTTAGCAATTTATGCTTTTTAAGATAGTTGGTTCTTGTCCTTTCTGGTCTTGAAAATATTTTAGATAATTTTATTGTGTACATTTTGCTGCAGTCACATCTATTTCTCCTTGTCCTTGAATTTTACAGTGGTTGCATTGCATTTGATTTTTGTTTCCTTCGCAAGCAGTTCACCCGCCAACGAAGTTTGTCTCTTCGGCAACCCACTTTCTATTATTGAACTTTTTCGCCATCGATGTTGGTCACAGTGCGTGCTACATTCCGCATCAGCATTCTATTTCTCAAATCCTACGGGATTCAACGAGTGTAATTGATTTTATACTGTTCTTGGGGCCATGTAATTTTCCCTGTTTGTTTGTAGGGGTTTTCGGTGACTTCATCTAATTAGTCCTCTGGTGGACAATTTAGCTCACATGATTTATGACGTTTTGCTCTAGAGAATCACCATGGATATTTTATTTTTGTTGGATTCTTATTGTATTTTTTTGGGACTCCTGTTACATTGGAAATATATATAGAATTAGTGAATTATTCTTTTACCTTGCATCTCTCCACACGCGCAAGATAAGGAGTTGTTTGTAAGCAATACATCAAGTATATAGTGCCTTTTCAGTTTTATGTTTCCCATGTTGTATGTAGCTCAATTGATGGATTAAATACTAATCTACCGCTAATTAATCTGAGTACGCTACTTTTAATCCATATATATTAAATATTGATCTACCGCTAATTAATTTGACTGGACTATTTCCAGTCCATAGATTAAATCTTAATCTATCGCTAATTAATTTAAGTGAGCTATTTTCAATATGCTACCTCCACAGTCATGTCCTACTTGATTGATGAAGGAGCTACAATAGTTTTGATTGTTCTCCGTGCTAGATCTTCTTGCCTCAATTTATGCATGTCATGATTTTTTGATTTCTTTGATTATTCTTTAGAACGTAATATGGATAATGTTATTGTCCCACCAACTCAAACTTTTTTTAGTTTTCTACAATATGTGTTGGCGCAAAAGAATGCATGACATTATTTTTCTGTTTCATTTTTGAAAAGTAATATGGTTAATTTGTATAATATTCACTATATATTAAAAATAGTTCCTTGCTTGTCGAAGATGTAGGTTTGACTCGCCCTCAGAAGATAGCTAGTAGTAGTTTCCCGAATTTAGGGTTCTTCATTTTCCTGTTCTACATGGTATGTTGAGGAATTATTTGGGACATGTGAAAGAACGGTTTCAACAAACAGAGAAAATATATGGCCAAATTCTTAAACTATGTTTTTTGCTCACCTTGTCAGCATTTCAGTTTATCTTAATGGGGTTGTCCTCTTGATCAAATGTTCTTCCTGTTTGTTCCTATAGACGACTATTCTTGTGTCCAATTTTTATTTCCATCACATGATTTTTCGCTCAGGAAAGAACAAGCTGAAAGAAGATGACCTCCAAAATTGTCCATCGACATGATTCTCATCCTTACCTTCACAAATTTGTTGGACACAAAGAAGTTCATCCTTTCCCATGAGTGTTGCACGCTCGTTTATATTCAGTTGTCGCATGAACCAAATGAGTTGTGTTCTTACCTCACCAGACTCTCTTAACTTACACTCATGTTCTGTCTCCTCTCTTCTTTGAACAGTGCACATCTGTATGATGAACCATGAACTTGTGTATTAATTCTAGCTAGTCCTCGGTTCATTTGAAACTTGAACCAAATGAACTAGTTGCCTCATTGTAAAGACAATAGTTTCTCTTTTGTGAATTTCAAAGTTGATGTCCTGTACAAATTGAACCGCCACCCAGTTTGTTGATATTTTCCTTGTTACTTGTTTAACTGATCATTGCACAACTTTTTTCCCAACGAACAAGTTGAAAATAAGATGCCTTCCGTACGATTTAAGCAAAGTTGATCTACGTTCACAATGTACATGAAAACTATTACATCAGTCTAGTTCATTCTTGTAGTTAATAAAGTTTTACCAGATCTTTTCACACTGTACATGACACAATGTCCAAATTCAAATAAAGATTCAATTAATTTAACAAAATATAATTTGTTACATGATGGAATTAAAAAATGTTCGTTGTATTTTAAAAATAATTTTTATCTAATTTAAAAACTTAAGAAATATCAAATTAATATTCATGGAATTAAAAAAATGTCCATTACATTTTCCCAAAATAACCGTTCCACTAAATTAAAGTTGTTCATTTCATTTACAATTTTTGTCACCTAATTAAAATAAAGTCACAAATATCAAATATTGACCATGAAATTAAAAAATTGTGAAAATTACATAGTATTCATGAAATTAAAAAATGTGCATGAATTTGGATAAACTTTGTGGATATGGGAAACATTCATGAATTTCAAAATATTCTATAAATTTATTTATTACGTTTGCATTGATTTTAAATCTCACTAAAATAAATTTAAGAAAATAATATTAAATAAATGAATTTCCAAAAATATTTTCTGAATTCGTGGACATTTGTTCATTCACCGCATTTTCTTAAAATTCTTGATTTTCTTAATTCATGGACATATTTTTAATTTAAGAATATTGTTATAAATTCACGAACAATTTTCTTTATCCTTGACTTTTTTTAAGTTCCTGCACATTTTTTCAATATTCTGTTTTTCATATTACCTAATACTTATTCATATTAATGTACATTTTGAAAAAAATTCAAATAGTTTTTGTATTCATGATTATTTTTTTCGTGAGCATTATAAATTTCACAATTTTTTCAAAATTCAAATTTATTTACAAAGTCGCAATGATTTTTCAAACTGCCCGAAATATTTTCAAAAACGATGATTTTTTTAATAATTTAGTTTTTAAATTAGGAGCATTTATAAATTCCTTTAAAAATATAAATTATCGCATTTTCAAATTTTAAACATATTTGAAATCAGTGACCATTTAAATAATCTGAGAACTTTTTGAGTCCATGAACTTTTTCTCAAGTTTGTTAACATCTTTCAATTTAACAAAGAAAATTAGATTCACAACTTTTTTTATATTCTTGTACATGTTTGTAGTTCCATGATTATTTTTATGAATTGACGGACATTTTTTCAAATTCATGAGCATTCTGAATTCACATTGTGTTTATTCTTGGAAATTTGTCTTGATATCTCTGAACAGTTTTGTTGAATTCGTGAACACCTGTTGTATTGACAAACATTTTTTCACATTGCTGATCATGTTTGGATTTCGAAAACAACTTTTGAATTCATGAATATATTTTTTATAAAACAAACCAAAAGGAAATTGTTCATAAACATTTATTGGTTTTTTTAACATTGATTGGTAAATACGATATGTCATAGAGCAAATCTAGAAATTGGAAGAAACAAATAGCAGCAACAGAAAGGAAAAAAACATAGCGCCACTGCAAAGAGCGATGGGGCAAAGACCCCGGCGTCTGCCGGACGAATGAAGAGAGAGGCGCATGAGCAACATTTCCTTATCACAACTGCTATATATCACTTACAGAATTTTTTTGCATAGCGATCTGTCACTAGTGGGAGGTAAACGGTAGGGGTATTATAAATCGAGGCTAAGCGAGGGAACCGCACTAACTAGTCTTAGGAACTTGTGGAAGGTTCCTGACCGGTTTTGGTAACCTTCAAGAAGGTTGTTGAGCCGTTTCTTTTCCCGTTTACCTTTTGTTTTTTTCTCTTTTTTACCTGCTTATTTTGCTTTCTATTTACATTTTTGTTTTATCAAAAATCATGCATTTCCAAAATTGTTTAAGATTTCCAAAATTTTCCATGTTTTAAAAAAAATGCTTTATGATTTCAGAAAATATTTATTTTTTAAAAAAGTTTCGAATGTCAATTTTTTTTGCATAATTTCAAGAAATGTTTGCAAAAATGTTTCATCCATGAGCATTTTTAAATTCAGGATCATTTTTTATTTAATATTTTTTTGAATTCCCACTTTATTTCAATTTAAAATTAAACAAACCGAAATAAAAGACAAAATTATTAAAAAAATATGGAATGTGCCATAGGCGAGCAGTTGACCTGCTCGCTACGCGCGATATGTTAGAGATTCGACAAGCAAATAAAACGATGAAGAATGAAATAAACACTGGAGACACGAGATTTTAGCGTGGAGACCGCCCCCCCCCCCCCCCCCCCCCCCCCGCTTCACATGAAGGGTGGTGGGAATATGGGCTCCAGCGAGCAAATCTTCACTATATTGAGGGAGGTCACAAACGACGGGTATTTACAACTGATCAACTTATCCCGTGCAGCGACTTCAAAGGATATATATATAACACAACTGATCTATGTCAATGATGATTCGTACCTGCGACGGGCCTTGCTCCGCTCGCTCATTAGGATTTAGCCTTGATCTTTATACTCGAATTTGGATAACAACATAACACGATACGTAGCAACACGATGAGAGCTCCTAATGGACGCACGAGTCCGGCCCACTTTGCCCTTGAGTCATTTTCTTATCTTTGTGTTTTGTTGGTTTTTCACCCAAAATATTTGCTACAGTTTTTTCGGCAATTGCTTGTTATCCTTTATATAAAAATTGTTCGTTTTATGTTGTATAAAAAGTTTTAGTGCATCTTAAAAAAAGTTCGTCGTATATCGAAAAAAAATATTTAGTGTATTAAAAAATGTTCATCCTATAATTAACAAAAGGTTTATTTGATATAAAAAGTTCGATGTATATAACAACAAATATTCATCATATATTACAAAAATAATTTTCAGTGTGTATTTAGAAAAAGTTTATCATATGCTAAAAAGGTTCAGTGTGAATTTGAAAAGAATATTCACCTTACATTTGAAAAAATGTTCACCGTATATTGCAAAACCTATGTAAAACAAGAAATGTGCAGAAAATGAAAAAACGCATAAAACAGAAGAAAACCCAACATCTGATAAGGAGAAAGAGAAAACCGGAATAAAAACGTCCACACAAAAAAAAAACAGCAGAAAAAGACCAACCAGTCTGGACATTGGCTTCGGCGAAGACACAGCTATATACCGCCTGCGGACAGCATATAGGAATCGCCCAGTTTGACACATCCGTAATCTTCTTTTTCTGTGACACATCCCCAATCAGGAGAGCTTTTATTTCCTAGCGTAGTGAGCCGGACAGCGCCCACTTAGCTGGCCCGCCCATTGGATTTTCGATATGTTTAGCCGCCTGTGACACATCCCCAATCAGGAAAGCCCAATGAGGGGGCCCGTATATGGGGTTGGGTATTTTATTTTAGTTTTACATTTTTAAAAGTTAAATTCCGTTTTAAAATGAAAGATAATACGATGATGAAAAATTGTTCACTCAGTAAAGAAATTCTTATCCTGAATTTTGAAAAATGTTTAATACATATTTGAAGAATTGTTAACCGCAAACTGTTCACTCAGTAAAGAAAATTTTATCCCGAATTTTGAAAATTTCCAATACATATTTGAAGAAATTTTCAATACATATTTGAAGAGATAATAGTAGAAACCGGAAAGAAAAAACTAGTAGACCATGGAAAAAATCAGGTCAGGAAAACACATAAGCAAAAATTGGGGTAATGGGCAAAAAGAACGACAAAAATAAAATGAAACTGAGGCCCAGTCAAGCGTCGGCCGAAGAACATCCCGGGATGGATACGCTCGGGGTCACTATCACCCGGCTTACATCATGTAATAGAGCGCGAGAACTATATCTCCCTTATAGCAAGACTTCCTTCCGCCTCGCTTTAAGGTTTTCGTTCGCCCGTACAGAACCGGGGTTGCTCATTGTTTAGCGCTTGTTCGTGCGCTCCTTGTGTGTTTTGGATGGGATTTTTTTTGTTTTTTTGTTTCTCTTTTGATTTCTTTGTTTCTTCTCCGGTTTTTGTTTTGGATCGGTTTTCTTTGTTATTTTATTGATTTTAATTTTTTTGAATTCATTTTTAATTTTTGTTTCTTTCATGGGTTTCTTCGACTTTCTTTGTTTTTATTTGTTTTTTAATTTGTTTTCACTCTTTTCTATTCTTTTTTTAGTGGTTTACTTTTTTTTTCTTGTTTCTTTCTTTGGTTCTCATTTTTTTCCTTTTCCTTTTCTCTATATAGAAATTAACATCTATAAACGAATGTTCCTGGTGTATAAGAAAAATGTACAACATGCATTAAATATCAAAATAAAGTTAATTATGTATTATTAAAATATGAAACATGTATATAAACATGTTCCTGATGTATACGAAATATTTACATTCGTGTGAAATTTTTTTGATTGTCATTAAAAAAACTTCAACGCATGATAACCATTTTATTATACTTGTTTAGCATTTTAAAAACACATGATCAACATTTTTTCATACACATTTAACATTTTTTTAAATAGATGATCAAAACATTTCCATACACGCTGTATATGTTTTATACAAAAATTATACATGAGAAACGTTTTTCTACATACATTTTTTAGATGCTTCATCAACGTTTTTCAAATGATTGATTAACATTTTTCAAATGCTTGTATAATTTTTTTACGTTTTCTAAATTAGTTCAAAAAATGAATTCAAAAAAGTTTGTGATGATTTTGAAAGATGAGTTCACAGATTTGGAAAAAGTTTGTGATTTCAGAAAAAAGTTCACGAATTGAAAAAATGCTTGTCGATTTGGAAAAAATGATTTTGAAAAAAAATCACCAATTTGAAAAGTTCGACGACTTTGAAAAAAAGAAGTTGGCGAATTTGATGAAAAAATCATTCAATTTTGAAAAGAAGTTTACCGATTTTGGAAAAAATGTTTATGAATTTGCAAGAAGTTCATAGATTCGATTTTTTTCCAGTAATTTATAATTGTTTACGTGCTTTGAATACAAAAAAGGAAAATAAAAGATGAAAAATAAACTGAATTAAAAAGAGCAAAAACAACTTCAGAAATCGAGGAGAAAAACAAACCTCGGAAGATTCGCTAAACCAGCCTGGGCTGAGGGCGCCGAATAGGTGCTAGCGTTGCCGCGGCTAGGAAGAATCAAGACGCAGTCCCCATTCTAGATTCCCAAGATGAAGTGGACAGAAAGAGGATGCATTCAGGATCTCATACTTTGGCGAATCAAAGGGCTCAGAAGAGTGTCACCAACGACGTTAAATCGGTGGGCCAAACCGGCACGCCCTTTTGGGTGGCCCATGTGCGGGGCGACCGCCCCTTTGTACTTTTTCTCTTTTAGTTTTTCTATTAAATCCGGGACTTTAAAAAATGGTAGCTATTTTTCTAAAAAAACAAAAAATTGCAAATGTACCAAGATTAAAGAATGTTCATGAATTAAAAAATGTTCACTGATTTAGAAAATTGCTCAGGTATGTTAAAAATTGATCAGAAATTTGGTATATATTTCAAAAAAATTAAAAATGATCACTAATTTTGAAAATGTCTGTGATTGAAAAAAAATTCATGATTTTTTAAATGTCCACAAATTTTAGAAATGTTTGCGAACTTTGTAAAAGTTTCACTAATTTGGTAAATGTTCATGTTTTTTAAAATCAAGACTTTTAGAAAAATTGCTGAATATCCAAATCATTTTCGAGGGTGATTCCTCCTTCACCACTCTCGATACGACTCGGTCGTGCAACCCCTCAAGTGTGGACCATCGAGGGTGATTCCTCTGAGTCCACCTTGACAGTTACATCGAGTGGGAATTCATCAAGGGTGATTCCTCGGGCTCCCCCCTTGCTGTTTTGGACACACAGTTACTTTGACTTTGCCACAAAACCATGTTGAAGTTGGGTCGGCCCTGAAGGGTACCCATGAGTTGATGTGTAGTCGCGTTGACCTGGAGGGTACCTGCGAGATTTCTACGTGGCACGGCCGGGCATTCCAGGACCTTGCCGTAAGTCCACGAGACGGGGCGACGGGGTCCAAGACACTAGTGGATTTAGTATTTGATCTACGCACTAATGACCACGCGGGACAAGATATGGGCAACCGGCGTCGTAGTATCAGCTGAAGCTCTTCAGACGTCAGCGACTGAATGGCGCGTGCCAGGTTGAACTGTGTAAGCCTGCGCTTGTGTAAGAGGGCTAGGTTTGCTCACCGACCACGTTCGCAACGTCGATGAGTGCAAAGGGCGATGGGCCCAAGACCCCTGCGTGCTTAGGATGTAGACCGGCGTGCTAGCCTCTCTGTTGAGCCTAGGTAGAGCTGTGACGTGTTGATCTTCCGAGGCCGGGCATGACCGAAGAAAGTGTGTCCGGCCAGAGGGATCGAGCATGTTGGGTAATGTGGTGCACCCCTGCAGGGAAGTTAATCTATTCGAATAGTCGTGTCCACGGTAACAGGACGACTTGTAGTTGTATCCCGATCTTTACAACTAGAACTGGATACTGAGATGTAGATTGGATATGGTGGCTCCGGGATTGCTTTCTCGCAGGGAGTCGAGGAAGGATCTCTGGGCGTTATTACTACAACATACTTGCTTAATAATATGCTATTCTGTACTCTTCTAAATGCTGCAAGATGCTAGTCTTTGATAGGCTAGGCTTTCCCTTCTCTTTTGGCATTCTACAGTTCAGTCCACAGATACAACCCCTTTCCTTTGATACTGATGCATACTTAGTTTAAATCTGATGTAAGTCTTGCGAGTACTTTGGATGAGTAGTCACGGTTGCTTTGCTACTCCTTTTCCCCTATACCCAATTGCTGCGATCAGCTGGCGGATCCCAGGAGCCAGCTGCCATCGCCGACGACTACTACTACCCCGAGGGTGCCTACTACTACATGGAGACTGATACGTCTCCAACGTATCTATAATTTTTGATTGTCCCATCCTATTATATTATCTGTTTTGGATGTTTTATATGCATTAATATGCTATTTTATATTATTTTTGAGACTAACCTATTAACCTAGAGCCCAGTGCCAGTTTATGTTTTCCATGTTTTTGAATTTTACAGAAAAGGAATATCAAACGGAGTCCAAACGAGCTGAAAATTTACGGTGATTTTTTATGGACCAGAAGAGACCCACAGAGCATCGGAGTTGGGCCAGAAGAGTCCCGAGCAAGGTTGTCAGAATCACGATTTTGAATCGGATCAGAGCTTCAATGGTAGGATCACAAATCATAGAATCTTCACTTTCAGGATCGTAGAAACGTAGATTCCAAGAACTAAAATCATAGAATCAGAGGGGTAATATTGGATCGTAAAGTCTTGGAATCATATAGCAGGATCGCGATTCTGACAACCTTGGTACCCAAGGCGATCACAAGCATAGGGAGCGCCCCCTAGGGCATGCCCCTATGGCTTGTGGGCCCCTCGGGCACCTCCTTGACTTGTTTCCGATGCCAAAATTCTTATAAATACCCAAGCCTCCGAAAAGAACCCTAGATCGGAAATTCCGCTGCCGAAAGCCTCTGTAGCCATGAAAAACCAATCGGGGGCCCATTCCGGCACCCTGCCGGAGGGGTAAATCATCACCGGAGGCCATCTTCATCACCCCGGCGGTCTCCATGATGAGGAGGGAGTAGTTCACCCTCAGGGCTGAGGGTATGTACTAGTAGCTATGTGTTTGATCTCTCTCTCTCGTGTTCTTGATTTGGCACGATCTTGATGTACCGTGAGCTTTGTTACTATTGGATCATATGGTGTTTCTCCCCCTCTACCTTCTTGTGATGAATTGAGTCTTGCTCTTTGAGGTTTCGTTATGTTGGATTGAGTATTGGATTTTAGAACACTTGATGTATGTCTTGCGATGGGATATCTATGGTGACAATGAGATGTTCTATTGATTCCCTTGATGTATGTTTTGGCACTCAACTCGCGGATTCCCGAGGTGACATTGGGGTAATCTATGCATAGGGGTTGATGCACGTTTTTCTTCCTACATTCTCCGATAGAAACTTTGGAGTGATTCTTTGTTGCAAGTTGAGGGATTGTTATATGATCCAATTATGTTTTCATTGTTGAGAGAATTTGCACTAGGGAAAGTATGAACCCTAGGCCTTGTTTTCAAGCATTGCAATACCGTTTTTGCTCACTTTTATCACTTCTACCTTGCTGTTTTTATATTTTCAGATTACAAAAACCTATATCTACTATCCATATTACACTTGTATCACCATCTCTTCGCCGAACTAGTGCACCTATACAATTTACCATTGTATTGGGTGTGTTGGGGACACAAGAGACTCTTTGTTATTTGGTTGCAGGGTTGTTTGAAAGAGACCAGCTTCATCCTACGCCTCCCATGGATTGATAAACCTTAGGTCATCCACTTGAGGGAAAATTGCTAATGTCCTACAAAACTCTGCGCTTGGAGGCCCAACACGAGTCTACAAGAATAAGGTTGCGTAGTAGACATCAAGCTCTTTTCTGGCATCGTTGCTTGGGAGGTGAGAGCTTGAAGGTATATCTTTAGATCTTGCAATCGAATCTTTTCGTTTCTTGTTTATCACTAGTTTAGTCTATAAAATAAAACTACAAAAAATGGAATTGAGGTTGCCTCATATGCTTCATCTTTTTAATGTATTTCATGAAAATGATGGAAAGGAAAATTGTGCTCAAGTTTTAGAAGAAGAAGTTAATAAAATGTTTGGCACTAAATATTCAATGATGAGCATGATTGCAATGTTATTAGTATGAATTCTTTGAATATCCATGATGCTAATGATAGCGAAGCCATAAGCTTGGGGATGCTATATTTGATGAAGACGATATTTTTACCCCCCCCCCCCCCAAGTTTTGCTGAGAAAATTTATTATGATGAAAGCATGCCCCCTATTTATGATGATTATGTTGATGAAAGTGGGTTTGGAAGAGTGTCAAATCTAGTTAATGATCCCACTATTTTGGAGGGTGTTCAATATTTTCACAATATTGATAAAAGTGGATTTGGAAAGGTCATACTTTATTTAGTGATGAATCCACTATTTTGGAAGAGGTTCCAATTGATTATGGGAACAAAGTTGCTATCTATGATGATTATTGTGATGACATGTATGCTATAAAGAATAATGATAACCATGAAACTTGTCATCATGATTTTAATTTTCAATTGGATTATGCCTCACATGATAGTTATTTTGTTGAGTTTGCTCCCACTACTATCCATGAGAATAAATTTGCTTATGTGGAGAGTAATAAAATTTCTATGCTTGTGGACCATGAAAATAATGCTTTATGTGATAGTTATATTGTTGAATTCATTTATGATGCTACTAAAAATTATTATGAGAGAGGAATATATGCTTTTACATATTGCAATAATATCAAGTTTCCTCTCTTTATGTTGAAATTTTTGAAGTTGCACTTGTTTTGCCTTCCTATGCTAGTTGATTCTTGTTCCCATGGATTATCTGCTCACAAAATCCATATGCATAGGAAGTGGGTTAGGCTTAAATGTGCTAGTCACGTGCTTCATGGTGCTCTCTTTATGTTTCAATTCTTATCTATTATGTGAGCATCGTTGAAATCATCATGACTAGCTAAAAAGACATTAAAGAAAAGCGCTTCTTGGGATACAACCCAACATTTACCCCTACTGTTTTTGTGTGTTTACATGATTAAGCTACTGTATTCATCATGTTTTATAGCTTTTGTTTCAATGAAGTGCCAAGTAAAGCCTTCGGGATAGTGTGGATGATAGTTGACTTGATTATGTGCAAAAACAGAAACTTTTGCTTCCAGTAACAGAATTGTTTAAATTCATTGGAACGTGATAAAATTCTAAATTTTCTACACATGCTTGATATACAATTTATCTATGTTTTCCTAATTTTTCAGAATTTTTGGAGTAAAATAAGTATGGTTGTTGTTCAGATCATTACAGACTGTTATGTTTTTGACATATTCTGTTTTCAATGCATAGTTTGCTTGTTTTAGTGTTTCCATAGCTTATATTAAGTGATATAAATTGTGGAAATGATAAGGTACATTAGGAATTGTGTGAATAAAATTATGAAT
This sequence comes from Aegilops tauschii subsp. strangulata, assembly GCF_002575655.3. NCBI lineage: Eukaryota > Viridiplantae > Streptophyta > Magnoliopsida > Poales > Poaceae > Aegilops > Aegilops tauschii. The sequence continues at coordinate 381,165,561 of NC_053040.3, forward strand.
CTTATCTTGATAGTACCAAAGTGAATGATTTGTCTTTATCATACTAACCCATCTCGCGAAGTTCTGTTAAGTTTTGTGTGATTGAAGTTTTCAAGTTTTGGGTGAGATATCGATATGAGGAGAATAAGGAGTGGTGAGGCCTTAAGCTTGGGGATGCCCAAGGCACCCCAAGGTAATATTCAAGGAAGATCCAAGCAACTAAGCTTGGGGATGCCCCGAAAGGCATCCCCTCTTTCGTCTTCAACATTATCGGTAACCTCACTTGGAGCTGTATTTTTGTTCGATACATGATATGAATTTTGCTTGGAGCATCATTTTATTTTAGTTTGATTTGGTTGCTTCTTACCATGCTTATTTTACAAGTCTATACATTGTTGTTTTGAAAACAGAAATGTTTCTATCATTGTCTGAATTCTTCTGGAAAGTCAGAACGTGATAAAATCTTGAAATTTTTACACAATGAGTAACAAAAAAATTCTATAGTGTGATAATTTTTTCAGAACTTTTGGAGTTAGAGAAGTATGAATCTTCTTGCATTCTTTACAGACTATTCTGTTTAGACAGATTGCTGTTATGTTTGCATATGTTTGCTTGTTTAATGATTCTATTTGAGGATAGGAGTATTAAATATGCAGAGGCATTTAGTATGAAATGTTAAATAATAATTTTAGTGATTTGCTATAGTAGAAAATGATAAGGTTTTGCATTGATTTATACTAAGTTATCTCACAAGTTCTTGTTGAGTTTTGTGTGGATGAAGTTTTTAAGAATTAGGGAAACCGTGATATGAGAGGAATTAAGGATACACAAGACCTCAAGCTTGGGGATGCCCAAGGCATCCCTAGTTAACATTTCAAGAAGTCTCAAGCATCTAAGCTTGGGGATGCCTCGGTTGGCATCCCACCTTTCTTCTTCAACAATGATCGGTCAGTTTTGGTTGAGCCTAAGTTTTTGCTTCTTCACATGATATGTGCTATCCTTGGAATGCCATTTTATTTTGTTTTGCTTGCTGTTTGAATAAAATACTTAAGATCTGAAATTCTTAAATGAGAGAGAGTCTTCACATAGCTACTTAATTATTTGACTATTCATTGATCTTCACTTATATCTTTTAGGAGTAGTTTCTCAGTTGCTCTAGTGCTTCACTTATATCTTTTTAGAGCACGATGGTGGTTTTATTTTGAAGAAATTGATGAACTCTCATGATTCACTTATATTATTTTGAGAGTCTTATAAATAGTATGGCAATTTGCTTAGGTTATTAATGTAGTCCTAATATGATGGGTATTCAAGAGGGATATAATAAAAACTTTCATATAAAGAGCATTGAATATAGGAGAAATTTGATTCCTTGCATTTGTTTTGAGATATAAAGATGGTGATATTAGAGTCATGCTAATGAGTAATTGTGGATTGGTAGAAATACTTGTGGTAAGGTTTGTGATTCCCGAAGCATGCACGTATGGTGAACCGTTATGTGATGAAGTCCGAGCATGATTTATTTTTTGATTGTCTTCCTTATGAGTGGCGGTCGGAGACGAGTGATGGTCTTTTCCTACCAATCTATCCCCCTTATGAGCATGCATGTAGTACTTTGTTTCGATGGCTAATAAATTTTTGCAATAACTATGCGAGTTCTTTATGACTAATGTTGAGTCCATGGATTATACACACTCTCACCCTTCCACCATTGCTAGCCTCTCTAGTATCGCGCAAGTTTCGCCGATGCATTAAACCCACCATATACCCTTCCTCAAAACATCCACCATACCTATCTATTATGGCATTTCCATAGCCATTCCGAGATATATTGCCATGCAACTTCCACCGTTCCATTTATTATGACACATACCATCATTATCATATTGCTTTGCATGATCATGTAGTTGGCATAGTATTTGTGGCTTGTCCACCATTCATATTATTTATGCATGTCACTCTTGATCATTGCACATCCCGGTACACCGCTGGAGGCATTCATATAGAGTCATATTTTGTTCTAGTATTGAGTTGTAAGTAAATAAAAGTGTGATGATCATCATTATTAGAGCATTGTCCCATGTGAGGAAAGGATGATGGAGGCTATGATTCCCTCACAAGTTGGGACGAGACTCTGGACTCAAAAAAATAAAAGAGCCCAAAAAAGAGGCCAAAGAGCCCAAAAAAATGAGAGAAAAAGAGAGAAGGGACGACGTTACCATCCTTTTACCACACTTGTGCTTCAAAGTAGCACCACGTTCTTCATGATAGAGCATTTTTCAGGAAATCGGTAACTGGTAGCTGCTCGGCCTGTTTGGGAGTAGCGATTAATCAGTGAATCGGCCTATTAACTGGATTAACCGGTCGATCATTAATCAGTAGATTAAATAAGAACTTGCCAACATATATCTAGTTTTTTTATACGTATTATACCATACTCCCATGCTCTCCGCTATGTAATATACTAAAATATGCTACCGATCCCTAGCTATGGAGGAGCGAGAGGAGGATAGGAGGGGTCACAGGCCAAAATTTTGGGATTTGTTTGCCCACAAGTAAATGGGCCGGTAGCGATTAATCGGCCTAACAACCGATTAATCAGTGTTACAGGCCAATTAATCGGCCTGACAAGTTAACACGACGAATAGGTGTTATTCGATTCGGCCACCCTACAAGTAGCGATTAACTGGCCCGTTAACTGATTAATCGGATGAATTCTTGAACAGTGTGATAGAGAGTCTCCTATTTTATCACTTTCATATACTAGTGGGAATTTTTCATTATAGAACTTGGCTTGTATATTCCAATGATGGGCTTCCTCAAATTGCCCTAGGTCTTCATGAGCAAGCAAGTTGGATGCACACCCACTTAGTTTTCTTTGAGCTTTCATACACTTATAGCTCTAGTGCATCTGTTGCATGGCAATCCCTACTCACTTGCATCGATATCAATTGATGGGCATCTCCATAGCCCATTAATTTGCCAGTTGATGTGAGACTTTCTCCTTTTTGTCTTCTCCTCACAACCTCCACCATACTCTATTCCACTTATAGTGCTATATCCATAGCTCACGCTCATGTATTGCGTGAAAGTTGAAAAAGTTTGAGAACATTAAAAGTATGAAACAATTGCTTGGCTTGTCATCAGGGTTGTGCATGATGAAATATTTTGTGTGATGAAGATAGAGCATAGCCAGACTATATGATTTGTAGGGATAACTTTCTTTGGCCATGATATTCTGAGAAGACATGATTGCTTTATTAGTATGCTTGAAGTATCATTGTTTTTTATGTCAATATTAAACTTTTGTTTTGAATCTTATGGATCTAAATATTCTTGCCACAATAAAGAAGATTACATGGATAAATATATTAGGTAGCATTCCACATCAAATATTCTGTTTTTATCATTTACCTACTCGAGGACGAGCAGGAATTAAGCTTGGGGATGCTTGATACGTCTCCAACGTATCAATAATTTTTGATTGTTCCATGCTATTATATTATCTGTTTTGGATGTTTTATATGCATTAATATGCTATTTTATATTATTTTTGGGACTAACATATTAACCTAGAGCCCAATGCCAGTTTATGTTTTTTTTTTCCTTTTTTTTTGAATTTTACAGAAAAGGAATATCCAACGGAGTCCAAACGAGCTAAAGATTTATGGCGATTTTTTATGGACCAGAAGAGATCCACAGAGCATCGGAGTTGGGCCAGAAGAGTCCCGAGGCAACCACAAGCCTAGGGTGCACCCCTACGGCTTATGGGCCCCTCGGGCACCTCCTTGACTTGTTTCCGACGCCAAAAATTATTGTAAATACCCAAACCTCCGAAAAGAACCCTAGATCGGAAGTTCCGCCGCCGAAAGCCTTTGTAGCCATGAAAAACCAATCGGGAGCCCGTTTCCGCACCCTGCCGAAGGGGGAAATCATCACCGGAGGCCATCTTCATCATCCTGGCGGTTTCCATGACGAGGAGGGAGTAGTTCACCCTCGGGGCTGAGGGTATGTACTAGTAGCTATGTGTTTGATCTCTCTCTCTCTCTCGTGTTCTTGATTTGGCATGATCTTCATGTACCGCGAGCTTTGTTACTATAGTTGGATCATGTCGTGGATTTGTCACGGCAGATGTCCTAGTGTGAGGACTTAGTCGTGAGGCCAACGCATCTATGTGGTAGCTTGAGAGGGGTTGATCGGGATGAGAGACGCGAGGCGGATTAACACACAAGACAAGGGTTTAGACAGCTTCGGCCCCCGGGAAACATCATCCGGTAATAGCCCTACATGATGTTTGTGGCTAGGTCTCATTATGCTCATGAGGGATTTGCTGTATAAGCCGGCTCTCCACTAGTTGTATCTAGCCTTAGAGATTCTTTTCCCCCTGTTGGGGTGCCCTGACCCTCCTTATATAAGTTGGAGGGGTGGGTTACATGTGGAGTCCCAATAGGACTAGGACTAGTCTATCTCTTAATACAAACCGGATACAAGTCCGGGTCTCGATTCCTTATAAGGGAAATATTCCTCATGCCTTTCCTCTTAAGCCGACCCACCATAACATGAGCCGGCCTTCTAGGCCTCGGGTCTTGTCGCCCGTCTGACTCGCCCGCCGTGTTACCAGTGAGTCACCAAGCTCCAACCGGGTCATACATCTGGCGGGTTACACCGCGGGGTATATCCCCGACATTAGCCCCCAGTTTAGCTTGGATTTATCCATGGTAAACTTATGCTGCAAAATAATCACAAGAACAATTTTGACAGGTTGTGCTCCAGTTTAAAAGTTTTCCTGAGCTGGCACCTGATCATCCTTAAGTCCTTGTCATTTCCTCCTGTATGCGTGTTCATGATCTCATAGCAAATCCTTTAGCAGATATGTTCAAACATTGCCAATGCAAAAAATCCGGGCACTTCTTCTGAAAAATCCGGGTCAATAGGCCAGCTTCATAATCAATTTGCTGACATTGGTTTCTTGTAGAAAAAATATTATAAAGAATAATCCATTTGACTCGGCTTCTAATGCTCTAGCTTGACAAAAATATTGGTCTTGAAATACTCATCTGGTTTTCAGCCGACTTAAAGATGTAGAGCCTGCCGAGTTATGATTGCCAAAATTGCCAGTTTGTAAATATTGATGGCACTGAGTCATAATTGTTGCTAACACCGAGCTTGAAAGTGTACCACCCTTATATGCATATCACCTGTAGCCCCCAAGTCTTAACAAGGGAGCGTAGTAACAACTTAAGACTTGCTTCAATATAAATGTTGCAACCTTGAAGAAATCCAAGTTGTTCATCTCAGTCACTAGTCAAAACTGAATATTCCACATATGTAGCCCCCAAGTACCGGGTTATCATGCTTGCAGCAACCCTTCAACCAGTGTAGCCCCCAAGGTCCGGGTCATTATGCAATAATGAGCAGGGACTTTGTAGATATGGTCATGTAGACTTGAACAGCAACGTGTAGCCCCCAAGGGCCAGCTCAGCAAGACAATACTGAGCTGGAACTTCATTGAAAATAACATCATATGATGTAGCCTCCATCGTAGGGCTTGAACCCACGACCACAAGGTAAGAGCCTTGTGCTCTACCAACTGAGCAATGGACCCTTCAATATAATGGATTAAGGCTTGCGTACTTTGAATTTTTGACACGAGCAATTGGTAGCCCCAAGGGCCGGCTCATTACGATGTGATGAGTCGGGTCTTCAATAAGGCAAGTAAAAATGCCCCTTGCATTAGCCCCCAAGTGTCATGATGCATGCTTGCAGCGACATGGGACTTGCATACTCAATGTAATCTTGATTTGAATAATGTAGCCCCAAGTGCCAGGTTGAGTGCCTGCATCGACTCGGGACTATTCTTTCCATTGTAGAATTAATCATATCCATTGAAAAAGAAACAATAGCCATTGCGCTGAAGCGACTTTGAAAACCTCAATCATAATACTGGTTATTGATAACCATAATAAAAATCCAGCCATGCTGGCTATTCAAGATTTGAATCTGGTATGAAAACCTCAATCATTCAATATCATAATGAAAATCCAGCCAAGTTTGGCTATTAAAGATTTGAATACTTTATCTGTTGACAAGTACTTCTGGAGTTCAATACCCGGCGGCTCTTGGCTGATGGTGACTTAATGCGCATCCATTGTACTCTGGGATGCAACCCGGTGGCTTATAACCTTTTCAAAAAATCAGGAATCGATAACCCCATCCATGGCGGCTCATAGTCATGTCCAGTTTTTGAAAAGATCACTTTGGCGTCTTGCAGCCTCAGTAAACTCAATATGTAGCAATATAACCCAGAGCAGAATAACCCGGTAATATTTTCAGATGGCTAGATGATGGGCTTAAATGCAATGATTCATATGAGCAGTAGTTGTATTTTTATGTGTAAAACTCTGTATGTCCTACACAAAGTTTAAACAACATATGCCCCGGCGACTTAACATCAAAAGCCAGGGCGGGTAGCAACCCAAATATAATATAGTCTTATGCAATTATAGAAAAGACTAGCATTAAGGCCATTCAAGCCTAAACATACTGACGACTTAAACTCAAAAGCCAGGGCGGGTTACCAAACCACTCATATTCATATAACCAGTAAAACATACCTGTAGGATTGATTTATACTGCTGGCTTACATCGCCATATCCAGTGAGAGTAACAATCCAATAATTCATAAGCGCATGATTCCAATGACACAATCCAAAATATACTAGCGACTTAACGTCCAAAGCCAGGGCGGTTTACCAAACCCAAAATATTCATACCGCTATTGAAAGACATACCTGTAGATTAATACCATGGTGATGCCGTGATAATTATAATCCGGGGCCAGTATCAACCCGGAATCATGAAATATCATCATTTTGATTGCTCAAGGAAAAATACCCTGGCGACTTAAAGTCTGCTATCAGGGCGGGTTATCAAACCCAAAGATGCTCAACGATGAGTCATATAATCAAGGCTACATGGCCTGTGAAATCAGTTCATACTGCCGGCTTACAGCGCCATATGCAGTAAGGGTAACAACACAAAAACTTAGAGTGCAACACTCCAAGCGCACAATCAAAGCATACCGGCGACTTATCGTCCAAAGCCAGACCGGGTTATCAGCACTCCGGATATACTCAAATATGAGTTATAAGAATCAAGGCTATATGGCCTGAATCAATTTTTAAACCATATATCAATATGGTATATAAAGATATGAACCCAAACAAAGTACAAAAACAAATTACAAAAAATCAAGGCTTTCATAGGCGGCCAAGCCTCAATATCAAGTGCTTTTCATGGGATGCACAACCACTAAGTTAATCCTTCATTCAAACCTGTAAGTCGGGCCTCACATGACCAACCGCCGTTTTAACTTTAACAAGTTCAGGGTCTTAATAAGATTGACTGTCAAGAGTTCGACGGGTCATTCCAGGATTACTTGGGCGGAGTGGCAAACGTACAAGGCAGGATGAACTGAATTTTTTGGTGTATACACCTGGCATTTCAAGCCAATCAAAAGGGTTATCAAAGCTATGTTCAATGAACAGGGAGCCCCCAAGTGATATATATTGAGCCGTTAAGGCATGGTACCTATGTTTGAGCTGTGCTCTGCACCAGACTCTCTTTGGTCCCTTTAACCCGGGCAGCAAGCCCCCAAGTGGGTTGTAGCAATGGTGTTCAAGCCGGATCAATAGGGTAGTCACAACTATGCTCAACGAGCAGGAAGCCCCCAAGTATTTTGTAACCAAGGCGTACAAGCCGGATCAGTAGGGTAGTCATAGCTATGCTCAATGAGCAGGAAGCCCCCATGTTATTTGTAACAAGGCATGCCAGCCGGATCAAGAGGGTAATCACTGCTATGCTCACTGAGCAGGAAGCCCCCAAGTGACCAATAAGATAAACTCATAAAGCAGGACACCCATGTTTGAACTGCGCATTGCAACAAGTTCTCTTTGGCAACCTTTAATTTTTCTGAGAACTCGAACTTGCGAGAGATGGATTCTTTTTGAACTGGAATTTTAAACTAGATATTGAGAGCTTCAAAGCTTTGTGAGAGACAGATTTCCCTTGAGCTGGATTTTAAACCGGAATCCTTCATTTTAAGCCAGAAATTTTTCTGACGGCCTTTAAATTTTCACCAATAAAACAGTAGCCTCCGGGGCCGGGTTATTTTCCCTCCAATGACCCGGAGTTCTTGAATTCACTGAAACCGGCCAATTTTGCCGAGTCATGTCCTTGTAGCCCTGAGTCTCAAGACGACTCGAGGGGTTGGCTTGAGATTCTTCATATTTGACCGTGATATAAACCGGTATGAGTCATTCAACAGCTCAGTGATATAATAGTCCCTTTTGCAGTAGACAACTTGTCCTGCATTAGAGAACTTGCAAGCCAAAGTAATTGCTTTTTTAAAGAAAGGAATAGGTAATATAAAAATACACTGGATGGATTGCACCTGATATGTTAGGCCAGAAATTATCCACCACGGAGTTGATGATCACCATGGTGAAGCTGAAATCAATCATGGCCGTGTCGGCCGCGGGAGCAGACAGATGAACCGGCCGCGGTGTTGTAAGCCGGTGCGGACGGGTGAGTCAATCGCACGCGCGGTAAGCCGCGGGCGAGTCAACCTCGTCATGTTAACGTAAATTGGGCCGCAAAGGCGGCAGTTTGCACATATATTCATCGAGCATCCTGGCACAGTCAGATGCTAGCTCATGATAATGGTGGCGTGAGCTATATATTCATGTCACAACCATCGCTCTGTAGTGAACAATTGTCCTGCATCAAAAAATATCGCAAGCCAAAGTAATTGTTCATAGAAAAATTAATACATGCTATTAAAACAGATTGGACGGATATCACCTGATGCTTTGTCAGATAAATGATCTGCACATAAACTACGAATACCAATTGATTCATCTAGTGCGTAATCTTCCTCTTCCTCCATACTTTTGTCTGGATGCGGGCTAATAGTGGCCTTTTAGCTCCACGTAACATGTATGTAGCACCAAAACATGGCAACACCTTTCTTTGATAGTATTTTGAAATGTCAGGCCTTGTCCTTCTCAATATATTTTGGCCCTCCCTTCAGTCCGTTGGGTCAAACTCCCCCCTTTTCTTTTATCTCAGCAGGCCAGGGCCACACAAGCGAACATGAGGTGAGACCGGCGAGCAGCAGCAGCTAGGGAGGTGAAACAGGGCGCCGGAGCTAACGACCCGCGAGGCAGGGGCAACGCGACCCGACGGGGGCGGCTTGGTGGCACCGTGAGGCGGGGCCGGATCAAGGCCGTGGCCGTGCAGAGCAAATATGAGGCGGCCCGGCCGGACAAAGATATGGGACACCAATGGAAGCAGCGCGGAGTCGGTTTGACCCGGAGGCAGTGCGGCGAGGCGGAGCAGCCTGCTGCAGAGGCCGACCAGGCATGCTAAGGTGGCAGAGGCGTCCGAGTTCTGTGCGACGACTGCAGAAGACTGCATACATCTCTGGGTCATGGCGGATTTGACCAATCAATATTCAGGTCGTTTTTTCTCTGGATCATGGACTCCCTTTTTTTAATCCAAGTGCCAACCATGACCATTGCCTACCCGTAGGAAGTAGAACTCCGATCTGAACATGGCAGTGCTCTTTTAAGCAATGCAACTTTGATCCTTGTGCTCATCAAGCAGTAGTAGTACGATGGTTAATGGAAATGTCTTTTAGCTTTTGGATTAGCTTCTGGACTTTATAATCTCTCTGGTTGCAGCTCTCTCCAAGATTGAGACATATATTCTATTCAGTTGTTGCCTGCTAGTCCTCAGTCAATCTCCGCATGTAATTGGCCGATACTCATAGCAGTACTAGTACTCGTTTTGATCTCCACTTGATTCATATTTGTATCCACGTGGACTAGCAGTACTAAACAACCTCTGGACTTGAGCCTGTAATCGAGCTGCAGCAACTTACGAAACTCGACAGATCAGACAGCGGAAAACTTTTGTCCGTTTTGATGGAAACTGTGACTTGACAGCTTGCGGATTCGGCAAAACCAATCTCCCATCGGTTTGGACTGATCGTCTCGCGTCGGCGGCGCACAGAACGCAAAACCCTAATTTCTTTAATCTCAATCTCGTATATTGCTCCGACAGCTTACCACGGAGACGATGTGTATCCTTCTGTGCCGGTTCTCTTTCATCCAGCACATCACGACCTTCTCGATCCCGGAAGAGATCCCTCTAAAAACTCATCACCACCGTGCGCCGCCCCACAGTGGGCGCCAACTGTCATGGATTTGTCACGGCAGATGTCCTAGTGTGAGGACTTAGTCGTGAGGCCAACGCATCTATGTGGTAGCTTGAGAGGGGTTGATTGGGATGAGAGACGCGAGGCGGATTAACACACAAGACAAGGGTTTAAACAGCTTCGGGCAATGAGAAACATCATCCGGTAATAGCCCTACAAGCTGTTTGTGGCTAGGTCTCATTATGCTCATGAGGGAGTTGCTGTATAAGCCGGCTCTCCTCTAGTTGTATCTAGCCTTAGAGATTCTTTTCCCCCTCTTGGGGTGCCCTGCCCCTCCTTATATAAGTTGGAGGGGCGGGTTACATGTGGAGTCCCAATAGGATTAGGACTAGTCTATCTCTTAATACAAACCGGATACAAGTCCGGTTTTGATTCCTTATAAGGGAAATATTCCTCATGCCTTTCCTCTTAAGCCGGCCCACCATAACATGAGCCGGCCTTCTAGGCCTTGGGCCTTGTCATCCGTCTGACTTGCCCGCCGGGTTACCAGTGAGTCACCAAGCTCCAGCCGGGTCATACATCCGGCGGGTTACACCGCGGGGTATATCCCCGACAAATCATATGGTGTTTCTCCCCTCTACCTTCTTGTGATGAATTGAGTCTTGCTCTTTGAGGTTTCGTTATGTTGGATTGAGTATAATTTGAGAACACTTGATGTATGTCTTGTGATTGGATATCTATGATGACAATGGGATGTTCTATTGATTCACTTGATGTATGTTTTGGCACTCAACTCACGGATTCCCGAGGTGACATTGGGGTAATCTATGCATAGGGGTTGATGCACGTTTTTCGTCCTACGTTCTTTGATAGAAACTTTGTAGTGATTCTTTGTTGCACATTGAGGGATTGTTATATGATCTAATTATGTTTTCATTGTTGAGAGAATTTGCACTAGTGAAAGTATGAACCCTAGGCCTTGTTTTCAAGCATTGCAATACCGTTTTTGCTCACTTTTATCACTTCTACCTTGCTGTTTTTATATTTTCAGATTACAAAAATCTATATCTACTATCCATATTACACTTGTATCACCATCTCTTCGCCGAACTAGTGCACCTATACAATTTACCATTGTATTGGGTGTGTTGGGGACACAAGAGATCTCTTTATTATTTGGTTGCAGGGTTGTTTGAAAGAGACCATCTTCATCCTACGCCTCCCACGGATTGATATACCTTTGGTCATCCACTTGAGGGAAAATTGCTACTGTCCTACAAACTCCGCGCTTAGAGGCCCAACACGAGTCTGCAAGAAGAAGGTTGCATAGTAGACATCAGAGACCGACGATGACCAGGAGTAGCTAGGAGGCCTTGCCTCTTCGATCGTTGTTGCTTTTGTGCTAGCCTTCTTAAGGCAAACTTGTTTAACTTATGTCTGTACTCATATATGTTGCTTCTGCTGACTTGTTTGTATTCGAGCTTATGTATTCGAGCCCTGGAGGCCCCTGGCTTGTAATATAAATCTTGTATGATCTTAATTTGTGTTTAGAGTTGTGTTGTGATATCTTCCCTTGAGTCCCTGATCTTGATCATACACATTTGCGTGTATGATTGAATCGGGGGTGTCACAAGTTGGTATCAGAGCCGACTGCCAGTAGGAATCCCCCCTTCCTGACTCCTTGGACGAAGTTGAGTCTAGTCATCGCAAAACATTTACTAACATGGTTGTGTGGCTTACGGGCCCACGTCTCCATTTGGGTGGTATTAGGATCTTTTATTCCTCGTCTATAATCTGGGATTCTGATCTCTCTTCTATTCGGGTTAAATGTTTTTACTAATTCTAACTCTAGGAGCCCCTTCATTCCAGATGATCGACTGCTTCACCAGAAGATTCCGATGTTTTCCCGAGACCCTTGTGCCCTTAGCCGTTGCAATTCCCCACCACCGATAAATCCCTATGGATAGCTACATACACTTGCCGCCCATACCTTCTTTTCTTATTACTCTTGTTATTACAAGATACCCTGTAATACTTTCCGATATTCCGAGAATCCATTGTGTCTCTTGCCTTGCAGCTCCTTTTCCGCATAAACACATGTATGAATAATTCCTCGCATTTATCGAGGATTCATTCATCCCTAGTTGTTTGTGTGTTTCGCAAAATTCTTCAGAATACTATTTGATCTTCCAAAAATCCTCAGTAGCCTATTGCTCTTGTTCTTCCTTACCTGCTTGCATTATGGTTAAATCCACATGTCTAGCAATATTCATTAAATCCTTAGTGTTTGTCATTCCGACCCTATTGATTCAACATGTTTACAAAAGCTCGCAATCATCAGTCACTTTAGAATTCGTTCCTTCAGCTCAGACGTCACTCCGGACATGAACTTGTTCTTAACCAATCAAATTGCCGTCGATTGTACCCCTAAGTCTATTCACCGGTACGCGTCGGTGCTATACAAACCGTTTTTAACCCCTTTCCGCGACGGCGTTCGGAACCGTCGCCAAGTGAGTGACTGCGATAGGGGAGTCGTTCCCACATGACCCAGAAATCGTCGGGGATATGCCCTCCTGGCACACACGCTCGGCAAAATGAGGTCCTGTGCGACCGACGAGCACTCAAATATGGTTATACGTACAATAGTGCTAAAAATACAATTATACAGGCGAAATCGTTTTCGGTCGTAAGTACATCCCACACAGTCAGTCCCCACTAAACGGTTCCGTTCGTATGTACATTCCACACAGTCAATCCAAGGAATACGTTTCCGTTAGTATGTACATCGCACACGTTCTTCTATGACCAAACGTTTGCGATGCGCACAACATCACAAACAGTCCATAATTTCGAAGCGTGTGTGATAAGGTGACTATCAAAAACATTTAATAAGAAAGAACTATGTGCGATGCCGTTGTTAATCGCACACGTTTTTTCTTGGCTGATCGTGTGTGAAGTGGAGATTGATCGCACACGTAGTGGATCCTAGAAACGTGTCTGATCTCCACGTCTATCGCAGAAGTTTCGCTTTCGCAAACCGTGTGCAGTGTAATCCCTAATTAAACCCTAATTTAATAATCACATGTTTTGAATTTGAAAGTAGGCAATCACTTATTTCATATCCAACCATGTTTATTACAAATATATGTTCAGCCACGAATGCATAATTCAATGCACAGGTACATATACTGAAGAACTACAGAAGCACCAAGTAAAGAATGATGAACCACAGTTGTACTAAAGACTGTAAAGAGAGAGGCGAAAGACATTCTGGTTGCTGGAGAAGGTGAAGTGGAATGCCCATATTGTGCCCTCCTCCATGCGTAATGCGCACACGACTCTAGGCCAACCCCTTGTGATGGCTGCCCGTCCATCCTTCACTGTCTTCATTACGACTTCTCGATGCTCGTTGTAGTTTGGATGAAATACTTTAACTTCATTGCGTGCCCACTAATCATGTACTTTGCGAGGTAATCTTGAGTGAACTGCTTCGGGAACCATTGCGAACAAAAAAGATTCAGACATTGTTGTCTAACAACTCATTATGGGCAGTAAAAAAAGAAGGCTGCAGAGTTTGCAGTTACCATCCTACAGCTCACTGTTGTGTTGGATAGAGCATAAACAAATAATTTGCTTGCCACCATTCGTATCTTTTTGCTAATAATCCTTATCAGTCTCCTCACTTGATGCTTGTTCATGAATATCTCATTGCCCCATACGCAAAAAGGGTCGATGCATGGATCCTTGCCAAGGGCATATGTACCTACAAGCAACAAGTCAATATTAGAAGCTAACAAGTGTCCAGGCCTGGATCTATATGCACTACATTATGGTACGACGGGGGGAGTACAAGCCGAGGATGAAGCTAACCTCGGCGGAAAATGGTGGCCACTCCCGTTGTTGTCCTGCATAAGTAGTGGAAAGGCATGATAAGTACAACAACCTTAACGTCAAACAAATATAGCAAAGGTAAACAACATCATCTCCAAATGATAGCTTGAATGTGTTGGTTTCAGCATGCTGTTAAAGCAGATATAAAATGGAAGGCAATGTTCCCAACAGCAGGCTTAACAACCATCAAATATTGCAATTCAAACTGGTATTGTTGAAAATGAATAGAACATAGGTAATGCTTAAACATCAGACTAGATAAATGTGTAAAACTGAAATAAAGGGCATGTGTTAACTACACCAGGCATAACTGGAACCAAATATAGCCATTCAAACTGGTATTGATGCAGTCGAGCAGCACAGTTCCGACTTGCACATAATGAACAACACATTGTGAATGACTGAAATAAACAAGGCATAAATGATGAGTATAACAACCAAATATAGTCATTGAAAACTGGACAGAGTCTCACTGCAACCAACCTAACAAGCAAATACAGATAAACAGGGCATATGCTTGAAAACTGGACAAATGCTCACTACAACTAACCTAACAAGCAAATACAGATAAACAAGGCATCTGCTTGAAAACTGGACAAAGGCTAAAAAAGCAACCTAACAACCAAATACAGATAAACAAGACATCTGCTTGATAACTAGACAAATGCTCACTGCAACCAAACTAAGAACCAAATACATATAAACAATGCATCTGCTCGATAACTGAAAAAATGCTCACCGCAACCAACCTAACAACCAAATACAGATAAACAAGGCATCTACTCAATATAAAAAACCAAATATGGCCATTCGTGAAACTGAAGTGGACAATTCATACTTAAACATCACATAGCCCTATTGAACAATACATTTTTGGATAACTAAAATAATTAAACACGGCACAGTTAAAGCACCGCATGGCAAATGCTACTACAACAAAGGGTACGTGTTGGCAAGCTAGAAAAGGTAAGATTTGCTGATAGGATGTTGCCTCACATTTCATGGATGGGATCCTTCCAGTTGGAAGAGCACAGACCCATGGTGCGCTCTCTGATGTCACAGATGGGCTGTTTCACCTTGGAAAAACCTTTGTGGGTGCCCTCCTCGTGGTCGTGGTCGTGGTTGATGAGATCTGACTTGGCAACTGAGGATCCCAAGCTGCCGCCGTAGAACGTGTCCTTCAGAAATGACAAAATGGGCTCGATGGCGTATAAGTATCGCAAATCCTTGACCGCTTGGTGGAGGAGATCAGCGGCAGGGCCGTCGAAGAGATCGACGGCGTTGAACCAGAGGGGTTGGGGATGGACCACTTAACCTGTGACATGGCCCGCATGAAGCCGTCCCTGTCGATGAGCTTGATGTCGTAGCCAGCTTTCCCGAGATACAGTAATACGCTAGCCCGCTGACATGAAGCCTTCGGCATGGCAACATAGTCAACGTCTTCGCCGGCTTTCACGGCGACGTGTTGCTCCGGGATCGACAAGTCGGGGCGAACGGCAGCCACCTCGCCAACGTCCGCCGCGAGCTAGGGTTTGAGGGAGGGAGGGGGCTGGGTGGGGGACTGTGGAGGGGGGTGGTGTTTGAGGATACACCGCGGCTACTGAAAATTTTGGTAATGGTGGGTGGAGATGGTGGTGGACGAGGGAGGGCGACGGTTCAAATGCCTCGGTACTGCAATTTTACTATAAGGTCGGTGCTGGAGGAGTGTGGACGACGGCTGAAGTACGACGGCTACTAAAATTTGGGTAAAGGAATTGATGAGGGGCGGGAGTGCCCAAGATTGCGCACGGTCCAATAAGAATATGCGTGTATGATAATAAGGAAAAGTGGCGGCACCGCCCATTTTTGCAATGCTTAAGGTGGGTAGTTTGTTTTTATATTTCTAGCTAGCTGGTCTATCAATAAAAACATAGTCTACAAATTATAAAATTCCCACCGGGTCACACATCCTTGGACTACTCCAGCCCGAGCATGCTTAACTTCCGCATTCTATTCGACTAGGCTAGCAGATGGGAAGCAGCCCCTTGCTGATAGGAATTGCCTCCTTGCCTTTAAGGCGTTTCATGCTGGTCACCCTATGGGACCTACTCCCTCCTATCATGCACATTTGTGCTTTTAGAAACTGTGTGCGATATTTACATGGCCGGTGTGTCGCCGCCTAGCCTTCAATGAGCACTGGAATTGGTAGCGGGAAAATGATGGGAGAAGAGGCGGGAAACTGATGAGAGGAGTGGCGGGAAATGTAGCCTGTTTAGAAAATGTAGTAGAGAAGGAAGCGCGAGCTAGCACGACGCATGCGCACAGTGCTTACCCATGGACTGCATGTGCTGTCGAAAGGGCTGAGGGTTGGAGTCGATCTGGGAGCATCCAACGGTGCAGACATACGATCCGTGGGGTTTGGGTTCTGGCCAATCAGAACACACGACTCAGATCGCGCGCGCAGCAGGGGGAGGGGGCATCAACCACGGTTTGGTAGGCACACAACTTTCATGAGTGAACCGTGTGCTATTTGAAAACATTTTGTGAGAAGAATCTTGGTTTTTAAATCCCCGTAAATCCAAAACTCACCCGAAAATCGTGAAACTTGGCATGGTGTCATGACATGGCACATATATGTAGAGGAATTTTTATCGTCCATTTTGGCGTAAGTTTTATTACAAGCCTCTTACAAACCGAAGCTTCTCTCAAAGAAGCCTCGTGGTTCTGATAGGGAAACGTGCCCCCCCCTTGTCGGTGAAATGATAATCACTGCCTCTTGTCGCATTGTATTTTCTTCTACGGGCAACATGGAACGACAGGATATCCGTGCTGAAATTTAAACTTATTCAGGGTTCGTTTGGCCTTTTTATACACTAATTGAGTTTCCTAGGCATTTAATGTCCATAATTCAAATATGAACTTCAAATACATGCTCCAGTTCACCAAAATGGCTAGAAAAATTAGACATGAGTCCTTGGGTGCATGTTTAGGTCCCATGCCAGGAATGGGAACGAATTGCAACCGTACCCGCGTCCTGGCTCGTCCTGAAACATTTGGAATCTCGGTTTTTAAATCCTCGTAAATCCTAAACACACCAGAAAGTCATGAAAGTTGGCATGGTGCCACGTCATGGCACATATATGTCGGGGTAAAAACATTGTCCAATTTGTGCCAAGCTTTATTACAAACCTCTTACAAACCAGAGCTTCTCTCAAAGAAGCCTCGTGGTTTCGATAGGGAAACATGTTCCCCTTGTGGGCGAAACATAATCACTGCCTCTTTTCACCATGTATTTTCTTCTACGGGCAACATGGAACGACAGGATATCCGTGCTGAAATTTAAACTTATTCAGGGTTCGTTTGGCCTTTTTATACACTAATTAGGTTTCCTAGGCATTTAATGTCCATAATTCAAATCTGAACTTCAAATACATGCTCCAGTTCAAAAAAATGACTAGAAAAATTATACATGTGTCCTTGGGTGCATGTTTAGGTCCCATGCTAGGAATTAGAATGAATTAAAACCGTACCGGCGTGGCACCCCGGCTCAGAGCGACCGGTTTACCCTGCATTGCCAGCCCAGAGATCATGTCTTCTGGCAACACACAACATATTGGTACAGAAAACAACCGCTTTATTGATGCTAGCGGAACAGAGTTCATATTACAACAGTGGTCGAGGCCAAGCGGCACACTCGGTGCGGTGGAACAATATGTACATTATTTAGTGAACATAAAGGGGACTCGACTCGAACAACTACGTGGCAGCGGAATAACGTCGTAGCGGAAGCTCCATATCACAGGGACACTGATGTGGACACGATCTAGACTCGAACAGCGCTCCTTTCCAACGAGACTTTCCTGAAATCTGGCATGACACGCCAGGTCAGTACATTGAATGTACTTGCAAGCTCACAACAAGCATAATCATAATGACAAACAATATCATGATATTTAACCAATTATTAATAATGCAACATTATATGTCAACATGCTGTGATCAAGCCCGAACGTCCCTCAGGACAGCTTACCAACTGTGATCATCTCTGGACCACAAACACACCACCATAGTGGTCTTTCTCAAGAACAACTCGTGATCCTTATGGCGATCACAACCACGACCATCATTTGGTCCCAAATACCTCGATGGCCTTTCTGCCATCCATTGACAATGCAAAGTTCATAGCTTAGTGTGCAATTTTTATTAAACCTTGACTCATGGTGGGACCTAGTATGAGGTGTCCGTGACCGTGGACTCGGCTATCGATAGATTATACACTCTGTAGAGGTAGCACACTGTACCCACACCACGGAACCCATTGCCTCGCATTGCCTCGCACACTGTACATTCCGACAAAACCCCTCCATTGCCACAGCACTCTCCCGGCCACTCCGACCCAAATCCCCAACGGGCTGGTCCTGGGTGGCCCCGTGTCTACCAAAGACACCCCGACCACCGTCGTGGTCAAAACACTCCCACTCGGGGGCTCGGTACCATAATCTCATCAACAAGCACACAAGATTATGTGTGCTTACCGGGCCATGGCAAACACGACATAATCTTCCCTAGATGGAGGCACCGACCAGAGGCCGTGTCAATGGACCGAATCAAGGCCTTCCCACAAGGCAAATGTGGTTGCACTGGAAAGAAACTCGATTCAGCGGCACCATGACCCAGTCAACGATATATTCAAGTTGAGTTATATTCAGGATTAACTTTAAACTAAAAATGACCGGTGTCATAGCATGCCATGAAATGCAAAACAACACATGCATCACATATTGATAAAAATGACCGACGTCATCCATATGCACACCAAGCATAAACGTCAACAACTCATATTACTCTACTTGCTCAAAATGACTCACAACTTAACCAAAATATTTTGCAACAAGTTTTATTAATTTCCTACGCAAGAAAGTAACTCCGATAAATTTTTCATATGCTTGACCAAAAGATATCATTATCAACAACTCTTAATTTCTTTATCACTAAGTTGGGTTCAAACATTCTGTAAGACAAGTAATATGATTAAACAAGTATTTAACAGAATATTTTCTAACAAATTTTTATCAATTTAAGAATGCAAACACAAAGCTTTAAATAATTACTAACATGCATAACAAAATTATTTCTAACATCACCTCAAATAAATTTTAACTTGCTTTACCCACTTAAACTAGTTTCAATTATTCTGTAAATCAAGCATAACAACTGACCAATACTTAACAGAATACAAATAATTCAATAATTATTTAAATGCATGGATTAATCATTTCATTTAAGTGAGAAAATCACAAATATTGAAATGGCATCATAAAAATGTTGCTGTGGCTTGCCTTAGTGCAGATGAGGTTCACAAGCCTCCTGGTGATCCTCAAGACAAGCCTCACCTTCTGAAAATAATTTTAAACACAAAAAGAAAATATCAAGAACACTTCTGAAATTCACCAGAAATTCTAAACAACTCAGAAAAATCTCATCTTTGGTGAGCTGTTAGATTTCCTTTCAAAGAACACAATGAAAAAAGAATCATCTCATTTGGACTTATGGTTAAAAATTTAAAATTGTTTGAAGCTCTCTGGAATATAAATGAATTTGAATAAAAAGAAACAACTGGGGGGGGGGGGTGACGTCGAAGGCGTAAAGCCCAGGGGCGCCACCACTCGTACCGCTTCGCGCGTGTACTGAGTGGCTGACTAGCGGGCCCCGCTAGTCAGGTGGGGGAAGAGGGAGAGAGAAATAGAGAGGGCCGCGGCTTCGCCGGAGCTCTCGCCAGCGACGAGGGCTCGTTGGCCCAAACGAGAGGGAGGGATTGATAGAGGGGACGATGGCGCACCTGCCCGTACCCGTAGCGTGGCTAGGGGTGGTCGAACGGCGTCGGAAACTAGCTCACAAGCGGAGGCAGAACGTGGAGGTCGCCGGAGTTGAGGAAGACGGCGAGCAGAGGTCACTCCAGAGGCTCCAAGCGGGCGAGATGGCCTCACCGGAGAGAGGCGGAGGCCTTGGAGGGGTCGCCCAGGCCTGGGAGGGGCTGGAGCTACCGCGGCGACCAGAGGGGATCGCCGACGAGCTCGAGCTCGGGGACGGCGGCCCGAGGCCTGCCCGGCCGGGCTACGGCTTCCTACTCGATCGTGGGGTGTGTGTGAGTGCTGGATGGTGCTCGAGGAGGCTGGGGGTGGCTCTATTTATAGGCGAGCGGCGAGGGTGCTTCGGGCTCCGCCGGTGGATACCTGTCCACGGCGCCTGGCGACGAGCGGCGTCAGTGAGAGGGGGAGAAGGCGACGGAGGTCACGCGGCCACTGTGGGCGAGCGGAGACGAACACAGGATCAAGGGGATGGCGACGAGCACAGTGCGCTCCGCACTGTTGGGCTGGCCGGACCTTGCCCGTGCTCGCTGCGGCGAGCTCCGGCGTCGGCGAGTGCCAGGAAGGAGTTAAGGACGTCGAGACGATGATGGTGGCGGGGTTTGGCATGGTTAGGCAGGCGGGGGAAGCGAGCACGCTCAAACAGAGCGCTCAGCGTCACCCAGAGCGCGTCGACACGCATGCCTGGCATCGTGGACACGCGTGGTCACCGCGCGAACTCTCTCCTCAGGCCAGCCTTCGTCCAAAAATCATGTCTGGCATGTTGTTCGTGGTAGTTTTGAAGTTTACCATGGTTTGGTTTGGATCCAGGTGCAGTAGAGAAGATTTTGCAAGCCAGGTAAGTTTCTGGTCAGTAACTTTGTGATATTACTGTGGTCAAATGGCTGGGAGTTTGGGGCTGTGCTTTGGAGGCTAGTTATATGTTACTAAGGTAAAGATGCACAAGAAAGTTCAGGTCAAATGGAGCAAGTAAAATGGTAGTTGCTGTAGAAACCACCAGTTCTGTCCAGAACAGAAAAGATTTTCTGTAGCAGAAATATTCCAAAAAGTGATGAAATATTTTTGCTCAGGGAGGTGCCCTAGGGTCCCTAGAATATTTGTGAATTATCTTAGAATTGTCTGAGCCATAAAAATTAGGGTTGCCTTGAAGCAAACAGATCTGGCTTAGGGATTTTGAGAGAAAATGAATATTTCTCATTTAAGAAAAATATTCCAAAGGTTATTTTGTGGTGGATCAGAAGTGAAGTGATGGTTTGGGAGAGAAGTGAACACTTGGGTGAAAGCCAATGATGCCTAACTGTTTAAGTCAAATGAAAAGATTAAGAAACTCCAAGTTTCAAAAACTTTCAAATGAAATTTCAAGCAAATAAGAAAGGGCAAAAACCAGGGTATCACAAACCTCCCCCACTTAGAATGAATCTCGTCCTCGAGATTCGGTTGCTTGGGAAAACCACTCTGGATACTGACTCTTAAGGAACTCTTCCTGCTCCCAACTTGCTTCTGATCGGTGTGATGCTCCCACTGAACTTTGAAAAAATTTCTGACTTTGCTGCGAGTGACCCTTTCCACTTGATCCAAAATTTTGGACGGTCTTTCTTCATAAGTTAAATCCTTTGCCAATTCTATCTCAGCCATTGCAGTCCTTTTCTCAGGCGGGGATATGCATCGTCTCAATTGCGAAACATGGAACACATTGTGTATTTCTGACAACTCCGGGGGTAGTTCCAGTTGGTATGCAACCGTACCCACTCGAGACATAATTGAGAATGGACCAATGAATCTGGGTGCCAGCTTTCCACGAGTCTGAAATCGCTTAACTCCTTTCATAGGAGTGACTCGGAGGTACACATGTTCTCCGGGTTCAAAACTGACCTGTCGGTGCTTTGCATCATAATAACTCTTCTGACGGGATTTGGCCAATTGCAGTCGGTCTCTGATTTCCCTGACTTGTTTCTCGGCTTCCATCATGAGATCGGTTCCGAAGATATGGGTATCTCCAGCTTGAGACCAATTTAGAGGAGTGCGGCACTTACGACCATATAGAGCTTCATAGGGTGACATCTTTAGACTGGTCTGGAAACTGTTTTTATACGAGAACTCGGCGTATGGCAAGCAATCTTCCCAGTTCGCCCCGTTGGCTAGCACACAGGCACGCAACATATCTTCGAGTATTTGATTTACTCGCTCTGTCTGACCGTCCGTCTAGGGGTGATAAGCAGTACTATAT
Organism: Aegilops tauschii subsp. strangulata; assembly: GCF_002575655.3. Classification (NCBI taxonomy): domain Eukaryota; kingdom Viridiplantae; phylum Streptophyta; class Magnoliopsida; order Poales; family Poaceae; genus Aegilops; species Aegilops tauschii. Next base: position 381,187,723 of record NC_053040.3, read on the forward strand.
TTTAGTGCTGTCCCCAAGGCTTGATTGAAGTGGGACCAGAAAGCGGAGGTAAACAAAGAACCTCGGTCGGAAGTGATAGTCCGGGGTACCCCATGCAGACTAACAATTCTGGATACATACAGTTGTGCCAGTTCATTTGCTCTGTATCTGGTGCTGACCGGGATGAAATGAGCAACCTTGGTTAGGGTGTCCACCATAACCCGGATTGCGTCTTTGCCTCGCTGAGTCCTAGGCAATCCGGTGATGAAGTCCATGCAAACATCATCCCATTTCCATTGTGAAACTGGCAATGGTTGGAGAAGTCCGGCTGGCTTCTGATGCTCTACTTTCACCTTGTTGCATATGTCGCAACAGGCTACAAAATAGGCAATGTCTTTCTTCATCCCATTCCACCAGAATATTTGTTTAAGGTCTTCATACATTTTCGTACTTCCCGGATGAATGGAATACAAGGATTCGTGTGCTTCTGACAAGATTTTCCTCTTCAAGTCCGGTTGATTTGGTACACAAATTCGTCCACGGAATCGGAGGGTACCGAAGTTGTCCTTGAAGAAATCTGGGGGCTGCCTTGCATGTTTTTGTAGCTTGGCGTCATCTGGCTGGGCCTTGCGGATTTCCATCTCAAGTGTGGGGGTAACTTCCAAAATATTAGTGAGGCCAGCATCCACGATGACCAAGTTGAGCTGAGCGATCTCCTCCTGAAGTTCGGTAGGCAATGATTTTAACATGACATTTAAGCTGACGGGCTTTCGACTGAGCGCATCGGCAACGACGTTGGCCTTGCCTGGATGGTAATTTATTCCAAGGTCATAATCCTCGACCAACTCTAACCATCTTCGCTGACGGAGATTTAAATCTGGCTGAGTGAAGATGTACTTGAGGCTTTTGTGGTCGGTAAAAATTTGGCACCTTTTTCCAATGAGATAGTGTCTCCAAATTTTTAATGCATGAACCACTGCAGCCAATTCCAAATCATGAGTAGGATAATTTCCCTCGTGTGGTCGTAGTTGTCGTGATGCATAGGCTACTACCTTGCCGTCTTGCATCAATACACAACCAATACCTTGTCTGGAGGCATCGCAGTACACGTCGAAGCTGCGATAAATGTCTGGAAGAGTCAATACGGGTGCGGTTGTCAGACGCATATTTAGCTCATAAAAACTCTTCTCATAGTCCTTGGTCCACTCAAACTTTGTATCCTTTTTGAGCAGTTCCGTCATAGGTTTAGCAATTTTGGAAAACCCTTCAATGAAACGACGATAGTATCCAGCTAATCCAAGGAAACTCCGGATCTGTGTTATAGTCGTGGGCGGTATCCAATCGAGCACATCCTTTACTTTGCTCGGGTCCACGGCTATGCCTTCGACGGATAGTACATGCCCAAGAAACTGAACATGCTTGAGCCAAAATTCGCACTTACTGAACTTGGCGTATAGCTGATGGTTGCGGAGCCGTTGTAGCACTGCCCGGAGGTGATCCTTATGCTCTTCTTCACTCTTGGAGTAAATGAGGATGTCGTCGATAAAGACTACCACAAATTTGTCGAGGAAGTCCATGAACACCTTGTTCATCATATGCATGAAGAAGGCAGGGGCATTGGTGAGACCAAAGGACATCACAGTATATTCGTAAAGACCGTATCGTGTAGTGAATGCGGTCTTAGGAATATGTTCCCTTTTAATCTTGAGCTGATGATACCCGGTACGTAAATCAATTTTTGAGAATACTTTAGCCCCACTGAGCTGATCGAATAGATCATCAATCCTTGGCAGTGGGTATTTATTTTTGATGGTGACCTCATTCAGCTGGCGATAATCTATGCACATACGGAGACTGCCATCCTTTTTACCCACGAAGATTGCAGGTGACCCCCACGGTGAAGAGCTGGGACGAATATAACCTTTCCGGAGTAATTCGTCAAGCTGTTTCTTTAGTTCCACTAATTCTGATGAGGGCATCCGGTAATACTTCTTGTATAATGGTGCGGTTCCGGGCACAAGATCTATGGCAAATTCCAGTTCCCGATCTGGTGGCATGCCTGACAGTTCTTCTGGAAACATATCAGGGTACTCACTGACCACAGGAATAAATTCCAATTCAACCACAGCAGTGCACACTAGTTCTGGCTTGGGTATATGCTTGCGAGCATAGAATTTGGTGAGCTGCCCATTCAGACTGGTTAAATTGACTTCTCGGGTTGCGCAGTTTATACAAACTTGATATTTGGTCAGCCAATTCATTCCCAATATAATATCCAACTGTTCAGACTCAATGATTATCAGAGATGTTGGAAAGTGGACCCCGTTGATATTGATCTCCAGATCGCGGCAGACTAGATTGCTCTTGATTATAGATCCCGGGGTTTGTACCAGCATATTTTTGCCCAAAATTGTGCAAGGAAAATTGTTTTGGGCGGCAAAACTCCGAGAAATAAAAGAATGGGAAGCCCCAGAGTCAAATAAAATTACTGCAGGTATGTCATTAACAGAAAACATACCAATGACGACTTCTGGCTTCTCTTGGGATTCATCGGCGGAGATATGATTCACGTGCCCAGTGAAGTTTTGCTGGGTTGGCCCTGACTCCATAAAGTTGACTTGTGGCCTGCTCAGCGCATTCACCTTGTGGTTCTTAGGGCACTGTTTGGCATAATGTCCGGGCTGCCCGCAAGTGAAACAAGAATTATTGCGCTGCCGCTCCTCATGCATTGGATTGGCCACAACATTCTTGACTTGAGTGGTGGTCTTGTTAACATTCTGCTGCCAATTTGGCCAGTATTCCACCTGAGTCTGCTGCTAGGTACGAGCCTTTTGCATAGGTTGCCCATCCTTCTTTGGCTCAAACTTGCGCTTGTTGTCGATAATAGGCCTATTATCGGATATAAGCTTGTGTTCCCATTCAGCAATGAATGCCTTGTCTACTAGAGTTTGGAAATCCGTGAAATCAAACATACTGAGAGCACACCGAAGTTGCGGATTTAAACCTCCAAGAAATCTGTCCATCTTCCTTTCTTCGGTGGCAACGTCATACAGAGAGTAACGGGCCAGATGATTGAATTTTTGCAGATACCCAGCCACAGATTGATTTCCTTGGACAAGCGCGAGAAATTCACGCTGCTTGGCCTTCATAACTCCAGTAGGGATGTGATATTTGCGAAACTTATCCTTGAATTTTTCCCAGGTGACTTCCTCATCAATCGGCCACATGGCTTTTGTATTTTCCCACCATATGGCAGCTGCGCCTTCAAGGTAATGGGTTGCAAATGGGACTTTATCATTTCCTTCAGTACGGGCGATCTCAAGCTTTTTCTCCATGGTGCGCAACCAATCGTCTGCATCCAATGGGTCAACAACCTGACTGAAATTGGGTGGATTGGTCCTCTGAAAATCTGACAGCTTTGAGTGATGACCATTCTGATTTCCATTTTTTCCAACTATAGCTTGCACACTTCTCAATATTTCAATCAGATCATTGTTCCTTTTTTCTTCAAACATACGCAGAACTTGCTCGGTGGAGGGAGGATCAGGCGGAGGAGGTGGTGGCTGAACGTACGGCTCGGGAGAATATCCTGCCTGTCGTGCGGAACGACGAACAGGAGTTCCCTCACGAATGTTGCTACTGCCGCCTCCCCGCGTCATCCTATTGAGTATTTTTCCCAAGGCAACGAAATCGAGATGAGAGACATCCAAGAATAAAATTGGGGAAAAGCCAGCAACAATTCTCGAAAAAGACAAAAGAGCGAAGAGAATACAGCGATTAAAGTCCCATCATAATTATACATAGACTCATACATGAAAATTTAACAACCTGACTGGTTCCACTACTCTCATACATGAAGCATCATGACTCGTACAACTACATTCGTACACCATCTAGACGACTGCGAATACTCAAAGACACTACTGCTCTGCTGGTGCTGCGGTGTCCTCCCCTGAAGCGGTCTCAGATCCCGAACTGACGTGGTTAACGGAAACCTCCGGGTTAAAGGTAACACGACGACGCTGCCTCGAGGGCTCTCCCTCAGGGGCAGGGGTAGGATGAAGCATCGGGGCTGCAGGAGTAGCAAGAAGTGAGACCCACTCGGCAGGAGTACTGAGAGGGTTCACAGCCGGAACGCCTGTGCTATTCGGGGGAGTAACCGGCGAAATAGGGGAGCTAGAGCTAACTGGGACATAAGGGGTAAATCCCAGTGAGGATGGAGTAGTGGTGGATCTAGTAGTGACCAAGGTAGCGGCTAAAGCAGTACGGGCACGAGTCAGCTCTCGGGCCAGCTCGTGGATCATCAGATAGCTAGCAGTGATATAGCGAGCAAGATGGCTAGCAACACTATCAGACTTCGGGTTAACGAGAGGAAAACGGACACGACCGTTGTCGTGCAGAGATGGGTAGTAATAGAATCCTGGGTGATGCTGCATTTGAACCTCGGTATAACGAAGCTCGACAAGGACCTCAAATGCGGCAAACTGGACAGCCTGAGAAGCGGTGGAGGCGTAACCGCTCCGAGAAGTGCGAGTGTAACAGCCGGAATCGGAACTGGTGCGCAGAGTAACCACTGCGTGATACTCATACACTGAGTCTGCTAGACGCTCCCGGTACACACGGTAGACTGGTTCGTCTCCGTGAGGGTACAGCCGACGCCACACGTTGCGGAGAAGGTGCGGTGACGTGTACGGCATCAACTGCAACTGGCATGGATACGGCACCGGAGCCATCTACACTCACAACCATTAACAAGTTAGCATAAAAATAATAATCAAATGACTACAATGCAACAACCAGCTATAACTGCTACCGACACTCACATTTACTCGTGTCTAGCGTCCAGTTAACACGTCGTAGTCTAGCGTGGCCTACAGTTAGCGCGGCTCTGGTACCAACCGTTGTGGCACCCCGGCTCAGAGCGACCGGTTTACCCTGCATTGCCAGCCCAGAGATCATGTCTTCTGGCAACACACAACATATTGGTACAGAAAACAACCGCTTTATTGATGCTAGCGGAACAGAGTTCATATTACAACAGTGGTCGAGGCCAAGCGGCACACTCGCGGCGGAACAATATGTACATTATTTAGTGAACATAAAGGGGCCTCGACTCGAACAACTACATGGCAGCGGAATAACGTCGTAGCGGAAGCTCCATATCACAGGGACACTGATGTGGACACGATCTAGACTCGAACATCGCTCCTTTCCAACGAGACTTTCCTGAAATCTGGCATGACACGCCAGGTCAGTACATTGAATGTACTTGCAAGCTCACAACAAGCATAATCATAATGACAAACAATATCATGATATTTAACCAATTATTAATAATGCAACATTATATGTCAACATGCTGTGATCAAGCCCGAACGTCCCTCAGGACAGCTTACCAACTGTGATCATCTCTGGACCACAAACACACCACCATAGTGGTCTTTCTCAAGAACAACTCATGATCCTTACGGCGATCGCAACCACGACCATCATTTGGTCCCAAATACCTCGATGGCCTTTCTGCCATCCATTGACAATGCAAAGTTCATAGCTTAGTGTGCAATTTTTATTAAATGTTGACTCATGGTGGGACCTAGTACGAGGTGTCCGTGACCGTGGACTCGGCTATCGATAGATTATACGCTCTGCAGAGGTAGCACACTGTACCCACACCACGGAACCCATGGCCTCGCATTCCCATTCGGGTGGACCAACGGCATTCCGACAAAACCCCTCCATTGCCACAGCACTCTCCCGGCCACTCCGACCCAAATCCCCAACGGGCTGGTCCTGGGTGGCCCCGTGTCTACCAAAGACACCCCGACCACCGTCGTGGTCAAAACACTCCCAGAGGCCGTGTCAATGGACCGAATCGAGGCCTTCCCATAAGGCAAATGTGGTTGCACTGGAAAGAAACTCGATTCAGCGGCACCATGACCCAGTCAACGGTATATTCAAGTTGAGTTATATTCAGGATTAACTTTAAACTAAAAATGACCGGTGTCATAGCATGCCATGAAATGCAAAACAACACATGCATCACATATTGATAAAAATGACCGACGTCATCCATATGCACACCAAGCATAAACGTCAACAACTCATATTACTCTACTTGCTCAAAATGACTTACAACTTAACCAAAATATTTTGCAACAAGTTTTATTAATTTCCTACGCAAGAAAGTAACTCCGATAAATTTTTCACATGCTTGACCAAAAGATATCATTATCAACAACTCTTAATTTCTTTATCACTAAGTTGGGTTCAAACATTCTGTAAGACAAGTAATATGATTAAACAAGTATTTAACAGAATATTTTCTAACAAATTTTTATCAATTTAAGAATGCAAACACAAAGCTTTAAATAATTACTAACATGCATAACAAAATTATTTCTAACATCACCTCAAATAAATTTTAACTTGCTTTACCCACTTAAACTAGTTTCAACTATTCTGTAAATCAAGCATAACAACTGACCAATACTTAACAGAATACAAATAATTCAATAATTATTTAAATGCATGGATTAATCATTTCATTTAAGTGAGAAAATCACAAATATTGAAATGGCATCATAAAAATGTTGCTGTGGCTTGCCTTAGTGCAGATGAGGTTCGCAAGCCTCCTGGTGATCCTCAAGACAAGCCTCACCTTCTGAAAATAATTTTAAACACAAAAAGAAAATATCAAGAACACTTCTGAAATTCACCAGAAATTCTAAACAACTCAGAAAAATCTCATCTTTGGTGAGCTGCTAGATTTCCTTTCAAAGAACACAATGCAAAAAGACATCTCATTTGGACTTATGGTTAAAAAGTTAAAATTGTTTGAAGCTCTCTGGAATATAAATGAATTTGAATAAAAAGAAACAGCTGGGGGGGTGTGACGTCGAAGACGTAAAGCCCAGGGGCGCCACCACTCGTACCGCTTCGCGCGTGTACTGAGTGGCTGACTAGCGGGCTCCGCTAGTCAGGTGGGGGAAGAGGGAGAGAGAAACAGAGAGGGCCGCGGCTTCGCCGGAGCTCTCGCCGGCGACGAGGGCTCCTTGGCCCAAACGAGAGGTAGGGATTGAGAGAGGGGACCATGGCGCACCTACCCGTACCCGTAGCATGGCTAGGGGTGGTCGGACGGCGTCGGAAACTAGCTCGCAAGCGGAGGCAGAACGTGGAGGTCGCCGGAGTTGAGGAAGACGGCGAGCAGAGGTCACTCCAGAGGCTCCAAGCGGGCGAGATGGCCTCACCGGAGAGAGGCGGAGGCCTTGGAGGGGTCGCCCAGGCCTGGGAGGGGCTGGAGCTACCGCGGCGACCAGAGGGGATTGCCGGCGAGCTCGAGCTCGGGGACGGCGGCCCGAGGCCTGCCCGGCCGGGCTACGGCTTCCTACTCGATCGTGGGGTGTGTGTGAGTGCTGGATGGTGCTCGAGGAGGCTGGGGGTGGCTCTATTTATAGGCGAGCGGCGAGGGTGCTTCGGGCTCCGCCGGTGGACACCTGTCCACGGCGCCCGGCGACGAGCGGCGTCAGTGAGAGGGGGAGAAGGCGACGGAGGTCACGCGACCACTGTGGGCGAGCGGAGACGAGCACAGGATCAAGGGGATGGCGACGAGCACAGTGCGCTCCGCACTGTTGGGCTGGCCGGACCTTGCCCGTGCTCGCTGCGGCGAGCTCCGGCGTCGGCGAGTGCCAGGGAGGAGTTAAGGACGTCGAGACGATGATGGTGGCGGGGTTTGGCATGGTTGGGCAGGCGGGGGAAGCGAGCACGCTCGAACAGAGCGCTCGTCGTCACCCAGAGCGCGTCGACAGACATGCCTGGCATCGTGGACACGCGTGGTCACCGCGCAAACTCTCTCCTCAGGCCAGCCTTCGTCCAAAAATCATGTCTGGCATGTTGTTCGTGGTAGTTTTGAAGTTTACCACGGTTTGGTTTGGATCCAGGTGCAGTAGAGAAGATTTTACAAGCCAGGTAAGTTTCTGGTCAGTAACTTTGTGATGTTACTATGGTCAAATGGCTGGGAGTTTGGGGCTGCGCTTTGGAGGCTAGTTATAAGTTACTAAGGTAAAGATGCACAAGAAAGTTTAGGTCAAATGGAGCAAGTAAAATGGTAGTTGCTGTAGGAACCACCATTTCTGTCCAGAACAGAAAAGATTTTCTGTAGCAAAAATATTCCAAAAAGTGATGAAATATTTTTTCTCAGGGAGGTGCCCTAGGGTCCCTAGAATATTTGTGAATTATCTTAGAATTTTATGAGCCATAAAAATTAGGGTTGCCTTGAAGCAAACAGATCTGGCTTAGGGTTTTTGAGAGAAAATGAGTATTTTTCATTTAAGAAAAATATTCCAAAGGTTATTTTGTGGTGGATCAGAAGTGAAGTGATGGTTTGGGAGATAAGTGAACACTTGGGTGAAAGCCAAGGATGCCCAAGTGTTTAAGTCCAAATGAAAAGATTCAGATACTCCAAGTTTCAAAAACTTTCAAATGAAATTTCAAGCAAATAAGAAAGGGCAAAAACTAGGCTGTCACAACCTGCGTCCTGGCTCGTCCTCGAACATTTGGAATCTTGGTTTTTAAATCCCCGTAAATCCTAAACTCACCAGAAAGTCATCAAAGGTGGTATGGTGTCACGTTATGGCACATATATGTCGTGGTAAAAACATTGTCCAATTTGGGCCAAGCTTTATTACAAACCTCTTACAAACCGGAGCTTCTCTCAAAGAAGCCTCGTGGTTCCGATAGGGAAACGTGTCCCCTTTGTCAGCGAAACGATAATCACTGCCTCTTTTTGCCTTGTATTTTCTTCTACGGGCAACATGGAACGACAAGATATCTGTGCTGAAATTTAAACTTATTCAGGGTTCGTTTGGCCTTTTTATACACTAATTGAGTTTCCTAGGCATTTAATGTCCATAATTCAAAGCCGAACTTCAAATACATGCTCCAGTTCACCAAAATGGCTAGAAAAATTATACATGTGTCCTTGGGTGCATGTTTTGGTCCCATGCCAGGAATGGGAACGAATTACAACCGTACGGGTGCCCTGGCTCGTCCTCAAACATTTGGAATCTCAGTTTTTAAATCCCCGTAAATCCTAAACTCACCAGAAAGTCATCAAAGGTGGCATGGTGTCACGTCACGGCGCATATATGTCGTGGTAAAAACATTGCCAATTTGGGCCAAGCTTTATTACATACCTCTTACAAACTGGAGTCTGTCGCAAGAACCCTCGTGGTTTCGATAGGGAAACGTGTCCCCTTGTGGGCCAAACGATAATCGCTCCCTCTTCTAGCCTAGTATTTTCTTCTACATGCAACATGGAACAACGGGAGATTCGCGCTAAACTTTGAAATTATTCAGGGTTCTTTTGACCTTTTTATTCATTAATTGAGTTTTCTAGGCATTTAATGTCCATAATTCAAATCCGAACTACAAATACATGCTCCAGTGCACCAAAATGGCTAGAAAAAACGTACATGTGTCCTTGGGGTGCATGTTTAGGTCCCATGGAACGAATGGGAATGAATTAAACCGTCTCGCCGTCCTGGCTTGGCCACAAACATTGCGAATCTCCGTCTTTAAATCTCTGTAAATCCAAAACTCACCAGGAAATCATGAAACTTGACATGGTGTCACTACATGGTACATATAATTGTCCAATTTGGGCGAAGCTATATTACAAGCCTCTTACAAACTAAAGCTTATCGCAACCCTCGTGGTTCCGATAGGGAAACACGCCCCTCTTGTGGGCGAAACGATAATCGCTGGCTCTTCTCGCCTTGAACTTTGTTTTCTACAAGCAACATAGAATAACAGGAGTGTCGTGCTAAAATTTGAAACTGTTCAGGGTTCGTTAGGCCATTGTATATATTAATTAAGTTTTCTAGGCATTTAATGTAGTCCATAATTCAAATTTGAACTACAAGCACATGCTCCAGTGAAGCAAAATGGGTGGGAAATCGTACATGTGTCATTGGGTGCATGTTTAGGTCTGATTTAAGGAATGGGAATTACAAACTTCTCGTCGTCGTGAAACATTGAGAATATCGGTTTTTAAATCCTAGTAAATCAAAAACTCACCCAAAAAACATGAAACTTGGCATGATTTCATTACATGGCACATATATACCGTGGTAAAAAAATCGTCCAGTTTGAGACAAGGCGCACACATTAATAGCCAACGAAGTCCTTTTTGAAAAAATAGCTGACACCTTAATATCGCAAACGGTTGTATTATATGAATCGTGTCAAAATTTAACCATACTCGGTGACGTGCGTGCAGCTGTTTTATTAGACGGGACGAGCGCGAGAAGTCCGCTGTGCAGGCTTGACGGGACGCGTGCGAGGAGTCCGTCGCGCAGGCTTGACGTGACGCGTGCATCCTGTCCACCTCGCAGGCTCAACGGGACACGTGTGAGCAGCAAGGCCGCCCATGCTCACCGGGAAGTGAGCTCTTTGACCTCCATGCACCAGCCGCCGCCCGCCTCGCTCACAACTTCTCCATTAATGGGTTAATTAAAGCACCTAGACGAAGGGTGTTTGCTTGTGATCCCATGGCAGCATTTGCTTTGTTCGTGTTTTCAACTCGTATTCCGGCCTAATTTAAATTGCCACATAGGGCAACGGATAATACGACGACAAATCAAATGGCAACGGATAATACGACGACAAATTTACAATGGCGCAGATAATAATTGTCTTACATATTCCGGATAATTTAAAATGCCACATGCGGCAAAGCCCGAAAGACACAGGGGCAAGAGAAGAAGGAAATCGTAGACAACGAACTGGGTCGCTACTGTCTCTACTCGTCAATGGATTGCTGAGCGAGGACATCCTCCAGCTCCTTCTTTAATTCCTCATGACTTTGCTTGAAAGCAGCCACAGATTGCTCCACCTCCTGCTCGAGCTTGATCCAGAGCTTCCTCAAGTCACCCATCAGTTCCTCAATGACCGCTATCAGCGTCATCCCTGAGGCACTGCTCTGCTCATGCAGCATCTTCCAGCCGGTGGCCTCCTCCTCCTTCTGGGCGAGCGCCTTGAGGAACTTCGCATTGTCACCCATGAGTTGCTCGACGAGGCCGGTCGCCTTGTCAACCGAGGCATCGCTGATCTCGAGTAGCCTCATCAAGCTGTCGACCAGCTCCTGCTGCTTAATGAGGCCAGCGAGAATGTCGTCGTTGGCGGCCAAGGACTTCAGCAACGTCAGCTCATCGCGATCGCCGACGCGGCGAGTGCGCTTGTGAGAGCCCTCGTGTGCCCGTGAGAGCTTGTTCAAGGGCTCCGCGGCGTGTCGGGACATCTGCTGCGGCTGCCGCTTCACGGCGGGACCTCTCTAGTGCTTCCGCGGCCTTGGTCTTTGCTGCGTGGTTATATGTCCACCCGAAACTTCTCCTACCGGTCATGGCGGAACGACTTGACAGGAAAGACCAGTTTTGTGGGTGATAAGGAGAGGAACTGTGAAGTAATTTTTGAGTGGGTAGTTTTTATAGCCCGGTGCTAAGTGTGAACACATATTAGTTTGATAGGTGTGAACTGATTTCCAATTACTTATTGCATTTTAATCTGCAATGTGATGAGAAACAAGGTCAAAATTTATTGATGGTTCTGGGCCTACAAAGCCCGGTCTGTTGTTCTGGCTCATCACAAACAGTTCTTTTGGATCAACTGTATGCCACGCATCGAAAGCCCAAAATGTGGGCCCGTGTTCTCGGATGTACGTGTACGTGTTTGCCCACTATCACACAAGGTCAAGATATCACCATCGTGTCCTATGGATGCGCTGTCGCGCCTCCCACGGGGTGCCAGAAGGTTGACCACGTGGTTGCTCGCCGTTGAGGCGGCCGCGGAGCGCTTTACTCCTCATTGAGGCGGCCACGGCGCGCTCTGCTTGTGACCGTCCGCGCGTTTTGCTCGCCATTGAGGCAGCCGCGGCGCGCTCTGCTCTGGCATCCCTACGCGCGCTCTGCTCGCCGTTGAGGCAAATTTACAATGGCAACGATTAATAATTGTCTTACATATTTAGGATAATTTAAAATGCCACATGCGGTAAGGCCCAGAACACTCACGACCTACATATGCATACAATTATAATAAAATATAGGCTAAAAGTCTGAGAATAGCACTCTTGCGGCCGTTCACTCCAAGTGTCCCGACCGCCTACGGAGCTGCTGGCGCTAGGAGGCTCTTGGGGCTGTCGGGCCTCTTCCAGAAGAGCTTGATAGCGTGCAATCGTGCGCATGATATCTCCGCGGAACGCTCCATTTCCATGTCTCTAGCCTGGTAGCAAATTCGGTCCATCACCTGCATCCTCAAGATATCACGTTGGCGATGTTCTACTTCGTCGGGGCCGTCAACTCCACCAAGGATGCGCTCGAGCCTGGCCACCACATCATCGGGATCGAGGTTGACATGGCCGCCGCGGGCAATGATGAAGCTACATGCTGCCTGTGTCTTGACTGAATCATAGAGGTCCTCCGCCCATTCCTTGCGGGGCATCAGGCTCTCGATGAGCATTGGTGACGGCAGCTCTTTGGGTGGGTGGTCGATCATGCCACCGAGGAGCTCTGAATCTTTTGCATGGTGGATGGCAAACTGCTCATCACACCTCCTCTGCAATATGTCAATTGTGTGCCCAAGGACTGTCACGCCGATATCGCTGCCGATGGGCCATGGTGCCTGCACCGGCCAATGGAGCTCTTGCTTCCCGACCTGCTCCGGCTCGTTCTCCTCGCCGAAGATGTAACACGGGTAGGGGTCGACTTCGAAGCTTTGGTCGTTGACTGACATGCTTGGAATAACTAATGGTAGATGGGTGAGGACTAGATCTGCGCAGAGTGTCGCGATGGTGTGTTGCCGCCTGGGTTATATGCGGCAAGCCATTAGCTGGTGGTGGGAAACCAATGAGGGAAGAGGCGTGGATTTTACAATTCACCCATGTGGAGCGCGGGAAGACTAAGTGGAGCACACACACAACCCGAATACCATATGCGGTGCCACGTGTTATTTATCACACACGTGTTAACATAAGGAAACATATGTGTAACTTACTAATCACCGCACACGAGTACTCGCAGACGCATCGTGTGCGATACTCCTAGCCACCGCAAGCAACTAGTTTGCATTTTTCAAAAGTTTTTTGTACGAACAGAATCACACACGAACTAACTATAGTAACCGTCTGTGTTATAATTTCTCATCGCAAACAGTTCATCCGAGTGGGCTGTTTGCTGCATATCACACACATCTTGTTTACGCGAATCGTTTGTGGTCTTTTGGCTAATCGCAAATAGTTCATCTATGTGAACTGTATGCCGCATATCACACACATCTTGTTAAGTTGGTCCGTTTCTGTTCTCTTCCCTAATCGAAAACATTTCGTCCGAGTGAACCGTATGCCGTATAGCACACACACCTTGATCTGGCTAACCGTTTCTGTTGCATTCCCCAATAGCACACAGTTCATCAGAGCAAACTGTATGCCGTATATCGCACACACATTGATATGGCTGCCCATTTCTATTGTTCTGACTCATCGCAAACAGTTCTTCTGGATCAACCGTATGCCCCGCATCACACACGTAACTAAAATCTAAACCGTGTTTGATGTCTCCACCATCGCAAATGTTTTGCATCTTTTTTGACGGTTTTTTACATCCCATTTTGCAATTAATGCATCACACACAGTTTCGTCAAAGGGTCTCTGATCGCAGTGTCACGTTAGCAGCATCCTGCAGTAGTGATTCAACTTATCCATACTTAATCAAAGCATTTGCTTCTGATCCCTTGATTTGGAAATCATAATTCCTTTCCATTTGAGCTTTGAATTAGTCATTTGTTTCTATAATCTGATCTCCTCACATTCCTTCTTCTTTTGGTTGAGTACCGATGCTCACATCAAATCCCTTGTGGACCACCAGATCCTTTGTTGGATTTACCCGATAGCGTCCTTCATATTTAATAACCTTGCGAGCCTTTCCTTGGATACATAATGCCTTTGGTAAATTGTATCCTCTGCTTTCTCAACCATGCTCTGCTTTCGAGCTTGTATAATTTAATCCTGAAATTTGCGTTATATGTTCCTAAGATGTGATACGTTTCCAACGTATCTATAATTTTTGATTGTTCCATGCTGTTATATTATCATTCTTGGATGTTTTACAATCATTTTATAGCAACTTTATATCATTTTTTGGGACTAACCTATTGACATAGTGCCCAGTGCCAGTTTCTGTTTTTTGCTTGTTTTTTTACTTCGCAGAATATCAGTACCAAACGGTGTCCAAACACAGCGAAACTTTTTGGAGATTTTTTTGGACCAGAAGACACCTTGGGGACCAAGAAAGCACCAGAGGGGATCCCCGTGGGGACCACAAGACACCTAGGCTCGCCAGGAGGCCTAGGCGCGTCCAGGTGGGCTGTGGACCCCACGGTGGTCTCCTGCACTGCCTCTTCGCCCTATTAATTCCCAAATATTCCAGAAACCCTAGGAGTCGACGAAACACAATTCCAGCCGCCGCAAGTTCCAGAACCACGAGATCTAATCTAACACCATCATAGAGGGGTTCATCATCCTAAGGGTCCGTAGGCAGTAGCTAGATGGCTTCTTCTCCTTTTTGATTCTTACAATGCTCTCTTAGAGATCTATTTGATGTAACTCTTTTTGCCATGTGTTTGTTGGGATCTGATGAACTTTGAGTTGATGACCAGATCTATATATATGAATATTATTTGAATCTTTTTGATCTCTTATATGCATGATTATTTATAGCCTCGTATTTCTTCTTTGAATCTTTGATTTAGTTAGGCCAACAAGATCGATTTTTCTTGCCATGGGAAGAGGTGCTTTGTGATGGGTTTGATCTTGCGGTGTCCTCTCCCAGTGACAGAAGGGGCAGTGAGGCACACATGTATCATTGCTATTAAGGATAACAAGATGGGGTCTATTCCTACACGAATCGTGCTACCTCTTGAGCTTGCGTTGGTTTTTCCCTTGAAGAGGAAAGGGTAATGCAGCAAAGTAGAGTAAGTATTTCCCTCAGCTTTTGAGAACCAAGGTATCAATCCAGTAGGAGACAATGCGCAAGCCACCGAATACCTGCATAAACAAACACCAACTTGCACCCAATGCGATAAAGGGGTTGTCAATCCCTTCACGATTATTTGCAAAGTGAGATCTGATAGAGATGGATAAACGGTAAAATAATATTTTTGGTATTTTTGGTTTATGGAACGGAAAGTAAAAGATTGAAAAGAAAGTAAATAGGAAACGGAAATTGATCGGAAACTTATATGATGGAAAATAGACCCGGGGGCCATAGGTTTCACTAGAGGCTTCTCTCAAGATAGAAATTATTACGATGGGTGAACAAATTACTGCTGAGCAATTGATAGAAAAGCGCAAAGTTATGACGATATCTAAGGCAATGATCATGAATATAGGCATCACGTCCATGTCAAGTAGACCGAAACGATTCTGCATCTACTACTATTACTCCACACATCGATCGCTATCCAGCATGCATCTAGAGTATTAAGTTCATAAAGAACGGAGTAACGCCTTAAGCAAGATGACATGATGGAGAGGAATTAACTCAAGCATTATGATAAAAACCCCATATTTTTCTCCTCGATGGCAACAATACAATACGTGTCGTTTCCCCTTCTGTCACTGGGATCGAGCACCACAAGATTGAACCCAAAGCTAAGCACTTCTCCCATTGCAAGAAAAACCAATCTAGTTGGCCAAACCAGATCAATAGTTCGAAGAGACTTGCAAAGATATCAAGTCATGTATATAAGAATTCAGAGAAGATTCAAATAATATTCAAAGATAAGCTGATCATAAATCCACAATTCATCAGATCTCGGCAAACACACCGCAAAAGAGTATTACATCGAATAGATCTCCAAGAACATCGAGGAGAACTTTGTATTGAGAATCAAAGAGAGAGAAGAAGCCATCTAGCTACTAGCTATGGACCCATAGGTCTGTGGTAAACTACTCACGCTTCATCGGAGAGGCAATGGTGTTCATGTTGAAGCCCTCCATGATCGAATCCCCCTCCGGCAGGATGCCGGAAAAGGCCCCTAGATGGGATCTCACGGGTACAGAAGGTTGCGGTGGTGGAAAAGTGGTTTCGTGGCTCCCCTAGAAGTTTTTAGGGTATATGAGAATATATAGGCGAAGGAACGAGGTCGGTGGAGCTACGAGGGGCCCACAAGGTCGGGGGGGCGCGCCCTACCCCCCTCGGCGCGCCCTCCACCCTTGTGGCCGCCTCGTGGCTCTTCTGACTTGCACTCCAAGTCTCCTGGGTGTCTTCTGCTCCAAGGAAAATCATCGTGAACGTTTTATTCCTTTTGGACTCCGTTTGGTATTCCTTTTCTGCGAAACTCTAAAACAAGGAAAAACATGAACTGGCACTGGGCTCTAGGTTAATAGGTTAGTCCCAAAAATCATATAAAATAGCATATTATTGCATATAAAACATCCAAAACAGATAATATAATAGCATGGAACAATAAAAAATTATAGATACATTGGAGACGTATCAAATAGATCTTGTCTACATCATGCCATCGTTCTTATTGCATTACTCCATTTCTCCATGAACTTAATACACTAGATGCATGCTGGATAGCGGTCGATGTGTGGAGTAATAGTAGTAGATGCAGGCAGGAGCCGGTCTACTAATCTTGGACGTGATGCCTATATATTGATCATTGCCTTTGATATCATCATAATTATTAGATCTTCTATCAATTGCCAAACTATAATTTGTTTACCCACCGTATCTATTTTCTCGAGAGAAGCCACTAGTGAAATCTACAGCGGGTCTATCTTTTATCATATTGCTTTCAGATCTATTTTTATTCGCATTTGTTTTCAGGTCTATTATTCCAAAAACCCAAAAATACCTTGCTGCATGTTTTCTTTATTTATTTTATTTCGTGTTTTATTAAGATCAACTTATCCAAAATTATACAAACCGCTCTATCTTTTTACCTAGGAGGGATTGACAACCCCTCTTACGTGTTGGGTTGTGAGGATTTGTTCTTTGTGTGCAGGTACCATTTACATAGTGTTGCTTGGTTCTCCTACTGGATGGATACCTTGGTTTCATAACTGAGGGAAATACCTATCGTAGCTATACTGCATCATCCCTTCCTCTTTGGGGAAATACCGACGCGGTTTCATGCTGCATCAAAAGGAATTTCTAGCGCCGTTGCTGGGGAGACATCTTCAACATCTATCAGGTTCCTAATCACAAATCTCATCTCCTTGCAATTTACATTATTTGCCATTTGCCTCTCGTTTTCATCTCCCCCATTTCACAAAAATGTGCCATTTTATTCGCCTTCTTTTTCGTTTGCTTTTATTTTCGTCAGATCTATCTTTTTGCTTGCAATCTTGTTTGTCTAGTCACGATGTCTCAGGAAAACACCAAGTTGTGTGATTTTTCCAATATGAATAATAATGATTTTATTAGCACTCCGATTGCTCCTCCTGCCACTAGTGCGGAGTCTTGTGATATTAAAGCCACTTTGCTGAATCTTGTTATGAAAGAGCAATTTTCCTGTACTCCTAATGAGGATGCCGTGTCCCATCTAAACACATTCGTAGAATTGTGTGATATGCAAAAGGAAAAAGACGTGGATAATGATATTGTGAAGTTGAAATTATTTCCGTTCTCTTTGAGGTATCGTGCAAAAATTTGGTTTTCTTCTTTGCCTCGCAATAGTATTGATTCTTGGGATAAGTGCAAAGATGTTTTATTACTGAGTATTTTCTGCCCGCGAAAACTATTTCCCTTAGAACTCAAATCATGAATTTTAAGCAACTTGAGCATGAACATGTTGCACAATCTTTGGAAAGAATGAAATTGATGCTAAGAAATTGTCCTACTCATGTTTTAAATCTTTGGATGATTATACAAATTTTTTATGAGGGATTGAATTTTGTTTCTAGAAATCTTTTAGATTCCATCACGGGTGGTACTTTTATGGAGATTACTTTGGGTGAAGCTACTAAATTGCTTGATAACATTATGAAAAATTATTCACAATGGCATACCCAAAAATCACCTACTAGTAAAAAAGTTAATTCGGTTGAAGAAATTAGTACTTTCAGTCAAAAAGTTGATACTATTATGAAATTGGTTGATAGTAAAAGTGCTCCTATTGATCGTAATGATGTGCCTTTGTCTACTTTGATTGAGCAAAGTAGTGATGATGTGAATTTTGTCTCACGAAACAATTTTTAATAATAATGCTTATATAGGTAATTTTAATCCTAGGCCTTTTCCTAGAAATTCCTCTAATAATTATGGTAATTCCTATGGTAATCCTTCTTACAATAATAATAGGAACCCCTCAGATCTTGATAATAATATTAAAGAATTTGTGAATGCTCAAAAAAATTTTAACACTACAATAGAAGAAAAGTTGAGTAAGATTGATGATATGTCTAGAAGCATAGATAATTTCCCATGATGTAGAAAATCTCAAGATTAAAAAATTTCCACCTAAGGTTGATATCAATGAATCAATTAAAGCTTTATATGTTTCTATGGATGAAAGTAAGGAAAGAACCGCTATGAATAGATCTTGTCTACATCATGTCATCGTTCTTATTGCATTACTCCGTTTCTCCATGAACTTAATACACTAGATGCATGGTGGATAGCGGTCGATGTGTGGAGTAATAGTAGTAGATGCAGGTAGGAGTCGATCTAGTAATCTTGTATTTTATGCCTATATATTGTTCATTGCCTTGGATAAACAATAATTTGTTTACCCACTGTATGCTATTTTCTCGAGAGAAGCCACTAGTGAAATCTAGAGCCCCCGGGTCTATCTTTTATAATATTGCTTTCAGATCTATTTTTATTCACATTTGTTTTTAGATCTATTATTCGAAAAACCCAAAAATACCTTGCTGCACTTTTCTTTATTTATTTTATTTTGTGTTTCATCAAGATCTATTTATCCAAAATTATACAAACCGATCTATCTTTTTACCGAGGAGGGATATTGACAACCCCTCTTACGCGTTGGGTTGCGAGGATTTGTTATTTGTGTGCATGTACCATTTACATAGTGTTGCTTGGTTCTCCTACTGGATTGATACCTTGGTTTCATAACTAAGGGAAATACCTACCGTAGTTGTACTGTATCATTCCTTCCCCTTTAGGGAAATACCGACGCAGTTTCAAGCCGCATTAAGATGCCCTGATGGGTTGAACCTATGCCTTCCCTAATCTGTGTGGACTCAAATGTTATGCGGGTTATACTCTACTAGCTTTTCGTCAGATAGAATTACAACACTACAATTACCTCGAGAGCGAGAAGTGAATGGAGAGTTGTGCATGTAGAAGTGGGAGTCGACCTTGAACTTGTGTTCATGGCCATGGAAACTATGCAGATCTTATCATGAAAGCGTCTCGTACAAATGATTATCCCCCTTGTTATAAGTTCATCTTGTATCTGTGGTTTTGTCTTTTACAATCATGGTTCTGGCCATTTTGTTCTCATTTGATCCCATTTCTCAGAGAAGTTAAAGTACTTGTCTTCTGCAGATCAATACATCTGTCCAGCCTAAATCCTATTCCACCTTCGAGTATTACCCTCTGTTATCTCGACAATATCAAAGAACTGTGTTGCTTCCTATGAGTCTTCATCTAGTATTGCTTCTCGCCAATTTCATATTTCCCCCGGGTTCTAAGTTATTAGTCACTCGAGAACACCGATAAGTGAATCGATTCCACACTCCGATTCAATAACTCTAAGTAATTTTTGTTGCTTACAAGTTTAATAATCCTTCAAGTCATTCCTAGCCTGATAAGCTATATCATTATCGTGGTAATTTTTAACTGTGCTACTTGGTCCTTCTTCCTAGAGCACAATTTTTGACGATGAGCTAAGCTTACGTCGATCTTCCTTGTCACATTTCGCCTTGAACATCAAGCTTTATTTCGAGTTTGTATCATACCCGTGAATGCAATAACCTTTTTCTTCATCATTCCTTTGACTTGATGTCATCGCCGATCGATTACATCTTCATGAAATCTCTCAACAAATGTGTCCTGATCATCATCAGTATCCCGAGCTCTTCCAGGCTATCAATCGAATTCATGATGAGAAATACCATCCTTGCCCCTCAATGATTTTTGTTATCATCGACAACATTCTTGCCTTCCCCCAACACAAACTTGTTCACTTTTTGATTGAACCTTGAGTTCCTTGCTATCCAGCATCTGTTTTCTTCTTTACCTTGGAGTTTTACCATCTTTTATGTGAAGGATGTTGTGAAGATTGCTCCGCCTCTTAAGAATTATTGATATAGTGATACTTCTTGCCATATCCATTCGTTTCTTGGTCCCCATGATGTTTCTAACCAGAATACCGACAATTGAACTATGATGTGTGACTTCTAAACTTCTAGCAACCCAATTTCTTTGAAGTGAATGGTTGATAGTTTCATTCTTAGTCTTTTGGTTATGGAATCACCATTCTAGCATTGATCGTGCTACTTGGTCCATATTTCCAGGTGCATTTTTGTTCAATGTTTAATTGTGGATGTTCTCCTCAAACATACTTCTTTATATACTTCGGTATTTCCAATGCTATCACGTTGTTCACTTAATCATGGAAATCTCGATGAGTTGTTGCTGAGCCCATCGGCTACATCCTCACCTTTTCCATGATGAAATGGTACGAGTTGTTCTAGTAGTTCCTCCTAGATCCTTTTGTGATTCCGAAGTCTGACCTTTACCTTCTGACCATGCCTATGCTATCCCGAAGCATGACTGTGGTACTCAAACATCAACAAGGGACATTGGAAGCGCAATGCTAGATGTTTCTTATTCGATTATCCAAACACCATTGTATGGGTAACATCATGAAATCCCTTGCCCCTTTACCTAATTGGTTGTCTACTTGCTGCCATGTCATGGATGGGAAAGATATACTCTTGATTTTCCTTTCCATTGTTTTGTTTAACCTTCCTTGTAATCTGACTTAACTGAGCAGTGATAATTCCCTGCTTAGGTAAGCACCTCGTTGTACCACTCTATCAGTAAGACGCTTTTACTATTGTTGATGACATTCCAGTAACCACCAATGGATGAGAACTTTGCCCATTGGTCCGCCTCGTTTCAACGAGCAGGAAAATGGTTCTCTTCATCCCTCGCCCTTGGTACCAATGTTGTTGCCAACATAATTGACAGGTTATCCTCTTACATGCCTTTCTATCATGACCGTGCAAGATGTCAGCGCCCTTCCTACTTTTAACCCACATGGTGGGCCCATAACCCACAGTTCCACATAATTGAAACATGACTCTCCTGTACACCCCTATTTCTAAAGTTATTCCTCACACTTGGCTTAGATCACGAGCCACCTTCCTAGAGATGATCTAGTCTAGTTTCAGCCGCAATACTTATTCCATTGCTCTGAACTCCTTTCACACTCTACTTCAAGCACCGAACGATTACTTACTCATTTTAAACTTTCATACCCTCTTATAATGCTCTGGATGTGTTTCATGTAATCAAATCGAGAGATACTTCATGCTTCTTCCCCTGAGTTAACCGTTCGATGCTCAATCTTGTTAAAAATATCCGTCCTTATAGAGTTTCCCCTCTTATCCATTCGTAAGTACGGTGAAGATCCCAAAGGGAGGACCAACTACATCATGATGCATTGATGTAGGGAAATGAAGACATCAAAACTATGGATCAACCTCTACGAGAAGAGCAACCAAAAACGAGAAGATCCGTTAGAATTTTGTAACCAAACTTTCCCCTTACTCTACCTCTTAATTCTCAGGATGAGATTTCTTGTAGTGGAGGAGATTTGTAACACCCCGGTAGTTAAACTATAGTAACCACCCACTAATGGTGCCATGTCATCACAATTAATTTTCTAAACCTTACTTTGATCCAAACCGAATTCATATTCAAATTTAGAATAAAGTCAAATTATTATTTATGCAAACGGTAAAACAAAAATGTTTGCTGGGTTGAAAAAATTCACTAACTAATTCTCATGAATAATCCATATTATTTAAAATGTTAAGTTGCCCCTAACCTATTTAAAACAGTGCCCCAAACTACCTTTTTAATCCATTTGTATTTAAGCAAAATTCAAATGAGTTTAGTTAAGATCCAAAATTTTTGTGGCTTTCAAAAATATTACATAGTAATTATATGGCAAGTTTCATATTTTACAAAATACATTTGGTGGCTCAATCTAACACAAATTAAAAATGAAAACAGAAAGGAAAAGCAAAAAAGAAGAAAGAAGAAATAAAGAAAGCAAAGGTGGGGTGGGGCTTAGTGGCAGAGGAGGCCCAGCCCACCTGGGTCTTCTCCTTCCTCCTGTAGCGATTGGGGGGTGTCGTGGTACTAAGTCTGATAGTAAGAGTAGGGGGTACGTATGAGGAAGCAAGGCCCTAGCTACGGTGAGATTGTGCATGCTAGACTTACGAGTTCAGGCCCTTCTCGGAGGAAGTAACAACCCTACGTCTCCGTGCCCGGAGGCTTGGTCGACTGGATTATGCGTGAGAGTTACACGGGGTGCGAACCCTTGTGCCAGAGGGGAGGGGTGGCTTATATAGAGTGCGCCACCCCTTCACAGGCCTCAGTTACATAGGGGTTTAATGTTAATTAAGACAGGGCGTTACTGGTAACGCTAGCTATAAAGAGTTATTAATGATCTTTAAGACTACAGAGTGAACGCCTGACCATTGCCATCCTGAGTGACTTTAGGTCTTGTGTACTCCCGGTGGTTTCCTGTATGGTCGAGTGATTCCATCTTGGTCGATTTGGAATTGGGGTATCCGAGTGAGGTTGAAGGTCGAGTGGATTGCATTCCTTGGTGAACTCAGTTGGTTTCTTCTGTTGTATTTTTGAATGTCTTTGACTCTAGGGCAGTGTCCTTGGGTAGGGCTTCCAGGTCAGGCCTATGACCCTACCCTAGGTACATGTCATCGTCATTAGCCCCCAGTTGATTCCGACTCGATTCCATACTTCGGAGGTATTTCACCTGAGTCTGAGAATCATGTTGAAGCTTCGATCTTGTTTCAGTCGCCTCGATCGATTCACAGGCCGTCGAGTGAACTATGATAATCTTTGAGTGTTGATATGGCACGAAATCCCCGGCACGATTGATTACTCTGCGGTTCCCGGATATCATGGGATTCAAAATTTCAGGGAAGCGCGCGGGACGGAGCGTGCCATAGTAAACGGAGTGGATAGACAGGGGCGCCTCGATTATCGTGCCACCTTTGTCGCCATGTATCGGGCGCGCGACTGTTGCAGGATTTGACAGGATCACTTGGGCCCACGAGTCAGCCACTCAGAAGCAGGCTCATAAAAGGCGTCGAGGCCGATGTGTTTGCACAGTGCACCTCATTCTTCTTCTTCTTCCTCTGCTTCTCCACCGGATCCTCATACACTCTCGATGCCGCCGTTCCGCCCGTACATTGCCCGCCACGATGGGATAGGAGAAGATGGCGGCTCTGGAGTGCGCGAAGAGGGTGATGGCGGCGGCGAAGGGCAAGAAGACGGCTCGGGGGACGTCGTCGCGGTCCGGTCTGCCGCCGGGCTGGATCCAGGGAGATTGGATCCGCTCTACCGTTGAGTGGGACGACCTGGAGAAGCTCGTCGAGGATGGCTTGATTGCTGACAAGTCTTGGAGGTTGCCGGGGAACGAGACCGAGCCTCAGCTGCAGGAGGGTGAGTGTGTCCTCCTCGCAACTCATGTCGACCGCGGTTCCAGTCTGCCTCCGCACCCATTTTTCTGAGGTTTCCTGAACTTTTTTGGTGCTCAACTCCACCATTTCTCTCCCAACACTATCACATATCTTGCTGCGTATGTCTCTCTGCGTGAAAACTTCTTGGGCTGTCGACCGCATTGGGGTCTATTCAAACACATCTTTACTTACCGTTCCCAAACTGTGAAGAAGGCAAATCCGACTGATGAGAAGACGCACGTGATGCAAATGTGCAGGGGTTTAGGGATCCAAACGAGGGGTAGGAGTACTTTTCCTGCTATGACCCTTCCCGAGTTGGTTAGGGGGTGGCAGTCGACCTGGTTTTATTGTCGAGATGTTCCGACTCCTGGTCAGTCGACTAGCCTTCCTCCCTTCACCATGGACTAAGTCCGCCAACCCTCTTCATTTACCGTGACTCCAGTAGAGAAAGGAGAGGTGTCAACGTTAGTTGACCGAGTAGTCCAATTAGTCCGTGATGGCGTGACTGGCATGGATTTGCTGGAGGTGTTTCTCAGTCGACGCATCCAGCCTCTCCAAGCCCGCGATCATCCGATGTGGATGTACTCGGGCGTCGGCGACACCGCACGGGTCCACCCAGAGGAGGTCACCGAGGAGACGGTGGCACAGTGGTTGCGGAGCATCACTAGAAACAAAGACAACCCCAGGGGGTCCAGAAGAGTCGCTCCATTCGACGCCAATAATGAACCGGACAAGGTCTGACCTTTGTTACCGAGTGTCTTTTTATTCTGATTTGCAACTGTATGTCCTTGAGCTTGATTGATGATTGTTTAACTCTTTGCCTTGCAGATTTATACTGAGATGTACTCGATGCCGAACGGGGAGCAAGTCCAAGAGGGAACAGAGAGCACAGACGAGAGTGGCGACTGGCAATCCCCCGATGACAATGAGGACGACAGTGACGGTTCGGATGACAGTGAGGAAGTTGACTCACCACCTCGCTCAGAACGGCGATCCAAACAGTCTCAAGACCCTGCAGGCGGTCGTGGCAAAGCAGTTGCGCCAAATACGCAGGCATCAAAGCGCACTCGGACATCCACTCCCGATCTGACAGAGAAGGCCACGAAACAACCCAAGGTTGCGCCTACAAAGCCTCGGAAGGCCCTGCCTAAGATCAAGGTGGACGTTCCCGTTGCCTCTGCGTAAGTGTTTCTCCTCTTTGCTTTTCTTGCATCCGTGCCTCTATTGGGAACTTCTATGTTATTGTCGACCCATTCTCTTGCTTGACCAAGTGAATTCTGCAACTTTTGGTGCTGCTACTTCTGGGACCTCCATGGACATTGATAGTGATCAAGATGACGAGGAGACTGAAGACGCGGCCACCTCCAAAGCGGGTATGACTCTGCAATCTTGCCTTTATTTTGTCAATTGAATCGTCGGTCGACTGAACTTTTATGGTCGAGTCTTTTGCAGCGCCGCAAAATTTCATTGAACTTCCAGACGATGATGAAGACATGCCTCAGAAGACCACGAGAAGGAAGGGCAGGACTTCGAGCCAGAGGGTGCCTGCCAGCAAGGTACCCCAGTCGACACCAGTGCCAGGAGTAGTGATTCAGCAATCCGGAGATCCAGTTCGGGCTTCAGTTTCTTTTGCCGACCCTGTGTTGACTGATCGTCCCTCGGCGTCGACCGCTCAAGTCCCTGCTCCATCTGTGCAACTCCATGCTTCAGATCCTCTGGCTGACTCGACCATTCCACCAGCTCCACTCTACGTTACTCATCATGTCCCAGAGAACCAGGTAAGCGCTGCTAAGGAAGCTATACGCCAAGCAGGCCTTATGATGGAGCAGATGAAGGTGGTGCACGAGGCCAGCCAGGCTGCTTATGATGCCAGCTCAGCTCTCCAGACCAACGTCCAGGTTAGTTGATTTCCGACTGATCTTTGGCTTGACCCTTGCTCTGTTAGGATATGGTACTTGAAAACTGCTGCTTTATTATTCGTAAGATGTTCGTGGATGAGCATTTTGAAACCTTTAATGTGCATCTATCATGAGTATGCATCTGTTCACCCACTGGGTGCTTCAACTTTTGCTGAAATAGTTTTTTCACTTGAGTCGACTAGGTCGCGTCGAGTGTATCCTTGAATCAGTGGGGGCACGCAGAGTGCACCCACTGGGTGTAGTCCCCGAGACCGCCGTCGAATGTTTGATTCGGTGGGGGTCTTTGCCAAAAGTCTCTTTACAGTTCTTCCACTCGGTCTAGGCAGGTCGTGCCGAGTGGGATCCGGACCAGTGGGGGCACGCCAAGTGCACCCACTGGGTGTAGTCCTTGAGACCACGGTCGACTGCGGCCAGTCGGCGGTGGTCTGAGAATGCTTTGCCATTTTTGACTGGACGGACCATGTCGAGTGAGAGGCCGAACCAGTGGGGGCACGCCAAGTGCACCCACTGGGTGTAGTCCCCGAGACTACTACTGAATGTTTGATTCGGCAGTAGTCTTAGAACTCTTTTTGCCGTAATGACTTGAACTTGTATCTTATCGCTCGGAAGCAATCGATCTTTGTTCCTGTCGACTGACGTGTCTTATTGCAGAGATCTTGTGAGCTCGATGCCCACTTTGCTGAATTGGAGAGGAAACAGATCCAGCTCAATCTCGACCTGGAATTGGCCAAGGAGAACTTGCTGAAGGCTGAGGATGAAGCAGTTGCCATGGGAGGTAATAACTGATCGACTGTTCTCCTTGTTATCTCTTTCTTTTCGTCTTTTGAACCGAGTGACTCCACTCGAACAAATGTGTGTAGTGAAAACAGACAACTCCAAGCTCGTCTGAAGAATGTTACTTATTTAGACAAAATGAAGCAGGCTCTGGAGCAGAAGGACCTTGACCTTGCAGCGGCGCAGAAGACGGCGCGAGAGAAAACTGAACTTGCTGACAAGATGCTGGCTTCAGTCGGCAAGTTAGAAGAAGAAAACGCCAAGCTGAAGACTGCCATTGATGAGACCAACAAAGTAGTCGTGCAGCTGAAGAAGGACAAGGTGGCCCTGACCGACAAAGTTGGACATCTCACTCGAAAGAGGGCCGAACTGGAGACTTATCTGGGGACTCACCAAGAAGATGTTCCTTATGCTTGAAGGTACTTTCCCTTGTCCGACTGATTTGCGACTGCCGACCCATCATATCACTGTCGAGTCACCACTTTTTGTGTGTGCAGAATTCTGTCAAAACTTCAAGGAAGAGACTGGGTGGATTGAGACAAATCTGGATCCCATTAACTCCCCTGTCAAGGATGAAGACGCGATGAACATGCTGTGACTGGAATCTCGCCTCGCCAGCGTTATGGACTATCTTGCACGACTGAAGGTGGCAGTGTCGCGAATTGACACGGAGCTCTAGCCACGTGTGACATTCTAAAATGACCTTGAGTCTCTGATGACTCGACTTAATGAAATCCCTGGTCGAGTGCAAGCGTGGAAGAAGTCATCTGCTCGGTGCGGCACGGATGTGGCTCTGTCTCTGGTCCGCGTTCATTGCAAAGAAGTTAAGGAAGAGAAGTTGGCAGCCCTCAAGGTCACCAATACCAAGAAGCTTCAATTCCAGTCCTTCATGGAGATTTTCGTTGAGGCTGCTACTCGGATTGCTGATGGAATCGACCTGGATGAGTTCGTCGAGCTAGCTAGCCCTCCTCCTGGGGAGTGAACAAACTTTATGCCTTGATTTTATTTGCCTCGGGATGCCGAGTGATTTTGTAACCGTTAAACTCCTTCGGGCCTAACGCCCGAGTACTTCTGTTCGTGGTTCTGAACCCTGCTGGATTTATCCGAACTTGGTTTTTCTTTGAATACAGTTGCTTTGCCTTTACCACTATCAAATCTCTCAACTCCGCGTGAAGCTTGATTCTTCACTCAGAATAGATGTTGTATTTGTGACGCAGCTCCGACGAGAGGGTCGTGGGCATGAGCACTAGGTACTGCACACGACCTGCACCTCGTCGTTCTTGCGGATCGGGATGGAGCGTACATTGTACTTGTGACGCAGCTCCGTCGAGAGGGCCGTGGGCAAGAGCACTAGGTGCTGCACACGACCTGCATCTCGTCGTCCTTGTGGATCGGGATGGAGTGGACGTCGTACTTGCAACTTGGCCACTTGGAGTGGTTTTTTAACTTGGGCGAGTACGGGGTCGCAGCTAAGCCCCTGAGTGAGAGGGTTGCTCTCCACTTGGAGTGGTTTTTAAACTTAGGCGAGTACGGGGTCGCAGCTAAGCCTCGGAGTGAGGGGGTTGCTCTTCACTCGGAGTAGTTTTGTAACTTAGGCGAATAGGGTTCGCGGCTAAGCCCCCTAGTGAGAGGGTTGCTCTCCACTAGGAGTGGTTTTTAAGGGGTCGCAGCTAAGCCTCCGAGTGAGAGGGTTGCTCTTCACTCGGAGTAGTTTTGTAACTTAGACGAATCGGGTTCGCGGCTAAGCCCCCGAGTGAGAGGGTTGCTCTTCACCCGGAGTAGTTTTTAAATTTAGGCGAATTGGGTCCGCAGCTAAGCCCCCGAGTGGGAGGATTGCTCTCTACTCGGAGTAATTTTCGAAACTTTGGCGAATCGGGTTCGCGGCTAAGCCCCAGAGTGAGAGGGTTGCTCTTCACTCGGAGTAGTTTTTGAAACTTAGGCGAATCGGATTCGCGGCTAAGCCACCCACTGGGGGATTTGAACACATGTGTTCACGGGATAACAATCATTCAGAATAGATGCTGCAAAAATCTTGTCTTTGATAAGCAAACTGAAGGATTCTTATTACAACTCGTCGATCCGAGTGTTCAGGTATAAAAATGGCGAAGCAGCTCTGCATTCCATGAGCGTGGCTCGTCTTCTTTCTTGGCTACGTTGTAGAGATGATACACCCCATTGTGGAGCACCTTGGTGATGATGAAGGGGCCTTCCCAGGCTGGAGCAAGCTTGTGAGGTCGCTTCTGGTGCACTCGGAGCACAAGGTCTCCTTCTTGAAATGATCGACCTCTGACGTTTCTGGCATGGAATCGACGTAGGTCCTGTTGATAGATGGTCGACCGGATCAGAGCCATCTCTCGTTCTTCCTCCAGGAGATCATCTGTGTCTTGGCGTGCTTGTTCCGCTTCAGCTTCTGAGAAGAGTTCCACTAGGGGCGCGTTGTGAAGCAAGTCACTCGGAAGAACAATTTCAGCACCATACACCATGAAGAAAGGAGTTCGGTCCGTCGACTGGTTTGGAGTTGTTCTCAGTCCCCATAAGACAAACGGCAATTTAGTCACCCAAGCTCCAGCAGCATGCTTGAGATCGCGCATCAGTCGGGGTTTCAGCCCTTGGAGGATCAAACCATTCGCCCTTTCTGCTTGTCCATTCGACTGCGGGTGCGCAACGGATGCGTAATCGACCCGAGTGCCTTGGGAAGCACAAAACTCTCTGAACTCATCAGAATCAAAGTTGGAGTCGTTATGTATGATAATGTTGTGAGGGACTCCATATCTGAATATCAGCTCCCTGATGAAACTGATGGCATTGCTCGAATCAAGGTTCTTGATAGGCTTGGCTTCGATCGATTTGGTGAATTCGTCGACTGCTACAAGCAAATGAGTGAAACCACTTCCGCCGGTCTTGAAAGGTCCAACCATGTCCAACCCCCAGACTGCAAATGGCCAGACGAGTGGGATAGTCTTCAAGGCAGATGCATGATTGTGAGACATGTTTGAATAGAACTGACAGCCTTCACATTTGTCGACTATATCCTTTGCCATCTCATTTGCACACGGCCAATAGAATCCCGCTCGGTATGCTTTGGCTACGATGGTCCGAGAGGACGGATGGTGACCACAGGTCCCTGAGTGAATTTTGTTTAGAATCATTCGACCTTCTTCTTGGGAGATGCAACGCTGAGCAACTCCTATGACACTTTCCCTATAAAGCTGTCCACTTATCACGGTGAAGGCTTTGGATCGACGGACGATCTGGCGGGCCCCATCTTCATCTTCTGGGAGTTCCTGCCTGAGCAGGTATGCGATATATGGCACCGTCCAGTCGGGGGTGATCACTAAAACTTCCATGATCAAATCGACTATGGCTGGGACTTCAATCTCAGTCGGATTGGTTGAACTTATCGGCTGCGGGGGCTCTTCCATGAAGGGATCTTCTTGAGCTGACGAGGTATGGAGATGCTCCAAGAATACATTACTAGGGATAGGCTTCCGAGTGGAACCTATCTTCGCCATATCATCAGCAGCTTGATTCTTGATTCAGGGTATGTGGTGGAGCTCTAACCCCTCAAAACTTCTTATCTAGCTTTCTTACTGCATTGCAATAACCAGTCATAGCTGGACTCCTGATATCCCACTCCTTCATCACTTGGTTGACCACTAAGTCTGAGTCATCGTAGACCATCAGGCGACGGACGCCGAGTGAAATGGCCATACGTAACCCATACAAAAGTGCCTCATATTCAGCCTCATTGTTTGAAGAATCAAAGTAAATCTGGAGGACATAGCTGAGCTTGTCACCTCTTGGGGATACCAAGACCACACCTGCGCCAGAGCCATTCAACATCTTGGACCCATCAAAGAACATAGTCCAATGCTCCGAGTGAATCTGAGTCGGTTGCTGCTGTTCAATCCACTCGACGAGGAAATCTGCTATTGCTTGGGACTTGATTGCTTTCTTTGCCTCAAATTTGATATCCAACGGAAGGAGTTCAATCACCCATTTTGCTACTCGACCAGTTGCATCCCTATTGTTTAGAATTTCTGATAATGGAGCATCGCTGACGACTGAAACCGAGTGGTCTGAGAAGTAGTGTGCAACTTTCTTCGTGGTCATGTAAATTCCATAGACAAGCTTCTGATATTGTGGATATCTCTACTTGGACGGAGTCAAGACTTCAGTAATATAGTACACTAGGCGCTGAACTTTATAGGCTTTGCCTTCTTCTTCCCGCTCGACTGTGAGCACTGTACTGGCAACTTGTCCAGTGGCAGCTATGTATAGCAGTAGAGGCTCTTTGCTGATTGGAGCAACAAGCACCGGCTGGGTGGAAAGCAGGGCTTTGAGCTCTACAAACGTTGCTTCGGCATCAGGGGTCCACTCAAACTTATCAGACTTCTTCATCAGTCGGTAAAGAGGCAATGCCTTTTCACCGAGACGAGAAATGAATCGGCTCAACACAGCCAAGCAACCTGTAAGCTTCTGCACATCATGCACACGCACATGGCTTTTCATTCGGAGGATTGCTCCAACTTTCTCTGGGTTTGCGTCGATCCCTTGTTCGGAAATGAGGAAACCGAGTAAATTTCCACCTGGAACTCCGAATGTGCATTTTGACGGGTTAAGCTTGATATCATATCTTCTCAAGTTAGCAAAAGTTTCAGCGAGGTCAGTCAGTAGGTCGGAACCTTTACGTGACTTGACCATGATGTCATCCATGTATGCTTCCACATTCCGACTGATTTGAGTGAGCATGCACTTCTGAATCATGCGCATGAATGTGGCACCAGCATTCTTGAGGCCAAAAGGCATGGTAACATACAAAAACACCCGAATGGGGTGTGATACGTCTCCGTCGTATCTATAATTTTTGATTGTTCCATGCCAATATTATACAACTTTCATATACTTTTGGCAACTTTTTATACTATTTTGGGACTAACATATTGATCCAGTGCCCAGTGCCAGTTCCTGTTTGTTGCATGTTTTTTGTTTCACAGAAAATCCATATCAAACGGAGTCCAAACGGGATAAAAACTGACGGAGATTTTTTTGGAATATATGTGATTTTTGGGAAGAAGAATCAACGTGCGCCCCTCACCTTCGTGGTCACTCCCTAAGGCGGTTGGTGCCCTTCTTTCGCCGCAAGAAAGCCAATATCCGGATAAAAATCGTGTCCAAATTTCAGCCCAATCGGAGTTACGGATCTCCGGGAATATAAGAAACGGTGAAATGGCAGAAACAGAGAGAGACAGAGAGACAGATCCAATCTTGGAGGGGTCTCGCCCCCTCCCATGCCATGGAGGCCATGGACCAGAGGGAAAACCCTTCTCCCATCTAGGGAGAAGGTCAAGGAAGAAGAAGAAAAAGGGGGGCTCTCTCCCCCTCTCTCCCGGTGGCGCCGGAACGCCGCCGGGGCCATCATCGTCACCGCAATCTACACCAACAGCTCCGTCATCTTCACCAACATCTTCATCACCTTCCCCATCTATCTACAGTGGTCTACTCTCTCGCAACCCGCTGTACCCTCTACTTGAACATGGTGCTTTATGCTTCATATTATTATCCAATGATGTGTTGTCATCCTATGATGTCTGAGTAGATTTTCATTGTCCTACCGGTAATTGGTGAATTGCTATGATTGGTTTAATTTGCTTGTGGTTATGTTGCTGTCCTTTGGTGCCCATCATATGAGCACGCGCGTGGATCAAAACATAGGGTTAGTTGTATGTTGATAAGACTATGTATTGGAGGGCAAGAGTGACAGAAGCTTCAACCTAGCATAGAAATTGATGCATACGGGATTGAAGGGGGACCAACATATCTTAATGCTATGGTTGGGTTTTACCTTAATGAACGTTAGTAGTTGCGGATGCTTGCTAATAGTTCCAACCATAAGTGCATAGAATTCCAAGTCAGGGATGACATGCTAGCAGTGGCCTCTCCCACATAAAACTTGCTATCGGTCTAGTAAAGTAGTCAATTGCTTAGGGACAATTTCGCAACTCCTACCACCACTTTTCCACACTCGCTATACTAACTGTATTGCTTCTTTACCTAAACAGCCCCTAGTTTTTATTTACGTGCTCTTTATTATCTTGCAAACCTACCCAATAACACCTACAAAGTACTTCTAGTTCCATACTTGTTTTAGGTAAAGCGAGCGTTAAGCGTGTGTAGAGTTGTATCGGTGGTCGATAGAACTTGAGGGAATATTTGTTCTACCTTTAGCTCCTCGTTGGGTTCAACACTCTTACTTATCGAAAGAGGCTATAATTGATCCCCTATACTTGTGGGTTATCAAGACCTTTTCCTGGCGCCATTGCCGGGGAGCAATAGCGTGGGGTGAATATTCTCGTGTGCGCTTGTTTGCTTTATCACTAAGTAATTTTTATTTGCTGTTCTCTATCTTTAGTTGTGGATATGGAACACGAAATACCAAAAAAATTAGGTTTACTTGCTACTCATGGAGATGGGGAACCTCCTAAAACCCTCGATGTTCATTATGTGAAAGATATTATGCACTACTTTAATAATCCTGAGAAAACCGCAGTCAATTATATAATGGGAGACACGTTGGATCAACGTGAATACTTTAGGGATTATCGCTTGACTCAAAAAGGGGAACTTTTATGGGATCAAATTTATATGTTGTATTGGTATGCTAGGCAACTATGCTTGAGATATGATTATACTTGTTGCTCTGGGATGAAGGCTCCACACCTTCCCTTTTCATGCAAATTTAATGATAATGAAACCTTAGCTTCTTATGCTAATGGTATATATGATTACTATGATGTGGAATGAATAGAAGAATTTGTTGCTTTTAAGGATGCTTGTGAAATTGAATCTTTGTTTAAAGAGTTTGAAGATTTTGATGATTCAGTTTATAGACCTAAAAATTTAGCTATCCTTAAATATTGCTATGAGAATTATAAATACAATTATGATATTGATGAATTTATTGAGAAAGTCTCCGCTGTCTGAGAAGAGACTAATATGAGTCTATGGAAGAAGAAATTGATGAAACTGTGAGCTTATTGGATGAAAAAGATGATAAGGAGAGCGAAGAACAAAAGGAGGAAGAGCGGATTAGCTACCCGTTCCCACCTTCTAATGAGAGCAACTCTTCAACTCATACATTGTTTAATTTCCCTTCGTGCTTACCGAAGGATGATCGTATGATGATTGTTATGATCCCGTTGATTCTTTTGGAATATCCCTTTTTGATGATGCTTGCTATGCTTGTGGCCAAGATGCCAATATGAATTATGCTTATGGAGATGAAATTGCTATAGTTCCTTATGTTAGACATGAAATTGTTGCTA
Source organism: Aegilops tauschii subsp. strangulata (assembly GCF_002575655.3). Taxonomy (NCBI): domain Eukaryota; kingdom Viridiplantae; phylum Streptophyta; class Magnoliopsida; order Poales; family Poaceae; genus Aegilops; species Aegilops tauschii. The sequence goes on from NC_053040.3 coordinate 381,221,469, forward strand.
TTGCACCCACGCATGATAGTCCTATTATCTTTTTGAATTCTCCCGACTAAACTATATCGGAGAAGTTTGCCCTTATTAAGGATTTATTGATGGGTTGCGTTTTACTACTACACATGATGATTTTGATAGATATAATATGCATGTGCTTGCTGCTCCTACTGGCAATTATTATGAGAGAGGAACTACATCTCCGCTTCTCCATGTTTCCAATAAGATAAAATTGCAAGAAACTGTTTATACTATGCATTGGCCTTTACTATGTGTGCATGAATTGTTCTTTTATGACATTCCGATGCATAGGAAGAGAGTTAGACTTCGTTATTGCATGATATATGTTACTTTGTGCTCACTACTAAATCACAAATCATTGTTAATTAAAATTGGCTTTGATATACCTTGGGATCCGGGTGGATCCATTACTTGAGAACTATATGCCTAGCTTAATGGCTTTAAAGAAAGCGCTGCCAGGGAGACAACCCAGAAGTTTTAGAGAGTCATTTATTTCTGTTGTGTGCTTTTATAAAGTTTACAAACAAAAATAATGTGCCAAGATTTGCCTTTAGGATGTTTACATTGCTTGTTGGTTTGTGCGGTGCAAAACAGAAACTTTGGCTGTAGTGCATGATTTTACATTTTTTACTGGAACGTCAAACGGGTCTGAAACTTCTTGCAATGTCTTTCTACAGAAATTGTTTATTGTTCCTAATTGTTTCAGAATTTTGGGAGTACCAGAGGTATGGTGAATGTTCAGATTACTACAGACTGTCCTGTTTAAGACAGATTCTGTTTTTGATGCATAGTTTGCTTGTTTTGATGAAACTATCGATTTCTATCAGTGGGTTAAGCCATGGAAAAGTTATATTACAGTAGCTACAATGAAAAAACAAAATATGAATTGGTTTGCAATAGTACTTAGAGTAGTGATTTGCTTTATTATACTAACGGATCTTACCGAGCTTTCTGTTGAGTTTTGTGTGGATGAAATCAAAGGTCGAGGACACTACAAAAAAAAGACACATCCGTGACATTTTGGGCCGAACGAAATCTTTTTCTGTCATACTTATGACACTTCTATGACGATAATTGTGACAAAACCCGGTATCATCATAGATGTGGTGGGGTCCTACTTCTATGACAAAGAATCATGACAGAAAATGGGCTTTTCGTCCTGGGCGGGCCGCAGACGCAGCTGCATGACATTCTTTGGGCCATCCATGACGGAAAAAACCATGGTAGAAGCGAGGGCGTGGAAAATATCGGGGAGTCCCCGGTTACGGTGGGTGGTTGGGGGCCGAGCGATGCACGTTTCTCTCGTACGTACACGCATGTGTGCGAGGCGTTGGGCTCTAACTGAACCTGAGCGAGGCGTTGGGCTCTAACTGAACCCGAGCGATTGCACTGCAGGCTACGCGTTACTGAACCCGAGTGATCGATCGATGGCTGTTAACTGAACCCGATCGAGCGATTCCTTCGCTACTGCTGCTAACTGAAGCCGATCGATGCTGCCTCTGGATGAACAGTGAGTGTTGCGGGGGGGGGGGGGGGTTGGACGAACAGTTCCTGGTGGGGGTGGATGAACAGGACCCCGTGGTGTTGCCTCTAGATGAACAGTACTCTGATCGATCGAGCCGGTTGGGGCTGGATGAACAGGACCACCCCGTGGAGGGCAGGATGAACAGTAGACGGTGGAGGGCAGGATGAACAGTAGCCCGTGGAGGGGTGGTTGAACAGGAGCCCGTGGAGAGGGCTGGTTGAATAGTAGCCGGTGGAGTATCGCGCGGTGGAGGCTGGATGAACAGGAGCCCGTGGATGAACAGTCGCAGGTGGAGGCTGGAGGAGGTCGACGGTGGGTGAACACTAGCCCGTGGAGGCTGGAGGGGGTCGACGGTGGAGATGAACAGTATCCCGTGGAGTACCGTTTTGTGGTACGTCACACCCCTCCCGATGAACAGGACCCCCGTTTCGACCGTAGCACTCCAACACAAGTCCGTTTCCTCTGTTTTGCGGTACGCCACACCCCCCCGATCAACAAGACCCCCGTTTCGACCGTAGGAGGTCCGTTTCCTCCGTTTTGCGGTACGCCAGACCCCTCCCGATGAACAGGATCCCGTTTCGAACGTGGCCGGTCGAACACAAGGCCGTTTCCTCCGTTCTGCGGTACGCCAGTGTAACGCCCACGATGCGGCTATATCTCCCACGTGTCGAGGCACGACTTAGAGGCATAACCGCATAGTGGTTTTGTCGCAAGAGGGGTCATCTTCACACAATCCCATGTAATGAACAAGAATGGGATAAAGAGTTGGCTTACAATCGCCACTTCACACAATACATAAATATTATGCATACATCATCCAAAATACAATCATATAGACCGACTACGGTCAAAATCCAGATGAAAATAAGACAACCCCAAATGCTAGATCCCCGATCGTCCCAACTGGGCTCCACTACTGATCATCAGGAAAAGACACATAGTAATGACCACGTTCCTCGTCGAACTCCCACTTGAGATCGACGCCATCGTCTGCACTGGCATCGTCGGCACCTGCAATTGGTTTTGGAAGTATCTGTGAGTCACGGGGACTCAGCAATCTCACACCTGCGAGATCAAGACTATTTAAGCTTATAGGACAAGGAGGTGCAAAGAGGTGGAGCTGCAGCGGCAAAAGCATATATGGTGGCTAACTTGCGCAAATGAGAGCGAGAAGAGAAGCAAAGGAACGGACGTCATCTAGCAATGACCAAGAAGAGGTCCTGAACACCTACTTACGTCATACATAACACAGACCGTGTTCACTTCCCGGACTCCGCCGAGAAGAGACCATCACGGCTACACACGCGATTGATGTATTTTTAATTGGGTCAAGTGACAAGTTATCTATAACCGGACATTAACAAATTCCCATCCACCTCATAACCGCGGGCACGACTTTCGAAAGATAATACCCTGCAGGGGTGTCCCAACTTAGCCCATCATAAGCTCTCACGGTCAACGAAGGATAAACCTTCTCCCGGAAAGACCCGATCAGTCTCGGAATCCCGGTTTACAAGACATCTCGACAATGGTAAAACAAGACCAGCAAAGCCGCCCGAATGTGCCGACAAATCCCGATAGGAGCTGCACATATCTCGTTCTCAGGGCACACCGGATGAACACTACGTACAGCTAAAACCAATCCTCGAGTTTCCCCAAGGTGGCGCTGCAAGTGGCTCTAGTTTGGACCAGCACTCAGAGGAACACTGGCCCGGGGTTTAAAATAAAGATGACCCTCGGGCTCTAGAAAACCCGGGGGAAAAGGTATAGGTCGCAAATGGTAAAACCAAGGTTGGGCCTTGCTGGAGGAGTTTTATTCAAGGCGAACTGTCAAGGGGGTCCCATAAATCACCCGACCGCGTAAGGAACGCAAACTCAAGGAACATAATCCCGGTATAACAATAACTAGGGCGGCAAGAGTGGAACAAAACACCAGGCATAAGGCCGAGCCTTCCACCCTTTACCAAAATATATAGATGCATTAATTAAATAAGAGATATTGTGATATCCCAACATATCCATGTTCCGACATGGAACAAACTTCAACTTCACCTGCAACTAGCAACGCTATAAGAGGGGCTGAGCAAAAGCGGTAACATAGCCAAACAACGGTTTGCTAGGAGAGGATGGTTAGAGGCTGACATGGCTAAAAATAGGAGACATGATATGGCAAGTGATAGGTAGCGAGCATGGCAATAGAGCGAACATCTAGCATAGCAAAGATAGAAGTGATTTCGAGGGGTGGTCATCTTGCCTGCAAGATTCTTAGAGTTGTCGAAAGCTTGATCCTCGTAAGCGTACTCGACAGGTTCCTCGTTCACGAACTCGTCTCCCGGCTCTACCCAAGACAAGAGCACAAACAAACGGAACCACAATCAACAACGAGAAATGCGCAAGCAACATGATGCAAGACATGTATGATATGCAAGTTATGATATGCGATGCATATGCGTGCTCCGGAAGGAAAATGATGAACATGGCAGTAACTTGGAAAACCAAGCATGCCACTGGAAAGATGAGATGATTTCGGTCGAAATCGATATAAAGATCACCGGAATCGGATGCACGGTTTGCAAATGGCAAGCAAAACAAGAATGACACCAATCTGCGATAAACAGCAAGATAGCACTTAAAATACAACAAGTAGCAAAGCTACAGCACCCCAACATAGCAACAAAGCACACGGCAATAATCTACAGGAGATGCTTGACAAAAGATGAACACTGAGCTACGGCTAGTTCACAACATATCAAGCTCAAACAAGCATGGCAAAAGTGCAAAAGATTACAGGTTCACAGACTTGGTGAAAAACTGGACATGGCAGAAATCATCATCAGGTAGCAATGTTCAGAGCACGAAATCAACATGCTAAAGGAACTTAACATAGCAAAACAAGGCATGGTAGTGTTCCACTAAATGCACATGACAAAAGTCCCTTACTGACCATAAGCCAAAAAGGAACAGAAGATATGATGGCAAGCATGTAAACATAGCAAATTTCGTTATCAGGTTTCAGACTTAGCAGAAAACAGAGCATGGCAGAAATATTAATATGTAGGCCTCTTTGTGAGCTTGATGCACTCACTACAGAGCAATGCATGACAAACCAAGCATAACTACAGCAAGATGGCAGTTTATGAAGCTATTCATGGCAAGAAAAATTGCATAGCATCTATGGATCAACTACAATAAGCTTGGCAAAAATGCATCTCATGTTAAGGATCTGCCAGGAATATTTTATAGCAAAAGTAAAGCAAGATTGAGTCATGCTATGGTACTCTAAAATTGCAAAAAATTACAGGAATGGATCAACTACAACTATAGCTACAAAACATCCTTATTGAACATCTCCAAAATATGCATGGATCTCTCTGTAGCATCAAGTTTACATGGCAACAAAATTACAGCAGACGAGGACTTAGAGAAATCACTGTCCCTGAAATCAGAATTATTACGGGGCCTACTTTGCATGCTTGTGCTAGTCACCACAGAGATCACAAAAATACATGGACTATACCACTGGAAAGATGGCATGGCATACTTCAAAACACATGTAGAGCTCATGCTCAAAAGATGCACAGAATAAATGATACAAAAATGACAAATCTCCAAGTTCTGATAAGAACCAGAGAATAACAGCAATTAGCCCTCTTCCAACGACGATTTGGGCATCAATATGACCTCTAATGAACATGGTTCAATTGAACAAAATGAAGAGCATCACGAGGCGAACAATTTGACATATTATACGCGTGAATCGGAGCTACATGCAAGAAGTTGTCGCATCTCGAACAGGAGCACATGCTGAGAATTTTCCAGACTTAGAGAAAAAAACGGGCGCGAGAAAGAGTCAACGTACGGTGGTTCCAAAGGATCTGGATCGAGCAACTGCTACAGGAGCTCGCCGGCTCGGGCTGGGCTCGGCCGGAGCGGGCACCGGAGGAGGAGAGGGAGGCCGCGGAGGAGGGCGGAGGAGGGCGGCGCCGGCGGGGAGGGATCGGTCGCCGGCGGGCGGGGCACGGCGGGGCCGGCGGCGGCCGGTGGCGGCGGCGGCGGTGCGGGCCGGCGGCGGCGCCCGACGCGGGAGGCGAGGCGGCGGCGGGCGCGCGCGGCGCGGGCGGCGGCGATGCAGGCCGGCGGGCCCGCGGGCCGGCGCGGTGGGAGGCCGGAGGCGGGCGGACGTTGTCCGGCCGGAGCGGACGCGTCCGGCACGGCGCGGAGGGAGAGGGTTAGGGTTCGTCTGTGATTTCGTTTTTCGGGATGCCCACTTATAAATAGGTAGAGGGAGCTAGGAGACTCCAAATGAGGTGCGGTTTTCGCCCACACGATCGTGATCGAACGACCTAGAGCATGGAAGAGAGTTTGGTGGGTTTTGGGTTGGTTTTGGAGGGGGTTTTTTGCTGGACACTCAAATGGACTTTGCGGATGTCCGGTTAACCGTTGGAGTACCAAACGACCTCCGAATGGAACGAAAATTGACCGGTAGTCTCCGGGTGGTATATTAAGACCACTTGACAAGCCTCGGTCCATTCCGAGAAAGTTTGACACACGCACACGAAAGAAAATAAGAGGGGTGCACCGGAGGAGATAGGAGCGCCGGATTGGAAAACGGACAACGGGGAAAATGCTCGGATGCATGAGACGAACACGTATGCAAATGCAATGCACATGATGACATGATATGAAAATGCATGACATGACAAAATACAAAACAAAAGACAAACCCGACAACGGAGGGAAAACATATCACATAGCCGGAAATGGCAAGAGTCGGAGTTACAAATATGGCAGGTTACATGCGGGGTGTTACAGCCAGGCCTCGTTTCCATCGGCTGTTCCGTCGAAGCCCTCCCGATGAACACGACGGCGCGTTCCGTTCCGACCCAGCCGGTTGGCTCCCCATGAACACGACGACGACGCTGTTTCTCCGTTCCGACCCAACCATGTACACGAGCCCTGGCTGTACGGATGCGCGAGTAGGCGTTCGAGACCCTGCCCGTATGTACGTATGTGGCCGTATTTTCTTTCTTGCACACTGGCCGCTGTACGTACGTGTACATGCTATGTGCGCGCCTCTACTACGACACGTGCGCACCTCTACATCGACCAGTATGTATGTACACGTTCGCGATCAGAATGACAATGCTATGTACGCTTCGACCAGGTGGGTCCCGACCGTCAGGCACTTCCTTGCTTGCGAAGATGTAGCTGGTGGGTCCCAACAGTCAGGGGGACGAATCATTTTTTTTGCCCAGACGCACTTCCTTGCGTGCGAAGATGTAGCTGGTGGGTCCCAGCAGTCAGGGGGAAACATTTTTTTCGCGAAATACGGTGGCCCGTCCGGTGGGCCCCCGCTGTCAGGTGGAGGAATAATTATTTTGCGCGTAATAAGGAGGCACTTCCTTGCTGCGGCCGTGGACCCAGCTGTCAGCCTCTCCACGTATAGTCCACGTCCGATGGAAGCCGTTCCTTGACCACGTTGACCACGCCGCGCCGAGAGCACCAGGGTGGTGAACAACGGCGAGGCCTAGGAAGGGGACAACGCGGAGCCGGGGAAGACGCGACAGTGGATGCCCACGCGTAGAGGAGTACGAGGGTTCACTGGTTCGCTACGGTGTGAGGCTGCCGTCGCCACAGAATAACGGTGGGTGTGGGTGAGTAGAGGGATGGCCTGGCCAGTTGTGGGAGTAGTAGGGGGCGGTGAGGCCTCTGCCGCATCGCAGCCGGCCACGGGAGGCAGGAGCACGAGGCACGACCGGCGCTGGTTTGGGCGGCTGGAGCAAGAAGACCAGAGGTTGAAGAAGCACTACGGCCGTTGGATGGACATCGTACGGTCACTGGAGCTAGAATCATGCATATTGACTAAGTTGACAAAGCCCTCCGTCCCGGTCAACTGAGTAGGCCCACAAGTCAGCAAGCCACTATACTGGGTCCCAACTAACAGGGGGAGTATTCATTTTTTTGTGCGTAATAAGGAGGCACTTTCTTGCGTGCGAAGATATAGCTGGTGGGTCCGAGCTGTCAGCGGCAGTAACGTTTTTTTTCATGAAATACAGAGGCCCTTTCGGTGGGTCCCTGATGTCAGGTGGAGGAATCATTATTTTGCGCGTAATAAGGAGGCATTTCCTTGCATGCGGCCGTGGACCCAGCTGTCAGCCTCTCCACGTACAGTCCACTTCAGATGCATGTCGGTCGTTGACCACGTTGACCAGGCCGCACCGAGAGCACCAGGGTGGTGGACGACGGCGAGGCCTAGGAAGGGAACGACACGGAGGCAGGGAAGACTCGGCAGTTGTTTCCCACACGGAGGGGAGTACGACTGTACGAGGGTTTACTGGTTCGTTTGCCGTCGCTGGAGAATAACAACAGGTGTGGGTGAGTAGAGGCATGGCTAGGCCAGCGATGGGAGTACGGTGGGGCGGTGAGGCCTGCGCGGCAGCACAGCTGGCCACGGGGAGGAGGGAGCAGGCAGTCCCGCCGGCGCTTGTTTGAGCGGCTGGAGCAGGAAGAGCAGAGATTGAAGAAGCACGACGGCCGTTGGATGGACATCCAACAGTCACTGTTTGTGCGTCAACCTTTTTTTAGGAAAGCCTCAAATTTGTGGAAAACAGCATACAACCCATCTGCCATTATTTCTAATAATTTACAGCCATTTGCTAATTCTTAAGGTTTTTTGGAGCCCATATTCTTTTTGTTAGCATTACAGCCCATATTGTGGCCACGGTTAAAAAGTTATACGAAATTTTGCATATTTCGGTGCGTTCCGAACTGTTTTTAATCCCGAAATTTCGAGTCACATTCAAACTGACTTTAAAAATAAATGTACATCAATATAAAATCCAACAAATTGTCCACGCATAAAAATCAATGCAATTTAAAATCTCAAAATGAAAAAAAAGAAATTTGAAACTAATTGCCGGTTTGATGTGTTTTAAAAATGTACATCCCATTTCTCATTACTGATAGGCCATTTTCTCGGCCAGCCGAATGAAGCTCTCCTCGTCTTGAAAGATTTGCAGCCCAACAGGCCCGACAAAGCGACTTACTTGGCAAATCACAAAAAAACTGGGCTGTGGCCATGGACCTAGCTGCGGCCGTGGACCCAGCTGCCAGCCTCTCCACGTACAGTACTCTTTCGATGGAAGTCGGTCGTTGACCACATTGACCACGCCGTGCCGAGAGCACCAAGGCAGTGGACGACGACGAGGCCTAGGAAGGGGACGACGCGGAGCCGGGGAAGACGCGGCAGTGGATGCCCACGCGGAGAGGAGTACGAGGGTTCACTGGTTCGGCTGCGGTGTGAGGCTGCCGTCGCCGCAGAATAACAGGGGGTGTGGGTGAGTGGAGGGATGGCCTGGCTAGCGGTGGGAGTAGTATGGGGGCGGTGAGGCCTCCGAGGCAACACAACCGGCGACGGGAGGCAGGAGCAGGCGGCACGACCGGCGCTGCTTTGGGCGGCTGGAGCAAGAAGACCAGAGGTTGAAGAAGCACTATGGCCGTTGGATGGACATCGTACGGTCACTGGAGCTAGAATCGTTCATATTGACTAAGTTGACAAAGCCCTCTGCCCCCGTCAACTTAGTAGGCCCACAAGTCAGCCACCCACTATGGTGGGTCCTAGCTAGCAGGGGGGTATTCATTTTTTTGTGCATCATAAGGAGGCACTTCCTTGCGTGCGAAGATATAGCTGGTGGGTCCGACCTGTCAGCGGGGGGAATGTTTTTTCCGCGAAATACAAGAGCCCTTCCCGTGGGTCCCAGCTGTCAGGTGGAGGAATCATTATTTTGCGCGTAATAAGGAGGCATTTCCTTGCGTGCGGCCGTGGACCCAGCTGTCAGCCTCTCCACGTACAGTCCACTTCCGATGGATGTCGTTCATTGACCACGTTGACCAGGCCCGAGAGCACCAGGGCGGTGGACGACGACGAGGCCTAGGAAGGGAATGACACAGAGGCAGGGAAGACTCGGCATTTGTTTCCCACGCGGAGGGGAGTACGACTGTACGAGGGTTTACTGGTTTGTCTGCCGTCGCCGGAGAATAACAACAGGTGTGGGTGAGTAGAGGGATGGCTAGGCCAACGATAGGAGTACGGTGGGGCGGTGAGGCCTGCGCGGCAGCATAGCCGGCCGTGGGAGGAGGGAGCAGGCAGTCCCGCCGGCGCTTGTTTGAGCGGCTGGAGCAGGAAAAGCAGAGATTGAAGAAGCACGACAGCCATTGGATGGACATCCAACTGTCACTGCTCTCGTGTGCATTATTTCTAATAGTGTACATCCCATTTGCTAATTCTTAAGAATCTTTTTGGAGCCCATCTTCTTTTTGTTAGCATTACACCCCATATTGTGGCCACGGTTAAAAAGTATATGAATTTTTTGCATATTTCGGTGCGGCCAACTATTTTTAATCCCGAAATATCGATTCACATTCAAACTATTTTGAAAAATAATTTATATAAATATAAAATCCAAATAATTTTCCACGCATAAAAATCAATGGAATTTAAAATCTTGTAATGAAAAAAATTGAAACTAATTCCCGGTTTGATGTGTTTTAAAAATGTACAGCCCATTTCTGGGCAAACCGAATGAAACTCTCCTCGTCTTGAAAGATTTGCAGCCCAGCAAGGCTGATAAAGCAAGTAGGCCTCGTTTGGGTATTTCTTAAAGAAAAATAGAACTGGGCTAGCCATTTTCAGCAAGAAAAAAACACAACTGGGCTCATGATGTGGTAAACATAAATAAAACCCTGGCTAGACGGGCCACAGCCCCGTTGTTACCCTGATCCATCGCTAAAACTAGTATAAATAACAACTGCTTGTTCCTAAAAAAAAACTGCGCGACCTGCTGGGTCCCTGGTGTCAGCCGCTCGTAGTGTAATTCTCTCATTTATTGACTACGTTGACAATGGCGTGAGCCCCAGATGTCCAACCATTAGGAGGAACCATATTTTTCGGCTTGTAATATAGAGGCACTTGCTTGCGTACTGCCATGACGCTGGTGGGTCCCTACTATCATCCTCTCCACGTACAGTCATCTCCTTGTTCCTCTCGGTTGTTGACGACGTTGACAACGCAAGAGGGCGGCGCACCGCGCACGGCGAGCGAACCAAGGCCGCAAGGCGGAGGACGACGGCGAGGCCTCGGACGGAACGAACAGGAGCCGTGGAAGATGCACCGATCTAGTCGTAGGCGGAGGGGAGTACGAGGGTTGACTGGTTCGGGTGCGGGTGCGTGTTGGGGTTGACCTCGCTGGAGAATAACAGGACGTGTGGGGGAATAGAGGGAGGGACTGGCCAACGTTGGAGGGTACGTACGGTAGGGCGGCGGAGGCGCAGCCAGCCATGGGAGGCGGGAGCAGGCGGAGCCGACGGGGTGGTTTGGTTTGGGTGGCTAGAGGAAGAAGAAGACAAGAGATAGAAGATACACGACAGATGTTGGATGTCAATCCAACGACTGGTAGGCAGAATCGTTTGTTGACTGGCTAGTAAGTCGACACCACCTTGGATAGGCTATTTCCTCGCGGGTCCCAAATGTCAGAATCCAAATATGTCACGGTCATGCAGCCCTTCCTATGAAAATTTACAGCCCATTTGATGTGCTAGTTGGAAATAAGTTTGTGGGTGCTGGTGGGGGCTAATCACTTGGCTTCTGTAAGCACAGTGAGCTCAAGCAGCCGGCGAGAGTGATGTTATTTCCCTTGGTTGGGATTTGTTAGTTGTTACAATATTTCACTCTAAATTAAATGACTAGCAAGCCATTTGCCTTGCTTCAAAGAAAATATGACAGTCACAGCCGAGTTGAAAAGGGCTAGAACATCTAACTCCAGCTTACAAACTGTACAAAAGCACGAGCGTTAATTGTTCACCAGGTTTACAAAAAAACCCAGGTTGAAAAGGGCAACAACATCTAACTCCATGTAACACCCCGCATGTAACTTGCCATATTTGTAACTCCGACTCTTGCCATTTCCAGCTATGTGATATGTTTTCCCTCCGTTGTCGGGTTTTGTCTTTCGTTTTGTATTTTGTCATGTCATGCATTTTCATATCATGTCATCATGTGCATTGCATTCGCATACGTGTTCGTCTCATGCATCCGAGCATTTTCCCCGTTGTCCGTTTTCCAATCCGGCGCTCCTATCTCCTCCGGTGCACCCCTCTAGTTTTCTTTCGTGTGCGTGTGTCAAACTTTCTCGGAATGGACCGAGGCTTGTCAAGTGGTCTTAATATACCACCCGGAGACTACCGGTCAAGTTTCGTTCCATTCGGAGGTCGTTTGGTACTTCAACGGTTAACCGGGCATCCGCAAAGTCCATTTAAGTGTCCAGCAAAACCCCCCTCCAAAACCAGCCCTAAACCCACCAAACTCTCTTCCATGCTCTAGGTCGTTCGATCACGATCGTGTGGGCGAAAACCGCACCTTATTTGGAGCCTCCTAGCTCCCTCTACCTATTTATATGTGGGCATCCCGAAAAACGAAATCACAGACGAACCCTAGAGTTTTTCCCACCGCGCCGCCGGATGACGTCCAACCGCCCCGCCGCCGGCCCGCGAAGCCCGCAGCGGGCCCGCCCGAGCCCGCCGCCGCCTCCTCCGCGCCCGCGCGCGCCCGCCTCCGCGCCTGCCCCGCCGCCGCCGCCTCCGGCCCCGCCGCCGCCGCCCGCCGCCGGCCGACTCCACCGCCGCCGCCGCGCCTTGCGCCTCCGGCCGCCGCCCGCAGGCGCCGCCCCGCCGGCGACCGCCGCCCCCGCCGGCGACCGCCGCCCCCGGGTCCCCTCCTCCTCCGGCGTCGGCCGCCACCGCCGGCTCCTTCTCCCCGCCGGCGACGAGCTCCTGGAGCTCGGGCTCGATCCAGAGATCTGTGAGCCCGCTGACTTTCTCGCGACCTCTAATTTTTCCAAGTCCTGGAAATTCTCAGCAAGTGCTCCTGTTCCCGATACTATAACTCTGTGCATATAGCTCCGATTCGCGCGTGTAATATATCAAATTATTCGTCTTGTGATGATCTTCAATTTGTTCAATTGCACCATGTTCATTAGAGGTCATCTTGATGCCCAAATCTCCGTTGGAAGAGGGCTAGTTGCTGTTAATCTCTGGTTCTTATCAGAACTTGGAGATTTGTCATTTTTGTATCATTTAATCTATGCATCTTTTGAGCATGAGCTCTACATGTGTTTTGAAGTATGCCATGCCATCTTTCCAGTGGTATAGTCCATGTATTTTTGTGATCTCTGTGGTGACCAGCACAAGCATGAAAAGTAGGCCCCATAATAATTCTGATTTCAGGGACGGTGATTTCTCTAAGACTTTGTCTGCTGTAATTTTGTTGCCATGTAAACTTGATGCTACAGAGAGATCCATGCATATTTTGGAGATGTTCAGTAAGGATGTTTTGTAGCTATAGTTGTAATGGATCCATTCCTGCAATTGTTTGCAATTTTAGAGTAACGTAGCATGACTCAATCTTGCTCTACTTTTGCTTTAAAATATTTCTGGCAGATTCTTAACATGACATGCATTTTTGCCAAGCTTATTGTAGTTGATCCATACATGCTATGCAATTGTTCTTTCCATGGTTAGCTTCATAAACATGCCATATTTCTGTAGGTATGCTTGGTTTGTCATGAATTGCTCTGTAGTGAGTGCATCAAGCTCACAAAGAGGCCTACATATTAATATTTCTGCCATGCTCTGTTTTCTGCTAAGTCTGAAACCTGATAACGAAACTTGCTATGTTTACATGCTTGCCATAATTTCTTCTGGTCCTCTTTGGCTTATTGTCAGTAAGGGACTTTTGTCATGTGCATTTAGTAGAACACTACCATGCCTTGTTTTGCTATGTTAAGTTTCTGTAGCATGTTGATTTCGTGCTCTGAACATTGCTACCTGATGCTAATTTCTGTCATGTCCAGTTTTTCACTAAGTCTGTGAACCTGTAATCTTTTGCACTTTTGCCATGCCTGTTTGAGCTTGATATGTTGTGAACTAGCCGTAGCTCAGTGTTCATCTTTTGTCAAGCATCTCCTGTAGATTACTACCATGTGCTTTGTTGCTATGTTGGGGTGCTGTAGCATTGTTACTTGTTGCATTTTAAGTGCTATCTTGCTGTTTATCGCAGATTAGTGTCATTCTTGTTTTGCTTGCCATTTGCAAACCGTGCATCCGATTCCGGTGATCTTTATATCGATTTTGACCGAAATCATCTCATCTTTCCAGTGGCATGCTTGGTTTGTCAAGTTACTGCCATGTTTATCATTTTCCTTCCGGAGCACGCATACGCATCGCATATCATATCTTACATATCATATATGTTTTGCATCATGTTGCTTGTGCATTTCTCGTTGTTTGATTGTGGTTCCGTTTGCTTGTGTTCTTGTCTTGGGTAGATCCGGGAGACGAGTTCGTGAACGAGGAACCTGTCGAGTACGCTTACGAGGATCAAGCTTTCGACAACTCTGAGAATCTTGCAGGCAAGATGACCACCCTTCGAAATCACTTCTATCTTTGCTATGCTAGTTGTTCGCTCTATTGCCTTGCTCCTCTACCTATCACTTGCTATATCATGTCTCCTATTTCAGCCATGTCAGCCCCTAACCATCCTTTCCTAGCAAACCGTTGTTTGGCTATGTTACCGCTTTTGCTCAGCCCCTCTTATAGCGTCGCTAGTTGCAGGTGAAGTTGAAGTTTGTTCCATGTCGGAACATGGACATGTTGGGATATCACAATATCTCTTGTTTAATTAATGCATTTATATATTTTGGTAAAGGGTGGAAGGCTCGGCCTTATGCCTGGTGCTTTGTTCCACTCTTGCCGCCCTAGTTACTGTTATACCGGGATTATGTTCCTTGAGTTTGCGTTCCTTACGCGGTCGGGTGATTTATGGGACCCCCTTGACAGTTCGCCTTGAATAAAACTCCTCCAGCAAGGCCCAACCTTGGTTTTACCATTTGCGACCTGTACCTTTTTCCCCCGGGTTTTCTAGAGCCCGAGGGTCATCTTTATTTTAAACCCCCGGGCCAGTGTTCCTCTGAGTGCTGGTCCAAACTAGAGCCACTTGCAGCGCCACCTTGGGAAAACTCGAGGATTGGTTTTAGCTGTACGTAGTGTTCATCCGGTGTGCCCTGAGAACGAGATATGTGCAGCTCCTATCGGGATTTGTCGGCACATTCGGGCGGCTTTGCTGGTCTTGTTTTACCATTGTCGAGATGTCTTGTAAACCGGGATTCCGAGACTGATCGGGTCTTTCCGGGAGAAGGTTTATCCTTCGTTGACCGTGAGAGCTTATGATGGGCTAAGTTGGGACACCCCTGCAGGGTAATATCTTTCGAAAGCCGTGCCCGCGGTTATGAGGCAGATGGGAATTTGTTAATGTCCGGTTGTAGATAACTTGTCACTTGACCCAATTAAAATTCACCAAGTGCGTGTGTAGCCGTGATGGTCTCTTCTCGGCGGAGCCCGGGAAGTGAACACGGTCTGCGTTATGTATGACGTAAGTAGGTGTTCAGGACCTCTTCTTGGTCATTGCTAGATGACGTCCGCTCCATTGCTTCTCTTCTCGCTCTCATTTGCGCAAGTTAGCCACCATATATGCTTTTGCCGCTGCAGCTCCACCTCTTTGCACCTCCTTGTCCTATAAGCTTAAATAGTCTTGAACTCGCGGGTGTGAGATTGCTGAGTCCCCGTGACTCACAGATACTTCCAAAAACAGTTGCAGGTGCCGACGATGCCAGTGCAGACGATGGTGTCGATCTCAAGTTGGAGTTCGACGAGGAACGTGGTCGTTACTATGTGTCTTTTCCTGATGATCAGTAGTGGAGCCCAGTTGGGACGATCGGGGATCTAGCATTTGTGGTTGTCTTATTTTCATCTGGATTTTGACCGTAGTCGGTCTATATGATTGTATTTTGGATGATGTATGAATGATATTTATGTATTGTGTGAAGTGGCGATTGTAAGCCAACTCTTTATCCCATTCTTGTTCATTACATGGGATTGTGTGAAGATGACCCTTCTTGCGACAAAACCACTATGCGGTTATGCCTCTAAGTCGTGCCTCGACAAGTGGGAGATATAACCGCATCGTGGGCGTTACAAGTTGGTATCAGAGCCATCCCCGACTTAGGAGCCCCCTGCTTGATCGAATCGCTGGCGTTGTGAGTCTAGAACAAAAATGTTTTGAGTCTAGGATTATATATATCGGAGAGTAGGATTCTTTTTACTCCTCAGTCCCTTCGTCGCTCTGGTGAGGTCTCCTGACGTAGAAGTTTTGACTATTCTCTCCTCTAATTTCACTAAAAAAAATTTTAGGATCACGCGGGTATCTTGGAATCGTTCCGATGGATTTGTGACGAGAACATTGTTCTTGGTGCCTCCTGTCATTTAGGGGTTGTGGCAGTGTCCCGGGGAGTTGAGCTCCGAGGTGTTGTCGTCACAATTTTATCGTTGCAGTTCTGGAATACCTGAGTTTCGCCGACATCGAAATCTCTTTTATGCAGTTGTTGGTGAGATCACCTCGACGCCACCCAGTACTGGGGCGGGAGTTCGGGAGTATTGCCATAACTTGTATAACGGATGTTTTTCGAAGGTTGAGGTAAACGATTTCCGAAGGTTTCTTGGTTATGTGTTGACGGATGGATACAGCTGGATCTAGGGATTGTTAGTTTGGGTGATATATATATATTTGTGTCCCCTGTATCCCCTACACCAGATTGCATAACCAGAAAGTTTCGGGAGTTTATAAGTGGGAATTCAAGTAGCCTTAGGATATCTTTCCGACAGATGCATGATATGAGATTGGGGTTCGACGTCTAGTGGTCCGCCTGTATACGGTTGATTTTACAGTGGTCTCGTTGTGTCTTAAAGAGTCCATGGCTTTGCCGACTCGGGGACGCTTCATATGTCATGTGCACAGCCTTGTACATGATGGTACTGTACGATTGAGCCCGTGTGGGCCCCACCACGAAAACTTCGGATGAAATATCTATCATATGTTTGTTCCGGCTTATTCTGCAAGCCAATACTTTGTTTTATTTTGTATTGTGGTATTCGAGTTACTTCGAATTCATATGTTCATTCCATATCCTTTTCAAGTGGCTTCTCAACTTATGGAAGTGTGATGATTTACTACGGAATTCATTCGTTCATCTTCGTGTGAATGATTATTGTGAAGACTATTTGTTGCAATTTCTATCCGTTGATTCTACTTATCTTTTGTCTATCAAGATGCTAACGGATGTCACCCTCTTCAGGATGGCTCCGCCAACGCGTCAGAATCCGGATCGCAATGAAGGGAGTCAAGCGAACCCTCCGCCACCACCTCCACCTCCGGAGGCATGGCAAACAATCATGGCAGCCACCAACGCCAATGCTCAGATGATTCTGCAACTCTTGCAAGAACGTACTCAAGGGCAAGGCAATCAAGGCAATCAAGGTCAAGGCAACAATCAGTTTCACTTTGCCACTCTCAACCAGTTTCTCGCAAATCAGCCCAAGTCTTTCAGCTACTGTGCCGAGGCCACGGATGCCGATGATTGGCTCGTGGACATCAACAAGCATTTTGAATGTAGCAATGTCAGGCCTGAGGACTTTGTCAAGTTCGCTTCTTTCCAGCTCAAGGACCAAGCTGCTGATTGGTTTCAGCAATACAAAGATTCCAGAGGAGGTCGTGTGATAACTTGGACTGACTTCTGTCGGGACTTCAAAGCGCACCACATCCCACAAAGTGTTGTCGAGAGCAAGCGTGAGGAGTTCCGCAATCTCAAGCAAGGAAACATGTCTGTGTATCAATACAACATTCAGTTTCAGAAACTTGCTCGCTTCGCTAAACAAGACGTTCCTGATGAGAAGAGTATGATCTATCACTTCAGAGGTGGCCTTAAAGAGGATCTGCAGTTAGCTCTTGTTCTTGTTGAGCCTACTCAGTTTGATCAATTCTACAATATGGCACTGAAGCAAGAGGCTGCTCAGCTCAAGTGTGAGGCTTCTAAGAAAAGAGTCAGAGACGCAGTTCAGTCTTCTTCTTCCTCACTTGTGACAGCTAAGCAACAGAAGTTCTGGTTGCCTCCTCCTCCTCCGTTTCGTCAGCCTTACCAGCAGAAGAACAAAGGTGGCCATGGTTCTTCAAACTCTTCCAACTCTGGCTATCAGAACAAGTCTCAGAATCAAGCTCCAAAGTCCAATGCTCCTTATCACCGTCCACTCTCAGAGGTGACTTGCAACAAATGTCAGCAGAAAGGTCACTATGCTAACAAGTGCTTCAACCAGAGGCGTCTTCCTTCTCCTCCTCCTGTCAGATCTTCCAGCAATGCAGTGGTCAAGCATAATCCAAAGTTTGCAAAGGTGAATATGATGAATGCAGCTCAAGCGGAGGAATCTACTGATGTGATTATGGGTAATCTTCCTGTTAATGATATTCCTGCAAAAGTTCTTTTTGATACTGGTGCATCTCTTTCTTTCATTTCAAGACCTTTTGTTGCCAAGCATGAATTTGTGACGGAAAAGATCCCTATCCCGTTGAAGATTGTGTCTCCGGGCAAGCAAATGACTTCTAATAATTGTGTCCCGGATGTTTCCATCAAGATGGGCGACTTTAGATTTCAGTCTTCTCCAATTGTTCTTGGTGACTCGGATATTGATCTTATTCTCGGGATGGACTGGCTTTCTAAGCACAAGGCTCAACTTGATTGTGCTGCCAGAGAAATTCAATTGACACACTCGTCTGAGGATGTGATTATTTTTGCCGCTCGTGATGAAACCATTCGGTTTTTCTCTCTCAATGAGAAGGGCGAATTGGATGCCATCTCTCAAATTCCAGTCGTTTGCGAGTATCAAGATGTCTTTCCAGAAGAGCTTCCGGGTATGCCTCCGCACCGACTAGTTGAGTTCGTTATCGAACTAGAGCCTGGTACTGTACCCGTTTGCAAGCGTCCATACAAGCTTGGACCTAACGAGCTGAAGGAATTAAAGAAGCAGCTCGATGAACAAGAACGTCTGGGTTTGATCAGACCGAGTTCTTCTCCATGGGGTTGTGGTGTTCTTTTTGTCAAGAAGAAGGATGGCACGGACCGACTTTGTGTCGACTACCGTCCATTGAACAAGAAGACAATCAAGAACAAGTACCCACTTCCCAACATCAATGAGCTATTTGAGCAACTCAAAGGTGCTAAGGTATTCTCGATGCTTGACCTTCATATGGGTTATCATCAGATTCGCATTCGTGAAGAAGATATTCCCAAGACAGCATTCAGAACAAGCTTTGGTTCTTATGAATATACTGTCGTGTCTTTCGGCCTTGTCAATGCTCCTCCGGTGTTCTCTCGGATGATGAATTTCATCTTCAACCCCTATACCAATGAATTTGTTCTGGTGTATCTCGATGATATCTTGGTCTTCTCCAAGAATAAGCAGGATCATGCCAAACATTTGCGATTGGTGCTCGACAAGCTCAGAGAGTATCAATTCTATGCGAAGTTCTCCAAATGTGAGTTTTGGCTCGATGAAGTTCTTTTCCTTGGTCACATCATCTCTGCCAAAGGCATCGCTGTTAACCCCGAGAAGGTGTCCGCAGTTCTGGATTGGGAACCTCCTCAAAATGTCAAGCAGCTCCGCAGTTTTCTGGGTCTTGCAAGCTACTGCCGAAGATTCGTTGAGAATTTTTCCAAAATTGCAAAGCCTCTTTCCAACCTCCTACAGAAGCATGTGAAGTATGTCTGGTCTCCTGAGTGTGACGTCGCTTTCAACACTCTCAAACAGAAACTAGTCACAGCTCCTGTCTTGACTCCTCCTGATGAATCCAAGCCGTATGAAGTTTTCTGTGATGCTTCTCTCCAAGGTCTTGGTGCGGTGTTAATGCAAGAGAAGAAAGTTGTGGCCTATACCTCTCGGCAATTGAAGCCCAACGAGAAGAACTACCCCACTCACGATCTTGAGTTGGCGGCAGTTGTCCATGCATTGATTACGTGGAGACATCTCTTGTTGGGAAGACAAGTGGACATTTTCACTGATCACAAGAGTCTCAAGTATATCTTCACTCAGCCCAACCTCAACCTCAGGCAGACTCGATGGGTCGAAATGATTCAAGAGTACAATCCGAGTATCGAATATACTCCAGGCAAAGAAAATGTCATTGCAGATGCTTTAAGCAGGAAAGCTTATTGTAACAGCTTAATCCTCAAGCCTTTCCAACCGGATCTTTGTGAAGCTTTCCGCAAGCTGAATCTCCAAGTTGTTCCTCAAGGCGTTCTTGCCAACCTCATTGTATCTCCTACTTTGGAAGATCAAATTCGTGAGGCACAACTCCTTGATGCCATGGTGAAGAAGGTGAAACGTGGTATCGACAAGGGTCTTGCCAAATACAAGTGCTATCGCATTGATGACAGAGACTCTTTGTTCTTCGAGGACCGGATTGTGGTTCCGAAAGGTGATCTAAGGAAAGTCATAATGAACGAGGCGCACAATTCTCTCCTTTCCATTCATCCTGGAAGTACGAAGATGTATCATGACCTCAAGCAGTCGTATTGGTGGACTCGAATGAAGCGAGAAATTGCTAAATTCGTGAATGAATGTGATGTCTGCCGAAGAGTGAAAGCAGAACACCAACGACCAGCTGGTCTCCTCCAACCTCTTGCTATTCCGGAATGGAAGTTTGATCATATCGAAATGGACTTCGTGACTGGATTTCCCAAGTCCAAGCGCGGAAATGACGCTATCTTCGTTGTCATTGACAAGCTTTCTAAAGTGGCTCATTTCCTTCCAATCAAAGAATCCATCACAGCAGCTCAGCTGGCAGAGCTCTACACCTCCAGAATTGTCTCTTTGCACGGCATTCCACAATTGATTTCTTCTGATCGTGGAAGCATCTTCACCTCTAAGTTCTGGGACTCCTTCCAGAAGGCCATGGGCACAAACATTCGCTTCAGCACAGCTTTCCATCCTCAAACTAGTGGCCAAGTCAAGCGAGTTAATCAAATTCTTGAAGATATGCTCAGGGCTTGTGTCATTTCCTTTGGCATGAAATGGGAAGATTGTCTTCCATATGCTGAATTCTCCTACAACAACAGCTTCCAAGCGAGTTCGGGCAAGGCCCCATTCGAGATTCTCTATGGCAGAAAGTGCCGTACTCCTCTCAATTGGTCAGAGACTGGTGAACGCCAACTTCTTGGCAATGACTAATCACTGAAGCTGAAGAAATGTGTAAAGTCATCCGTGATAATCTCAAAGCCGCGCAATCGCGTCAGAAGAGTTACTATGACAGTAAGCATCGTGATTTGGCTTTCGAGATCGGAGACCATGTCTACCTCCGCGTCTCTCCAATGAAAGGCACTCGTCGCTTCGGTATCAAAGGGAAGCTTGCCCCTAGATACGTGGGTCCTTTCAAGATCATTGGCAAAAGAGGCGACCTCGCCTATCAACTTGAGCTTCCTTCCAACTTCGCGAACGTGCACGATGTGTTCCACGTGTCACAGCTCCGCAAGTGCTTCAAGACGCCTGAGCGCACTATCGACTTCGAAGAGATTGACCTCCAAGAAGATTTGTCTTATCATGAGCACCCCGTTGCTATTCTCGAAGAAACTGAGCGCAAGACTCGCAACAAGTCTATCAAATTTCTGAAAGTGAAGTGGTCGCACCATTCCGACCGGGAAGCCACCTGGGAACACGAGGACCATCTCCGTTCCGAATATCCGGAGTTCTTTCAGTCCTAGATCTCGGGACGAGATCCTCTCGTAGTGGTGGAGTGTTGTAACACCCCGCATGTAACTTGCCATATTTGTAACTCCGACTCTTGCCATTTCCGGCTATGTGATATGTTTTCCCTCCGTTGTCGGGTTTTGTCTTTCGTTTTGTATTTTGTCATGTCATGTATTTTCATATCATGTCATCATGTGCATTGCATTCGCATACGTGTTCGTCTCATGCATCCGAGCATTTTCCCCGTTGTCCGTTTTCCAATCCAGCGCTCCTATCTCCTCCGGTGCACCCCTCTAGTTTTCTTTCGTGTGCGTGTGTCAAACTTTCTCGGAATGGACCGAGGCTTGTCAAATGGTCTTAATATACCACCCGGAGACTACCGGTCAAGTTTCGTTCCATTCGGAGGTCGTTTGGTACTCCAACGGTTAACCGGGCATCCGCAAAGTCCATTTGAGTGTCCAGCAAAAACCCCCTCCAAAACCAGCCCAAAACCCACCAAACTCTCTTCCATGCTCTAGGTCGTTCGATCACGATCGTGTGGGCGAAAACCGCACCTCATTTGGAGCCTCCTAGCTCCCTCTACCTATTTATATGTGGGCATCCCGAAAAACGAAATCACAAACGAACCCTAGAGTTTTTCCCACCGCGCCACCGGACGCGTCCGTCCGCGCCGGACGACGTCCAACCGCCCCGCCGCCGGCCCGCGAAGCCCGCAGCGGGCCCGCCCGAGCCCGCCGCCGCCTCCTCCGCGCCCGCGCGCGCCCGCCTCCGCGCCTGCCCCGCCGCCGCCGCCTCCGGCCCCGCCGCCGCCGCCCGCCGCCGGCCGACTCCACCGCCGCCGCCGCGCCTTGCGCCTCCGGCCGCCGCCCGCAGGCGCCGCCCCGCCGGCGACCGCCGCCCCCGCCGGCGACCGCCGCCCCCGGGTCCCCTCCTCCTCCGGCGTCGGCCGCCACCGCCGGCTCCTTCTCCCCGCCGGCGACGAGCTCCTGGAGCTCGGGCTCGATCCAGAGATCTGTGAGCCCGCTGACTTTCTCGCGACCTCTAATTTTTCCAAGTCCTGGAAATTCTCAGCAAGTGCTCCTGTTCCCGATACTATAACTCTGTGCATATAGCTCCGATTCGCGCGTGTAATATATCAAATTATTCGTCTTGTGATGATCTTCAATTTGTTCAATTGCACCATGTTCATTAAAGGTCATCTTGATGCCCAAATCTCCGTTGGAAGAGGGCTAGTTGCTGTTAATCTCTGGTTCTTATCAGAACTTGGAGATTTGTCATTTTTGTATCATTTAATCTATGCATCTTTTGAGCATGAGCTCTACATGTGTTTTGAAGTATGCCATGCCATCTTTCCAGTGGTATAGTCCATGTATTTTTGTGATCTCTGTGGTGACCAGCACAAGCATGAAAAGTAGGCCCCGTAATAATTCTGATTTCAGGGACGGTGATTTCTCTAAGACTTTGTCTGCTGTAATTTTGTTGCCATGTAAACTTGATGCTACAGAGAGATCCATGCATATTTTGGAGATGTTCAGTAAGGATGTTTTGTAGCTATAGTTGTAATGGATCCATTCCTGCAATTGTTTGCAATTTTAGAGTAACGTAGCATGACTCAATCTTGCTCTACTTTTGCTTTAAAATATTTCTGGCAGATTCTTAACATGACATGCATTTTTGCCAAGCTTATTGTAGTTGATCCATACATGCTATGCAATTGTTCTTTCCATGGTTAGCTTCATAAACATGCCATATTTCTGTAGGTATGCTTGGTTTGTCATGAATTGCTCTGTAGTGAGTGCATCAAGCTCACAAAGAGGCCTACATATTAATATTTCTGCCATGCTCTGTTTTCTGCTAAGTCTGAAACCTGATAACGAAACTTGCTATGTTTACATGCTTGCCATAATTTCTTCTGGTCCTCTTTGGCTTATTGTCAGTAAGGGACTTTTGTCATGTGCATTTAGTAGAACACTACCATGCCTTGTTTTGCTATGTTAAGTTTCTGTAGCATGTTGATTTCGTGCTCTGAACATTGCTACCTGATGCTAATTTCTGTCATGTCCAGTTTTTCACTAAGTCTGTGAACCTGTAATCTTTTGCACTTTTGCCATGCCTGTTTGAGCTTGATATGTTGTGAACTAGCCGTAGCTCAGTGTTCATCTTTTGTCAAGCATCTCCTGTAGATTACTACCATGTGCTTTGTTGCTATGTTGGGGTGCTGTAGCATTGTTACTTGTTGCATTTTAAGTGCTATCTTGCTGTTTATCGCAGATTAGTGTCATTCTTGTTTTGCTTGCCATTTGCAAACCGTGCATCCGATTCCGGTGATCTTTATATCGATTTTGACCGAAATCATCTCATCTTTCTAGTGGCATGCTTGGTTTGTCAAGTTACTGCCATGTTTATCATTTTCCTTCCGGAGCACGCATACGCATCGCATATCATATCTTGCATATCATATATGTTTTGCATCATGTTGCTTGTGCATTTCTCGTTGTTTGATTGTGGTTCCGTTTGCTTGTGTTCTTGTCTTGGGTAGAGCCGGGAGACGAGTTCGTGAACGAGGAACCTGTCGAGTACGCTTACGAGGATCAAGCTTTCGACAACTCTGAGAATCTTGCAGGCAAGATGACCACCCTTCGAAATCACTTCTATCTTTGCTATGCTAGTTGTTCGCTCTATTGCCTTGCTCCTCTACCTATCACTTGCTATATCATGTCTCCTATTTCAGCCATGTCAGCCCCTAACCATCCTTTCCTAGCAAACCGTTGTTTGGCTATGTTACCGCTTTTGCTCAGCCCCTCTTATAGCGTCGCTAGTTGCAGGTGAAGTTGAAGTTTGTTCCATGTCGGAACATGGACATGTTGGGATATCACAATATCTCTTGTTTAATTAATGCATTTATATATTTTGGTAAAGGGTGGAAGGCTCGGCCTTATGCCTGGTGCTTTGTTCCACTCTTGCCGCCCTAGTTACTGTTATACCGGGATTATGTTCCTTGAGTTTGCGTTCCTTACGCGGTCGGGTGATTTATGGGACCCCCTTGACAGTTCGCCTTGAATAAAACTCCTCCAGCAAGGCCCAACCTTGGTTTTACCATTTGCGACCTGTACCTTTTCCCCCTGGGTTTTCTAGAGCCCGAGGGTCATCTTTATTTTAAACCCCCGGGCCAGTGTTCCTCTGAGTGCTGGTCCAAACTAGAGCCACTTGCAGCGCCACCTTGGGGAAACTCGAGGATTGGTTTTAGCTGTACGTAGTGTTCATCCGGTGTGCCCTGAGAACGAGATATGTGCAGCTCCTATCGGGATTTGTCGGCACATTCGGGCGGCTTTGCTGGTCTTGTTTTACCATTGTCGAGATGTCTTGTAAACCGGGATTCCGAGACTGATCGGGTCTTTCCGGGAGAAGGTTTATCCTTCGTTGACCGTGAGAGCTTATGATGGGCTAAGTTGGGACACCCCTGCAGGTAATATCTTTCGAAAGCCGTGCCCGCGGTTATGAGGCAGATGGGAATTTGTTAATGTCCGGTTGTAGATAACTTGTCACTTGACCCAATTAAAATTCACCAAGTGCGTGTGTAGCCGTGATGGTCTCTTCTCGGCGGAGCCCGGGAAGTGAACACGGTCTGCGTTATGTATGACGTAAGTAGGTGTTCAGGACCTCTTCTTGGTCATTGCTAGATGACGTCCGGTCCATTGCTTCTCTTCTCGCTCTCATTTGCGCAAGTTAGCCACCATATATGCTTTTGCCGCTGCAGCTCCACCTCTTTGCACCTCCTTGTCCTATAAGCTTAAATAGTCTTGATCTCGCGGGTGTGAGATTGCTGAGTCCCCGTGACTCACAGATACTTCCAAAAACAGTTGCAGGTGCCGACGATGCCAGTGCAGACGATGGCGTCGATCTCAAGTTGGAGTTCGACGAGGAACGTGGTCGTTACTATGTGTCTTTTCCTGATGATCAGTAGTGGAGCCCAGTTGGGACGATCGGGGATCTAGCATTTGGGGTTGTCTTATTTTCATCTGGATTTTGACCGTAGTCGGTCTATATGATTGTATTTTCGATGATGTATGAATGATATTTATGTATTGTGTGAAGTGGCGATTGTAAGCCAACTCTTTATCCCATTCTTGTTCATTACATGGGATTGTGTGAAGATGACCCTTCTTGCGACAAAACCACTATGCGGTTATGCCTCTAAGTCGTGCCTCGACACGTGGGAGATATAGCCGCATCGTGGGCGTTACACTCCAGCACTGTTTTTGGCAGTCACAGTCAAATGGATCGGTCAGGTCCATAGAATGAACATCCTGGGTCGTAAAATTTACTAGATTATGACCACAATATGTTGTAAATAGAAGCCCATCACGTTCAGAAGCTCTTTTGCCCACCTGAAACTCCTTTTTTTGCTCTTCCACATACCCATCCGTCAAAACCATGCTGCTGATAAACTTAAGCCTGATGGACAATAGTAACCTCGCATTCAGCAGGAAGAATGTGACAAATCTAGTGTTTGCACGGTTGGCTACATATCGTTCTAGCGTTATTGTCTTCAATCGAATCTCATGATAAGTGAGAAAATCCCGATGCTTACGAATCCACCGATTGGTTATAACTTTCTTACCCCGTCCTGTTGCCTAAATAGACATGAAGATTGAAAACAGTTAAGGTCTAAAAAAAGGAGTGTCGAAAGAGCAACAACTGAACGGTTAATTCTAGTACACTATATGCGGGCTTCCAATGTGCGTGAAATTATCACCTTTATATACAACTTCTCCAGACATGGAAAGCATTGCAGCAAACCAATAATCTTGTTCAGATCAAAACTATTCATTTGGATATATAAGATCTTGACAGAATCTAGCACCATTGATAGGCCATCCATGGAGAAACTCTTCATTGAGCATAGAACATAATATTAGTACAAAATGTGTACTCCAAGATGACATATAACTTATGCGCGGAAATTTAAAATGCATCTTATGGTTACAAGTGTAGATGATAATGTAAAGTACCTGAAGAACTGTGGAGCCAAACACCATATTGAAATGAGCACAAAGATCATGTATTACACCCAAGGTCCCCAGTTTAGGCGCAGAGAGGACGGTTATTTGCAACAGTGAATAACTAGAATCAATGATCAACCTTTGAAGTGAAGGGGCATCTTGGATGATGAGCTGCCTTCCGTCAAATCAAATTCCAATTCTTACAAGGTTAGGCGACTTTATTTGGAGACAACCGATTCTAACTGCGAAAACAAGCACCAAGCACTCCAGGGCAGGGCAACTGGAGTGGATGATGTTGTGCAATGAGGCCTCCGATATACGAACCCACACAAGTGAAGTTTCTTCAGAAATGGGAGTCGAAGGTTTAGTACCAGATTGTCTGGTAGGTCGCACAGCGCAAAGGTGGCGGTGTGGAGAGAGGAGGAAAACCGCGAGATGGACATCGGTGCTGAGGGCACAGGTAGATGGCGTTCGGTATCTGGTAGGTGATTTCCAGGGGAATAGTAGAACTCAAGCAGCTGTAGTTCTGTGAATTCAGGGGATTTCAGCCAGGCGTCCACCGTGCAGGGCATGGTATGCTTGCTCAGGTAGCATGACGGGATGCAGAGGCTTTGAACGGAGCCCTGGTGGGAGGAGATGATGGCTCTGGGGATTTCAAAATCATTGAAGAGAGACAGCTGACGACAGTCGAGATTAAGGGGCACGACGCGCCATAGAGGGTGCCATCGAATTGAGAGGACTTGGGTGCGGCAGCAATCCTTGGTGGGGAGAAGCGAGATGATCTCCCCAAGGACGGCGTCCGGGAGATCGCTGATGCGGTCCACCCGAGATTCTACGGGTTCCTGGGATCCGGTGGGGGCGGGGTCGCCGCTTCTCCCCGCGCTGCTGGGTGCGGGATCTACAACAGGCGTCGCCGCTGGTGGGAGCCTCATCTTCTTGGCACTGGGGTCAGCCGACTCCATTTTCCTCAAGGGCGTCGCGTCGCGCTCACGGATTTGAGCAGAGAAACGAATGACGAGCCTAGTTGTAGTGTGAGTGAATAAGAAGGGGAGCTGGGTTTTTTCGGTAGTAGCGAGGAAGAAGGGGAGTTGGGGTTTTCTGTAGGAGTGAGGTGAGGAATTTGGGGGTACGAGTGGAGCGAGCTGACGTGAGGTGGGTGGGAGTGAGGAGGAAGAAGAACACCCAGGTTTTTTTGGGGGGCAGTGTGCTGGGTGTGGGTAGCGCCTCTCATTCAGTAAATATATGGACTTTTGAATTGATTTTAATATTTACTAGGGTGGATGGGCTGTTTTGTCTTGGGCCCAAAGAAAAAATTACTACTAGTACAGTGGAGATACTCTACAGCTACCCAGAAAAACAATTACTACTAGTACAGTGGATACAATACCGCTTCTGGCTCCTCCTAGGTCATCGAAACGTCTCCCTCTACTGAATGCCATTATACTTTTGTTCACCGACATGCGGGCATGCAGCGCGCGGGCCCAAATGCCATCCACCAAATTAGAAGGCAGTATGTAGGCGGCGAGTCACCCCGGTCGTAGCGCGCCAATAACGAGCCGTCGTATCACAAAACCCCACCTCCCCGCAGTCTAAGTTTGACGGACGAAGCAACCATCAATTCACTCTTCGCTGAATCCCCTTCTCCCTCACTGTCTTCAAGAAAGGCAACACTCGCATCTGCCAATGTTCTTCTCTCCCAACAAAGGGAAGGTAAGCGGATCCGTGATGTTGGTATATTTTCGTTCAGAGAAAAAAAAAGAACTTTTGCAAAGCAGTAACCAATCCTCACTCTCCTTTTTGTTTCATTGTCATTGAGATTGTGTTTTCCTTTCAGTGGTCTCCTAGTATTCGTCAGTTTCATGATGGATCAAGGAGAACCAGGCAAAGATCTGCCGATATTGGAGCAGACACGGGAGGCTGATCCCCACGAGACAGAGAGCTCCAAGAAGATGGAGGCAGCCACCGAGCCGACCCCAGATACGCTCACGGCCACTACTGAGATGGTCAACGCCCTGTTTGAGGTTACAGCCCCCGTGGCACTGCAAGAGCAGTTTTCCCCCTTCGAGGATGTGTCCCCCCCCCCCCCCGCTGAGCTGCCCAAGGTGATTTTCTTCTTTGCTGATCTCGATTGTGGTTTTTCATCCAAGTATGTGGTGATGAATAATGCAAAATTTTATTAGTTTGATGCCATGCTATACATAGTGGTTTAAATAACTTGTGTTTCTTATGCTGGAAAGTAATTCCGAATTTGTTTCTGTTTCAATTAGAGCCCTGATGTAGACAAGGATTGTGTGGTTGTACATGTCACTCGCTATGAGGCGGATGACCTGAATATACGGCCTGGGAAAATAGAGTTTTTAGGCTGTTGGATCCTGGAAGCCATTTGCGCTTATACCAATGAAGAGTTGTATTCCAGCCTCACTGTTGTCAGGCGTGTTATCCAGGGTGTACTGAAGCATAAGAAGTTCAAAGCTACTCCTTCGTTTGAGAGGCATGCTGTTCTTGTCAAGCTTACGCAGGAAGATGACGTGGCATGCCTCCACAAACAAGTTTATGAGTGGCAAGGCCACAAGGTTGTATTCATGAAGGTTCACAGGATTGAGCTGCTCCCGGACGTCCTCGATGATGTTCATGGCAAGGTCCGTCTTGTGTCCAGCCCAAATTAGATCGAGGCATGAAATACTTGCCCCAGCTAGTGTTTAATAGTAGTTTGGATTCTGTCTAATTATCCAAACCTTGCCTATTATCGAGCCCTCTGGGGCTAGTACTCTGTTTGAATCCGTCTATGGGAACTGCTGCTAGTTTTGTGTGCCCGTGAATCATCGTAATTGTCGCCGAAACAGATGCATACTCACTAGTTTTATCATACGAGCAGTGTGTGTTTTGATGAAATAGAGGACTCGTTCGAGAACTGTGTGCCGACGTATACATAAGTACTTGTAAACACTGTTGGTGCTACCCCACTTGTAAGCAGTTGTGCAAAA
Organism: Aegilops tauschii subsp. strangulata; assembly: GCF_002575655.3. Lineage (NCBI taxonomy): Eukaryota > Viridiplantae > Streptophyta > Magnoliopsida > Poales > Poaceae > Aegilops > Aegilops tauschii. The sequence goes on from NC_053040.3 coordinate 381,250,670, forward strand.
CACGGCACATTGGCTCAGCTCGCTTCAACACTAGGCTATCGACCAGCTAACAATCAACAATCTGCTGTTTGACATGTAAGCAACTATGTATCTTGTTACAGTGGTTCATGCAGTTAACTGAGGCCACAATGTAAATTCCAAACGTTCACACGCTAGTCCAGCGTTCATGTGGAACACTCACATTAAACTCGGCTTCATAAAAAACTTGAAAAGCATAAGCTAAGCAATTTATACATCTCAATGATTCATAGAACATAACAAACATATACTAGTTAATAGCAAAAGACAAAGTTGTGAGAAGGTTTACAAATCAGGAAAAAACAAGCAAGGCTTCTCTAAGCAAAGGGCCTCCCGGCAGGCTTAAATTTCCTGGAGTTCACTCTGGTTTTTTCTTGTTGCCACCATCCAGGGTTAGGTTCGCTCATTCCAAAATAACCAATTATAATTGTGTTCTCAGTTGGAATGTTGAAATGAACCATGCAGTGTACTGACCAGCTGAAAGTCTCATGCATTCCACTAAATTTAAGCGCCACTATTTGCAGAAATAAGCAGACCACAATGCCTCTTGTCCGCGCACCTGTCCCAAAAACCTCCGTGCAGCCGTGCCAGCTTGTCCTCGATCCATGGATGAACTGGAGGAAAGTGCATTCCAGACTAGGATGCAGATGTTTTCGCTCGTCCCTACACTGCAATTAGGAAGTAAAACGTATGAATCAGCTTCTTTTAGATTCCGTTGGTCATTCTACCTAGTAACTACCAATGTAGGAATACCTAGAAGACGGGTGGTTAGACGACGGCAACGAGGGATAGCCATCTGTTCTACTAAAACTGAGGTGTGTGCTTTTGATTGTGCGGATAGAAACGATACGGAGACAGACATCCCGAAACGATATGGAGACAGACATCCCTGTTTGCGCAAATACGAAATAAAGTTATTTAAACAGTGACAGATACTTGCAGTGGCGTATGATTAACAACAGCATCTATTGTGTTATAATTGGCACTAGATTGACAGTATGAAAGTGTCCTTAAGTAAGTAGCATCACATCACATCAACACTGCCACTAGATTACCATGCAGAACAATAGCATTAGTATTACTGTCATGAGAGTAGCACATGGTCTGTAAATGTGCAATCAAATTTGTGCAGTTCCACTGTGATGAAGCAATGTTAGCGGTGTGAGATTTAAGTGTAACTGCAAAAACACAATTCATGGGAAATAAAGCAAGACGGAAGCACTTCATAAAATGGTGGTGGCACTGCTTCAATTTATCGACGGCACTAGACCATTACTTATAGTGACATTAGGTGGCATTGCTTAATGCTTCATGTGATTTTACATTAACGGTAGCGATATGGGCGTAGGGATAGCAGAGGCATAAAGTGGTGAGGCAGATGTGGTTGCGGAGAGCGGCAAACACTCAGGCAGCATGTCTGCATTTGTCCCATTTTTTATCTCCTCGGCGACATTGTCCTATGTGAGCACATGAAATCTAGACCTGCTCATTCTCATTTGCGTTGTCCCCCAACAGCCGTCACTTTCTTTCCTTTTTCAACCAAGAGATAGGTCCACTTCCCCCCACCCTTCGCCATCCACCATGCTTTCTTCGTCTTTTCAACCAAGAGTCCGGTTGGGTAGCCAGTATCTACTACTTTCCCCCATTTCCTCTTAGAACCAAGTCCTAGATTCATGCTACAGCTTTCCCACTTTCTTCCCTGTTTGAACCAACTCTTAGAGTCGACTGTATGAACTAGCTTTACCTCTAAAAATAGTAAAAGTCTAGGTGGCTTTGGAACAGCGGACAGAAGTAGAAAAAGATCCACACGAAGCCAAGTGGGGAGCTGGGGCAGTAGAGCAAGGTAGGTTTCGAAGGAATATATACCTGAGGGTCGTCGGCATGTGGCAAAGACGGCGTCGGGAGGCCGCATCTTGGCCACAATACCACAGGGAGGAAGAAGGGGTCGGAGGCCCTCCGGAGCCGGCGCTCTCTCGGAGAGAACGGCACGGCCGCCGATCGGGACGCGCGGGCAGCCGTTGGTCTCCTCCCTCGCCGCCGACGACAGCGTGAACGATGCACCTACACCCCTGCCCCGGTCGAGGTTGTCCGGCCGGATTTGTGACCAGCCTTGAGCTGAGAGAGAGTGTGGACACCTATGTCTTGCTTAGATCTGGAGAGCATGAGAGAGTGAACGAGAGGAACCCTAGTAAAGCAAGCGCTAAGGCTCCTGCTTATATATGTAGTGGAGTGATTTTGTTGTACCAGCTTCAAAAAACATGCGCTCCTACGTGTACCCGCGAGTGGGTGTGAGAGAACTAGTGCGTGCGTGCACCGCTTCTCTTCGTGAGAGTACAATATACTATGCCCGAAGAACGTTCGCCACAAGAGTAATAGTATAAGTGTGTGACGTGTGAGCTAAAATAAAATGTGCGCGACGTCTTTTGTTTTTTAGAAGTTGTGAGGGTAGGGTGTGAAGAGCACATATGTGTGTGACGTCTACCTGCAGATAGACGGTGGGCGTGAGAGGACTCGGGAGGGTGCGTGTGCGTGAGAGAGAGGGGGGCACGTATCAATGCAATGCGTGTGTCCGTAAATCATTATCCGACAAACGTTCGCCACAAGCCTTTTCCTGACGAACGCCGTAAGAACCGTTAGATCGGCATTCGACAGTGTCAGTTTTGCCATGTCATTTAATAGAACAGCCACTCCTCCTACACACAAATCTTCCACGTGAGTGTTAGCAACTACCGTATGCTCCCTCTGTTCCAAAATGTAGTGCATATAGCTTTATTGAAAATTCGAACCTCGCAAACTTTTACCGAGTTTTCGTGTACCAAATTGCACATGTAGAATACCCTATATATATCATTTCATTCATCTTCGAGAGGTAACTATAAAGATGGGGGGGGGGGAGTCTACAAGGAAAGACCATCGTATCACCTGCAGCAATTTCAACCATCCTTTGGTGTGGAGGAATATCATAGGAACTCCATATGATATGATTTTTATAGGATTTTTTCCTTTAGAGCCAATTGGTTCATAGGAATAGATTCATATACTCCACATTTCAAAGGAAATAAACATGATATCATTTCTATAGCTTTAGAGCCACTTGGTTCATATGAATGGATTCCTATACTCCCATAATTTCAAAGGAAAATAAACATTAGCGTATATTCAATAGAAAAGTTCCTATGATATGAACCAAATTACATCTCTTTTCTAATCCCTCCTCATAGGAATTGAGATACATGTCATCTCTAAATTCAATAGAAATGTTCCTATGATGTCAACCAAATGACATCTCCTTTCCAATCCCTACTCATAGGAATTGAGATAATCCATGTCATCTCTTTCCCTACAACTTCCATGTATACATCTTATATTCCTAAATAGCTAGTACAACCCACTAGTAGCTTTTTTCCAAGACATGCAACTATGGCACAAGAACTATATAGTGTGCGAATAACTTGAAAGATGGTCGCTGGATGAAGCTAATCCGACAGTGTAGAGATGGCAAATCCGAGCACTACTGGCCGTTGGATATCATCAACATTCCACCAGATCTGCCACATGTACAATTTAGAAGACTCCATGGTTGAACTTAAGCATAATGCACAAACCTCACAACACATGCACTTCTCCTTTGTTCTAGAATCTTCCATATCATAATTGATTTTTTTCTAAATGAAATGCCATTATTTGTTTTTTACTTTATGCTTTACAATGCACAACCCCATGAATCTTAACATTTTTATAAAACTAATTGATTTTGAATGAGATGAACTATAAGAACTAAATGAACATCTACATCATGCATATATGACTCAAAGCTTTACATGCTATAGTGTGTATTTATTCATAATTTGGTTTCGAAATCTCATGCGTTCAATGCATGTGTACCTTACTAGTTTTGAGTAGAGTAGCAAATTTCACGCGGCCCCGGGTATATCAAAATGTAGGGCCCATGCATCATTACCTTTCGGTCGAACCTACGTCCACAATGTTTTGTACGTACTATATCTCCACTAGTCCCCGAACCCAAAATGCTGCCTCGTTCCCCTAAAACCAAGCGGCCCACACATATTTAAGGCGTCGACTCGAACTCAATCCCTCTCCCATTTACTACGACGTGGCCCCTCACGCCCTAGTAGTACTCCTACAAACTCTACCGCCGCACGCATCATCGGTTTTCTTCAAGAGGACGAGGGAGAAGCCGATTTGTAGTGGAGGCGCTTAAAAAATGATCTGTAGTGGAGACCCCTACCCTAGGGTGTCCTAGGTAGCTGCCGCACGCATCATTGGTTTTCTCTTTTCTTTATGCTCTTGCGCCCTGGAGTGAAATGATGGTTGCTTCGTCCGTCCAGCTTAATGCGGGAAAGGTGGGGCTTTGTGATTTGACCCCTCATCGCTCATTTTCTACTACTGCGGCGCTACGACCGGGGTGCCTCCAATTCCAACCGCTGCTCCGAACTGTAATTTGGTGCATCACACGTGGAACAAGACGGTGGATGAGCCACATGTCGGCCAAAGGGGTCCTGTTAAGTGTGTCGCCATTTCGTGTGCGGACTGACCCTGCTTGAGTCGCTACGCCAACACGACAGGTGCAGCCTACCACTTGGTTTTGCTCCTTGGTGAATCCCGACTATATTGATCTAAAAAGATACGTACTAAACTACCCTCTCCGTCTCGTTTTTTTAGACATCTCGGTTTATAGGGCGTGCACATAGTTCTAGGTCATCCATTTGACTAACTAAATCTGAGTTACTATGTCACAAAAAGTATATCATTGGATTACTAAGCGGATGTAGTTTCTAAACATATACTGTTCATCACATATACAGTTAAATTCTCAACCCAGAACGACGTGCATGCCATGTAAACCGATACGGAGGAAGTATAGTAGTAAAAATGAGGTGATTTTACCGAGCGATCAGCGGGGGAGCATGGCCTGTCATGCGGTACCACGTGTCATGATGTACCAAGGCGATGCGCGTGTCCCTCTTGAGGCAGAAGCTATACTACGTGGTTTGAGATGATGTCAAACCGAAGTGTGAAATAATGGTTGCTTCGTCCGTCTGGGAAGGTGTGACATTGTGATTTGACGTCTCATTGCTCATTACTACTACTACTGGGGCGGTACGACTGGGGTGCGTCCCCCCTGTTGTTCTGCACTGTTATTTGGTGCTTGACACGTCGACCCGGTTGCTATATGTCCCACATGTCGGCGACAGGAAGTACAAAATTCATGAAAGCGAGCATCGACGGAGGAGTACAAGACACGGCTTGGGTTTTTGCTGCTTCGCGCGATCCATCGAGACAAAACCGGACTAAAAAAGGCGAGGGCGGGTCTTTTCCCGCGCGGCAGGCAGGGGAGTTTGGCATAGTCTGTTCGAGGCAAGGAGGCAGGAAGGGAAACAAGCAAATAAAGGTTGAGCGACTTAGTTTTGGGAAAATCTGATTTTACGGAGTACGTACCCACTAGGGTTTATAGGGCTCATCTACAAAACATTCATTTTTCCGTTTTATAAGTCTCAATTCTACTACTAGTAGTAGTACCATCACATGTTGGATTTCGAGGTGCGTTAGATCACCCGATGCAAGCAGTGTCAAGAGTAAACTCACCAATGCATGTAGAAGTTCATGGAAATTTAGTGGTCATTCATGCATTCGTTCTAATTAATGCCTCGGTAAACATTACTTCTTGAGAAAAACGAGCATACTAATTACTTGTGCAAACTAGGAGTACGAAATTAATTCGACCACTCACCGTCTACCTTGGTTGGAGAGATTTTGAAATTGAGCCATAAACTGGAAAGGAGGGAGTAGTAACTTTTCTCGATTACTATTTGTGGCCTTGTATAGATGCAAAATGTATTTTTTACAGTGGCCTTGTATAAGTAAATGGAGGGAGTACTAAAGGACATATATATTCCAAACAATATGATTATCTCTCTAAGCAAGGTAGTAGGGACGAGGAGTAAACAGAGGGAGTACTAGTAAAATTTTCTCCTCGTCCTGCGAGCCACCGCGCGCATGGGCGAGGGAGCGGGCATAAGGCGTAGTAAGCAAGCTTCACCTCATCCTGCGAGCCACCGCGCCCATGGGCGGGGGAGACGGCGTACTAAGCAAGCTTCTCCTCGTTCTGTGAGTTGACAGGACACATCAAAAGTACTCCAGTGTATAGAGCCTTGCCTCTAAGGTAGCCCCCACATGGTTTGCCTCTTTTTTAACATAACGCGTCAAGTCGCAATTTCTTTGTTCACCAGTGGTAGACGATCCTCCCTCCATCTAGTGGACAACCAGTACACGTGTCAAGTTATCACGTGGGCTGCCTTTTCGTACAGAAATGAGCTCCACCGTGTACCCACGCGGGTGTGGTTGGGAAAGAGACGGGAGTACGTGCGCCGTGCGTGCACCTCTTCTCTTCGTGCACGTCCCGCACCTACGTGAGACGCGGTACGAGGCGACGGCGTGGACGGCAGCAACGACGCTCGTGCGCTGCTCCTCGTCGAGCTGGCCTGGAGCGGCGAGTTGCTGAACCGCGCGCCGGCTTGGGGCGGCAACTGGATCCGTCGGGCGAGGGGAGGGAGGTGGATCAGCGAGCTGCATAGCTCGTATCCAGTGGGCTCGGCGGGCCACCCAGCCGACTTGGATGCGAAATAACTACTCTTCATAAGCCATTGTAAGAGTGGACAAAATGGTGAAGGAGGAGATAGGGGAGCGGCGGAGGTGTGCGCTTCTTGGCTGGCGTTTGGCCTCGCTTAAATAGGAGATTAAATAGACGGCGGACGGGAGGAGCTCGGCCGGCGTTGCGTTTAATGCCGGCCCGGTCATGAATGGACGCGTGTCCAGAGTGGGTTTCTCGGCTTCCACACGGGCGGGTTTCATGGAGGCGTTTGAATGCGGCAAGGAGGCATGTTCAGCCGGGCGTGCAGCGAGTGGCGCCCTCGACTCTGACGTAGGACAGCGCACCATTCTTCCATTGACGTATGGGCTCTTTGGGTACATGGCCTGCATGTCAGTGACCCAACGCAGGCAGCGCACAACAGAGGAACCTTTGGTAGGCCAGGGCGGTCAGAAGCGGGCATTTCATAAACCAATGATTGTTCATTGAGTGTGACGTCATCCTTTTCATGTAGATAAGCCTACTATGTTGATAGACCGTTTGGTACGTTGTGATTCATAAAGACCGCTACAAACATCAATGTTCTGCTTATCACAGATAATATTGATTAATACCCGTAACAATCCATGTCCTTAACAAAGGGTGCATGCACGTATAGGTTGCGAGTGTGTCTTGCGTCGTGTGCTGTGTGCATGTAGGTGTGCGAGTGTTGCGTGAGTGCAAGGGTACGTTTCAGTGTTGCATGCATGTGTGCGTACGTGCGTGTGTTTGTGAGTGCATGTGTACGCGTCAGTGTTGCACGCCTGCATGCGTGCGTGTGTTCGTTATGTGTACGTGTCAGTGTTGCACGCCTGCATGCGTGCGTGTCTTGCGTGCGTGCATGTGTACGTGCCGGGTGAGGCTACACGTCAGTCGACTGACTTTTTCATCTCTGGTCATTAGATTTTCCAGCCGTTGGATACGAAATCAAGGGCCTGCAGTTTATCATCAAACCCCACCCCCCTGAGCCGCCAGCCACCACCGGCCGAACCGCCGGCCCCCGCCGCCCGCGGCCGGCCCGCGCCGCCACGCCGCCCCGAAACCACTCCTTACTACCGGTCCGCCGCCGCACCGACCATCCCTCTAGCCCCCCCCCCCCCGCGCCGAGCTTTTTCTCCGGCGATCCCCACCACACCGCCCAATCAACGCGCCCCCACCGCCGGCGACTGCCAACCAGAGGTCTCACGACTTCGAGTACCCACCGACCACTAATTTATTACCATTTATGTCCTTCATATACGCGCTGACGGGTGGGCCCTATGGTAATGTGCGCTGCTGAATGTGGACCGTTTGACTGGTCAATTGATCATGTCATCAACAAATTACGGAGCTGTATGGTGAGCCAGTGACCGTATGATCACCCTAAAATGTACTCCGTATTTTATTAGCAAAGTACAGACTCAAACTACCATTTCTTTCTTTCATATACGGGCTGACAGGTGGGCCCCACGGTTACGCGCCCCGATGGTGCAACACTACTTGCGCCACGTGGAACGTTTGACTGGTCAATTGATTGTGTCATCAACAAAATATGGAGTTGTACGGGTGAGCGAGTGACCATATAATCATGACATGTATTTTTTTAACACGGTACAGACGCAAGGGCTCATATATACGCGTAAGCACTCACCGCTATAAGCGCACACACGCAGACCCTACCCCTATGAGCACCTTCGAGAGAGTGGGCCAGCATATGATCTTGAGATTTTACAAAGTCACCATAGGTGCCTCGTAGTCGAGTGGAATGTCTCCTCCCACTGAACGCACATCACCGGAAAATACTGAAATTAACCCAGGATAAATGCGAGCACCTGGACTTTAACCCTGGTGGGCTCGAGAAACCACTGTCCTCCTAACCATCCAACCACATGTTGGTTAGCACGACAAAATGTATGTGGTGACCGTGATGAGCTTATTCTGAAGTCCAGTGACCATATCGTGCTTTCGCTTCAAATACAATGACCGTAAGTGTCGTCAACAAAATACGGAGCACGCATCAAATGGAAAGTCCGTCAGTGTCATCAAGAAAATACGGAGACGTATCGTGAGCTAGATACCGAATGATCACCACGAGAATGTATACGGTGACCGTAATGAGCATATTCTGAACTCCAGTGACCGTATAGTACTTTAGCTTGAAATACAGTGACCGTCCTGCGTGAATGTGTCGTGGGCATGCATACTGTTAGAGGGCCGAGAGATAGTTTGTGTGCGTACGTGAAAGTGGTGTAGAAAGAGGGGATGTCCGGTGGAGACAAGGTGAGATATGCCCTTCGTTTCTGTTTCCCGTGACTAATATTTTAGGAGAATATATAAACATTCACAATGCAGAACAAATATTTTTGGATGCACCATGCAATTAACTTTCATGTATAACATTGTACTATTGTATATGCTTATTTTCTTAGTGGCCGATTGCGTGTGTGGTGTGGTGGGCACATCATTTCTAGTTGTGGTGGGTCAACATGAGGACTCATGGGTCTGTTCCATCCCGCGCCACATAGGTTGGATCGAGACGTGTTATACGAAGACCCATGTGGAGGACTCTGCGTACAACACGAAGCTAGCTACCAGAGTCACGGAGGACTCTATCCCCACTGGTGATAAGCCGACTATATATGATTTGTAACCCCAGGCCCCCAGTATGTTATAGAAGCTTGGGGGCTAGTTCGTCGATAGTATACACACACGCATAATGCCTGGTATTCACGTGTACGTTGTACACACCCCTATCACTAATATACAGTACCAGGAGTAGGCTTTTTCCTCAACTGCAAGGGTCCGAACTAGGGTAAAACTTTGCCTCGTATTACCATCCAGCCTAACAGTCTGGGATATCCTATCGAATGATATGATGGAATCATATCTACCAACTACTAAGAGAGAGGTGTGTCGGGGGGGGGCAATGTGTGCGAGAGAGGCCTAAAGATAATGTGCGTGCGGAGACACATAGGCACATATAGAGGGCTAGTAGAGACCGTGCGTGTGTATATATGCATGTGAGAGAAATAGTGTTTTCCAACCGAGATTAGTGAAAAGAGTGGTACATAGTAGTCAGAAAGAGAGAGAGAGAGATACAGAGAGAGCATGTGCGTGAGACTGCCCGACACCCCGAGAGAGATTGTGAGCATGTGTGAAAGAGAAATGCCGATGCATATAAAGTGTGTGCACTTATGCGGTAGATAGAGAGATATATAGCGCGTTTGTGAGAACGGGCCAAGGCATAGTGCATCTACGTGTAAAAGGCGATTCTACGCATTAAATTAAAATATAAATGGCATTATTATTTTTGGATGAGATCATGAATTTTGCAAATTGCGTATGGACGAAAATCGGTCTATCAGACACCCATACTCTATTTAATTCTAGCATGTGCATGTGTTTATTTCATATTATCGATCCATAGAGTGAGAGCGGTTTGAAATACAGGCAATGGATGCTTTTGCAATTCATATATAAACATTAATTAGCGCACTCCATGTTACTAGTGTGGAGCACTTTATACATTTGTCACTTGCATGGATACATTCCAAATTGCTAGCTACGAAATAGAATACATGTCGAATTCAACATAAAGGGGGTTTCAAAGATTCGAATTCATAGGAAGTGCATTCATCTATTTGAACCCGAGATAATGGCATTTGTAAATCAGATGTAAAAGACCAGTAAAAAAATCATATGTAAAAGGGGGCATCAATCTTTGTCGTGCGTTTGAACATGCTATAAATATTCATACGCATGTCTAACTTTTTTTTGCAACCAAGGAGATTATATCTGGAACCATGCATGAACTGAGGTAAGTTGCATATTTTTTAATATATACTCATGTACAATGTATATTCAAATGTACCACCTCCATTCCAAAATAATCGTAGCTTTAGGATTTTCAAGAGTAAAGATTTGTGAAGTTCGATAAATCCTGAATGTTCAATTCAGGAGAACCGAAAATGTTAATGCTTCTGCTCCCAAATATTGAGTGAAGCGCCAAATAGGCCTCTGGTCACCCGAAACCGCGCGAGACTAATGTTTGGTGGTAGGAAATTACTGTCTAGACTCTGGCCCGTGTAGCCTATCGGCCCGATGTCCAAAGGTCTAAAGTGGGGTAGGTTTGTAACTTCACCAAGACGCCACTCTCAACCGCCTCCGAGAAGCATTCATACGCCGTGGGCGCCTAAACACCCATGCGCTCGGCCGAAATCTATCCCGCCCACATTTAGGACACCTGAGATTACTGTCCTACCCCCAACCCGCAATATGTCCGAAATTTTAGATGGGGGCAAAGTTTGTAACTTTCCCCAAATTTCAAACAAGCGCGTCCCAAACCGAAACATTGTTCCCCCTTAGTTCCCCGCCTCCCTCCGTTTCCCCATTCATACTCCGTGGGCGCCAGAAGTCCCTCTCCACCAGCCGCGAAATCCCAGCCTCCTCCGTCCTCCACCCCATAGCGCCCAATCCACCGCCGCCCAACTCCATCACGCCGGAGCTGGTACCCCGACGTCGTCGTCCAACGCAACCGCAACCGCAATGCCCTCAAGGACTTAGCAGCTGAAGCCGAGGTAGAGCTGCCTCCACGACGCCGACGCCGACGTGCGCCGTACCAGAACCACTCCGACCACGCCGTCCTGCGCCTCACAGCTGCCGCTCCACTGTCGCAACCGTCCACCGCACCGGAGTTGTTCCCGCTACACTGTCGTTCGCCGCCTCGGATCTGCTTCCCCATCGCCGACAGACGGCCACCGCACCACAATAAACAACTTGGCCATGGGTTCGTCCAAGGCTGCACCGTCCTCCACAACTTCTCGTTTCCGGCGAACCACAAGAAGATCGTTGGAAAAACAGAAGGAGGACACAACACTGCCAGCAGGAAGAGGTACTCCTCTTCCCTTATTCGTGCAAACCTTACGTCTCTGCTCACACCGTATTCATCCCACGAAAGAAACTAGTTGAGCGCTTCTTACTGCATCTTCTTCGTGATACTAAATGCAGACGGTTTCCTCCCTTTACTATTTCACCTTTGCTAGAGGTCATTAGCCCGCCTGGATTTCTATTCAGGGTAAGTCGAACCGCAATTAAAAGAAGCAGCACCCGCTTAGGCGCGCGGAGCACCTAGTCCGCCTATTCGCCGGGGAAGCGGCGCATCGGTGTCTATCGTAGGGGTGTGGGGTGCAGGAGCTGCTTGCGCCCGATCTGGAGGTCGGCGGGGCTTGAATGGATTGCCGGGGGGCGGTGCCAAGCACGGCGGTGCAGTGAGGTCGAGGGGAGGGCGCAGGCAGGGGACTGGGCCGGTGGTCGCTGCCGTTTCGAGGAAGATCGTCAACACTGACTGGCTGGAGGTAGATGAAGGCGATCTGCCCATTCTTTGTACATCGGACGGTGCAGAAAAAATGGACTGGCCTATTTGTTTTCAGTCGAATGTTATTTTCATAGAATCCTGTAGTAATTTAGTGTGCCATGCATGTTGCAGAGCTATCATATGTCTCCCGTCATTTATTTCTCACCGACCCGCTATCTGCTACCTTTACACTGTACTAATTGTGTACACACTTCACCCATACTCACACTATTGTTTTTTTTATGCATGGGTATTTCAGACTCTGACGCAGTGTTGATGAATGCTGAAAAGAAAAGACAGAAGTCGCTCCAGTGTAATTCGAAGATAAGCACTAAGCGTTTCAGCGCTCTAAAGGATGCAGTGTCAGTAGTTTGAGATAGTAAACGTAGCTCTGAAGTTGATGATCTCAACTGCCACACACAACCATCCCAGGTGCTTGCTTTAACTTCGCGCTGTCAAATGTGGTTGCATGTTGCATATGGTGTCTAGCTTGTATTGCTTCCAATTTGGTTAAATTGCATCTGCTTACTTTACACATTATACCTTTCATAATGACATGCCTTCCTGTTTTTGATACATACTACATATGTCCATTAACCATGTTCGTACATCAAACTAATGCTCTTTTGTATCCCTCGTCAATCACTTATGATGAGACAGTCACCCGTGTGGGTTACTGTGAGATGCCATACTCGTTTAAAGAGTGCAGTGTCATCCTCCCCACATGATTCTCAAGAAACGGCAAGGCTAAATGAAGATAGTCAACGTAGCTCTCTAGTTGATGACCGCAATTCGCCCACACCACCATCACAGGTGCTTGCTCTAACTTCACAGTGTGATATGTGGTTGCATGTTGCATACGGTGTCTAGCTTGTACTGCTTCTAATTAGGGTAAATTGCATCTGCTTAGTTTACACATTATACCTATGAATATGACATGCCTTCCTATTTTGGTACACACTACATCTATGTGTTAACCTTGTTCTTACATGAAACTACCTCTCTTCTGTATCCTGCATCAATCACTTACGATGAGTCACCTTTATTCATTGCATATTGCATATTATTTCTAGCCTGTTGCCATGTATTGCTTCTAATTTGGTCAAATACATTTGTTAGGGCACCCTTTTAATTTGGCAGAGTGATATTGGTTTCATCTTTCATATGGTTTCTAACTTGCATTGATTCTAACAAGTTCAAGCACCTTGTGCTTAGTTTACACTTTATACATCATACATGTCAATATGTCACGCCGTCCTGTTTTTCATACATATTCCATCCTCCTATCATGCGGCTGCCTTACATGAAAGTAGTGTTCGCCAGTATCATGCATCAATGAGTTCTGAAGAGCAAATTTTATTCCTTTTTCTTGTGGGTTTGACTTGACAAGGCAAAATCAAGAAAGAGGAAGGAAAAGAGTAAGGAAGGCGATGATGGTGGTCCTCTGCAGCAACGTAGACGGAGCATCTGTACTGATTCTCCTTGTACTGATAGTGCATTACAAGGTCCAAGTCTCCGCTCCCCTACTCCACCATCCAAGGTGCTTGATCTAACTTGGCAGTGTGATATCTGGTTGCATGTTGCATATGGTGTCTAGCTTGTATTGCTCCTAATTAGTGTAAACTGCATCTGTTTAGCTTACACATGATACGTGTGAATATGACACGCTTTCCTGTTTTTGATACATACTATATCTGTCTATCACACCATGTTCTTACATGAAACTACTCTTCTTGTGTATCCTGCATCAGTCACTTATGATGGAACACCTTTAAGTTGGTAGTGTGATATTGGTTTGCGTCTTGAATATGATTTCTAGCATGTATTGCTTCTAGTTTGATGAACGCCACCTATGACGAGACAGTTTTAACTTGGCAGAGTGATATTGATTGCACCTTTCATATGGTGTCTAGTTTGCAGTGCTTCTAATTTGTTGAAGTGCCTTCTGCTTAGTTACCACATCATAGCTGTGAATATGTCAAGCCGTCCATTTTTTCGTACATATTCCATCCTCGTATCATGACTTTGCCTTTCATCAGAGTAGTGTTCATCAGTATCATGCATGAATGAGTTCTGAAGAGCGAATTATATTCCTTTTTCTTGTCGGTTTGACCTCACAATGCAAAAGCAATAAAGCTGAAGGAAATTGGCAAGGCATTGGATGATGGTGGTCCTTCCGAGCAACTGAAACGGAGGTTCTCTATAGATTCTACTCCGCCATCCTCCCAACAAGATTCGCAAGACAACGCAAGGCTAGACAGTCAACGTAGCTGTGTAGATGATGAGCACATCTCCCCTACTCCACCAACACAGGTGCTTGCTCTAACTTGGCACTATTATATGTGGTTGCATGTTGTGTATGATGTCTAGCTTGTATTGCTTCTAACTTTGTTGAATTGCATCTTCTTACTTTACACATAATGCGTGTGAATATGACACGTGTTCCTGTTTCTAGAACATACATGTACATGATGAGCACATCTCCCGTACTCCACCATCACAGGTGCTTGCTCTAACTTGGAACTGTTATATGTGGTTGCGTTTTCCGTATGATGTCTAGTTTGTATTGCTTCTGATTATGTTGAATTTCATCTGCGTAGCTTACAACTTATACCTACAACGATCACTTACCCATAAGACACATTTAACTTGGGACTGTGATGTAGGTTGCATCTTGCATTGTCTTCTAGCTTGTACTGCTTCTATTTCTTGAAATGGCACTTACGACGAGACACTTTTTACTTGATAGAGTGATATTGGTTGCATGTCCATATGGTGCCTAGCTTTCATTTCTTCTAATTTTGTTGAAATGCCTTCCGCTTACTGTTTTTTCATACATATTCCATCCTCCTATCGTACGTGTGAATATGAAACGCTGTCTTTTTTTGTATATATTCCATCCTCCTATCCCGTGCTTGCCTTACATCAAAGTAGTGTTCGTCTGTATCATGCATCAACTAGTTATGCAGAGCTAATTTTATTCATCTTCTTGTGGTTTTGACTTCATAAGGCAATATCAGAAAATAGGAAGGAAAAGAGTAAGTTAGGGGATGTTGGTGGTCCTCCGCACCGACGCAAACAGAGACTCTCTAGATTTGCCACTGCTACTGCTAATGAAGTTGAAGTCCCAAGTATACATGATGAGTTCATCTCCCGTACTCCACCATCGCAGGTGCTTGCTCTAACTTGACAGTGTGATAATTGGTTTCATGTTGCATATGTTGTCTAGCCTGTATTTCTTCTATTTTGATTAAATTGCACCTGCTGAGTTTATACGTTATACATGTGCATATGATATGGCTTTCTGTGTCTAGAATACACTTCATCTATCTATCATACCATGTTCTTACATCAAAGTACTGCTGTTGTGTATCCCGCATCAGTCACTCATGATTGGACGCTTTTAACATGGCAGTTTGATAGTGGTTGCATCTTGCATTGATTTCTACGTTGTACTGCTTCTAATTTTTTGAATTGCCACTTATGACAAGACACTTTTAACTTGGCAGAGTAATATTGGTTGCATCTTTCATATGGTGTCTAGCTTGCATCACTTCTATTTTCTTGAAAATCCTTCTGCTTAGTTTACACATCATAGCTGTGAATATTTCATGCCGTCCTGTTTTCCTTACATATTCCATCCTCATACGGTTGTCTTACATCAAAGTATTGCTTGTCTATATCATGCATCAATGAGTTCTGAAGAGCGATTTTATTCTTTTGTGTTGTGGGTACGGCTTGACATGGCAAAGTAAAAAAAGAGCAAGGAAAATAATATAGTAGGGAGTGGTGTTACTCGTCGGGTGAAACAGAAAAGGATCGGCCGTCCAGATTCTGTTGGTACTTATAGTGCAGTAGAAGGTCCAAGTCCATCGGCTAAATCTACAAACACAGTATCACCTGCTCCACCAGCTGCAGCATCCGCTTCAATTGTACCAGCATCTCAACGAGTTACTCGTTCGTTTGCTCCGGAACTGGCCAGTTCCCAAGCTGCCTTCACACCTAACACTACTTCCGAAGCACTGCTGACACAACAGGACTTGGCAAGATCAGATGAACCTCATGAGCATCAACACCAAGACGGTACCTGACTGAGTCAAGTTGCAGTTGCATGCTCCTTTATATGTACTCTCACAGTTTGATGTACACTAACACTTTCCATATTCGTTGTTGAACTAGCACCACGACGCAAGCGAAAACAGACATCAGGGATAAATGCTTGACAGATTACCAAAATCTAAAGGAGGAAGAATGGAGATCCATTTTGAGGCAGGTTTAAAAAGGCCACGTGATGCTACAGAGTTAGCCAAGTTAGTGTCAGAGGCAGCCGTTGCCATTAGGTGTCATGCACGTATCCTCCCAACGTGGATCCAGTACAGGAATGAGAAAGACAATACCCAGTTTAACACCTTCCTTGACCATTTATCCGTAAGTAATGTTATTCATCACAATTAGTAATATTGTCTTGCTCTGTCCCATACTTTCTAGCTTCCTCCTAATAAGACTCACATTCTTTTTTCAATAGATGAGGTTCAAGTTGGATCCGAAAGATGATGCAACTAAACAAGCATGCACTCATGTTTTCCAGTCTGCTCTGCGACAATATCGGTACCACCTTAGAAAATCTCACTTTGAAGGCAAGGCTAACAATGAAATCGCCCAAACATCTCCAGTGGAATATATTACAGATGAAGACTGGACAATGCTCGTTAAACACTGGTCTGATCCAAAGTATCAGGTAGGCTATATGTATTTGATCAGACCACATATTGAACTTGTATTTATGTATGTGCCTTACAAGTGTATCTTCTTTTAGGCTAACTGTTTGAAGAACAAGACCAACCGTTCTAAAGTGAAATTCCAACAGACAACAGGATCTCGTAGCTATATTACACATGGCGAGGCTCTTGTAAATAGCTGCTACTTTCTTCTTTTTTCTGTGCCATATTATCGTATCTATATTGACTTGTTCGAAATACAGAGGAAAGCCTGTGCGGACCAAAAAGAACCTGAACCGAATGCAGTGCAAATCTTCAAGGATTGCCACACCAGCAAGATGAAGGGCATGAGCACACCAGTTCAAGCCGCTGTTGTAAGTCCTTACTCCTTCTGCCTTTGAACTGATTGGTACTGTGATGTGTTCATTTAACTACTTGGTTTGCAGCCAATGTCAGTTACTCTGTTCACTTTTATACACTGTTGTCTTAACGTATCATTTCACCTTACATGGTTTAAAAGAGATGAAGGATATTCTTTTGGTCTTGATCTGTATTCTAGTTGTTATGTTCACGTGCGCACACAATGATAAAATAGCCTGTTTGTTTTATATCTGTTTGCCCATGATATGAATGATGTCATACTATGTTCATCCTACTTTAAAACATGTCTCTTTATCCTTAGATGTCAATGAATGTGAGGAAATAGACAATACAGTAGGCATGCTACATGGACATATGTTCCGAAAGTGGTTTTATTATGTAGTTGGCACTACAATACATGCTAATGTATTATAGTAGTTCACCAAAATAAGTTATGTATAAACGTGTAACCTACTTTGTTAGTTTTTGTCTCATTAGTAACTTATCTGGTACACTAATCTACAAGTTCAAACTTTCAGGAAGCTATGGAAAAAATGATTGAACAGCCAAAACCACCTGAAGGTGACGAGGCTACCACAGGCACAATGTCACCTCTTGCTGCAGTGCGTCAGTATCTCTCCACTAACAGTGCAAAAAGCACCTTCCTGCGTAATCCTGGGTTGGTTGTCAAGGTAACCTCGTCCAAATCGCCTACTGAACAAAATCTTCCTTCTAGACAGAGTGATATATTTGTGCTCCAGACACAAGTCCAATCCCTAATGGACATCATTTTGGAAACAAGAATAGTGGTTGACAAATGTCGTCAAGATATGAATGGTTTTGAAACCAGACTATCAGACATTCGCTTCATTGTTCAAGAGCAATGGCGGAAAAAGGTGAAGATCATGCTACTCCATCAGATTCTACAGCCTAAAACATTAGCACTCAGGTCAAATGATCTGTGCTTCTATACATCTGATGGTGCTTTTATCTGCAAGGACTGTAAACTTTATGCCAACAGGCCTTTTGTTGTGATACAACATTTATGCTGCTGCCAAAGGCTGCAATAATTACGACGCTATTTTTGTATAGTGTAGGTTTATCTTAGTAATGTATTCGGCCGAAAGCTTCGTAGGAGGCCAACATGCCAACATTCGTCGGGCCCATTCCAATTGGGCTAAAAACGATTATGGGCCGAAATTTGCATGTAGCCCACTAAAAATATCTGGGCCTAAATCAGCATAAGATTTCATATTTTTCTGGTAGGCCTGTGCCCATAGTGGGCCTTTAACAGGCCTAAACATAATTTGGGCCCTCAGTAACAACAGGCCATTTACAGGTGTAAATATCTTGAGCCCATAAAAAACAAGGGCCTTTAAAAGAGCGAAAGTGAGATTGGGCCCATTTACGATGCGGATCTTTCACAGGCCGAAATTCGGACGGGCCGTAAATGCGCCGACCTAATACACGGGCCTTTAACAGGCGGAAGTTCGGTCGGGCTAGATTATCGTCATTTTTATATGGGTCGTTAATGGGCCCGATGTGACGTTGGGCCACATATGGCCCATGGATTTCGTCCGACGTTAACAGGCCGAAAATCACAACAGGCCGAAAGTGGCCCAAATCTATAGTGGGCTGCTAACAGGCCGAATGTCAGACATGGCCGAATATGACCCAAATCCTTCACGGTCGTTTATGGGCCGAAAGTTTCAATGGCCTGTAAATGGGCCCAAATGAAGCAGGACCTTTAACAGGCCGGAAATACATCGGGCCATAATTCGGCCCATATATTTAGCGGACTGTTAACGAACCAGAAGTGATCATGGGCCGCGATGATGACAAGTTTAGGACAGGCCGTTGACGGGCCGATTTGACACTAGCCGTACGGGCCTTAACTGAGAATGTTGGGCCTTTATCTGGGCCGGCCCATTATGGTCCGCAAAATCTCGCGGGCCTTTAGCTGGGCCGGCCCATTATGGCCCGCAAAATCTCATGGGCCTTTAGCTGGACCGGCCCATTATGATACGAAAAATCTCGTGGGCCTTTTGCTGGCTGGCCCATTATGGACCACAAAATCTTGTGGGCCTTTAGTTGGGCCGGCCCATTTAAACTTAATGGGCCACTTTTGGTCCGGTCCACGGGTCAGCATATCATAGGCGCATCTCGCCCATTGGATGAGTGACACCTGTGCCAACGCGGAGCTGACACGTTTTTCCGTCAGCCAATCAAAATTTTACATGTGGAAAATCCCCATTGGTCCGGGCTGTTAACAGGTTATCGGATCCAAAACCGGACCCGATAGCTTAACGACGTTCCGTTGCAGTGGATGCCACGTGTCGGTCACCGTTGACGAAAGCACTTCTGTGACGCGCGATTTATCGTCATGGAAGTGGACACTTCCGTGATGATAATTTTGGTAATGTCATGGAACACTTCTACGACAGCACATGTATGACTATCTTGATTCTGTCATAAATTTGGCATGGATGTACATGCATGACAGAAAACGTGACCTACTGTGACAAACACGTATCATCACGGAAGTGTCTTTTTGTTGTAGTGGGAGGTCTCGATATGAGGAGAAGGAGGAGAGGCAAGAGCTCAAGCTTGGGGATGCCCAAGGCACCCCAAGTAAATATTCAAGGAGACTCAAGCGTCTAAGATTGGGGATGCCCCAAAAGGCATCCCGTCTTTCTTCAACAAGTATCGGTATGTTTTCTGTTTCGTTTCATTCATGTGATATGTGCAAATCTTGGAGCGTCTTTTGCATTTAGTTTTCGCTTTTATTTTATGCACCATGCTGGTATG
This sequence comes from Aegilops tauschii subsp. strangulata, assembly GCF_002575655.3. NCBI lineage: Eukaryota > Viridiplantae > Streptophyta > Magnoliopsida > Poales > Poaceae > Aegilops > Aegilops tauschii. Next base: position 381,270,555 of record NC_053040.3, read on the forward strand.
AGATAGTCCTTGGTTGATTTATAGAATGCTCATTGCACTTCACTTATATCTTTTGAGTATGGCTTTATAGAATGCTTCATGTGCTTCACTTATATCATTTGAAGTTTGGATTGCCTATTTCTATTCACATAGAAAACCTCCATTTGTAGAATGCTCTTTTGCTTCACTTATATTTGATAGAGCGTGGGCATATCTTTTGTAGAAAGAATTAAAGTCTCTTGCTTCACTTATATCTATTTAGAGAGATGACAGGAATTGGTCATTCATATGGTTAGGCATAAAATCCTACATAAAACTTATGGATCACTGAATATGATATGTTTGATTCCTTGCAATAGTTTTGCGATATAGAGATGATAATATGTGGGAGGTACTAGTAAATGGTTGTGTTTAGTAAGAATATTGGTGTTAAGGTTTGTGATTCCCGAAGCATGCACGTATAGTCTCTCGTTATGCTATGAAGTTGGAGCATGATTTATTATTGATTGTCCTCCTTATGAGTGGCGGTCGGGGACGAGCGATGGTCTTTTCCTACCAATCTATACCCCTAGGGGCACGCGTAGTAGTACTTTGCTTCGAGGGCTAATAAAATTTTGCAATAAGTATATGAGTTATTTATGACTAATGTGAGTCCATGGATTATACGCACTCTTACCTTTTCACAATTTGCTAGCCTCTACGGTACCGTGCATTGCCCTTTCTCACCTCGAGAGTATGTGCAAACTTCACCGGTGCATCCAAACCCCGTGATACGATACGCTCTATCACACATAAGCCTCCTTATATCTTCCTCAAAACAGCCACCATACCTACCTATTATGGCATTTCCATAGCCATCCCGAGATATATTGCCATGCAACTTCCATCATCATATACATGACTTGAGCATTCATTGTCATATTGCCTTGCATGATCGTAAGATAGCTAGCATGATATTTTCATGGCTTGTCCATTTTTCGATATCTTTGCTACGCTAGATCATTGCACATCCTGGTACACTGCCAGAGACATTCATATAGAGTCATACTTTGTTCTAGTTGTATTGAGTTGTAAGTAAATAAAAGTGTGATGATCATCATTATTAGAGCATTGCCTCAGTGAGGAAAGGATGATGGAGACTATGATTCCCCCACAAGTCGGGATGAGACTCCGGACTTTAAAAAAAAATATGAAAGAGGCCAAAGAAGCCCCAAAAAAAAGAGGCCAAAGAAGCCCACCAAAAAAACAAAAAAAAACAAAAAACAAAAAAATGAGAGAAAAAGAGAGAAGGGGCAATGCTACTATCCTTTTACCACACCTGTGCTTCAAAGTAGCACCATGTTCTTCATATAGAGAGTCTCTTGAGTTATCACTTTCATACTAGTGGGAATTTTCATTATAGAACTTGGCTTGTATATTCCGATGATGGGCTTCCTCAAATGCCCGAGGTCTTCATGAGCAAGCAAGTTGGATGCACACCCACTTAGTTTCCAGTTTGAGCTTTCATACACTTATAGCTCTTAGTGCATTCGTTGCATGGCAATCCCTACTCCTCACATTGATATCGATTGATGGGCATCTCCATAGCCCGTTGGTTAGCCGCATCGGTGTGAGACTTTCTTACTTTTTGTCTTCTTTATATTTACCCCTATCATCATACTCTATTCCACCTGTAGTGCTATATCCATGGCTTGCGCTCATGTATTGCGTGAGGGTTGAAAAAGCTGAAGCGCGTTAAAAAGTATGAACCAATTGCTCGGCTTGTCATCGGGGTTGTGCATGATAAATAGTTTGTGTTAAGAAGACAGAGCATGACAAGATTATATGATTTTGTAGGGATAGCTATCTTACCGTTGATATTTTGAAAGACATGATTGTTTGTTGGGATGCCTGAGTATTGATGTCTTTATGTCAAATTATAGACTATTGCTTTGAATCACTTATGTCTTAATATTCATGCCATGATTAGATTACATGATCAAGATTATGCTAGGTAGCATTCCACATCAAAAATTATTTTTTTATCATTTACCTACTTGAGGACGAGCAGGAATTAAGCTTGGGGATGCTGATACGTCTCCGTCGTATCTATAATTTTTGATTGTTCCATGCCAATATTATACAACTTTCATATACTTTTGGCAACTTTTTATACTATTTTTTGGACTAACATATTGATCCAGTGCCCAGTGCCAGTTCCTGTTTGTTGCATGTTTTTTGTTTCACAGAAAATCCATATCAAACGGAGTTCAAACGGGATAAAAACTGACGGAGATTTTTTTTGGAATATATGTGATTTTTGGGAAGAAGAGTCAACGTGAGATGATGCCCGAGGGGCCCACGAGGGTGAGGGGCGCGCCCCAGGGGTCAGGCGCGCCCTGGGCCCTCGTGGCGACCCTGTAAGGCGGTTGGTTCCCTTCTTTCGCCGCAACAATGCCAATATCCGGATAAAAATCGTGTCCAAATTTCAGCCCAATCGGAGTTACGGATCTCCGGGAATATAAGAAACGGTGAAAGGGCAGAAACTGAGAGAGACAGAGAGACAGATCCAATCTCGGAGGGGCTCTCGATCCTCCCATGCCATGGAGGCTATGGACCAGAGGGGAAACACTTCTCCCATCTAGGGAGAAGGTCAAGTAAGAAGAAGAAGAAGAAGGGGGGCTCTCTCCCCCTCTCTCCCGGTGGCGCCGGAACGCCGCCGGGGCCATCATCATCACTGCAATCTACACCAACACCTCCGTCATCTTCACCAACATCTTCATCACCTTCCCCCATCTATCTACAGCGGTCCACTCTCCCGCAACCCTCTGTACCCTCTACTTGAACATGGTGCTTTATGCTTCATATTATTATCCAATGATGTGTTGCCATCCTATGATGTCTGAGTAGATTTTCCTTGTCCTACCGGTAATTGGTGAATTGCTATGATTGGTTTAATTTGCTTGTGGTTATGTTGCTGTCCTTTGGTGCCCATCATATGAGCACGCGCGTGGATCACACCATAGGGTTAGTTGTATGTTGATAAGACTATGTATTGGAGGGCAAGAGTGACAGAAGCTTCAACTAGCATAGAAATTGATGCATACGGGATTGAAGGGGGACCAATATATCTTAATGCTATGGTTGGGTTTTACCTTCATGAACGTTAGTAGTTGCGGATGCTATCTAATAGTTCCAACCATAAGTGCATAGAATTCCAAGTCCGTGATGACATGCTAGCAGTGGCCTCTCCCACATAAAGCTTGCTATCGGTCTAGTAAAGTAGTCAATTGCTTAGGGACAATTTCGCAACTCCTACCACCACTTTCCCACACTCGCTATACTAATTGTATTGCTTCTTTACCTAAACAGCCCCTAGTTTTTATTTACTTGCTCTTTATTATCTTGCAAACCTATCCAATAACACCTACAAAGTACTTCTAGTTTCATACTTGTTTTAGGTAAAGCGAACGTTAAGCGTGCGTAGAGTTGTATCGGTGGTCGATATAACTTGAGGGAATATTTGTTCTACCTTTAGCTCCTCGTTGGGTTCGACACTCTTACTTATCGAAAGAGGCTACAATTGATCCCCTATACTTGTCGGTTATCAGGGTGATGAAGGCTGTTTTTATTTCGTCGGGCCCATACAGTCGGATCTGATGGTACTCGGAATACGCGTCCAAAAAGGACAAACGCTCACATCCCGCAGTTGAGTCGACAATTTGATCAATGCGGGGGAGAGGGAAATGATCTTTTGGGCAGGCCCGATTGATGTGTTTGAAATCGATACACATACGAAGTGAATCATCTTTCTTGGGGACCATGACAACATTGGCGAGCCACTCGGAGTGGTATATCTCGCGGATGAACTCAGCTGCCAGAAGCCGAGCCACCTCCTCGCCGAATGCCTTCCTCTTCTCCACGGCGGACCGACGGAGATGCTCTTTAACGGGTTTTGCTTTCGGGTCGACTCGCAAACGGTGCTCAGCCAGTCCCTTGGGTACACCCGACATGTAGATGGTTTCCATGCGAAGATGTCCCAGTTCTCACGGAGGAACTGGATGAGCGCTTCTTCCTATTTGCTGCCGAGTGTTGTTGAGATATGAGTCGGAGCAGCATTGGGATCGGTCGGGTGAATGTGAACTTGCTTTGTTTCACCGGACGACTGAAATGCAGGCTCTAAAGCAGGTTTCTTGGCACGCAACAAATCACTCGGATCTGCATTCTTCTGGTACTCTTGCATTTCTACTGCTGCCATCTGTTCATCAGCAATCTTTGAGCCTTTCTGGAGGCACTATTCTGCTCTCTGCCGATTTCTAGTGACTGTGATCACACCTTTGGGGCCAGGCATCTTCAACTTGAGGTACACGTAACATGGTCGAGCCATGAAACGAGCATACACAGGCCTACCCAAAATAGCATGATAGGCACTGTGAAAATCCACGACTTCAAACGTCAACTTTTCCTTGCGGTAATTATTTGAATCACCGAAAACCACATCAAGAGTGATCTGACCGAGTGAATCGGCTTTCTTCCCTGGGATGACTCCATGGAATCTCATGTTGCTCTCACTGAGCTTGGACATCGGAATGCCCATCCCTCAGAGGATCTCAGCGTACAGAATGTTCAAACCACTGCCACCATCAATCAAAACCTGGTCAGTCGAGTGCCCCCAACGACTGGGTCGACCACCAACGCTTGCCGCCCGGGGGTAGCAACGTGCGCTGGATTGTCGGACTGGTCAAATGTAATGGGAGTTTTTGACCACTTCAAATACGTTGTCGTTGCCGGAGCAACCATGTTTACTTCCCTGTTGATGACTTTCAGTCGACTTTTGCTCTCGATGTCAGCAAAAATCACCAAAGTGGCATTGACATTGGGGTAACCATCGTCCTCCTCTTTGTCTTCGTCCCTATCGGATTCCTTTTCCTTCTCACTAGGATGACCCTCTCAGAAGCTCTGAATCAGGAGTCGACATTGTCGAGTGGTATGCTTGAGGTAAATCAGGTTTCCCTCTTCATCTTTCTTGGTGTGAATATGACACGGTAAATCAAGCACATCATTCCCCGCTTGATCTTTCACTTTCTTGGGGATCCAAGGCCCTTTAGGCTTCCCTTTGAATTTCCCTTGGTTCACCACTGCGGCTTCACCAGGACCTACGGGTTCGGCTTTGCGCTTCTGCTTCCGAATGGAATTCCCTCCTCCAGCGTCCTGGGTGACTGGTTTGTTCTTGCCACAGCGGAGTCGGTCTTCTTCCTCGCCGTTAGCGTACCGAGTGGCTATTTCCATCATCCGAGTCAGAGACATGTCCCCTGTCCGACCGAATTTCAGGTTAAGCTCTCTGTACTGAACGCCCTCCTTGAAGGCGCAAACTGCTTGATGCTCTGACACATTCTCCACAATGTGATGAAGAGTGGTCCATCTCTGGATGTAATCTCTCAAAGTCTCATTCTGCTTCTGGACACAATGTTGTAACTCAGCCAGCCCCGCAGGCCGTTTGCAAGTGCCTTCAAAGGTCCTGACAAACACTTGGGCCAATTCTTCCCAACTGAAGATGCTACCAGGAGCCAACTGATTCAACCAAGCTCTGACTAAGCCCTCCAGCATCAAGGGGAGGTGCTTCATGGCTACATCATCATTGCCGCCACCAATATGCATGGCCACTCGGTAATCCTCAAGCCAAGTGTCTGGCTTCGACTCACCAGTGAACTTGCTTACTCCCGTAGCCAACCTGAAGTTGGGAGGTATCTCAGCAGCTCTGATGGCTCTGCTGAAACATTCAGGCCTAGAAACATGTACTCTGCTGCCAATCGGACGATCTCTGTCCTGTCCTTCTCTGTTTGCCCGGTTCTTGTCGACCAGACCTTGCACAAGAACTGATCTTGCATCAAACCCGGGCTCTCTTGGGTCAACTGGGATCCCTCGCTCGTTGCCATATGGGCGCCTGTCATCGTACTGCCGGGGCACATACGATCCGCGCCTCGGAGGTGGCGTAGGCACTCGACGGCGGTCATCACGGCCGAGTCGATGATCATACATCTCGTGGTTCCGACCCAGATACTGCTGTTGGCGTTGCCCACGTCCCTCACGCAGCGGAGGCAATCTTGGGCTGTGAGCCGACTGGACAGTGTCTGCCACCACGGACCTGCTGTGGATCCTGTTGCGCGACTGAGAGACGGCTGTGTTTTGCTCACGTGCTGCCCGGAGCAGCGCTCGGATCTGCATCAAACCTCTTCCAGTCTCTAATTGGGATGGCTGAATCGAGTCTGCTATATGGGCTGCAGCTGTAAGGTTCTGGATCGGAGTGTGGTATACCTGGGGCTCGGGCGGGAACAACTGTCGGTGCCGTCGACTAGATTCGGGGATCAGTCGACGGGCTCGCTTGTCGAGTGAATGCTGAAGGTTCTCTAGACACGTGCGTTCTGCCAAGGTGGCCAGGCGCACGGCCTCCAGGGCCCGAGCCTCAGAAGTCTCCCCCACGATGGGAGTCTGGAGCGCCTCCATGTTGCGGCGATGTAGCTCATCCCTTTGCTCCGACGTGAGGGCTTGGGGTTCATACTCATCATGAGCATACGACGGACCATCGCTGCCGCCGCCGCCACCGGTGCGACGGAAACCAGGCGGCTACGATGGGAGTCGACCATGAGGACCTCCTCCGCGGGGTCGCTACTTCCGCACTCGGAAAGAGTATCCGCAGAGCCAGTCGACTGGACCGTATAGAGATTCATCGGGCTCGATTGCCGCGACTTGAGGGGTGGCCGACTGACGGGCCACCGCGTGCTTCACCCACCGCTGGAGTCCCGATCGACCAGACCGCTTGCGACGTCGTGCAGTAGGGAGATTAGATGATGAAGAAAACGACTGATATTGGGTCGACGGCTGCCGCAGGAGGACGCCACATGCGGTCGCACGAAAGTGCGCTGCCCCGCGGACGGGAAGGGTCTCGACGTCGAGGGGGGCCTCCTGGAGCCAGGCGGAGTCGTCAGTGACAAAGACGAGCGCATCGAGACAGATCTTGCGGCCCAAAGCCAAACCACCGCCAGAGACCATGTTGATGGAAATTGAAAAAACTGCAACCTCACCGGAAGTCGCTAAGACGCCTGCCCCATGCTGGGCGCCAACTGTCGTGGTACTAAGTCTGACAGTAAGAGTAGGGGGTACGTATGAGGAGGCAAGGCCCTAGCTACGGTGAGATTGTGCATGCTAGATTTACGAGTTCAACCCTTCTCAGAGAAAGTAACGACCCTACGCCTCGGTGCCCGGAGGCTTGGTCGACTGGATTATGCGTGAGAGTTACAAGGGGTGGAAAGCCTTGTGCCAGAGGGGAGGCGTGGCTTATATAGAGTGCACCACCCTTCACATGCCTTAGTTACATAGGAGTTTAATGTTGATTAAGACAGGGCGTTACCGGTAACGCTGGCTATAAAGAGTTATTAACGATCTTTAAGACTACAGAGTGAACGCCTGACCATTGCCATCCTGAGTGACTTTAGGTCTTCTGTACTCCGGGTGGTTTGCACTCCTTGGTGAACTCAGCCGGTTTCTTCTATTGTATTTTTGAATGTCTTTGACTGTAGGGCAGTGTCCTTGGGTAGGGCTTCTAGGTCAGGCCTATGACCCTACCCTAGGTACATGTCATCGTCAGCGGGGCGTGGCGGCCATCCAGGCCGCCATGGCCACCGTGTCGACCATTCTGTGGCTTCCCCCCGATGCATAAAGCCTTGTCCTGCTGCCCCCATCGACACCTCGGAAACCCTAGCGCTCCCTGGCCCCCCTCTCCTCGCCCCTCTCCCTCTCCCAAGCTCACCCGGACACTACCATCATCGCGCCATCGTCGATGCCGTGCTCCGGAGCCACCCCACGCCGCCCGAGGATGCCCAGGAGATTCACCACCATTGTCTCCTTTGTCCCCGACCAGTGAAACAAGCTGGGATGCCCTGTCTCCACGCCATCGGGTCGCCTTCCCGCCACAGCCGCCACCGTTCGTCGTCAGATTCGTTGCGCCCGGGCATCCCCGCGCCTCCTAACCACGTCCAAGAACTTCACGGTGAGCTCCTCGACCGATTCCCCTCGATCTCGACTTTGATCCATGCCCATTACGCCGATGTTCATCTTGGATAATGCTCGGCCGGAGCTCCACTCTCGCGCTCGCTAGCTGCTCCTATTGCCTACGCCCGCGCTCGGGGTCCCTCCCCTTCTTGCCGCGCACCTGTCTACCCGCGCTACCTCCCGCCACAGCTGCTCCTGTTGTGTTGCTGCTTCTTGCTTCTCACCAGCCGCCGCTCCTGCTGCTCTACTTGCAGCCGCCGCCATCTTCTGCGTCGCTCTTACCTACTGCTCCGCCTCCTGTCATGCACTGCTAGCTGAGCTGCCCCACACGTGTCCCACCATGCCCACCCGCTGCTTGGCTGCCCGCCCCTGGCGAGCCTCGCGCCCATGCGTCTGCGTGCGCGCATGCACGGGCATGGCCTTACCGGCTGTGCCATGGGCTGGCCGGCGGTTTGGCTTAGGCCTAATGGCCTCTGCCACCTGGGCCCCAGCTCCTGCTAATTAGGGCAGGCCCAATTAGCTTAGCCCAAACACCCAATGTTAACAAAAAAACACCTTAATATGACATGTGTATATTACATGGGGGCTCCACTACTAACGAAATAATTAAATCAATCTATTTAAATAGATGACCCAGCTAGGGCCCACATGCACTATTCACATTTTGACTAAGTCAATAGTCAACACACTACCAAAAGAACACTTCCGTGAAGATACGTGTTTTTCACAGTAGGTCACGTTTTTTGTCATGCATGTACATCCATGATGATTTTATGACAGAATCAAGATAGTCACACCTGTGCCCTCGTAGAAGTGTTCCATAACAATACCAAAATTATCATCACAGAAGTGTCCACTTCCATGACGTTAAATGGCGCGTCATGGAAGTGCTTTCGTCAAGGGTAACCGACTCGTGGCATCCACCGTAACGGGTCACCGTTAAGCTATCGGGTCCCGGTTTGGATCTGATAACCCGTTAATAGCCCGAACCAATGGGGATTTTGCACGTGTAAAATTCTCAATGGCCAGAGGGACCACATGTCGGCTCAGTGTTGGGACAGCTGGCATCCACTCATTGGACGGGAGGCACCTATGATACGTCAACACGTGGCACGGAGCAACAGGGGCCCATTAAGTGAAAAGGCCGGCCCGTTTGACTTGGTCAAAAGGTAGCGGGCCGGCCCACGGAAAGCCTGTTAACGGCCTGTTCACATATAGCCGATTTACAGCCCACTAACTCATGAACCGTTATGGCCTATCCAAATTAGGCCCAGTAGCATCATCTGGGCCGTCCAATATGATTCCAGCCTATTGTAACTTCCGGCCCATGTATGGCCCATGACGTCTTTCAGGCCATATGAGGCCCTTTGTAACTTTGGGCCCATTAAAGGCCTGTGGTGAAACTGGCCCATGATGAACAGTGTATCACTTTATACCCATTCACGACCCATTATTCCGTTGGGCCGTTTCCAACCCGTGTTAACTTTCGACCTTATAAGGGCCCATTTATTCTTGGGCTCATTTCCAACATTCGGTTACTTACAGTCCGTTACTGGCCTGTTCCACTTGTGGGCCAAATTTAGCCCGTGGTTACAGTCGGCCCGTCAACCCCTTGGGCTTTTTCATAGCGTCATCAAATATGGCCCATTAATGACCCATGATGCATGTCGATAGAATTAAGCCCATTATACATTTTGTCCTATTAACAACCCATTATGGTCGGGCCATAAACAGATGATTTCCACTCTAGCCCGCTTACGGCCCATTTTGCGGACCGTTATTGGTCCATGAGTAGTACGACCCATGTTTGGCCAGTCGATCATATGGCCAGTAGAAGGCCCAATGATCCTATGACCCGTAGAAGGACCATGGATCCTACGGTCCGTAGGAGTCCCATGGTCACTACGGCAGGTAGCAGGACCATGGTTACAACGGTCAGTATGTTGCCCATGGTTATTGTGGCCTAGTTAAAAAAATTATTTGGCGCTAAAATGCAGTGACTAAGACCAAACAAATAAACAAGACAATAAGGAAATAAATAAGCAATCAAATTACGCTAGGCTATTACGCTATTACACATATTACATCCACTGGGCATCAAAGTTTGCCACCAGTGCAAATATAGGGAACAAAGCAGCATATTACATACACTGGGTCTAAATTGGCCACCAGTGCAAATAAACGCGGCAACAAAACAAGTCCAGAACTGAAACCACTTCAGAAGAGCTCAAGAAACGATTTCCTGGATACCCACCATGCTGGCGAGAAGCTTAGCAAGCTTATTAGTTTTCTCTTGTTTGACGCTAAAATCCTCCACCGCTTGCTGTTGCACCAGAAAGTATGCATCTGAATTCTGTAGGGACTTCCTCAGTCCTTCGGCTTCTTGCCGCAGCACAGCCGACTGATGCCTTTCAGCTTGTAGCTGAGACTGAAGAAGCCGAGGTGATTCGGGGTAGTGGCCAGTAACTCGAACACTACATCAATATAGGACTTTGGGGTTGTCTCACTGTCTACAAGATAGTTTTTATCACCTTTCATGGAGACCAATAGGGTTGTCTCACTATCTTGAACCTTATCTGCATTACTTTCTCTACCATTGCATAATGGGGTGCTCTTCTCCAATATTCTGTTCGCATTCTACAAGAGAAACAAACAGACACATCAACAGTTTATCATGTAGTATATGAAACTCATTTTGGTAAACCGGTTCAGTAGTAAGGTGGACAAAATAACAACATGAAACAAATATATATCTATGTACTATGGTCACTGTATTGTCTATATCATTCTTGTTTATGTTGGCAAATCAAGATAGAGACATAGTTCAAATCATATCTTTTTAAGACACAACAGGAGATAGAATATAAGTGTGGGAAACTACACATCACTAACAACACTTGTAATGTGCATGACATGAGAACACAAGTGTTTATACAACTCAAACTGAAATCAACATAGAGCAAGAAGTTAGAACAACAATGCAGTTAAATAAATAGGTGTAAAACATACATGTTGCGCCATTGGAGTTTCAATTGGATCCTTTAAATTCAAAATTAGTTGGTATGAGTAAATACAGTGATGCAAGAGCAAAGGAGTATGCACCATAGCTACGGAATCTGACCTGAGAACAGTTGCTCTTCTACTTTAAACATGGAGTTTGGGTTTGTTGTGGTGGTCTTCGTGCTTTGGGCACTGCAGTTGCCTTACAAACTGCTCGTGTGGGGGTACTCTGTGGTGCACATGGTGATGTGTCAACTAGAAGTGGGTTACTATCTGCTGGGGTTGGGGTTAGATGGGGTGTAGCTGGTTCTTTGTCCAACGGTATAGGTGTACAATCTGGAAGAGTCTTGATTATTTGTGGTGGGGCTAGTTCAACCATGGTTCTATCTGCATCGACAGGTACCACCGTCTTTTGTGAAGAACGGGTGTTTACTCCCTTACATACGGCCATCACCCCCTCCAATTCAAATGGCCGATAAACAATAAAAGAAATTAAATGTACAGACATTGTATGATAGACAGATGTGGTAATTCACATATATGTTGTCTAACCAAACATGACAACATGACAAAATTTCACATATAAGATGGCTAACTAAACATGATAGCATGACACAGTTTCAGATATATGATGGCTAACTTAACATGATATAATGGCATAATTCAACATATGATGAGTATCTAAACACGATGACATGACATAACTATATGATGTCTTTCTAAAATAGGTTGGGATGAAATAATTCACATACATGTTGTCTAAGTATACATGATATAATTCACATAATGGATTCATATACTAAGCAACTGGCACTCCCATGCATGATCTCTAAACTAAGCAGATGGCGTTGAATATTGTGTATATGATGTCTCAACTAAGCAATGCAAGACACCATATGCATGATATGAGAAATATAAACACTGCAAGTTAGAGCATACACCTCAGGTGGGATATAGGACTAGTCAGCTGTCTTTGAATCCTCCTTTGAGGAGCTACCTGTAACCATCGAGATATATGCTTCAACAGGTATCATGTCTGCTCTGAAGACCTTGTTTTCACTCCAAATTTTTCATAACCGGCTCAAATGGCTGATGCACATGAAGAGTAGTTCAATATACATAGATTGTCGACAAATGGAATACCGAATACGTAATGAAAAAAGGATGGCATGAGATAATTCACATATATGATGCCTGGCTACACAGGATGGCGGTGCATAATTCACATATATGATAACTGGTTAAAAAACATGGCATTGCATAATTCACATATCTGATATAGAAAGTAAACATGAGGCACTTACACAAAGCATGTCTAATCTAAGTAGATGGCATGCCAATGCAAGACACCATATGCATGATATGAGCAATATAACCCTGCCAAGTTAGAGCATACACCTCAGGGGGAATACGACTGGTCATCTGTCTATGAATCCTCCTCTGAGGAGCTATCTGTAACCAGCAGGAAATCTGAATCGACAGGTAGCACTAACTGCTCAGAAGACCTTGTTTTCACTCCAGATTTTCCCATCACCGACTGAAATGGCTGATGCACAGGAAGAGTAGATGAATGTACAAACATTGTCGACAAATGGAATACATGATGAAAAAAATAGTATGGCACGATACAATTCACATATACGATGACTGGCTAAACAGGATGGCATTGCATGATTCACATATATGATGCCTGGCTAAACAAGATGGCATTGCATAATTCACATATATGATATAGAAACCAAACAGGTGGCATTCACACAAAGAAAATCTAAACTAAGCTGATGACATATAAGATGTACTCCCTCCATCCCAAAATAAGTGTCTCAACCTTAATACAACTTTATACTAGAGTTAGTACAAACTTGAGACACTTATTTTAGGACGGAGGGAGTATAAAGTAAGCAATGCGAGGCGCCATATGCATGATATGACCAACATCAGCATGCCAGGTTAGAGCAAACACCTCAGGGGGTAAATAGGAGTGGTCGGCTCTCTCTGAATCACCCTCTGGACAGTTATCTTCCTCTAGAATACAATCTGGAATTGGGGGAGGGGCCCCCACTGCACCCGCCATGGACCGGCATCTGCATGACATTATATTCCTGATACGTGTCCAACGTATCTATAATTTATGAAGTATTCATGCTGTTATTTTATCATTCTGGGATGTTTTACAATCATTTTATAGCAACTTTATATCATTTTTTGGGACTAACCTATTGACCCAGTGCCCAGTGCCAGTTGCTGTATTTTTCTTGTTTTTTACATCGCAGGAAATCAATATCAAACGGAGTCCAAACGCAACGAAACTTTACGGAGATTTTTTCTGGACCAGAAGGAACCCAATGGGCCTGAGCCATACCCGGGGGTGCCCCGAGGGGGGCACAACCCACCAGGGCGCGCCAGGGCCCCCTGGCGCGCCCAGGTGGGTTGTGCCCACCTCAATGGCCTCCCGTACCCCCTCTTTGCACTATACATTCACAAATATTCTGAAACCCTTCGGGGTAGCCCTAGATCAGAAGTTCCGCCGCCGTAGGGCTCCGTAGCCACCGAAAACCAATCTAGACCCGTTCCGGCACCCTGCCGGAGGGGGGAATCATCTCCGGTGGCCATCTTCATCATCCCGGCGGCCACCACGATGAGGAGGGAGTAGTCCACCCTCGGGGCTGAGGGTTTGTACCAGTAGCTATGTGTTTGATCTCTCTCTCTCGTGATCTATATCATGGGATTTGATAATATAGTCGGATCATATGATGTTTCTCCCCTCTATACTCTTGTGATGATGAATTGAATCTTTACCCTTCAAAGATTTGTCTTGTCGGATTGAATATTCAGAGATGAGAACACATGATATATGTCTTGCAATATGAATACTAGAGGTGACAATGAGGTATCCTACTGATTCACTTGATATGTGTTCTGGCATTCAACTCGCGAATTCCCGTGGTGATATTGGGGTTATCTATGCATAGGGGTTCATGCACGTTTTTCTCCGACGAAAACTTTGGGGTCTCTTTATAGTTCTTTGTGTGGATGGAGTATTATGAATATGAATTTGCTTTGGTGTTATTCTAGTACGAACTCTAGGATAGATCGAACGGAAAATAGCTTTGTGTTATTTTAGTACCAACTCTTGAATAGATCGAACGGAAAGAATAGCTTTGAGGTGGTTTCGTGCTCTACAAACAATTCCTATCTTTTGTCCTCCGCTAATAGGAACTCGGGAGTGATTCTTTACTGCACTTTGAGGGATAATCATATGATCCAACTATGTTAGAATTTTTGAGAGGTTGCACTAGCGAAAGTACAGACCCTAGGCCTCATTTTTAAGCATTGCAACACTTTTTTTGTGCCCGTTTACTATTTTCTACCTTGCTGTTTTTATTTATTCAGATTATAAAAATATATTTCTACCATCAGTATTACACTTTTATCACCATCTCTTCGCCGAACTAGTGCACCTATACAATTTTCCATTGTATTGGGTGTGTTGGGGACACAAGAGATTTCTTGTATTTGGTTGCAGGGTCGTTTGAGAGAGACCATCTTCATCCTACACCTATCACGGATTGATAAACCTTAGGTCATCCACTTGAGGGAAAATTGCTACCGTCCTACAAAACTCTGCGCTTGGAGGCCCAACACGTGTCTACAAGAATAAAGTTGCGTAGTAGACATCAAGCTCTTTTCCGGCGCCGTTGCCGGGGAGGTGAGTGCATGAAGGTATATCTTTAGATCTTGCAATTGAATCTTTTAGTTTCTTTTTTTATCACTAGTTTGGTTTTGTAAAAGAAAACTACAAAAAAATGGAATTGAGGTTGCATCATATTATTGATCATCTTTATAATATCTTTCTTGAAAATGATGGATCGGAAAATTGTGCTCAATTGTTAGAAGAAGAAGTCAATAAAATGTTTGGCACAAAATCCATGAATGATGAGCATGATTGCGATGTTGTTTGTATGAATTCTTTGAATATCCATGATGCTAATGATATGCAAAGCCATAAGCTTGGGGATGCTATGTTTGATGAAGATGATATTTTTATTCCCCCAAGTTTTGATGTGCAAATTTGTTATAATGATAGCATGCCTCCTATTTATGATGATTACAATGATGACGGTGGATTTGGAGAGGTCACGACTTTATTTAGTGACGAATCCACTATTTTGGAAGAGGTTGTAATTGAGTATGACAACAAAGTTCCTATCTATGATGATTATGGTGATGACATGTATGCTACAAAGAATAATCATAACCATGAAACTTGTCATCATGATTTTAATTTTCAATCACATGATAGTTATTTTGTTGAGTTTGCTCCCACCACTATTCATAAGAATAAATTTGCTTATGTGGAGAGTAACAAAATTTCTATGCTTATGTCATGAAAAGAATGCTCTATGTGACAGTTATATTGTTGAATTCATTCATGATGCTACTGAAAGTTATTATGAGAGAGGAACATATGCTTTTACATATTGCAATAGTATCAAGTTTCCTCTCTATGTGTTGAAAATCTTGAAGTTTTGCTTATTTTGCCTTCCTATGCTAGTTGATTGTTGCTCCCATAAATGGTTTGCTCACAAAATCCCTATGCATAGGAAGTGGGTTAGACTTAAATGTGCTTGCCATGTGTTTCATGATGCTCTTGTTATGTTTCAATTCTTATCTTTTATGCGAGCATCATTGAAATCATCATGCCTAGCTAAAAGGCATTAAAGAAAAGCGCTTGTTGGGAGACAACCCAACACTTTTACCTACTGTTTTTGTGTGTTCACATGATTATGCTACTGTAGTAATCATGTTTTATTGCTTTTGTTTCAATAAAGTGCCAAGTAAAGCCTTTGGGATCATGTTGGGTGATAGTTAATTTGATCTTGACGAAAAACAGAAACTTTTGCGCTCACGAAAATAATTCTTATTTTTAATAGAAGAGTGATTTTGAGTTGATTCTTTTTTCAGAAGGTCAATTTAAAAATTGCTCACGTGGTCTAATTTTTTCAGAATTTTTGGAGTAGCATAAATATGGTTTGAGTACAGATTACTACAGACTATTCTGTTCTTGACAGATTCTGTTTTCAATGCATAGTTTGCTTGTTTGCTAGTTTCTATGGCTTATATTGCTCAATATAAATTGTGTAAATGTTATGCTACAGTAGACATTGTGTGTAAACAATTATGAATCTTGTCTTTGACAGTACCAATGTGAAATGGCTTTGCTCTTTAGCATACTAACCTATCTCACAAAGTTTGTTAAGTTTTGTGTGATTGAAGCTTTCAAGTTTTGGGTGAGATGTTGATATGAGGAGAATAAGGAGTGAAAATACCCTAAGCTTGGGGAGACCAAGGCACCCCAAGGTAATATTCAAGGAAGATCCAAGCAACTAAGCTTGGGGATGCCCCGGAAGGCATCCCCTCTTTCTTCTCCAACATTATCGGTAACCTCACTTGGAGTTATGTTTTCATTCGTCACATGATATGAGTTTTACTTGGAGCGTCATTTTATTTTGTTAGTATTTGATTACTTTTATTTAGAATAGTATTTTGCATCTCCTATTTCAATAACAATGTCAAGGATAGCCCCCACCATGCTTATTTTGCAAGTATACTTGTTGCTGTTTCAAAATAGAAAGTTTACCGCTGTTGCAAAAATTCCCTAGAAAAGTCAGAATGTGATAAAATGTAGAAACTTTTTGCATAATAAGCTATGATAAATTTTTTATAGTGTGGTAAATTTTCATAATTTTTGGAGTTGGGGAAGTATTGATACTCTTGCATTCTTTACAGACTGTACTGTTTTGGCAGATTGCTGTTATGTTTGCATTGTTTGCATATGTTTGCTTGTTTAATGATTCTATTTGAGGATAGGAGTATTAAATATGCAAAGTCATTTAGTATGCAATGTTTAATAATAATTTTAGTGATTTGCTACAGTAGAGAATGATAAAGTTTTTGCATTTGTTTATACTAACTTATCTCACGAGTTCTTGTTGAGTTTTGTGTGGATGAAGTTTTTGAGATTTAGGAAAACTGTGATGTGAGAGGAATTAAGGAGACACAAAAGCTCAAGCTTGGGGATTCCCAAGGCATCCCAAGCTAATATTCCAATAAGTCTCAAGCATCTAAGCTTGGGGATGTCCCGGTAGGCATCCCACCTTTCTTCTTCAACGATTATCGGTGAGTATCGGTTGAACCTAAGTTTTTGCTTCTTCACATGATGTGTGCTATTCTTGAAATGGAATTTTGTTTTGTTTTGCTTGCTGTTTTAATAAAATACATAGATCTTAAAGTTTTTAAATAAGCGAGAGTCCTCAAATAGCTACCTATTTACTTAACTACTCGCATGATCTTCACTTATATCTTTTTGGAGTAGTTTCTCATTTACTCTTGTGCGTCACTTATATCCTATGAGTAAATTGTTGAATAAATTGAATGTAATGAAGTTGAAATCATATCATGCCTAGTGGTAGCTTCACATTGGGTTTAGAAAGTGAAATCTTTTGAGGCTTGACAATCACAACTTTGGTCATAGAAGCAATTCACGAATAATTAGTATAAGGAAGAGAACTTTCACATGCAAATACACTATCATGGAAATCTTTTGTGATTCTGAG
Source organism: Aegilops tauschii subsp. strangulata (assembly GCF_002575655.3). Lineage (NCBI taxonomy): Eukaryota > Viridiplantae > Streptophyta > Magnoliopsida > Poales > Poaceae > Aegilops > Aegilops tauschii. Next base: position 381,288,179 of record NC_053040.3, read on the forward strand.
CACCCATCAAAATATTATATGCCAAAATTGTTGACGTTGGACAAGGAAGACAACGTAATGGTTTATGTTTGTTCATATTCACATAGAAGTCATATTGTCATAGATCCTTCCACATGTGGTGCTTGCCCCCTATCTTTGCTAGCCAATAATTCCGCACTAAGTAGAGATACTACTTTTGCATCCAAAAAACCCTTGAACCCAAATCTTTTTAAAGTGTCCACCATACCTACCTAGGTATTGATCAAGATCCTTCAAGGAAGTTTTCATCGATGCAATAAGGCAATACAAATTGCTTTCTAAAAGTGTAAGATCATTTAGTGTAAGAGAAAATTGAGCGTTGTACGAACTTATGATGGCAAAGCAATAAAAGCGACGGACTGCATAATAAAGGTTGCTATCATAAGGGGCAATATAACGTGATGTTCTTTTGCACTAAGGGATTGAGCATACAAACAAATAAGCACATGGCAACCTCTGCTTCCATCCGCGAAGGGCCTATCTTTTACTTTTATGTATTTACTTTTATGCAAAGAGTCAAAGTTTTTATCTCTATTCCTTTTTATTTTTCTCTTTTGGCAAGCATCATGTGGTGAGGAAAGATCTAGGCACATATGTCCAGCTGAATATGGGTAGGATGAGTTATTATTGTTGACATCACCCTTGAGGTGAATACATTGGGAGGCAAAACAATAACCCCCTATCTTTCTATGTGTCCGGTTGAAACATTTTGCTCATGTGTATGCGGTGAGTGTTAGCAATCGTAGAAGACTATATGATGGTTGAGTATGTGGAGCTCTTACTTTAACTCCGTTGAATAAGTTGAATTGCAATTGCTTGGTGACTGAGAACATAGGTTGTTGACTTTCAAGAGGATTCATTCTTTGAACCTTAACATGTGAATTGGTTGCCACTTTAACATGAGAAATTTTATGAGAAAGAATTGTTGTTATGATGCTAGCGAAAGTGACTGAAATTGTTATAGATCAAACTTGTGCACTTTGCTAGCATTCACACTTCATAAATTATTTCTTTTATCATTTACCTACTCGAGGACGAGTAGGAATTAAGCTTGGGGATGCTGATACGTCTCCAACGTATCTACAATTTATGAAGTATTCATGCTGTTATTTTATCATTCTTGGATGTTTTACAATCATTTTATAGCAACTTTATATCATTTTTTGGGACTAACCTATTGACCCAGTGCCCAGTGCCAGTTGCTGTTTTTTGCTTGTTTTTTACATCGCAGGAAATCAATATCAAACGGAGTCCAAACGCAACGAAACTTTACGGAGATTTTTCTGGACCAGAAGGAACCCAATGGGCCTGAGCTGCACTTGGGGGGTGCCCCGAGGGCGGCACAACCCACCAGGGCGCGCCAGGGCCCCCTAGCGTGCCCAGGTGGGTTGTGCCCACCTCGGTGGCCTCCCGTACCTCCTGTTTGAACTATAAATTCACAAATATTCCAAAACCCTTCGGGGTAGCCCTAGATCAGAAGTTCCGCCGCTGCAGGGCTGCGTAGCCACCGAAAACCAATCTAGACTTGTTCTGGCACCCTGCCGGAGGGGGGAATCATCTCCGGTGGCCATCTTCATCATCCCTGCGGCCACCACGATGAGAAGGGAGTAGTCCACCCTCGGGGCTGAGGGTTTGTAGCAGTAGCTATGTGTTTGATCTCTCTCTCTCTCGTGATCTATATCATGGGCTTTATTAATATATGTAACATCCCAATTTTCAATTTGCATGTTAATCATTAGGTCATCATATGCATCGATGATTCTTGCATTTTGGATTGGGTTTATTTGGACGTTTTGATCCAAGAGACCTTAAGCAACTCAAGGACCATTTGAGAGAGTTGGAGGTTTTCATAAAATTTCATTCTTGAGCTTTCAAAAATTGGTAAAATTGGATCAAGGTGATTTTTGTTTGAAATTATTTTTCCAGTTATTTCAAAATAAATAAAATAATGAGAGAATATAATATGACTTCTTCAAAGCAGAGGAAATAATGGAAATTTAATTTTAAATAAAAATATATATTTTATTTGATTTTTATTTGAGATTTTATTCGGTTAAATTAGGAAAAATTGCATTTTAGCCCAGAAAAATGTTCATGTTGTCCTCAATATTAGGAGAGGACCGTGAAAATTATTTTTGGCATTTTAGGATTTTTATTTATTTTATTTTTTTGATTTTTTGGTTCGGCGAAATTATTTAAAAAAATCCGGACTGGGCCAGCCCAGCTAGCGCCAGGCCGTGGCCCAGCTCGCCGCCGCCTCGTCTCCGTCTCCGGGACGGAGTCCCGTAAGCCGCCACCGCTGGAGTCCAACCCGGACTCCTCCTCCCCGCCACTTGCCCCCTCCCCCAAGCACAACCCCCCGGCCCCTTTAAATAAGGCCGAGGCCCGGCCTCTCCTCCCCACCGAGCCACCCCGCCGCTGCAGCCGACGCCACCGCTGCCCGCAGTCACCTCGGCCTGCGCCCGCGCCGCTCCACCGCACCACCCCGCGCCACCCCGCTGCCTTCCCCACGCTGCGAAGCCGCCGCCGTCGCCGCTGCCCGCCTCGCCGGAGAAAGCTGCCGCCGGTTCATCTCACCCGAACCGGTATAAACCGAGGAAACCCGCCGGTTTTTTAAGTTCGGTTTTTCTTTTAGATCGGTTTTATTTTTAGATTTTGTTAAATAGCGAGCGTTCACCCGTTTAGATCTGTTAACGAACGATTTCGTTCGTTAGTTTCTGTTAGCGAACGTTCGTTCATTAGATTTTTCTTTTTCTGTATATTTTCGGCCAGGGATCTATCTGTAATTATTTTCTTCACTGATTAGTCCCTGATCTTCAAACCCTCACTACTTTTTGCTCGTTTATCCAAATCCAGTGAAACCAACGCCAGAATCTTCGTCTCGATCCCCTCTGTCCAGATAATAAACTTGAACATGATTTTGAAAATTTACAAATTTGGTTTCAAGCAGATTTGAATTTGGACTTGTTTTGATCGTAGTTTGAGTTTCGTAACTCCGATTCGATTGATTCTTTTTGCAACTTGAAGCTCTTCACTTGAACTTTCTATTTAGATCTTTTCTTTTGGTTTTAACTTTGCATATTATTCTTGAGTGCTTATGTATGCTATTGTTTGTTCACGATAGAGTTTCCGGAGTGCGATGCTTGCTACTACGAATGTCTAGGGTTTTCCGATCGTCAGCAAGGCAAGTAACACTTTGATCATATCCCTTTATTACCCAGTTTTATGCATTAGCTTCAACCCTCAAACATTGCATGAGTAGGATTTGATAACATGTGGGTACTTGGGAAGTAGTTGATGAGGTAGGAACCTATTGTCTTTTATTCAAACCCTGGGTGTTATTACGTTATGCTTATGCTGTTTTGCTATGCTCGTAGACGTGGATTGGTATGTGAGAATCATGCAAGTTGTGAGAGATAATAACTAAGGGAAACTTAAGGTGGCTACTTTAATACACATCTGGGTGGAATGGTTGGGGCACTTGGAGCAATCCAGTGTTGTCCTAGGATATCCTGGAGTACCCTTGTGATCATCCTATGGTTTGCCACCCAGGCTCAAAGGGATCATAAGATTATTTATGCTAGAAACTTCAGTGTGCAGCCACAAGCCATTACGGGCTCTGGCATAGTTGAGTATGTTGCATGACCTCTTTCCGTGGTAGGCTAGCATATGTAGGGGAAGTAGGTGGTACTGTCTACCCAGAGTAAAGAGTTAATGCTTCGGAAAGACTGTGTCTCGATCATCCGTTTCTCAAACACCATGTAGTGCGACAAAATTCAACGGAGGAGATCGAGTCTTGTGGGGAAAAGTGTGCAAACCTCTGCAGAGTGTACAAACTAATCATGGTTAGCCGTGTCCCTGGTTATGGACATCTTCAGTATCTAGTACTTGGATTATTGATTTGATCTCATCACTTTACTTAATAAAATTGTTGGGTTATAATTATTATTTTGGGATTGAGTTGGAGGAACCTTCTCAATAATGACATTCACTTTGTAGTTAAATAAAATCTATTCCTTTATTGTAGGAAAAAATTGGCTTTATGCAAATGATAATCTTAGAGCCTCCACCAGCCATATATGCATGTATTGATATCTGGTATTTGTTCATTGCTCTATAGTGTTATCTTGCCAGCATATTCCATGGGCTGACCTACACGGCTGCAACGTATTATGTTGCCGAATTTTTAGACGAAGAGTAAGGTGCGCTAGGTCGTTGTCGTGCACTCAGTATTGCCATGGAGTTGGATGGACTCATTTATCTTCGAAGCTTCTGTAGTTATCTTATTTTAGATGGCCTTCAGCCATATTATTGTAATAAGTACTCTTTTTGAGACACTCGATGTAATAAGTGTGTGATTGAACTCTGTTATAAATCCTCGAGTACTGTGTGTGTCAGCAATACCGATCCAGGGATGACACTTAAGTACAGAGACTTGACCGTCTAAGGTCTGGTCGCTACAAGATGGTATCAGAGCACACGCTGACTGTAGGACGTGACCACTAGGAAAAGCCACATGATACTCTTCTCTACTCATTTCTAACTCTTCTCCATTTCTACTCTATAGATGGCGGACCCAAGGAACACGTTCACTCAACCGGATGACGACACCCCTTTCGGACGACACTTGAAGGAAATCACTAGGTACCTGAGTATCGGAATACCAAGTTTCACCGGGACCTACACCGCCACTTTGCCAGATGAGGAGCGCTGGATGATTCGAGTTCATGTCCCAGGAAGGACTTTTGCACCAGTTACCGAGCCCATCGAATTTTCCTTTGATGCACCAACCTGGAGTTTAGGAAAGAGCATGGCCGCCCACATCACCATCGGACGCATCAGCGAGGTGTACAACAAGGATCTTAAGGACACCATCTACCAAATGTGTGGATGCCGAGCTAAGCAATGGGAGATGATTTGCACCAGGAATGATAAATCTATTGCAGCCTACATCCAGGAGTTAAATCAGCACATTCGTCGTCAGGAGAACCAGATGTGTGCCAATATGATAGACATGAAAAAGGTGATGACCCGGAACATGGAGCTAGAAGAGGAACTCAAATCTACACGTGATGGACATGAAGAGGAAATTTCTGTACTACTGGAGAAGAATGAAGACCTGAAGAAGAAGCTAGTGAGATTCATGGGGGATCCCAAACCTGGGGTGGACATTCGTTCATAGGATTACATCATAATAGATGACACCGACTCCGACCCCGACAGCGATAATGAAGACAGTGATGATTATGAAGAGAAGCTGGAGCTGATATTATGGAGTCTTCCACCGATCAAAATTTCTAGTCGACCACCATACTACCATTCGTATTCTTCCATGTATATAGAAATAGTCCGCGAGATTTTGTAACGGTAGATTAGATCGATTGTATGTTTCTTGTTTGAATTGAGTGGTGTGAAATGAATGTGTTTGTCTCATGTGCATATGGGTAGTGATTCTCTTTAGACCTCATTCTATTCTGATCTCACCCCTTTAAACATATCAGATGCCTCTAAGACGTGACCCCGGATTTGCCTTCCCACCGGAGCTCACTCAGTTGATCCAACAGCAGAATGCCTTGATGCAGTTGCTAGTCCAGAACCAAGGCAATAACAACAACAACCCACTGCCACCACCTCCAGTGGACAACATAGCCCATTTTCTAAGGTTGAATCCACCGGTGTTCTCTAGTAGCACCGAGCCGATTGTTGCTGATGACTAGCTCCGTAAGATTGGAAGGGAGCTGATCACCGCAGGTTGCACAGATGCTGAGAAGGTGTATTTCGCTGCACACCAACTGGATGGACCTGCAGCCTCATGGTGGGAGAACTACACTGCCACTTTCCCCGTGGCCAATGCCACTTGGGATCAGTTTCAGCAAGCTTTCCGCACTGCACATGTCTCAACTGGAGCCATGAGTATGAAGAAGCGGGAGTTCCACAACTTACGCCAAGGGGATCATACCGTGGCGTAGTACGTGGATGAGTTCAGCAAGTTAGCACGCTACGCCCCAGATGATGTGGCCACAGATGCCGCAAAGCAGGAGAAATTTCTGGAGGGACTGAATGATGATCTGAGTATGCAGTTGATGGTAGCAACATTCACTAACTACCAGGAGCTGGTAGACAGGGCCCTCATGATTGAAAGCAAACAATAGAAGATAGAGAGCCGTAAATGGAAGTATGGATAGGGGAAGTACAACTCTGGAGCTCAGCAGAAGCCTCGCTATACCCCGTATTCGGGAGGACACGGTCATAACGATGGAGGCCATTCCCACAATGGAGGAAGTTCACACAACCACAGTGGCTCTAAGAATGGCAATGGGAGTGGAGGAAACAACAACCAGAACCGTTCCAGCCCCGCTACACCCGCTAAGAAGGATCTGAGTCACATTACTTGTTTCAAATGCGGGAAGAATGGACACTACGCCACCGAGTGTCCCGAAGCCAAGAATGGTAATGGTAATGGAAGCTCAGGAAAGAAGCCAAACCCCTTTACCAGAGGTCAAGTGAACCATATCAACGTGGATGAAGATGAAGAGTAGCCTGACGCAGTTATTGGTAAGTTTTTTTATTAAGTCATTTACAACTCTTGTTCTTTTTGACACTGGTGCATCACATTCATACATATCAAGGGGATTTGTGGATAAGTTTAAGCTGGAAACCTTAGCCCTTAGGTCACCAATGTTAGTAAGCTCACCAAGACCAGAATATATGGCTAGTCGATAGTGTTGTCACTTGCCATTGACCATAGGCAAACACGTTTTCCCCTCAGACCTCATTATTTTGGAGTCACAAGGATTGGACATCATACTAGGCATGGATTGGTTATCGAAGTATGGAGGAAACACTGATTGCGCTAGTAAGTCAATACTCCTCACCACACCAGAAGGAAAAAGGATCAAGTATGTGTCCAGGCATGCGCCAAGGAGGACCCAAGTAAATTCACTCTCGGGAGTTGTTCAGGAGGAAGTACCTGTTGTGAAGGATTATCCCGATGTGTTCCCAGAGGAATTACCAGGCATGCCACCGGATCGAGATATAGAGTTTTTGATAGAGCTGTTACCAGGCACCGAACCAATATCGAAGAGACCATATCAGATGCCCGCAAATGATCTGGAGGAGATTAAGAAGCAAATTAAGGAGTTATTGGAGAAAGGTTATATTCGACCAAGTTCGTCACCATGGGGAGCCCCAGTGCTCTTAGTTGAGAAGAAGGATGGATCTTTGAGAATGGTTGTTGATTATCGTGCATTGAATGAGGTGACGATCAAGAACAAATACCCACTACCAATGTTCAATGACTTGTTTGACCAGCTGCAGGGAGCTAAAGTATTCTCCAAGATCGATCTTCGATCAGGATACCACCAGCTAAAGATCCGAGAACATGATATACCTAAGACAGGTTTCACCACAAGGTACGGGCTATATGAGTACACTGCCATGTCTTTTGGATTGACTAACGCCCCTGCCTATTTTATGAGTATGATGAATAAGGTGTTCATGGAGTTCTTGGATAAGTTTGTTGTGGTCTTCATTGATGATATATTGGTGTACTCGAAGAATGAAGAAGAACACAAGGAACATTTGCGCTTAGTTCTCGAGAAGCTCAGGGAACATCAGCTATATGCCAAGTTCAGCAAATGTGAGTTTTGGTTGAAGGAAGTTGGATTTCTCGGACATGTTATATCAGGAGAAGGTATAGCAGTAGACCCTACTAAGGTTTAATCTGTCACTGAGTGGTTGGCACCCACCTCAGTTGGTGAGATACGTAGTTTTCTTAGACTCGCAGGGTATTACCGGAGATTCATTGAGAATTTTTCCAAGATTGCGAAGCCCATGACAGAGTTATTGAAGAAGGACGCCAAGTTCAAATGGACTGAAGAATGTGAGGCTAGTTTTCAAGAGTTGAAGAAACATTTAGTTACAACCCCAGTGCTAATTCTTCCGGATATATGCAAGGACTTCCAAGTATATTGCGGCGCTTCTCGCCAGGGACTTGGAGGTGTACTTATGCAAGACGGAAAAGTTGTTTCATATGCCTCACGTCAGCTTCGACCCCATGAGTTAAATTATGCCACGCATGATTTGGAGTTAGCAGCCGTAGTGCATGCACTCAAGACCTAGAGACATTTTCTCATTGGAAACCGTTGTGATGTATACACGGATCATAAGAGTTTGAAGTACATCTTCACGCAGATGGAGCTGAATGTCAGGCAAAGGAGATGGTTGGAGCTCATTAAGGATTATGATATGAAGTTACATTATCATCCAGGAAAGGCCAATGTTGTAGCAGACGCTTTGAGCCACAAGAGTTATGTAAATACTCTCATAACCGGAGGTTTACCGCAAGAGTTAGCCGAAGATCTCAGAGAACTTCGTTTGGAGATAGTTCCGAGAGGTTTTGTTGCAGCATTGGAAGTTCAGTCCACATTGTTGGGAAATATTCGAGAAACCCAGAAGACTGATAAGGGGATTGCGGAGATAAAGGAGAAGATGAACAAAGGAAAAGACAAAGGTTTTCGTGAGGATGAATACGGAACTTTATGGTTTGAGGATCGAATTTATGTGCCCAATGACCCAGAGATCAGGAGGTTAATTCTTCAGGAAGCTCATGACTCGCCATACTCGATTCACCCCAAAAACACCAAGATGTATTTGGATTTGAAGGAACGTTTCTGGTGGACAGGTATGAAGAAGGACATTGCCGAGTATGTAGCAGTATGCGACGTGTGTCAAAGAGTCAAGACAGAACACCAGAAGCCAGCAGGATTACTTCAGCCCATGCCGATACCCGAATGGAAGTGGGATAAGCTTGGCATGGATTTCATCACCGGATTACCCAGGACACGATCAGGATATGACTCCATCTGGGTAGTAGTTGATCGCTTGACCAAAGTGGCTCACTTTATCCTCGTGAAAACCACTTATACTAGCGGAAGTTGGCCAAGATATATATGACCAGGATCGTATGTCTGCACGGAGTTCCGAGGACCATCGTATCAGATAGAGGAACACAATTTACCTCGAAGTTTTGGAATCAGTTGCACCAGACTTTGGGTACCAGGCTAGAGTTCAGTACAGCCTTTCATCCGCAGATAGATGGACAGACCGAGAGAGTCAATCAGAATCTGGAGGACATGTTGAGAGCTTGTGTGCTGGATTATGATCTAGTTGGGATCATAATTTGCCTTACGCAGAGTTCTCGTACAACAACACCTACCAGGCTAGTTTGAAGATGGCCCCTTTTGAAGCTTTGTATGGAAGGAGGTGCAGGACACCATTGATGTGGGATGAAGTTGGAGACCTCAGTTGTTCGGACCAGATTTAATCAAAGAGTCTGAAGAGAAGGTTAAGTTGATTCGTGATAGACTGAAGGTAGCTTAGTCCAGACAGAAAAGTTATGCTGGCCCTAAACGCAAGGAGGTAGCCTATGAGGTCGGAGACAGAGCATATCTTCGTGTGTCACCACTTTGAGGAGTTAAACGATTTGGAGTTAAGGTAAAGTTAGCCCCAAGGTTTGTAGGACCATACCGAGTTTTGGAGCATATGGGAGAAGTGGCCTACGAGTTGGAGTTACCCGAAGGATTGTCAGGAGTTCATGATGTGTTTCATGTTTCCTAGTTGAAGAAGTCCCATGCAGAGATGGCTGATATTCCTCTGAGAGATATAGTGCCCCTGGAAGAAATTGAGTTGGAGAGTGACCTAACCTACGAGGAGCAACCCGTCAAGATTCTCGAGTTTGCCAGCCGAGTTACACGCAACAAGGTCATCAAGTTTTGCAAAGTTCAATGGAGTCACCATACTGAGGAAGAAGCCACCTGGGAGCGAGAAGAAGACCTACGGAAAGACCACCCGCACCTATTTGCTAGCCAACCCGAATCTCGAGGGCGAGATTCATCTTAAGGGGGGTAGGTTTGTAACATCCCAATTTTCAATTTGGATGCTAATCATCAGGTCATCATATGCATCCATGATTCTTGCATTTTGGATTGGGTTTATTTGGATGTTTTGATCCAAGAGACCTTAAGCAACTCAAGGACCATTTGAGAGAGTTGGAGGTTTTCATAAAATTTCATTCTTGAGTTTCAAAAATTGGTAAAATTGGATCAAGGTGATTTTTGTTTGAAATTATTTTTCCATATATTTCAAAATAAATAAAATAATGAGAGAAGATAATATGACTTCTTCAAAACAGAGGAAATAATGGAAATTTAATTTTAAATAAAAAATATATTTTATTTTATTTTTATTTGAGATTCTATTCGGTTAAATTAGGAAAAATTGCATTTTAGCCCAGAAAAATGTTCATGTTGTCCAGAATATTAGGAGAGGACCGTGAAAATTATTTTTGGGATTTTAGGATTTTTTTTATTTTTTCGTTCGGCGAAATTATTTTTAAAAATATCCGGGCCGGGCCGGCCCAGCTAGCGACAGGCCGTGGCCCAGCTCGCTGCCGCCTCGTCTCCGTCTCCGGGACAGAATCCCGCAAGCCGCTGCCGCCAGAGTCCCACCCGGACTCCTCCTCCCCGCCGCTTGCCCCCTCCCCCAAGCACACCCCCCGGCCCCTTCAAATAGGGCCGAGGCCGGGCCTCTCCTCCCCACTGAGCCACCCCGCCGCCGCAGCCGATGTTGCCGCCGCCTGTGCTCACCGCCGCTTGCGCCGCTCCGCCGCACCACCCCGCGCCGCCCCGCCGCCTTCCCCACGCCGCGAAGCCGCTGCCGTCGCTGCCACCCCGCCTCGCCGGAGAAATCCGTCGCCGGTTCATCTCACCCAAACCGGTATAAACCGAGAAAACTCGTCGTTTTTGTTAAGTTTGGTTGTTCTTTTAGATCGGTTTTATTTTTAGGTTTTGTTAAATAGCGAGCGTTCACCTGTTTAGATCTGTTAACGAACGATTTCGTTCGTTAGTTTCTGTTAGCGAACGTTCGTTCGTTAGATTTTTCTTTTTCTTTTTATTTTCGGTCAGGGATCTATGTGTAATTATTTTCTTCGCCGATTAGTCCCTGATCTTCAAACCCTCACTACTTTTTGCTCGTTTATCCAAATCCAGTGAAACCAACGCCAAAATCTTCGTCTCGATCCCCTCTATCCAGATAATCAACTTGAACAGGATTTTGAAAATTTAAAAATTTGGTTTCAAGAAGATTTGAATTCAGACTTTTTTTTATCGTAGTTTGAGTTTCGTAACTCCGATTCGATTGATTCTTTTTGCAACTTGAAGCTCTTCACTTGAAATTTATGTTTAGATCTTTTATTTTGGTTTTACCTTTGCATCTTATGCTTGAGTGCTTATGTATGCTATTGTTTATTCACGATAGAGTTTCCGGAGTGCGAGGCTTGCTACTAGGAATCTCTAGGGTTTTCTGATCGTCAGCAAGTTAAGTAACACTTTGATCATATCCCTTTATTACCCAGTTTTATGCATTAGATTCAACCCTCAAACATTGCATGAGTAGGATTTGATAACATGTGGGTACTTGGGAAGTAGTTGATGAGGTAGGAACCTATTGTCTTTTATTCAAACCCTGGGTGTTATTACGTTATGCTTATGCTGTTTTGCTATGCTCGTAGACGTGGATTGGTATGTGAGAATCATGCAAGTTGTGACAGATAATAACTAAGGGAAAATTAAGGTGGCTACTTTAATACACATCTGGGTGGAATGGTTGGGGTACCTCGAGCAATCTAGTGTTTTTCTAGGATATCCCGGAGTACCCTTGTGATCATCCTTTGGTTTGCCACCCAGGCTCAAAGGGATCATAAGATTATTTATGCTAGAAACTTCAATGTGCAGCCACAAGCCATTATGGGCTCTGGCATAGTTGAGTATGTTGCATGACCTCTTTCGGTGGTAGGCTAGCATATGTAGGGGAAGTAGGTGGTACTGTCTACCTAGAGTAAAGAGTTAATGCTTCGGAAAGACTATGTCTCGATCATCCGTTTCTCAAACACCATGTAGTATGAGAAAATTCAACGGAGGTGATCGATTCTTGTGGGGAAAAGTGCGCAAACCTCTGCAGAGTGTACAAACTAATCATGGTTAGCCGTATCCCTGGTTATGGACATCTTGAGTATCTGGTACTTGGATTATTGATTTGATCTCATCACTTTACTTAATAAAATTGTTGGGTTATAATTATTATTTTGGTATTGAGTTGGAGGAACCTTCTCAATAAGGACATAAACATTATAGTTAAATAAAATCTATTCCTTTGTTGTAGCGAAAAATTGGCTTTATGCAAAGGATAACCTTAGAGCCTCCACCAGCCAATAACCTATGCGGGGCCCCCTCTGGGGAACTGTTTGAGTTTTAGCATCGACCCCATTTCCTTTTGATCGTATTACGCTTGACTCGCTGCAAAACATTTCGCTTTCTGCGCCACGCTCGTACGTGGTTTACACTCCTAGCCTTTCATCTGACTTTGCCATCGGGCAATTGTTTGTTTTCAACTAGATTGGATTCCGAACCAAGAAAGATAGGCAACTTTCACTTGAAAGAAAGGAGCTTTAGAACTCTTGTATTCCACCGAATAAGAATAAGAATAAGAATAAGAATAAGAGCAAGAAGGGGCTATCTTTGTGAAGGGATCGGCACCAGAAAGTAGATCATATGGCCTTTCTTTCGCCAAAATCAAGTAAAGCCCCGGCCCAAGAAATGCAGCAAAGCAAGTCGTCTTTGGTTTGGAGCTAAATTCCCGGATGTATAGGCTTGATCGAGTGCCTTACCTGAAATCGACGATATAAAGTGGGCTCTTTAGCTTGCTCCGACAGAGGTCTCCTTCTCCCTTAGCAGCGAGACCAGTCCCTACCTCTTTTCAATCAATCTTTCATAACGTATGCCTTTTCTACGCCTAAAACAAGTTCATGTCTCTCCTCTCTGAAGTCAGACCTTATTGAAAAGTAGTACACTTTCTTTCGTGGTGTTCAGGATCCCATGCTTTGTAGTTCACGCATGGCTTTCTCTAACGAAGCTAATGCCGAAAATTAAAGACCTTAAACAGAAAGACACAGGAGGTGGCGAAAAACGAAAAAAGAGAAAGAGCTTACAAACTTCTCTGAACCCGGTAGCCAGTGGAGCCCTTATTCATGGGTTAGGGACTAGCATTGAACAAAGTTGGTGACAGCCGAAGAAAAAGTGAAAGGGCAAGTAAATAATCTAATCATGCGGGTAAGCAGCAAAAAAAGAATAAAAGTAACGCGCCCTACCTGTTAGTAAAGTAAGGCCTTCCAGAGCCTATCTAACACAGACATACATGCGGATGAGGACACAGAAATAAATGGACGTTGATCCGGTACTGAAATTGCATAGCAAAAAATGCAATATGTTCATACTTGATGAAACGCACATCATCCAATTCATGATTTAAGAACAAGAGAACGAGATATTGACATTTTTTACATCTGTAACTACATTCTCACATTTCTTTTTTGATCTCATGACTTTTTATGCGATCGGAAAACGAATGAAATCAGAAAGATAGGCGGACGACTTGACCATAAGGTCGGATGTTTCCGTGAGCAGTAAGCAGCGGATCTCCCCTTTTTGGGGGAAAGCTGGTTAAACAAAACTAGGGATAGCTAGCAGGTATTTTCTAAAGGTTCAAAAAGAAGGTATTTCAAAAGGGCTTTGGCAAAGGAGGTTCACCTTGCCTGCTTTCCTTGTCCTCCGTTCATCGATATCCTATACTGGATACCTTTGCCTTTTCCGAGTGGAGGCAGTAGGCAATTCTTTAAGTAGCTCGTATTACGCTTGAGTAGGCTCGTAGGCGTAATTCGTATTCATATTTGTTATTGGCGTACGTAATTTCCTTACTACGTCTATCGCTCGTAGGAATATCTCGAAATAGGAATCGTAGTCCTCGTATGTACATCTTTCGTATTGTGAGAAAGCACCTATGCCGCTAGAAATAGTAGCGCCTTGAAGAAGGCGTTCCAGGTTCTTTTTCCCCTGGTTTGTATCAGAGCTGACCACTGATAATAGGAAAAATTAAACATTTGGAACATCTGGTATTTGTTCATTGCTCTATAGTGTTATTGTCGTGGGATTGTCACGGCAAATGTCCTAGTGTGAGGACTTAGTCATGGAGCCATCATACTAGGTTAGCTTAAAGGGGTTAAACGGGACAAAGGACAAAGGAGTTTATACTGGTTCGGCCCCTTGCATTGAAGGTAAAGGCCTAATCCAGTTTGAGGTGGTATTACTTATGTTTCGATTACGAGGGAGCGAATACGCTTGACCTAGCTTTCGATCTGTTGTCTCTCGCCCCAAACCGCCGCCGGGTCGTCCCTTTATATACACAGGTTGACGCCCGCGGCTTACAGAGTCCCGCCGGCTCATAACAATGTGTCTGGCTCGGTGACCAAATATACATGCCTTATAATACAAGTCATACATACATGGCGGTATACACTTATGGGCTTTAAGCCGCCTCTGGTCTCTGGGCCTTTAAACGAGTCTTCATAGTGAACTGCCATCTTAAACATCTTTATAGGCTTTATCTTGATGGACCGCCATGGCTTAACCTGGCCCCTCCTGGGCGGGTTAACCCAATAATTATATCCCCAACATTAGGCCCCAGGTTGATTTGAACTTGTTCATGTCAATCCTCAACACTTAGAAAAAATCTTCTTCGCTTATCCTCGCAAGATATTGTAACCTGCCATGATGTCATCTCCTGGAATTACGGAAAACCGCCATGACATCATCTGTCATTAATTTCGCACAATACCCAGTGTATCTTTAACATACCCTTATCTTTTAATAACCTCCCAAAAATCGAGGCGTCTGATTAGTTGGACAATCATTCTTTGGCCTCCTCGTTTTTCACGACCACCTGTTACCCTTCTCCTTATAAATAGGGTCAGGCAGCCATCTTTCCATTTCCCCCTCTTTCCTTCTCGTCTTCCACCTCTCTCCGTGACGCATCTGCACGTCTGAGCACTGCCGCCGCCGCGAAGCTCATCGTTGTCCTCGACCTCGGTCGCTGCATCGACCTGAACGAGATCAGAACAGCTGCGGCACCTCTCCATTGTCCAGTGGATCCAGTAAGTACTTCTCCTTCCCCCACCTTTAGATTGCATTAGGGTTTCTTGCAAGTTCGTCGGAGTTCATCCTTGTTCTTCGCTGTATCTTATGACTTTGATTCAATCTTAGCACTCCTTCAATATGGTGGCAGCTGTGATACTTGCTTTTGCTAATAAACCATCTCCGTCGCGTAAGAAAAAACCAATCTAAACATATGAACTACTCGAGCACTGTAATTTAGGTCAGAAATATTTTCCATTATCCGAAGTGTCGCAGATCCGAAATCCTAGCATCAATCTGCGAAACCTGTTTGCTTCAACACTTAGTAGAATTTGCTCTTTGAATATCATTGTTGTCATGGTGGCTTACATCACTGGTTTATAGCTATCTATATATCATTAGGCCCCACTTAAGCCGCCAATCTGAATACACATTGTAATGTTTACCTCTGGCTTAATAAATCAACTTAAACCGGCAAAAAATTCTTTCTTTTAGGCTTCTTCCTTCACAATGCCGCCGAAGACAGTCACCTCATGTAATTGGGTTCCCTCAATTGTTACTGAGAACACGCTCAAAGACTTTGTCAAAATCGGCTTTTTACCAGCAAAAGACATCATGCATTGGCGTGCCCCAAAACCAAGCGAAGAAAAACCTCACCCAAAAGATGGTGAAGTCATCGTTTTTACTGATCACATGAATCGGGGCTTCTCACCACCCGGGTCAAAAAAAATTCGAGACATTCTGCACTTCTTTCAACTCTATCCTCAAGACATCGGACCCAATTCCGTGTCAAACATTTGCAATTTTCAAGTTTTCTGTGAAGTATACCTTCAAGAGGAGCCCAGTGTTGAACTTTTCAGGGAATATTTTTACTTGAACCGCCAAAATGAGTTTACGAACGGACCCAGCTTGGAACTCGGTGGTATCTCAATTCAACAAAGAAGAGATGCTATCTTCCCTTATGCTCGCTTGCCGAGTCACCCTAAAGATTGGAACCAGACATGGTTTTACTGCAAAGATACCTCTCCGGCTGATGAGAATCCATTGCCGGTTATCGTGCTCAGCGTCTCGACCCACATCATCGTCTTCCCGAAATGCTTACCGCTGTTGAACGTAAAAAGCTTGCCCCCACCATTGCAAAGGTCAAAGCTCTACTGGGAAATGGGTTAACTGGCATTGACTTGGTTCGGTGCTGGGTTTCTTGGCGGATCATACCCTTGAGTCACCGGTCCAGCTTAATGTGTACTTACACGGGTGGTATAAAGGATCCACTGTGCCATAGCTCTGTGTGTTTAACTGACGAAGCAATCAATGAAATGACAAAGACCCTTCTGAATGAAGAATTGGAAGACTGCAGCAAAGTGGGTCTGAACCCTTTCTGCAAACTTAACCCGCCACCAGATGTGAGTCTTTAAATCTCTTACTTTTACCTCATTATTTGAATATTGCCTTAACTCAACTCTGATAACTTCACAAGCTAAATCTTATTTTTGGAAAAAGCAATATGATCATGAAGCTGCCGAAAAGGCCAGGGCTACCAAGAAAGCCGCCAAGAAGACTGCCAAGAGAAACAAGAAGAAACCAAGTGCTTCCAATATGTTTGAACTGAATGACAGTTCTGAGTCGGAGGTAGCCCTTGAATCCCTTGGCTCCTTTTTCAATTATCTTATTGTAACTGATTATTGTCAGGATGACACGGGGGCCAGCCAAGCAGTTAAAGAAGAGGTAATGATTATTTCCTCTGATTCAGAGCCTTTGCCAAGACAGAAATTTTGACGGGTAACCCGGAAAGTAAGCTTTTCACACCCCTTAGCTCATTTGGATCCTCACTTTCTTTTGAAGCAACAGCAACACGAGAACCGGCGACAGACTCGGACCAGCGGAGGTGAAGAATTATCCTCCAGCTTACCGAATACCCTAATTCCGCGGAAACGCCGAAACAAGGTCCTTCTAAACTTAAACTCTTTTTACCCACTGGCGGGTCACATTTTCCAGCCACTTAATTCTTTTGATTCAAATGATCAGGAAGCTTCTCGCTCTTCTTCCAATGAATCATCACAGACCCAGCTGCCGGCTTTCAAAACTGCCCCTGGGTAACAACAATTACTTTGTATCCTCAATCTTCTTATACTCTTATACTTATACTGACTTGTCATAAACCGTGCAGTGGACAAGCAAAGCCTAGTAAGAAGGCAGGGGTGACCAAGCCGGCTAAAGATCCTAAATTCCATGAGTCGGAGCAGCAAGTCCCAGCATCAGACACTTCTGAAAAACAACCGGAAGAACCTGCTCATGAAGCCCCTCCAGAAATCGCTGATCTCTCCCATGACCATACATATATCAATCCTTTGAACACCGAATCCTCGAGCCCACTTAAGCCGCCAGAAGAACATGGTGAAGATGTTACACTACTGTAGGATGCTGCTAACGCAACACTATGATCATAGACCCTTCGAGAAACTGTGTGCGATGCCATAATCACAAACGGTGCTGTATGAAAACCGTCAGAAATGTGTAAAATGTTTGCGGTGACAGATGCATAAAACACGGTTCAGGTTTTAGTTGCATGTGCGATGAAGGGCATACGGTTCAGTTCAATGAACTGTTTGCGATGAGGAGGAACAAAAGAAATGGGCAGCCAGATGAAGGCGTGTGCGATACACAGCATACGGTTCACTCGGATGAACTGTTTGTGGTTAGGCAACACAAAAGAAACGGTCAGCCAGATCAAGTTGCGTGTGATTGAGGGCATACACTTCAGAAGGATTAGCAGTTTGCGATTAGGCAACAGAACAGAAATGGGTCAGCCAGATCAAAGTGTCTGAGATTGATGGCATACACTTCACATGGATGAACTGTTTGCGATTAGCCACAACAAACTGAAACAGTTAGATAGATCAATGTGTGTGCGCTAGACGGGCACACACATTCTAATTAAAAGAACCATGCGCGATGGTGCTGACATTGCCTATTGCGGTGCACCCTATGGTGCAAACGC
This sequence comes from Aegilops tauschii subsp. strangulata, assembly GCF_002575655.3. Taxonomy (NCBI): domain Eukaryota; kingdom Viridiplantae; phylum Streptophyta; class Magnoliopsida; order Poales; family Poaceae; genus Aegilops; species Aegilops tauschii. The sequence goes on from NC_053040.3 coordinate 381,306,218, forward strand.
CACGTACGCGGCCGAGAAGGCGTACGTGCCCACGTTACGCCTTCCGGGAATAGTGCCGCACTTATAACCGTCAGTAAATTTTGAGCATGCATCCTGTCACATTCCAAATTGCAAACCTGTTCACGCCGATCAAAACCTAAACGGTTTCCCACTTAGGAGCGTATTACTATGCGGTTATAAATACTACTACTCCAAGATGACTGCACATTCCCTCCTCAACTCCTCATCCACAAAAAGTCAAAAACAAACAAGTCATTCATCATCGTTCCCTTGCGTCCGCCATGGCCAGCGTGAGTTTTGGGTCGAGAGATTGCCACCAGGGAGAGGTGAGCCTGGAAGCGGGAGCACGAGAGATGTCCCGCCACGCCGCGATAGCAGCCAACATGTCTTGCCGCACGGCCATAGCAGTAGAGAGGTCCCGCCGCACCGCCGAAGCAGCACGGAGGACCCGCCGCACCGTCGATGCAGCAGACTGGTCTGGCCGCACCGTGGAAGCAGAAGGGATGTCCCGCCGTGCCGCGAATGCAGCAGAGACGTCCTCCCTTGCCACGGCGGCCTGGGAAAATGCCTCGCGGGCAGGCGAGGACTCTTACAGGCGCATGCGTGCCCTCGTCCTTAGGCAGATGGATCAGATCTGCAGGTGGGCTAGGTTGCAGGATGACCTGCAAGCCTTGTTTGAACAGTCTACCAACGTCATCATGCAACTAAATGAGAGCAATGCCAAGCTCCGGGCCGAGCGTGACCTGCTGAGGGCGAAGATCGTCGGAAGTGCAGAGCAGCAGGAGCAGACCACTGCCTTGTTGAAGAGGACCGGCGTCATCGTCGAGAAACTTATGGACGAGAATTCCATGCTGCGCAACGAGCGCAGAAGGCTGGTGGAGGAATCCGTGGATGCTCTCAACCAGCATCTTGAGGACAAGAAAGTGCTCGTCGCCGCCAGCCGCGGAGACTAGTTGTCTTCCTTCTTCTTTTGCCCTTGTGTATATCGGGCGTTGCCGCATGTGGCTTTTTTTAATTATGTTTTAAAATATGTAAGACAATTATTATCCAATGTCATCGTCCTTATATTCATCATGCTTGCTATAAGTCGCAGTCGATGCTATATAGGTCCATCGGATCTTACATCAAGATCCGCGGATAACTTTCTTTTAAGATTTTCATTTTTCTCTCTTAAATCTCAGTCCAGCGAGACATATAGCCACGCCGTAGAACAGGTGCTCAGGCGCCATTAATGGAGATGTTGGGAGGGAGGTGCGCGGCGGGTAGCTATCAAAAGGGCTCTCCTCCCGATGAGCACGCGTAGGGGTCTGATTGCACGCCTCCCGTACTCAAATACCTACCCCGCACGGCACCTCCTAGCCAATAAAAAAAGGGGACACGTGGCCGCACGTAATTGGTAAGTCGAACGCCCATGGTTTCAATAATAATCGTGTTTCCGATTTGTAACGTGACATCACTTGCTCCAAAATAGCTTTGTTGATTGTCAATGTGTGCGCCTTCGCAAATCGGACAGAAAAATTACCACAGCATGTTGGTGGCATGTCATGAGACCATACCAAGTTTCATGATTTTCAGGCGTGTTTTGGAATTACAGGAATTACAGAACCAAGTTTCTCAATTTTCCGGCCGAGCCACGACGCCCAGATGTTTGAGTTTCAATCCCATCTCTTTCATGGGACCTAGAAATTCACCCAAGGACACACATGTGATTTTTCAAACAACTTTGGTGCACTGCAGCATGTGCTTGTAGTTCAAATTTGAATTATGCACATTAAACGATTAGAAACTCAATTAATGTATAAACAAGGCCAAACGAACCCGGAATAATTCCAAAATTTAGCATGGTACTCCTATTTGGTCTAATCTGGCTGTGTAAAAAAGGCGGGAGAAGGTAGTGTACGTGTGTCGTTTCGCACACGGAGGTGACACGTTCCCTCTCGGAACCACGAGCCTTCTTGAGGGAAGCTCCGGTTTGCAAGAAGCTTACACCAAAGATTGTCTCAATTCGGCCAAAAAATTACCGCAGCATGTTGGTGCCATGTCATGACACCATGCCAAGTTTCATGATTTCCCGGCGTGTTTTGGAATTACAAGAATTTAAAAACCAAGTTTCTCAATCTTTCTGGCCGAGCCACGGCGCCAAGATGTTTGAATTTCACTCCAATCTCTTGCATGGGACCTAGAAATTCACCCAAGGACACAAATATGATTTTTCAAACAACTTTGGTGCACTAGAGCCTATGCTTGTAGTTCAAATTTGAATTATGCACACTAAATGCCCAGAAACTCAATTAATGTATAAAAAAGGCAAAACGAGCCCGGAATAATTCCAAAATTAAGCACGGTACTTCTATTTGGTCAAATCTGGCTGTGTAAAAAAATTAAGGCGGGAGAAGGCAGTGTACGTATGTCGTTTCGCACACGGAGGTGACACGTTCCCTCTTGGAACCACGAGCCTTCTTGAGGGAAGTTCCGATTTGCAAGAACCTTAGACCAAAGCTTGTGCCAATTCGGCCAAAAACATTACCGCAGCATGTTGGTGCCATGTCATGACACCATGCCAAGTTTCATGATTTCCAGGCGTGTTTTGGAATTATAGGAATTAGAAAACCAAGTTTCTCAATCTTTCCAGCCGAGCCATGACGCCCAGATGTTTGAATTTCACTCCAATCTCTTGCATGGGACCTAGAAATTCACCCAAGGACACACATGTGATTTTTCAAACAACTTTGGTGCACTGGAGCCTGTGCTTGTAGTTCAAATTTGAATTATGCAATTCAATGCCTAGAAACTCAATTAATGTATCAAAAAGGCCAAATGAACCCGGAATAATTCCAAAATTTAGCACGGTACTTCTATTTGGTCTAATCTACCTGTGTAAAAAAATTAAGGCGGGAGAAGGCGGTGTACGTATGTCGTTTCGCACACGGAGGTGACACGTTCCCTCTCGGAACCACGAGCCTTCTTCAGGGAAGCTCCGGTTTGCAAGAAGCTTACACCAAAGCTTGTCCCAATTCGGCCAAAAAATTACCGCAGCATGTTGGTGCCATGTCATGACACCATGCCAAGTTTCATGATTTCCACGCGTCTTTTGGAATTACAGGAATTAAAAAACCAAGTTCTCAATCTTTCCGGCCGAGCCACGACGCCTAGATGTTTGAATTTCACTCCAATCTCTTGCATGGGACCTAGAAATTCACCCAAGGACACACTTGTGATTTTTCAATCAACTTTGGTGCACTAGAGCCTGTGCTTGTAGTTCAAATTTGAATTATGCACATTAAATGCCCAGAAACTCAATTAATGTATAAAAAAGGCCAAACGAGCCCGGAATAATTCCAAAATTTAGCACGGTACTTCTATTTGGTCTAATCTTCCTATGTAAAAAAATTAAGGCGGGAGAAGGCATTGTACGTATGTCGTTTCGCACACGGAGGTGACATGTTCCCTCTCGGAACCACGAGCGTTCTTGAGGGAAGGTCCGATTTGCAAGAAGCTTACACCAAAGCTTGTGCCAATTCGGCCAAAAAAATTACCGCAACATGTTGGTGCCGTGTCACGAGACCATGCCAAGTTTGATGATTTTCAGGCGTGTTTTGGAATTACAGGAATTACAAAACCAAGTTTCTCAATCTTTCCGGCCGAGCCACGATGCCCAGACGTTTGAATTTCACTCCAATCTCTTGCATGGGACCTAGAAATTCACCCAAAGACACACAAGTGATTTTTCAAACAACTATGGTGCACTGGAGCCTCTGCTTGTAGTTCAAATTTGAATTATGCACATTAAATGCCCAGAAATTCAATTAATGTATAAAAAGGCCAAAAAACCCGGAATAATTCCAAAATTTAGCACGGTACTTCTATTTGGTCTAATCTGCCTGTGTGAAAAAATTAACGCTCGAGAAGGCAGTGTACGTATGTCGTTTCGCACACGGAGTTGACACGTTCCCTCTCGGAACCACGAGCCTTCTTGAGGGAAGCTCCGGTTTGCAAGAAGCTTACACCAAAGCTTGTCCCAATTCGGCCAAAAAAATTACCGCAGCATGTTGGTGCCTTGTCATGACACCATGCCAAGTTTCATGATTTCCAGGCGTGTTTTGGAATTACAGGAATTAAAAAACCAAGTTCTCAATCTTTCCGGCCGAGCCACGATGCCTAGATGTTTGAATTTCACTCCAATCTCTTGCATGGGACCTAGAAATTCACCCAAGGACACACATGTGATTTTTCAAACAACTTTGGTGCACTGGAGCCTGTGCTTGTAGTTCAAATTTGAATTATGCACATTAAATTCCCAGAAACTCAATTAATGTATAAAAAAGGCCAAACGAGCCCAGAATAATTCCAAAATTTAGCACGGTACTTCTGTTTGGTCTAATCTGCCTATGTAAAAAATTAAGGCAAGAGAAGGCAGTGTACGTATGTCGTTTCGCACACGGAGGTGACATGTTCCCTCTCGGAACCACGAGCCTTCTTGAGGGAAGGTCCGGTTTGCAAGAAGCTTACACCAAAGCTTGTCCCAATTCGGCCAAAAAAAATTAGCGCAACATGATGGTGCCATGTCATGAGACCATGCCAAGTTTCATGATTTTCAGGCGTGTTTTGGAATTACAGGAATTAAAAAACCAAGTTTCTGAATATTTCCGGCCGAGCCACGACGCCCAGATGTTTGAATTTCACTCCAATCTCTTGCATGGGACCTACAAATTCACCCAAGGACACACATGTGATATTTCAAACAACTTTGGTGCACTGGAGCCTGTGCTTGTAGTTCAAATTTGAATTATGCACATTAAATGCCCAGAAACTCAATTAATGTATAAAAAATACCAAACGAACCCGGAATAATTCCAAAATTTAGCACAGTACTTCTGTTTGGTCTAATCTGCCTGTCTAAAAAAATTAAGGCGGGAGAATGCATTGTACGTATGTCATTTCGCACACGGAGGTGACACGTTCCCTCTTGGAACCACGAGCGTTCTTGAGGGAAGCTCCGGTTTGCAAGAAGCTTACACCAAAGCTTGTCCCAATTCGGACAAAAAAATTCCGCAGCATGTTGGTGCCATGTCATGACACAATGCCAAGTTTCATGATTTCTAGGCGTGTTTTGGAATTACAGTAATTAAAAAACCAAGTTCTCAATCTTTCCGGCCGAGCCACGATGCCTAGATGTTTGAATTTCACTCCAATCTCTTGCATGGGACCTAGAAATTCACCCAAGGACACACATGTGATTTTTCAAACAACTTTGGTGCACTGGAGCCTGTGCTTGTAGTTCAAATTTGAATTATGCACATTAAATGCCCAGAAACTCAATTAATGCATAAAAAAGGCCAAACGAGCCCATAATAATTCCAAAATTTAGCACGATACTTCTGTTTGGTCTAATCTGCCTATGTAAAAAATTAAGGCAAGAGAAGGTTGTGTACGTATGTCATTTCGCACACGGAGGTGACATGTTCCCTCTCGGAACCACGAGCCTTCTTGAGGGAATGTCCGGTTTGCAAGAAGCTTACAGCAAAGCTTGCCCCAATTCGGCCAAAAAAATTAGCGCAACATGATGGTGCCATGTCATGAGACCATGCCAAGTTTCATGATTTTCAGGCGTGTTTTAGAATTACAGGAATTAAAAAACCAAGTTTCTGAATATTTCCGGCCGAGCCACGACGCCCAGATGTTTGAATTTCACTCCAATCTCTTGCATGGGACCTACAATTTCACCCAAGGACACACATGTGATATTTCAAACAACTTTGGTGCACTGGAGCCTGTGTGTAACATCCCAAATTTTCAATTTGGAATGTTATACATAGAGCATCATTTGCATATGATGTTTTGTTGCATTTTGACAAATCCTCGATAAATCCTAAGCAACTCAAGGACCCTCGGAGAGAGTTGGGGATTTTCTCGAATTTTCTTATTTGATTTTTCAAACGAGGAATGGGATTTTTAATTATTTTTCTCTCCGGAAAAATATTTCGTTGTTAAATAAACGAGCGGAGAAAATATGACTTCTCCAAAATATTGAAATACTGGAGGAAAAATGTTAAAATCATTATTTGAAATTTATTTGGATTTTATTTGCAATTTTTATTGCATTTTAAAAAATATGCATGTTTTCAAAATATTTATTTTTTATTTAAAAAACTGTTCACCCTATTCTGGATTTTCTAACTAGACGGGGAAAATTTATTTCATATTTTTCTGATTTTTATTTATTTTTCTACGCAATATTTTCCGCGGAACTTATTTAAAAAAAAAGCGCCCGCGCCGACTGGGCCGAGCCCAGCCGACGGCCCGCCCGCGGGTTCTCCTCTTCCCGCACGGAGCTCGCCGCCGCCATGACCGACTCCGGCCGCCGCACGCCTCCCCTCGCCGACCCCTTCCCCAAGCCGCCCTAGCCCCCCCTCCTTATATACCCCCCCTCTCCGTTTCTCTCACCACCACCGCCGGAGGAGCACGCCACCGCCGCCGCATCTAGCCTGCCGCCGCCGCCGCTTTTTGCCTCGCCGCCGCCGCCGGGAGTCGCTGGAGCCCCGCCCCCTCGCCGCCGGAGCCGCCGCCCCGAGCCCCGCACCCCCGCCCCGAGCCCCGCCACCGGAACCCCTCGCCGGAGCGAGCCCCGTCGAGGTACTGCCGACCGGCCGTCTTCAACGTTGACCGGTTTTCTGAAAAAAACCTTTTGTTTAGAAAAAACCCTAGATCGGTTTTTTTCGGTTTTCTTATTTCACGAGCGTTCACCGAACCGTTCGTTTTAACGAACGCGTTCGTCGGTTTTTCTCTGTTAACGAACGTCCGTTATTTAACCGTTCATCCGTTTTCTTTTTCGTCGGATTTTCTCGTTATTTTCTCAGATTCGATTTCTGATCGAATTTTCGAATCTGTTTAACTTTTCGCTCGTTTATCGGAATCAGGTGATTCAAGCGCCTAGAGTTTCGTCTTGAAATTCTCTTTCCGTTTAACCTACTCAAACAAGTTTTTGCTACAGTAAAATTTGACCTAGATCCAGATTAGCAAACGAAGTTTCTTTCTTTCGCCGTTTGACTTTCGTTGCTTCTTTCGAGTTGATTCTTTTTGCAAACCGGAGTTCTTAAGTTGAACTTTCTGGTTGGATCTTTCATTCGAGTTTTACATGTGCATTAGATGAGTACTGATTGTATGCTTGTTTTTTTGCGATAGAGTACCCGGAGTGTGCCGCTTGTTACTTCGACTCGCTAGGTTTTGCGGATCATCAGCAAGGCAAGTAACACTTTGATCATACCCCGTTCATACCCAGGTTTATTGCATTAGATCTATTTCCTCAAACACATTGCATGACTTGGATCTAATTAAACTTTGGGTATTGGGAAGTAGTTGAGGTAGTACCTATTACCTGTTCTTTATCAAACCCTTGGGAGCTACTTCTACGTTGCTATTCTTATTGCCATGCTATGCTCGTAGACGTGGATTGGGTTTGAGAGATATCCATGACAGATGTGAGATGTTAATTAATGGTTCAACTTAAGGTGGCAACTAAAACTCACATCTGGGTGGATTGAGGCACCTGGAGAACCCAGTGTTGTCTGTATGTATAAGGTCCGCCACCCAGGCTCAAAGGGATCATAAGATTATTCATGCTAGAAACTTCTGTGTGCAGCCGCAAGCTATTATGGGCTCTAGCATAGCTGAGTAGGTTACAGGATCTCTTGAAGAGGTGGACTAGCAGATGTAGGGGAAAGTAGGTGTACCAGTCCATCCAGAGTAGAGAGTGACTGTTTCTGAAAGACTGTGTCTCGGTCATCCGTTTCTCAAACATCATGCAGTGCGAGAATCAAGCGGAGGCGATCGAGTCTTGTGGGAAAAGTGCACAAACCTCTGCAGAGTGTACAAACTGATCATGATTAGCCGTGTCCCCGGTTATGGACAACTTGAGTATCTAGTACTTGGATTATCATTTGAATCACATCACCGTGATACTCATAATTAATTTTGTTGGGTTAATGATGACACTTAAATGGGATTGAGTTGGAGGTACCTTCTCAATGTTTCAACCACCATGATAGTTAAATAAAATTTATTCCTTTGTAGTAGGATAAAATTGGCTTTTCGCAAAAACTGTAACCATAGAGCCTTTCCACCAGCCATATATGCATATAGTATAGCCTTATCATTGTTCATTGCTCTCTATGTGTTACTTTGCCAGCATATTCTATGTGCTGACCCGTTTCGGGCTGCAACGTTTCATGTTGCAGACTTTTCAGACGACGAGTAAGTTGCCTTAGGTCGTGGTCTTATACTCAGTGATGCCGCTGGAGTTGATGGACTCACTTATCTTCCAAGTCTTCCGCTGTTATCGTTATTATATGGCCTTAAGCCATATTTATTATACTTAATCTCTTCGAAGATATCGATGTAATAAGTGTGTGATTGCTACTCTGTTATAAATCCTCCATTTGTACTGTGCGTGTCAGCATTACTGATCCAGGGATGACACTGGTGCACAGCAGCACAGGCCATTTGAGGTCTGGTCGCTACACTGTGCTTGTAGTTCAAATTTAAATTATGCACATTAAATGCCCAGAAACTCAATTAATGTAGAAAAAAGGCCAAACGAACCCGGAATAATTCCAAAATTTAGCACGATACTTCTATTTGGTCTAATCTGCCCGTCTAAAAAAATTAAGGCGGGAGAAGGCATTGTACGTATGTCGTTTAGCACACGGAGGTGACACGTTCCCTCTTGGAACCACGAGCGTTCTTGAGGGAAGCTCCGGTTTGCAAGAAGCTTACACCAAAGCTTGTCCCAATTCGGCCAAAAAAATTCCGCAGCATGTTGGTGCCATGTCATGACACCATGCCAAGTTTCATGATTTTCAGGCGTGTTTTGGAATTACAGGAATTAAAAACAATGTTTCTCAATCTTTCCGACCGAACCACGACGCCCAGATGTTTGAATTTCACTCCAATCTCTTGCACGGGACCTAGAAATTCACCCAAGGACACACATGTGATTTTTCAAACAACTTTGGTGCACTGGAGCCTGTGCTTGTAGTTCAAATTTGAATTATGCACATTAAATGCCCAGAAACTCAATTAATGTATAAAAAAGGCCAAACGAACCAGGAATAATTCCAAAATTTAGCACGGTACTTCTATTTGGTCTAATCTGCCTGTCTAAAAAAATTAAGGCGGGAGAAGGCATTGTACGTATGTCGTTTCGCACACGGAGGTGACACGTTCCCTCTTGGAACCACGAGCGTTCTTGAGGGAAGCTCCGGTTTGCAAGAAGCTTACACCAAAGCTTGTCCCAATTCGGCCAAAAAAATTCCGCAACATGTTGGTGCCATGTCATGACACCATGCCAAGTTTCATGATTTCTAGGCGTGTTTTGGAATTACAGGAATTAAAAAACCAAGTTCTCAATCTTTCCGGCCGAGCCACGATGCCTAGATGTTTGAATTTCACTCCAATCTCTTGCATGGGACCTAGAAATTCACCCAAGGACACACATGTGATTTTTCAAACAACTTTGGTGCACTGGAGCCTGTGCTTGTAGTTCAAATTTGAATTATGCACATTAAATGCCCAGAAACTCAATTAATGTAAAAAAACCAAATGAGCCCGGAATAATTCCAATATTTTGCACGGTACTTCTCTTTGGTCTAATCTGCCTATGTAAAAAAATTAAGGCGGGAGAAGGTAGTGTACGTATGTCGTTTCGCACACGGAGGTGACATGTTCCCTCTCGGAACCACGAGCCTTCTTGAGGGAAGGTCCGGTTTGCAAGAAGCTTACACCAAAGCTTGTCCCAATTCGGCCAAAAAAATTACCGCAACATGTTGGTGCCATGTCACGAGACCATGCCAAGTTTCATGATTTTCAGGCGTGTTTTGGAATTACAGGAATTACAAAACCAAGTTTCTCAATCTTTCCGGCCGAGCCACGATGCCCAGACGTTTGAATTTCACTCCAATCTCTTGCATGGGACCTAGAAATTCACCCAAAGACACACAAGTGATTTTTCAAACAACTATGGTGCACTGGAGCCTCTGCTTGTAGTTCAAATTTGAATTATGCACATTAAATGCGCAGAAATTCAATTAATGTATAAAAAGGCCAAAAAAAACCCAGAATAATTCCAAATTTAGCACGGTACTTCTATTTGGTCTAATCTGCCTGTGTGAAAAAATTAACGCTCGAGAAGGCAGTGTACGTATGTCGTTTCACACACGGAGGTGACACGTTCCCTCTCGGAACCACGAGCCTTCTTGAGGGAAGCTCCGGTTTGCAAGAAGCTTACACCAAAGCTTGTCCCAATTCGGCCAAAAAAATTACCGCAGCATGTTGGTGCCTTGTCATGACACCATGCCAAGTTTCATGATTTCCAGGCGTGTTTTGGACTTACAGGAATTAAAAAACCAAGTTCTCAATCTTTCCGGCTGAGCCACGACGCCTAGATGTTTGAATTTCACTCCAATCTCTTGCATGGGACCTAGAAATTCACCCAAGGACACACATGTGATTTTTCAAACAACTTTGGTGCACTGGAGCCTGTGCTTGTAGTTCAAATTTGAATTATGCACATTAAATGCCCAGAAACTCAATTAATATATAAAAAAGGCCAAACGAGCCCAGAATAATTCCAAAATTTAGCACGGTACTTCTGTTTGTTCTAATCTGCCTATGTAAAAAATTAAAGCAAGAGAAGGCAGTGTACGTATGTCGTTTCGCACACGGAGGTGACATGTTCCCTCTCGGAACCACGAGCCATCTTGAGGGAAGGTCCGGTTTGCAAGAAGCTTACACCAAAGCTTGTCCCAATTCGGCCGAAAAAATTAGCACAACATGATGGTGCCATGTCATGAGACCATGCCAAGTTTCATGATTTTCAGGCGTGTTTTGGAATTACAGGAATTAAAAAACCAAGTTTCTGAATATTTCCGGCCGAGCCACGACGCCCAGATGTTTGAATTTCACTCCAATATCTTGCATGGGACCTACAAATTCACCCAAGGACACACATGTGATATTTCAAAGAACTTTGGTGTACTGGAGCCTGTGCTTGTAGTTCAAATTTAAATTATGCACATTAAATGCCCAGAAACTCAATTAATGTAGAAAAAAGGCCAAATGAACCCGGAATAATTCCAAAATTTAGCACGATACATCTATTTGGTCTAATATGCCTGTCTAAAAAAATTAAGGCGGGAGAAGGCATTGTACGTATGTCGTTTCGCACACGGAGGTGACACGTTCCCTCTTGGAACCACGAGCGTTCTTGAGGGAAGCTCCGGTTTGCAAGAAGCTTACACCGAAGCTTGTCCCAATTCGGCCAAAAAAATTCCGCAGCATGTTGGTGCCATGTCATGACACCATGCCAAGTTTCATGATTTCTAGGCGTGTTTTGGAATTACAGGAATTAAAAAACCAAGTTCTCAATCTTTCCCGCCGAGCCACGATGCCTAGATGTTTGAATTTCACTCCAATCTCTTGCATGGGACCTAGAAATTCACCCAAGGACACACATGTGATTTTTCAAACAACTTTGGTGCACTGGAGCCTGTGTTGGTAGTTCAAATTTGAATTATGGACATTAAATGCCCAGAAACTCAATTAATGTAAAAAAAAGACCAAATGAGCCCGGAATAATTCCAATATTTGGCACGGTACTTCTATTTGGTCTAATCTGCCTATGTAAAAAAATTAAGGCGGGAGAAGGTAGTGTACGTATGTCGTTTCGCACACGGAGGTGACATGTTCCCTCTCGGAACCATGAGCCTTCTTGAGGGAAGGTCCGGTTTGCAAGAAGCTTACACCAAAGCTAGTCCCAATTCGGCCAAAAAAAATACCGCAGCATGTTGGTGCCATGTCATGAGACCATGCCAAGTTTCATGATTTTCAGGCGTGTTTTGGAATTACAGGAATTAAAAACCAAGTTTTCAATCTTTCCGAGCGAACCACGACGCCCAGATGTTTGAATTTCACTCCAATCTCTTGCACGGGACCTAGAAATTCATCCAAGGACACACATGTGATTTTTCAAACAACTTTGGTGCACTGGAGCCTGTGCTTGTAGTTCAAATTTGAATTATGCACATTAAATGCCCAGAAACTCAATTAATGTATAAAAAAGGCCAAACGAACCCGGAATAATTCCAAAATTTAGCACGGTACTTCTATTTGGTCTAATCTGCCTGTCTAAAAAAATTAAGGCGGGAGAAGGCATTGTACGTATGTCGTTTCGCACACGGAGGTGACACGTTCCCTCTTGGAACCACGAGCGTTCTTGAGGGAAGCTCCGGTTTGCAAGAAGCTTACACCAAAGCTTGTCCCAATTCGGCCAAAAAAATTAGCGCAACATGTTGGTGCCATGTCATGACACCATGCCAAGTTTCATGATTTCCAGGCGTGTTTTGGAATTACAGGAATTAAAAAACCAAGTTCTCAATCTTTCCGGCGAGCCACGATGCCTAGATGTTTGAATTTCACTCCAATCTGTTGCATGGGACCTAGAAATTTACCCAAGGACACACATGTGATTTTTCAAACAACTTTGGTGCACTGGAGCCTGTGCATGTAGTTCAAATTTGAATTATGCACATTAAATTCCTAGAAACTAAATTAATGTATAAAAAGGCCAAACGAGCCCGGAATAATTCCAAAATTTAGCACGGTACTTCTATTTGGTCTAATCTGCATATGTAAAAAAATTAAGGCGGGAGAAGGCAGTGTACGTATGTTGTTTCGCACACGGAAGTGACATGTTCCCTCTCGGAACCACGAGCCTTCTTGAGGGAAGGTCTGGTTTGCAAGAAGCTTACACCAAAGCTTGTCCCAATTTGGCCAAAAAATTACCGCAGCATGTTGGTGCCATGTCATGAGACCATGCCAAGTTTCAAGATTTTCAGGCGTGTTTTGGAATTACATGAATTAAAAAACCAAGTTTCTCAATCTTTTCCGGCCGAGTCACGACGCCCAGATGTTTGAATTTCACTCCAATCTGTTGCATGGGACCTAGAAATTTACCCATGGACACACATGTGATTTTCAAACAACTTTGGTGCACTAGAGCCTGTGCTTGTAGTATAAATTTGAATTATGCATATTAAATGCCCAGAAACTCAATTAATCTATAAAAAGGCCAAACGAACCAGGAATAATTGCAAAGTTTAGCACGGTACTTTTATTTGGTCTAATCTACATGTGTAAAAATATTAAGGCGGGAGAAGGCAGTGTACGTATGTCGTTTCGCACACGGAGGTGACACGTTCCCTCTCGGAACTAGGAGCCTTCTTGAGGGAAGCTCCGGTTTGAAGAATCCTACACCAAAGCTTGTCCCAATTCGGCCAAAAAAATTACCGCAGCATGTTGGTGGCATGTCACGAGACCATGCCAAGTTTCATTCAGGCGTGTTTTGGAATTACAGGAATTAAAAAACCAAGTTTCTCAATCTTTCCGGCCGAGCCACGACGCCCAGATATTTGAAGTTTAGTCCCATCTCTTGCATGGGACCTAAAAATTCACCCAAGGACACACATGTGATTTTTCAAACAACTTTGGTGCACCTTAGCCTGTGCTTGTAGTTCAAATTTGAATTATGCACGTTAAATGCCCAGAAACTCAATTAATGTATAAAAAAGGCCAAACGAACCTGGAATAATTCCAAAATTTAGCAATGTACTTCTATTTGGTCTAATCTGCCTGTGTAAAAAAATTAAGGCGGGAGAAGGCAGTGTACATATGTCGTTTCGCACACGGAGGTGACACGTTCCCTCTCGGAACCAGGAGCCTTCTTGAGGGCAGCTCCGGTTTGCAAGAAGCCTACACCAAAGCTTGTCCCAATTCGGCCAAAAAAATTACCACAGCATGTTGGTGCCATGTCATGAGACCATGCCAAGTTTCATGATTTTCAGGCGTGTTTTGGAATTACAGGAATTAAAAAACCAAGTTTCTCAATCTTTCCGACCGAGCCACGACGCCCAGATGTTTGAATTTCACTCCAATCTCTTTCATGGGACCTAGAAATTCACCCAAGGACACACATGTGATTTTTCAAACAACTTTGGTGCACTGGAGCCTGTGCTTGTAGTTCAAATTTGAATTATGCACATTAAATGCCCAGAAACTCAATTAATGTATAAAAAAGGCCAAACGAACCCGGAATAATTCCAAAATTTAGCACGGTACTTCTATTTGGTCTAATCCGCATGTGTAAAAAAATTAAGGCGGGAGAAGGCAGTGTACGTATGTCGTTTCGCACACGGAGGTGACATGTTCCCTCTCGGAACTAGGAGCCTTCTTGAGGGAAGCTCCGGTTTGCAAGAAGCCTACACCAAAGCTTGTCCCAATTCGGCCAAAAAAATTACCGCAGCATGTTAACCATGCCAAGTTTCATTCAGGCGTGTTTTGGAATTACAGGAATAAAAAAACCAAGTTTCTCAATCTTTCCGGCCGAGCCACGACGCCCAGATGTTTGAAGTTTACTCCCATCTCTTGCATGGGACCTGGAAATTCACCCAAGGACACACATGTGATTTTTCAAACAACTTTGGTGCACTGGAGCCTGTGCTTGTAGTTCAAATTTGAATTATGCACATTAAATGCCCAGAAACTCAAATAATGTATAAAAAAGGCCAAATGAACCCGGAATAATTCCAAAATTTAGCACGATACTTCTATTTGGTCTAATCTGCCTGTCTAAAAAATTTAAGGCGGGAGAAGGCAGTGTACGTATGTCGTTTCGCACACGGAGGTGACACGTTCCCTCTTGGAACCACGAGCGTTCTTGAGGGAAGCTCCGGTTTGCAAGAAGCTTACACCAAAACATGTCCCAATTCGGCCAAAAAAATTACCGCAGCATGTTGGTGCCATGTCATGACACCATGCCAAGTTTCATGATTTCCAGGCGTGTTTTGGAATTACAGGAATTAAAAAACCATGTTCTCAATTTTTCCGGCCGAGCCACCATGCCTAGATGTTTGAACTTCACTCCAATCTCTTGCATGGGACCTAGAAATTAAACCAAGGACACACATGTGATTTTTCAAACAACTTTGGTGCACTTGGGCCTGTGCTTGTAGTTCAAATTTGAATTATGCACATTAAATTCCCAGAAACTCAATTAATGTATAAAAAGGCCAAACGAACCCGGAATAATTCCAAAGTTTAGCACGGTACTTCTATTTGGTCTAATCTACATGTGTAAAAATATTAAGGCGGGAGAAGGCAGTGTACGTATGTCGTTTCGCACACGAAGGTGACACGTTCCCTCTCGGAACTAGGAGCCTTCTTGAGGGAAGCTCCGGTTTGCAAGAAAACTACACCAAAGCTTGTCCCAATTCGGCCAAAAAAATTACCGCAGCATGTTGGTGGCATGTCATGAGACCATGCCAAGTTTCATTCAGGCGTGTTTTGGAATTACCGGAATAAAAAACCAAGTTTCTCAATCTTTCTGGCCGAGCCACGACGCCCAGATGTTTGAATTCTAGTCCCATCTCTTGCATGGGACCTAAAAATTCACCCAAGGACACACATGTGATTTTTCAAACAACTTTGGTGCACTGGAGCCTGTGCTTGTAGTTCAAATTTGAATTATGCACGTTAAATGCCCAGAAACTCAATTAATGTATAAAAAAGGCCAAACGAACCTGGAATAATTCCAAAATTTAGCACTGTACTTCTATTTGGTCTAATCTGCCTGTGTAAAAAAATTAAGGCGGGAGAAGGCAGTGTACATATGTCATTTCGCACACGGAGGTGACACGTTCCCTCTCACAACCAGGAGCCTTCTTGAGGGCAGCTCCGGTTTGCAAGAAGCCTACACCAAAGCTTGTCCCAATTCAGCCAAAAAAATTACCGCAGCATGTTGGTTCCATGTCATGAGACCATGCCAAGTTTGATGATTTTCAGGTGTGTATTGGAATTACAGAAATTAAAAAACCAAGTTTCTCAATCTTTCCGACCGAGCCACGACGCCCAGAGGTTTGAATTTCACTCCAATCTCTTGCATGGGACCTAGAAATTTACCCAAGGACACACATGTGATTTTTCAAACAACTTTGGTGCACTGGAGCCTGTGCTTGTAGTTCAAATTTGAATTATGCACATTAAATGCCCAGAAACTCAATTAATGTATAAAAAAGGCCAAATGAACCCGGAATAATTCCAAAATTTAGCATGGTACGTCTATTTGGTCTAATCTGCCTGTCTAAAAAAATTTAGGTGAGTGAAGGCAGTGTACGTATATCGTTTCGCACACGGAGGTGACACGTTCCCTCTCGGAACCACGAGCATTCTTGAGGGAAGCTCCGGTTTGTAAGAAGCTTACACCAAAGCTTGTCCCAATTCGGCCAAAAAAATTACCGCAGCATGTTGGTGCCATGTCATGACACCATGCCAAGTTTCATGATTTCCAGGCGTGTTTTGGAATTACAGGAATTAAAAAACCAAGTTCTCAATCTTTCCGGCGAGCCACGACGCCTAGATGTTTGAACTTCACTCCAATCTCTTGCATGGGACCTAGAAATTCACCCAAGGACACACACGTGATTTTTCAAACAACTTTGGTGCACTGGAGCCTGTGCTTGTAGTTCAAATTTGAATTATGCGCATTAAATGCCAAGAAACTCAATTAATGTATAAAAAGGCCAAACGAGCCCGGAATAATTCGAAAATTTAGCACGGTACTTATATTTGGTCTAATCTGCCTATGTAAAAAAATTAAGGCGGGAGAAGGCAGTGTACGTAAGTCGTTTCGCACACGGAGGTGAAATGTTCCCTCTCGGAACCACGAGTCTTCTTGAGGGAAGGTCCAGTTTGCAAGAAGCTTACACCAATTCTTGTCCCAATTCGGCCATAAAAATTACCGCAGCATGTTGGTGCCATGTCATGAGACCATGCCAAGTTTCATGATTTTCAGGCATGTTTTGGAATTACAGGAATTAAAAAACCAAGTTTCTCAATCTTTCCGGCCGAGCCACGATGCCCAGATGTTTAATTTCACACCATTCTGTTGCATGGGACCTAGAAATTTACCCAAGAACACACGTGTGATTTTTCAAACAACTTTGGTGCACTGGAGCCTGTGCTTGTAGTATAAATTTGAATTATGCACATTAAATGCCCAGAAACTCAATTAATCTATAAAAAGGCCAAACGAACCAGGAATAATTGCAAAGTTTAGCACGGTACTTTTATTTGGTCTAATCTACATGTGTAAAAATATTAAGGCGGGAGAAGGCAGTGTACGTATGTCGTTTCGCACACGGAGGTGACACGTTCCCTCTCGGAACTAGGAGCCTTCTTGAGGGAAGCTCCGGTTTGAAGAATCCTACACCAAAGCTTGTCCCAATTCGGCCAAAAAAATTACCGCAGCATGTTGGTGGCATGTCACGAGACCATGCCAAGTTTCATTCAGGCGTGTTTTGGAATTACAGGAATTAAAAAACCAAGTTTCTCAATCTTTCCGGCCGAGCCACGACGCCCAGATATTTGAAGTTTAGTCCCATCTCTTGCATGGGACCTAAAAATTCACCCAAGGACACACATGTGATTTTTCAAACAACTTTGGTGCACCGGAGCCTGTGCTTGTAGTTCAAATTTGAATTATGCACGTTAAATGCCCAGAAACTCAATTAATGTATAAAAAAGGCCAAACGAACCTGGAATAATTCCAAAATTTAGCACTGTACTTCTATTTGGTCTAATCTGCCTGTGTAAAAAAATTAAGGCGGGAGAAGGCAGTGTACATATGTCATTTCGCACACGGAGGTGACACGTTCCCTCTCACAACCAGGAGCCTTCTTGAGGGCAGCTCCGGTTTGCAAGAAGCCTACACCAAAGCTTGTCCCAATTCAGCCAAAAAAATTACCGCAGCATGTTGGTTCCATGTCATGAGACCATGCCAAGTTTGATGATTTTCAGGTGTGTATTGGAATTACAGAAATTAAAAAACCAAGTTTCTCAATCTTTCCGACCGAGCCACGACGCCCAGAGGTTTGAATTTCACTCCAATCTCTTGCATGGGACCTAGAAATTTACCCAAGGACACACATGTGATTTTTCAAACAACTTTGGTGCACTGGAGCCTGTGCTTGTAGTTCAAATTTGAATTATGCACATTAAATGCCCAGAAACTCAATTAATGTATAAAAAAGGCCAAATGAACCCGGAATAATTCCAAAATTTAGCATGGTACGTCTATTTGGTCTAATCTGCCTGTCTAAAAAAATTTAGGTGAGTGAAGGCAGTGTACGTATATCGTTTCGCACACGGAGGTGACACGTTCCCTCTCGGAACCACGAGCATTCTTGAGGGAAGCTCCGGTTTGTAAGAAGCTTACACCAAAGCTTGTCCCAATTCGGCCAAAAAAATTACCGCAGCATGTTGGTGCCATGTCATGACACCATGCCAAGTTTCATGATTTCCAGGCGTGTTTTGGAATTACAGGAATTAAAAAACCAAGTTCTCAATCTTTCCGGCGAGCCACGACGCCTAGATGTTTGAACTTCACTCCAATCTCTTGCATGGGACCTAGAAATTCACCCAAGGACACACACGTGATTTTTCAAACAACTTTGGTGCACTGGAGCCTGTGCTTGTAGTTCAAATTTGAATTATGCGCATTAAATGCCAAGAAACTCAATTAATGTATAAAAAGGCCAAACGAGCCCGGAATAATTCGAAAATTTAGCACGGTACTTATATTTGGTCTAATCTGCCTATGTAAAAAAATTAAGGCGGGAGAAGGCAGTGTACGTAAGTCGTTTCGCACACGGAGGTGAAATGTTCCCTCTCGGAACCACGAGTCTTCTTGAGGGAAGGTCCAGTTTGCAAGAAGCTTACACCAATTCTTGTCCCAATTCGGCCATAAAAATTACCGCAGCATGTTGGTGCCATGTCATGAGACCATGCCAAGTTTCATGATTTTCAGGCATGTTTTGGAATTACAGGAATTAAAAAACCAAGTTTCTCAATCTTTGCGGCCGAGCCATGATGCCCAGATGTTTGAATTTCACAACATTCTGTTGCATGGGACCTAGAAATTTACCCAAGGATACACATGTGATTTTTCAAACAACTTTGGTGCACTGGAGCCTGTGCTTGCAGTTCAAATTTGAATTATGCACATTAAATGCCCACAAACTCAATTAATGTATAAAAAAGGCCAAATGAACCCGGAATAATTCCAAAATTTAGCACGGTACTTCTATTTGGTCTAATCTGCCTGTCTAAAAAAATTTAGGCGGGTGAAGGCAGTGTATGTATATCGTTTCGCACACGGAGGTAACACGTTCCCTCTCAGAACCACGAGCGTTCTTGAGGGAAGCTCCGGTTTGTAAGAAGCTTACACCAAAGCTTGTCCCAATTCGGCCAAAAAAATTACCGCAACATGTTGGTGCCATGTCATGAGACCATGCCAAGTTTCATTCAGGCGTGTTTTGGAATTACAGGAATTAAAAAAACCAAGTTTCTCAATCTTTTCGGCCGCACGACGCCCAGATGTTTGAAGTTTAGTCCCATCTCTTGCATGGGACCTAAAAATTCACCCAAGGACACACATGTGATTTTTCAAACAACTTTGGTGCACTGGAGCCTGTGCTTGTAGTTCAAATTTGAATTATGCACGTTAAATGCCCAGAAACTCAATTAATGTATTAAAAAGGCCAAACGAACCTGGAATAATTCCAAAATTTAGCACTGTACTTCTATTTGGTCTAATCTGCCTGTGTAAAAAAATTAAGGCGGGAGAAGGCAGTGTACATATGTCGTTTCGCACACGGAGGTGACACGTTCCCTCTCGGAACCAGGAGCCTTCTTGAGGGCAGCTCCGGTTTGCAAGAAGCCTACACCAAAGCTTGTCCCAATTCGGCCAAAAAAATTGCCGCAGCATGTTGGTGCCATGTCATGAGACCATGCCAAGTTTCATGATTTTCAGGCGTGTTTTTTGGAATTACAGAAATTAAAAAACCAAGTTTCTCAATCTTTCCCACCGAGCCACGACGCCCAGATGTTTGAATTTCACTCCAATCTCTTGCATGGGACCTAGAAATTTACCCAAGGACACACATGTGATTTTTCAAACAACTTTCGTGCACTGGAGCCTGTGCTTGTAGTTCAAATTTGAATTATGCACATTAAATGCCCAGAAACTCAATTAATGTATAAAAAAGGCCAAATGAACCCGGAATAATTCCACAATTTAGCACGGTACTTCTATTTGGTCTAATCTGCCTGTCTAAAAAAATTTAGGCGGGTGAAGGCAGTGTACATATATCGTTTCGCACACGGAGGTGACCCGTTCCCTCTCGGAACCACGAGCGTTCTTGAGGGAAGCTCCGGTTTGTAAGAAGCTTACACCAAAGCTTGTCCCAATTCGGCCAAAAAAATTACCGCAGCATGTTGGTGCCATGTCATGACACCATGCCAAGTTTCATGATTTCCTGGCATGTTTTGGAATTACTGGAATTAAAAAACCAAGTTCTCAATCTTTCCGGCCGAGCCACGACGCCTAGATGTTTGAACTTCACTCCAATCTCTTGCATGGGACCTAGAAATTCACCCAAGGACACACACGTGATTTTTCAAACAACTTTGGTGCACTGGAGCCTGTGCTTGTAGTTCAAATTTGAAGTATGCACATTAAATGCCAAGAAACTCAATTAATGTATAAAAAGGCCAAACGAGCCCGGAATAATTCCAAAATTTAGCACGGTACTTCTATTTGGTCTAATCTGCCTATGTAAAAAAATTAAGGCGGGAGAAGGCAGTGTACGTATGTCGTTTCGCACACGGAGGTGACATGTTCCCTCTCGGAACCACGATCCTTCTTGAGGGAAGGTCCGGTTTGCAAGAAGCTTACACCAATGCTTGTCCCAATTCGGCCAAAAAAATTACCGCAGCATGTTGGTGCCATGTCATGAGACCATGCCAAGTTTCATGATTTTCAGGCATGTTTTGGAATTACAGGAATTAAAAAACCAAGTTTCTCAATCTTTCCGGCCGAGCCACGATGCCCAGATGTTTAATTTCACACCATTCTGTTGCATGGGACCTAGAAATTTACCCAAGAACACACGTGTGATTTTTCAAACAACTTTGGTGCACTGGAGCCTGTGCTTGTAGTTCAAATTTGAATTATGCACATTAAATGCCCAGAAACTCAATTAATGTATAAAAAAAGTCCAAACGAACCCGGAAATATTCCAAAATTTAGCACGGTACTTCTGTTTGGTCTAATCTGCATGTGTAAAAAAATTAAGGTAGGAGAAGGCAGTGTACGTATGTCATTCCGCACACGGAGGTGACACGTTCCCTCTCGGAACAAGCAGCCTTCTTGAGGGAAGCTCCGGTTTGCAAGAAGCCTCCACCAAAGCTTGTCCCAATTCGGCCAAAAAAATTACCGCAGGATGTTGGTGCCATGTCATGAGACCATGCCAAGTTTCATTCAGGCGTGTTTTGGAATTACAGGAATTAAAAAACCAAGTTTCTCAATCTTTCCGGCCGAGCCACGACGCCCATGTTTGAAGTTTAGTCCCATCTCTTGCATGGGACCTAGAAATTCACCCAAGGACACACATGTGATTTTTCAAACAACTTTGATGCACTAGAGCCTGTGCTTGTAGTTCAAATTTGAATTATGCACATTAAATGCCTAGAAACTCAATTAATGTATAAAAAATGCCAAACGAACCAGGAATAATTCCAAAATTTAGCACGGGACTTCTATTTGGTCTAATCTTCCTGTGTAAAAAAATTAAGGCGGGAGAAGGCAGTGTACGTATGTCGTTTCACACATGGAGTTGACACGTTCCCTCTCGGAACCAGGAGCCTTCTTGAGGGAAGCTCCGGTTTGCAAGAAGCCTATACCAAAGCTTGTCCCAATTCGGCCAAACAAATTACCGCAGCATGTTGGTGCCATGTCATGAGACCATGCCAAGTTTCATGATTTTCAGGCGTGTTTTGGAATTACAGGAATTAAAAAACCAAGTTTCTCAATCTTTCCGACCGAGCCACGATGCCCAGATTTTTGAATTTCACTCCAATCTCTTGCATGGGAGCTAGAAATTTACCCAAGGACACACATGTGATTTTCCAACCAACTTTGGTGCACTGGAGCCTGTGCTTGTAGTTCAAATTTGAATTATACACATTAAATGCCCAGAAACTCAATTAATGTATAAAAAAGGCCAAACGAACCCGAAATAATTCCAAAATTTAGCACGGTACTTCTATTTGGTCTAATCTGCCTGTCTAAAAAAATTAAGGCGGGAGAAGGCATTGTACGTATGTCGTTTCGCACACGGAGGTGACACGTTCCCTCTCGGGACCACGAGCGTTCTTGAGGGAAGCTCCGGTTTGCAAGAAGCTTACACCAAAGCTTGTCCCAATTCGGCCAAAAAATTACCGCAGCATGTTGGTGCCATGTCATGACACCATGCCAAGTTTCAAGATTTCCACGCGTGTTTTGGAATTACAGGAATTAAAAACCAAGTTCTCAATCTTTCCAGCCGAGCCACGACGCCTAGATGTTTGAACTTCACTCCAATCTCTTGCATGGGATCTAGAAATTCACCCAAGGACACACATCTGATTTTTCAAACAACTTTGGTGCACTGGAGCCTGTGCTTGTAGTTCAAATTTGAATTATGCACATTAAATGCCCAGAAACTCAATTAATGTATAAAAAGGCCAAACGAGCCCGAAATAATTCCAAAATTTAGCACGGTACTTCTATTTGGTCTAATCTGCCCATGTAAAAAAATTAATGCGGGAGAAGGCAGTGTACGTATGTCGTTTCGCACATGGAGGTGACATGTTCCCTCTCGGAACCACGAGCCTTTTTGAGGGAAGGTCCGGTTTGCAAGAAGCTTACACCAAAGCTTGTCCCAATTCGGCCAAAAAAATTACTGCAGCATGTTGGTGCCATGTCATCAGACCATGCCAAGTTTCATGATTTTCAGGCGTGTTTTGGAATTACAGGAATTAAAAAACCAAGTTTCTCAATCTTTCCGGCCGAGCCACGACGCCCAGATGTTTGAATTTCACTCCAATCTGTTGCATGGGACCTAGAAATTTACCCAAGGACAGACATGTGATTTTTCAAACAACTTTGGTGCACTGGATCCTGTGCTTGTAGTTCAAATTTGAATTATGCACATTAAATGCCCAGAAACTCAATTAATGTATAAAAAAGGCCAAACAAACCCTGAATAATTCCAAAATTTAGCACGGTACTTCTATTTGGTCTAATCTGCATGTGTAAAAAAATTAAGGC
Organism: Aegilops tauschii subsp. strangulata; assembly: GCF_002575655.3. Taxonomy (NCBI): domain Eukaryota; kingdom Viridiplantae; phylum Streptophyta; class Magnoliopsida; order Poales; family Poaceae; genus Aegilops; species Aegilops tauschii. The sequence goes on from NC_053040.3 coordinate 381,329,475, forward strand.
AGCAGAAGGCAGTGTACGTATGTCATTTCGCACATGGAGGTGACACGTTCCCTCTCGGAACTAGGAGCCTTCTTGAGGGAAGCTCCGGCTTGCAAGAAGCCTACACCAAAGCTTGTCCCAATTCGGCCAAAAAGATTACCGCAGCATGTTGGTGCCATGTCATGAGACCATGCCAAGTTTCATTCGGGCGTGTTTTGGAATTACAGGAATTAAAAAACCAAGTTTCTCAATCTTTCCGGCCGAGCCACGACGCCCAGATGTTTGAAGTTTAGTCCCATCTCTTGCATGGGACCTAGAAATTCACCCAAGGACACACATGTGATTTTTCAAAAAACTTTGGTGCACTCGAGCATGTGCTTGTAGTTCAAATTTGAATTATGCACATTAAATGCCCAGAAACTCAATTAATGTATAAAACAGGCCAAACGAACTTGGAATAATTCCAAAATTTAGCACGGTAATTCTATTTGGTCTAATCTGCCTGTGTAAAAAAATTAAGGCGGGAGAAGGCAGTGTACGTATGTCATTTCGCACATGGAGGTGACACGTTCCCTCTCGGAACCAGGAGCCTTTTGAGGGAAGCTCCGGTTTGCAAGAAGCCTACACCAAAGCTTGTCCCAATTCGGCCAAAAAAATTACCGCAGCATGTTGGTGCCATGTCATGAGACCATGCCAAGTTTCATGATTTTCAGGCGTGTTTTGGAATTACAGGAATTAAAAAACCAAGTTTCTCAATCTTTCCGGCCGAGCCACAACACCCAGATGTTTGAATTTTAGTCCCATCTCTTGCATGGGACCTCGAAATTCACGCAAGGACACACATGTGATTTTTCAAACAACTTTGGTGCATTGGAGCCTGTGCTTGTAGTTCAAATTTGAATTATGCACATTAAATGCCCAGAAACTCAATTAATGTATAAAAAAGGACAAACGAACCTGGAATAATTCCAAAAGTTAGCACGGTACTTCTATTTGGTCTAATCTGCCTGTGTAAAAAAATTAAGGCGGGAGAAGGCAGTGTACGTATGTCGTTTCGCACAAGGAGGTGACACGTCCCCTCTCGGAACCAGGAGCCTTCTTGAGGGAAGCTCCGGTTTGCAAGAAGCCTACACCAAAGATTGTCCCAATTCGGCCAAGAAAATTACCGCAGCATGTTGGTGCCATGTCATGAGACCATGCCAAGTTTCATGATTTTCAGGCGTGTTTTGGAACTACAGGAATTAAAAAACCAAGTTTCTCAATCTTTTCGGCCAAGCCATGATGCCCAGATGTTTGAATTTTAGTCCCATATCTTGCATGGGATCTAGAAATTCACCCAAGGACACACATGTGATTTTTCAAACAACTTTGGTGCACTGGAGCATGTGCTTGTAGTTCAAATTCGAATTATGCACATTAAATGCCCAGAAACTCAATTAATGTATAAAAAAGGCCAAACGAACCCAGAATAATTCCAAAATTTAGCACGGTACTTCTATTTGGTCTAATCTGCCTGTGTAAAAAAATTAAGGCGGGAGAAGGCAGTGTACGTATGTCGTTTCGCACACGGAGGTGACACGTTCCCTCTCGGAACCAGGAGCCTTCTTGAGGGAAGCTCCGGTTTGCAAGAAGCTTTCACCAATGCTTGTTCCAATTCGGCCAAAAAAATTACTGCAGCATGTTGGTGCCATGTCATGACACCATGCCAAGTTTCATGATTTTCAGCCGTGTTTTGGATTTACAGGAATTAAAAAACGAAGTTTCTCAATCATTCCGGCCGAGCCACGGCACCCAGATGTTTGAATTTTATTCCCATTTCTTGCATGGGACCTATAAATTCACCCAAAGACACACATGTGATTTTTCCAGCAAACTTTGGTGCATTGGAGCATGTGATTGTAGTTCAAATTTGAATTATGCACATTAAATGCCCAGAGACTCAATTAATGCATAAAAATGCCAAACGAACCCGGAATAATTCCAAATTTAAACACGACAGTCATGTAATAGTTGCATGTTCACTGTACGTAAATGTTCTAGCAATTCAAACACCATCCTTTCCCTCCGTAACACCATTTTGTCTTTCAAAACATAATTAAAAAAATCAGGTATACCACAAACAGTTTACTAGAAAGAATCGTGTGGGATGCGATATAAAATATCTTGGCGCACCGTCTTGTCTGGCTTATGCAGGAAGCTTCATCATCTACAGTCCATCGCCCCCGGTTTAACCACACTTGCGCGCCAGTTTCTCGCGGCACGGAGCGAAATTTTTTCCCACCGCGGAAATATCTATCTCCCCCGTCTCTCCCACCAAAAGCCACATTTCCACTGTTCCTCCTTGCTTTCCAAGTTCAAACCTTCACTGTTGCTTACTGGCAGCTCAGGCTCCTCGCCGGCGACCCTTCTTCTTGCAGCGTCGCCTCCTCGCCGGCTACCCTTCTTCTTGCAGCGCCGCCTCCTCGCCGGTGACCCTTCTTATTGCAGCGCCGCCTCCTCGCCGGCGACCCTTCTTCTTGCTGCGCGGCTTCCTCGCCGCCGACCCTTCTTCTTGCTGTGCAGCCTCGTCGATATGGTGAGGTAATCCACACCCCACCCACACCATCCTCCTCCTTTCCCGTCCCACATGCCCCGACTGACAGAGCGACACCTTCCACCAAAATCACTGCCCCCCTCCTCCAATTAAACGTCGCCCACAACCATTTTACACGCAGTATGACGTGGAGCTGAGTAGCATGCAGCCGCACGCGCGAATTTGGTTGCTATGGCTGACATGCGTGTCGACCGCCAGATCTTGAGGAGCACCTCGTCTTTGAGGCCACCGTCGACACCGCCGCGCAGTTGTCTACTTTAAAATACAGTTCGTAATGTTAATATGCAATTTGATGTTAAGTTAACAGTTTGGTCCTTTGAAATGTAATGTTCAGTTAACACTTTGGTCCAACAATTGCTACATTTCGTAGTACTGTTCTCAAGCATTCTTTGTTTTGTTAACTGTCTTATCTTCTAGTACATGTTTCTATTCTGCAATGTCATGCTCAGTTAACTATTCTGGTTCATTTGGTCTGCTGTCCATTTAACTGTTTGGTTCAGTTCTGCAATTTGATTTTCATTTGCTGTGGGTACAATTTTGTATTGTTATGCATGTGACACCAATCGAATTTGGCTGTACTCAATACATATTCTACTGATAGTATGGCAACTCTCAGTTAACCTGATCAAGATCTTCCTTATGTGTGTTGCAGGGAAACAATGGGAGACACTGCGGTTTACCATCGAGGTTTGTTCAAGCAGGGTCCTTTGGCTAATAGCACATTATTGTGCAGTTGCAGGAATCATTCTAATATTTAGGTTTCTTACAATTTGGTCTTGCACATGTAGGTCCTGCTGTCAGAGGCTTAGACCCACTGTTCGACCCATTTTGCATATGGGGAAATGAGATGTCCATGAATATCAGTCAAGTCAAGAAACTCGGAAAGATTGTGAGGATGAAGAAACTTGCGACGAATAACAGCAAGATCTTTGTTTTCACAATGAAGAACACATCAGTCAACTATAGGATGGTACCAACTCTTTTACCTTGTTTTTACCCCTTGCGCCATTTCAAAATTTACAACAGCGATTTATGCATAGCTTTGTTTTCAGTACTTATCAAAGGAGTTCACCGATGATTCCCTCCCAAACCACCAGCATGGTCAAGAGGCGAGGAAGGTATTCATTCAACACCCACGGTACAATATTGAAGTCTTGTCGAAGAGGACAACGGTTGGGCGGGCAATTATCCATAGCCACTGGCCTAAAGTTGCAAGGAAATTCAACATCACTGAAGGCTCAATATTTGCCTTCCGCTTCTGCAGTTTCCCAGATGAGATTCATCTGTCTATTTACCGTGTATGATGCTACTTTCCAAAGGTTTTTGATGCTGCATGTGAAACTTGTTGCTGTTGTGTAATGGCGTAACTGAGAGCCGAAGCTATCTGATGTAATTCGATTATGAAATCCTGGTTGCTTTTAAAAGGATATGAAATATCTGGCGTGTTTTATAAGAAATATCAGTTTGATTAGTACATGGATTATCAATAATAGGCTAATTACACTGCTTATTGGGGTTTTCTATTGCAAACGATTACTCAGACAGCACCGTGGGCGATGAACTCAAACAACCCGCAGGGCTTCTAGAAAGTAGGCGTGTTCGATCAACTAACAATCACACACGGCTTCTGGCAGCGAACTGTTTGCGTTAGGCCACCTTGCACAAACGTTTCCACACAAAGAACTGTGTGGGATGTACATACGTACGGAAATGATTTTCTGGGATTCACCGTGTGGGATGTACATACCTACGGAAATGATTTATGGGATTCATCGTGTGGGATGTACATACCTACGGAAATGATTTCTGGGATTCACCGTGTGGGATGTACATACCTACGGAAATATTTCTGGGATTCACCATGTGGGATGTACATACCTACGGAAATGATTTCTGGGATTCACCGTGTGGGATGTACATACCTACGGAAATGATTGGGTTTCCATGCCTCGCCCGATCGCACACGGCCCCAGCCTGGGTCCCACGAGGGCCTATCCCCGACGATTTCTGGGTCGTGTGGGAAGGACCCCCCTATCGCCCACACTCACTTGGCGACGGTTCCGAATGCCGTCACGGAAAGGGGTTTTAAACCGCTTGTTTAGGACGTCGTTGTACCAGTGTTATGATTACTGGCACTAGCTTTAGAGAGCCGGGGCAACCTACCGTCTTGGCCAAGCACTCCGCCAAAGACGAGTTCGTTGAAAGGCGGAAAGTGAGATTTGACATTGCAGATTACTCTCAACTGAGCGTCAGTGAAGTATTCTCTGATTATCTCAACCAATTTCATTCCAGGCGCAATCTTGAGATTGATATGGTGAAACAGATGCACCAGAAATATGAGGTATGAATTCCGGCTTAAATAAGTTACGCATATCCTGTCAGCCCCCAAGTCTACTGTGTATAATAGAATAGAATAGGCCGTAGACTTAGAATAGCGATGAGTATAAAGCATCGGTAATAAAAAAAATCCTTCCAAAAGCCGTCTTTCACTTTCAGCGCTAAACCAAATTTTAATGATCAACATTGCATCCGTAGCCCCCAAGGGCCGGTTTAATCAGCATGAATGAACCGGTACTTATCATTGGTTAAAGATCAAAACTTACTTGTGTAGCCCCCATGAGCCGGCTATGGTTGTCTGTGGCACAACCGGGTCATCATAAAGTAGTAATGAATCACGAGAAAATATGCATTAGCCCCCAAGTGCTAAGTACTCTTGCTTGCAAAGTGCTTGGGACTTAGCCAGATAATCCATTATATGAAGAATTTTTTGGTACACATTAGCCCCCAAGTGCCAAGTGTTATTGCTTGCAAAAGGCTTGGGACTTATATTCCTATACCCGGATATGAATGTGATTGCAAATCTGTGCTTGTACAAAACGCCACTGCTCAACTTCACTCTCAACTGGATGATGCCAAGCCCCGGCTGAAGAATCAAGAATCTGAGACCCAGAAAGCCGATTCAAAATTCCAATTTAGCATGGCTGAAACGGAGAAGCTGAAAACCGATTTTGAGGCTGAAAGAAACACCTGGGCCGAAGAGAAAACTGCCTTGACGCAGCGGGCTGAAAAGGCGGAGGCGGCTCTTCAAGAGGTGACAGCTGAGCTAAACGGTTTAAAACACCATGTATCCCAGATGGTTTCTGCTATCTTTGGTAAGCCGCCTCGCCAGCATCAAAATTAAATCACTTCTTTTTATAGCATGAACCGCCGCTGACCACTCCGCAATTGTTATACAGGTCCAAGGAGCAGCAATCTTAGTCAAGATATGCTAGTGAAACTTAAAGCCATATATACGCTTGTTGAACAGCTATATACCGGAACACAACGCACATTAGCCGCGATATCTCCAACAAATCAAGGACCCAATCTGCTAAGTGACGTCTTGAAAAAATTGTCAATTCTGCCTGCGAGGATTCAAGAGATAAAACGGTCATGTGCAAGAGCAGGTGTCGTGACGGCCTTGAGCCGTGCCAAGGCATGGTTACCAGAACTAGACCCGGCTGAGATAGCTACTGGGTATCCAAGCTTGAAAGAAGATGACACTTCTTTTGACCAAAAAGACTTTGCTGCCTGTGTTAAAGAGATACGCCCTCAAGCGACTCTGATTGCTGATGAAACGACTCTCTCAAAATATCAGCCGGCTTATGATGCAGAAAACCAGAAGATGCCCACGCCGGCTTATAAAGTGATGGATCTAATTCCCCCAATCTGTAAGCATACTTTCAACCCTGAAGTTGATCAGTCCAACCTTATAGATGATGAAGCTGAATTCCAAGCTTTGTGTGGCATTGATTGGTCATCACCCAACTTCCAGACGGCGGAGGACGAAGAACCAGAAAAGGATGATCCAGAAGCTTCAAGTCGTCAAGACCAGGAAGATTGATCCGCTGGGCGGCTCAAATATTTGAACTTATGAAAACACTTGATCCTTTGGGCTCATTGAGTCATGTAACAGGCTAGTAATACTTTGATCTGTCGTGCCAGCGTGCACGTTTTTGGTTTGTGCAACAATGCTTGACCCGCGATTTGAAAAGCTATCTTTTGATACTTATGATAATGTCGATTTATGCAGAGGAGATTTATCATTATCCTGCACACAAGTAAATCACAAGTGCCCCGGCGGTTTTACCGCGGGGCGGGTCATGATACCTTATATAAACCACTGTGATATGTGATTAAACACTGTCGGCTTACCATACCAAAGCAGTTAGGGTGATAACTCAAAACTTAGAAGACAATACTCCCAAGTACTTAATATCATCATATGCTGCCGGTTCACCATAGACCTATGTTTGAGCTGTGCTGTGTAACAGACTCTCTTTGGTCTTTGTAACCCGGTCATTAACCCTCCAAGTAGGTCAGAGCTATGCTCATATGAAGTTATAATACTGGCTTGAGAGCCGAAATCCCAAGGTAATCAGAGCTACGCTCTTATGAAATTATCATATTGGCTTGATAGCCGAATTACCAAGGTAACCAGAGCTGTGCTCTTATGAAATTATCATATTGGCTTGGTAGCCGAATTACCAAGGTAATCAGAGCTGTGCTCTTATGAAATTATCATATTGGCTTGATAGCCGAATTACCAAGGTAATCAGAGCTGTGCTCTTATGACATTATCGTATTGGCTTGATAGCCGAATTACCAAGGTAACCAGAGCTGTGCTCTTATGAAATTATCATATTGTCTTGATAGCCGAATTACCAAGGTAACCAGAGCTGTGCTCTTACGAAATTATCATATTGGCTTGATAGCCGAATTACCAAGGTAATCAGAGATGTGCTCTTATGAAATTATCATATTGGCTTGATAGCCGAATTACCAAGGTAATCAGAGCTGTGCTCTTATGACATTATCATATTGGCTTGATAGCCGGAATCAAGAGGGTAGTAACGCTATGTTCTGTTTGGTGAATACACCTATGTTTGAACATGAAGCCCCCAAGTGATTTGTAAAAACGGCGTTGCGCAAGATCAAGAGGGATATTCACAGCTATGCTCAATGAGCAGGAAGCCCCCAAGTGACCTTTTTATAATAAAAAAGACTCATTATTCTTGGAGATAAAACGACAAAGGCCCTGCTTTATCAGGGATGCCGGCTTTATTATAATCATCATAATATATACATTGTCAAAATATGTACATTGTAAGAGCCGGTGGCTCAGGTATAGTAAGGCCGAAGATGAGCAATATTCCACGGCCGGTGGGTCTCCTCCTCTGACTTACGTGAATCCTTGGGTTCTCGAATGTCGATAAGGTAGTACGATCCATTGTTCAGATTTTTGCTGACCACAAAGGGTCCTTCCCAAGGTGGGGATAACTTGTGCATATCAGTTTGATCCTGGATAACCCGGAGCACCAGGTCGCCTTCTTGAAAAGTTCTGGTTTTTAACCCGGCGTCTGTGATAACGGCGCAGATCTTGCTGGTAAATCACCGAACGAGCCGCCGCAAGGTCACGCTCCTCATCTAATAAGTCAAGTGCATCCTGACGTGCTCTTTCATTATCAGCTTCAACATAAGCCGCCATACGAGGCGAATCATGACGGATGTCACTGGGAAGAACCACCTCTGCTTCGTAAACCATGAAGAAAGGCATGTAACCCGTAGATCTGTTGGGGGTAGTATTGATACTCCATAACACTGAGGGTAACTCCTCCACCCAACAACCCGGCGTCCTCTGTAAAGGAACCATAAGCCGGGGCTTGATGCCTCTCAGGATCTCCTGATTGGCTCTCTCGGCTTGACCATTATACTGGGGGTGAGCCACTGATGATACATCAAGCCGGATATGCTCACGTTGACAAAATTCTTTCATAGCACCCTTGGATAGATTAGTGCCATTATCAGTTATGATACTGTGGGGAAAGCCAAAACGGAAAATCACCTTTTTGATGAACTGAACCACCGTCGCTGCGTCACATTTACTGACCGGCTCTGCCTCAACCCACTTTGTAAATTTGTCAACCGCCACCAAGAGGTGTGTCTTTTTATCTTTGGACCTTTTGAAAGGCCCAATCATATCAAGCCCCCAGACTGCAAACGGCCAAGTAATGGGAATCATCCTCAATTCTTGAGCCGGCACATAAGCTCGTCGTGAAAATTTCTGACAACCATCACATTTACTGGCCAGATCCTCAGCATCAGCGTCAGCCGTCAGCCAATAAAACCCATGACAAAAGCTTTAGCCACGAGAGATTTAGAGCAGGCATGATGACCACAATCTCCTTCATGAATCTCATGAAGAATCTCATGACCCTCTTCTGGAGAAACACAACGTTGAAACACCCCTGTGATACTGCAATGATGTAGCTCTCCGTTGACAATTGTCATCGACTTAGACCGCCGGGTTATCTGCTGGCTAAAGTTTCATCTTCAGGTAACTCGCCCCGGGTCATATAAGCCAAGTATGGGACTGTCCAATCAGGAATAGCATGAAGAGCCGCCACCAGCTGTGCCTTTGGATTAGGAATAGCAAGATCTTCTTCTGTAGGCAACTTGACTGAGGGGTTATGCAGAATATCCAAGAAAGTGTTAGGTGGCACCGGTTTACGCTGAGAGCCTAACCGGCTTAAAGTATCAGCCGCCTCGTTTTTCCTGCGATCAACATGCTCAACTTGATAACCCTTGAAATGACCCATAATAGCATCAACCTCTCGACGATAAGCCGCCATAAGTGGATCCTTAGAATCCCAAGTACCAGAAACTTGTTGAGCTACCAGATCTGAGTTGCCAAAGTACCTCACCCGGCTTAAGTTCATCTCCTTAGCCATCCAAAGACCGTGGAGCAAGGCCTCATATTCAGCTGCATTGTTAGTACAAGGGAACATCAGCTGAAGAACATAATAAAATTTATCACCTCGTGGGGAAGTCAATACAACTCCAGCCCCCGAGCCTTCCAACTGTCTGGACCCATCAAAGTGAATAGTCCAATATGTGTTATCCGGATTCTCCTCAGGCATCTGCAACTCTGTCCAATCATTAATGAAATCCACAAGTGCTTGAGATTTGATGGCTGTATGAGGCACATACTTTAAACCATGAGGTCCAATCACAATGGCCCATTTGGCTACCCGACCTGTGGCTTCTCTGTTTCGAATGATATCCCCTAAAGGGGCAGAACTAACCACAGTGATAGGTTGACCCAGAAAATACTGCTTAAGCTTCCGGCTAGCCATAAAAACCCCATGCACAAGCTTCTGACAATGTGGATATCTCTGTTTGGACTCAATAAGGACCTCACTGATATAGTAAACCGACCGTTGAACCAGATATTCTTTGACTGTTTCCTTCCTTTCCACCACAATGGCAACACTAACAGCTTGGCTATTGGCAGCCACATATAACATCAAAGGCTCCTTATCAATGGGAGCAGCAAGAACGGGCGGCTCAGCCAACTGTTTCTTCAAATCCTCAAATGCTTGATTAGCAGCATCACTCCAGACAAAGTGGTCTGTTTTCTTCATCATCTGGTACAGCGGTATAGCCTTTTCACCTAGCCGGCTTATGAACCGGCTTAAGGCCACAATACGACCTGCCAGACGTTGAACATCATTAACACACGCCGGCTTAGCCAAAGAAGTGATGGCCTTGATCTTCTCCGGGTTAGCCTCAATGCCTCTATTGGAAACCAGAAAACCCAAAAGCTTACCAGCTGGTACACCAAAAACGCACTTGGCCGGGTTAAGCATCGTCTTTTAAACCTGGAGATTGTTAAAGGTCTCCTTCAAATCATCAATCAGGGTCTCCTTCTTTCTCGATTTCACCACAATGTCATCCACATAAGCATGAACATTACGCCCGATTTGATTATGAAGGCAGTTTTGCACACATCGTTGGTAAGTCGCCTAGGCACTCTTGAGCCCAAAAGGCATGGACACATAGTAGAAGGCTCCAAACGGAGTAATGAAAGCTGTCTTCTCCTGGTCCTTAACTGCCATTTTGATCTGATGATAACCAGAATAAGCATCCAAAAAGCTCAAACGCTCACAACTCATCGTAGCATCAATAATTTGGTCAATACGAGGGAGAGCGAAAGGATCAGCTGGACAAGCCTTATTTAAGTCCGTGTAGTCCACACACATACACCAAGTGTCGTTCTTCTTAAGCACCAGCACCGGGTTAGCCAACCACTCAGGATGAAAAACTTCAACAATGAACCCAGCCGCCAAGAGCCGGGCCACTTCTTCACCAATGGCCTTACGCCTCTCTTCATTGAAACAACGAAGAAACTGCTTGACCGGCTTAAACTTTGGGTCAATATTAAGAGTGTGCTCAGCGAGTTCCCTCGGTACACCTGGCATGTCAGAAGGTCTCCATGCAAAGATGTCCCGGTTCTCATGGATGAACTCAATGAGCGCACTTTCCTATTTCGGATCCAGATTAGCACTGATGTTGAACTGCTTGGATGAATCGCCAGGAATGAAATCAATCAGCTTGGTGTCATCTGCCAATTTAAACTTCAAAGCCGAATCATGCTCCATAGTTGGCTTTTTCAAAGATGTCATATCGGCCGGGTCAACATTGTCTTTGTAAAACTTCAATTCCTCTGTTGTGCAGACAGACTCAGCATAGGCTGCATCACCTTCCTCGCACTCCAAAGCTATCTTCCGGCTTCCATGCACCGTAACGGTCCCCTTGTGACTCGTCATTTTGAGTTGGAGATAAACATAACAAGGCCTTGCCATGAACTTAGCATAAGCCAGCCGTCCAAACAGGGCGTGATAAGGGCTCTTGATCTTCACCACTTCAAAGGTCAACGTCTCAGACCTGGAATCATAATCATCCCCAAATGCAACCTCTAGAGCTATTTTACCAACCGGGTATGCCGACTTACCAGGCACCACACCGTGAAAGACAGTGTTTGACGGTTTAAGACTTTTATCAGTCAACCCCATGCGACGGAAGGTTTCATAATAAAGGATATTGATGTTGCTACCTCCGTCCATGAGTACCTTAGTGAATTTATATCCTCCAACCGGAGGTGCTACCACCAAAGCCAAGTGACCCGGATTGTCAACCCGGGGTGGGTGATCCTCTCGACTCCACACAATGGGCTGCTCAGACCATCGCATTAACGGGGAACTGTCAGCTCAATGCCGTTCACAACCCTTTTATGGAGCTTTTGATCCCGCTAGCATAAACTTGTGGTGAAGACGTGGTACTGCCCACTATTCAATTGCTTTAGGTTACTTTGATATCCAGATTGCTGTTGCTGATTCCCCTGACCGGGCTGTTGATGATAACCGCCCTGATTGCCTTGATTGCTTTGGTGACCCTAAAAACCGGAATTAGAACCGCCACCACCGTAACCCGGGCCATGAGAACCGGAACCTGAGCCGCCGCCTAGCCCATGATTGTTCTGGAACAAGTTAGAATTTTTGAACTCCTTCATGATGTGGCAGTCCTTCCAAAGGTGTGTGGATGGCCTTTCCCATGAACCATGCTTTGGGCAAGGCTGATTCAACAGCTGCTCCAGATTCATACCTGACCCTCCTGCCCGAGGAGGTGGCTTTCCTTTACGACGCTGACCATTGTTCTGCGTGTTGGTATTGGCCACAAAATCTGAATTATTATCAGCCTTGCGTTTACCGTTGCGAGGCTGACTCGCTAGGTTATGGTGCTGGCCCTTAGTGATGCCGCTCTTCTTTCCCTTTCCCGGCTTTTCATCATCATACTCAAGGTCCTTGGTACTATCAGAGTCGGCATATTTAATTAGAGTCGCCATCAGCTCCCCCATATAATTGCAATGGCGCTTGAGCCGCCCTAACTTCTGTTTAAGAGGCAAAAAAGGCAATTCTTCTCTAACATGAGGACTGCTGAGCCGGCATTGATGCTATCCGATGAATGTAGGATGGCTTTGACCCGGCGCACCCAATGGGTTGTTGACTCGCCCTCCTCTTGGGAAAAGGATTCTAAATCCACAATCGACATGGGCTGTTTGCACGTATCCTTGAAATTCTGGATGACCTGGGCCTTTAACTCAACCCATGATCCAATTGAATTGGCGGGCAGTGCCTTTAGCCAAGTACGGGCCGTCCCATCCAGCATCATGGCAAAATATTTAGCACACGCGGCATCGCTGACCTCTAGCAGCTCCATGGCCATCTCGTAACTCTCAATCCACGCCTCAGGGGGTAAGTCGGCTGTGTAGTTGGGCACCTTACGAGGTCCTTTGAAATCCTTGGGCAGACGCTCATTACGTAGAGCCGGCACTAAACATGGTACACCCGTGCTTCTAGAGGTCACGCCTGCCTCCACCGAAGTTGTTGGATAAACCCGAGATGGTTTATGAGCCGCGTATTGAGCCGCCAGCTCAGCCTCCCGGCGTGCTCTATCCTGATCCATCGGGGCCTGAGTATTACGGGGCAGGTCATGTCCACGGGGCGGGTTACGACGCTTCTCACTACTTGATACCGCTGGGGAGTCCATGTGTCTGCTATAACTCCGGCTTGGGCGAGGGGTTGAGTGGATCCTCTCACGGCTGTAAGAATAAGCCGCCTGCAGAACCAATGTTGTCTGAAGAAGCTCTCTAGCCCTCCGCGTTTCAACCGCCGCTAGAGACTCGCCTTCAACTGGGAGATCCGCCAGTCACGACATCACAACGATCATGTTATCCAAAGGGTTAGAGTAATGACCCGGTGGTGTCGGCACGTGTTGTGGTAGGATATTATTCTGACTGGGCGGGTCTGTCATGCACGGTTGAGCCGGCGCTCTAGTCCCAAGCGCGGCTACTGCCTGATTTACCCCTGGCGGGTCACTGGTCCCTACACTAGGTGTGTTGAAGAGGTTCCTCACCTTGTAAACCGGCGGCAGACGACTCCGGTGCCTTCTCCTCAGGACTTCGTTTGAAGCGTTCTGATCCAATGAGAGCCGGAAGGAATCAGCTTGGATTCGTTGCGCCTGAGCATCCAAAGCGGCCCGTTCCATAGTCATCCTAGTGTTCTCTGCCGCCAGGTCTTCCTTGGCTTGCGCTATCTCGTCACACGTTATGCTGATCTTGATTCGCCGGGTTAACATTTGCTGCTAAGAATGTTGTCAAATTATCCAGCAAATTAGTCAAAACCTGAGCCGGTGGGCGCACAGGGCCTCTTGCCCCGGCTGCCATTGCTGTTGCTGACCCGGAAATCATCGCCGCTGCAGTCGTAGAATTCTGTGCTGGCTGTGTACCGGCCATGAAGATTGCGACCTGGTTCGGCGGCACATAGGGGTCCAGAATACTGTCGCCATCGGTACAGCCCCCAAGCCTGCCGTCTTGCAGTTGATACAATGAGGTAGTCTCGCCCATGGACGACTCACCATCAGAATAGATGGCCGTCTCACCACCAGACATGGATCCTTCCTCAAATTCTGCCCCATGGATGAATCCCACGAAGGCACGTTTCACGGCGGGCTGAACTCGGGCGGGTCTCGCACGTTGAGCCGTCTTGATGATGTCGGTGCAGATGTCCAGCTCAGGGCCCGGTTCGCCGATTTTGCCGATGAAGACGTGGATTCCGCCGAAGGGGACTCGGTGTCGGTGTCAAAACCGGCGGATCTCGGGTAGGGGGTCCCGAACTGTGTGTCTAAGGCGGATGGTAACAGGAGGCGGGGGACACGATGTTTACCCAGGTTCGAGCCCTCTCGATCGAGGTAATACCCTACTTCTTGCTTGATTGATCCTGATGATATGAGTATTACAAGAGTTCATCTACCAGGAGATCGTAGAGGCTGAACCCTAGAAGCTAGCCTATGGTATGATTGTTGTTGTCCTACGGACTAAACCCTCCGGTTTATATAGACACCGGAGGGGGCTAGGGTTACACAGAGTCGGTTACAACGGAGGAGATCTACATATCCGTATTGCCAAGCTTGCCTTCCACGCCAAGGAGAGTCCCATCCGGACACGGGTCGAAGTCTTCAATCTTGTATCTTCATAGTCCAACAGTCCGGCCAAAGGATACAGTCCGGCTGTCCGAGGACCCCCTAATCCAGGACTCCCTCAGTAGCCCCTAAACCAGGCTTCAATGACGATGAGTCCGGCACGCAGATTGTCTTCGGCATTGCAAGGCGGGTTCCTCCTCCGAATACTCAAGAGAAGATTTTGAACACAAGGATAGTGTCCGGCTCTGAAAAACAAATTCCACATACCACCGTAGAGAGAATAATATTTCCACAAATCTAATCTGCTGACACATTCTGCAGCATGACATCATACTACGGCCCGGTCATTATTCGAACCGTTTTTCTCAACCAGCCACTACACATATTGCGAGGCGGTTTTCTTCGCACGTCTTGTCGAAGCAGAGATCGTGTCCCCTTATCACGGGATTCTCATCAATACGGGTGTGGGTAACCCAACCGCGCCATCAATTATGGCGCTTGTGGAATAAGCGGTTTTACCAGGCAAGTGGGGAGGCACAGAATCCCTACTGCCTTTATAAGGGGATAAGGACTCCCTCTCGCACCCACACTTTCTACTTCCCGATTCATTCCCCTCCGCCCAAGCTCCAGCGCCCAAGCGTTCATCTTCTCTGCCCATAAAAGGCCTTCCGAAGATGTCCGGATCCGGAGCAGGAGGCAAATGGATGGCCTCTACCGTCCGAGAGAAGGATATCAAAAAGCTTCGGGAGGCCGGGTACCTGGCCAAGAAAATCAGCCACCGTCTCCCGACGGCGGGACAGATCGTCCCTACTCCGGAACCCCACGAGAGGGTTGTATTCCTCCCTCACTTTGTCTGCGGGCTAGGATTTCCCCTCCACCCGTTCCTTCGCGGCATCATGTATTACTATGGGATCGATCTTCACGATCTGTCCCCTAATTCCTTCCTCAACATCTCGACATTCATTGTCGTGTGCGAGGCTTTTCTCCGCATCTCGCCACACTTCGGCTTATGGCTGAAGATTTTTAATGTGAATCCCAAGGTGGTGGGTGGCGAGCACGCCTAGTGCGGGGGCGCTATGGTGAGCAAGGTGCCCAATGTCATATGGCCAACAGGAACCTTTAATGATTCTGTCAAGGAGTGGCAACAGCAGTGGTTTTATATCACTGAGCCACGCGGCACGAAATGGGCCGCTATTCCCGAGTTTCGATCCGGTGCCCCCCTGCGGCTTACATCCTGGGTCAAGAAGGGCCTGGATTGGTCCTCGTCCGACGAACTGTCGGTGCTCCAGACGCGCGTTAAAGATATGGGAGACAAGAACATTGAACTTGCCAATGTAGTCCAGGTGATGTTAGTTCGCCGGATCCTGCCTTGTCAACACAAGACTTGCAATCTATGGGAATTCGATCCGGCCAGGCACCAAACCTTGCGAGAGCTTTTCGGCTCCTCGCACAAGGACATCTGGAAAGTGCTTTTCAAGTCTAGAAAATCATGGCCGGACTCCGCCGAGGACCGCGGGTACCAACTGTCCCGCCCTGCAAGTTCGGTAAGTCATCAAACTTTTTATCCGCGTAACCCAAAGGAAGCGGTTTACATGTTTTATACAACTCTCCTAGGGCTGGACGAAGAAGGCGGAGCGGATCCATTGTCCGGCCCCGCTGCCCGAAGAACCGGCTGTCCCACTTCTGACGAAGATGCTGGTCCCGGCGCCTTACAAGGTGCCGAAGAAGACGGCCGAGAAGGAGGCCAAAAAGATCCAGGGCGGCCTTCATCGCCGCGGCACTTCGGACACAATATCCGAAGGCTCTGATGCCCATTCCGCCTCCGAAGAGGACGAGGAGGAGGAGGAAGATGAATCCCCTGCGGGGGGAAGAAAGAAGAGGACGGCCTCCGTACACTTGGAGGCCGAGCCGCCCAAAAGGGGAAAGGCTCCTCTTCCGGAGGAGCCCACTACCGCCGCGGACAGCGGCCCGGCGTGGGATCCCAGGGACCAGCCCCTGGTGAACTCGTGAGTATATAAAATCCGAGTACGTTTATGCTTCCAGAGTCATCATGGCATAGTATTTTAACCTAAGCCATATTTTTTGTAGTCCGGTGGGTCCCGCACCAAACAATCCTCATCAGAGGATTCGCTGAGCTCGGATGCTATGGAGAGCAGGATGCCCCCAAAGGCCCCTTCCTCCAAACAGGTGCATAACACTGAGGCTTTGTCCCAGAAGGACCCCGGCCAAGGAGGAGAGGAAAAGACCATGAAGGCGGCGCTTGGAAGTCAAACTTCAGGGGCCGAACACATAGGGGAGAAAATTCCCATGGGAGCTGACGGCGGAGGCCATCTTGAATTCGGTTCCCAGCCGGGTGCAGTTTCGGAGACCAATACGGCTCCAGAATCAGGCAGGCGGCCTCTCCCAGCTGGAGGGGGCATACCGGCAACCTCTGTCCAACCAGAGGTGTCGGATGCTTTGTTGGTGGCGCTGAAGAGCGCCTCGATCATCGATGAACACCGTGCCCTTATGGGTGCAGTGATTGAGAAGATTCAGCCTGCTGAGAGTGGACTGAATGGAGCCTGTATCAGCCTTATAAAAGGTTTTGAGGTATGTTTTTGGAAGAGTGTCATGGTATGGATAGTAGCCCCTGATACACTGTTCGGTGAAAGGAAAGAACCGGATAGAGGATCAAATTTATGTTCGCAGTAAGACTCATTGAATGACATCTATTTCTCTTCTGTATAAGCAGGCGTCTGTAGCGGCTGCTACAGCTCATACTACGGAGATCTCCGGACCGAATCAAAATCTGGAGCGGGCCAAAGAAGAACTTGGCTAGTTGAAAATGCAGTTGGGGGATAAACAAGGTATGCACAACTCTTGTTCGCATTTATTACGAATGAATTTTCAGTATGATGAAATAAGCTTCATGATTTGCGCTAGGGATGGTTACCGAAGTCGAGGCTCTTAAGAAGGCTGTGGCCGAGGTCGAGAAAAAGGCAGCCACAGAGCAGGCTCTTCGTGAGAAGCACGAGGCCAGGGTTATTAAAGCTGAGCAGGAGCTGCAAGAAGCCGTGAGGAAATGCGAGACCTTGGAGCAGAGTTTAACGGAGAAAGAATCCGAACTCACCGAGGCGCATCAGGCCACGAACGATGCCCGGGGGGAAACCCAAAGCGCCCTGCAGGGGATCCAAGAGGCGAGAAAGATCGCGGCGGGTAAGGCTTTTTCCATGTAAAGCAAGTATTTGAGGGGAAAATTATGTTTCTAATTTTGAATTCAGATTTCTCAGGGGTATTTGCCGAGCTGCCCCGCAGCATATCAGATGCCGCCCAATTCTACAGAGCCGAAGAAAGGAACACTGCGGATAAGCTCTTCTGGTCACACTATTTGGCACCGAATTATCCGGTGCCTTTTGCCGACCAACTGAAACAGCTGATCGAACTGCATGAGGCGGCGTAACTAGCCATGAAAGATTTGGTTATCTGGCTATGGCCTGCCGAGCCGATTCCAAGCAGCTACTTCGGGCTCGTGAATGGCCCTCGACTTGACGTCATCATGCGGTCGGTCTGCATAGAAGGTGCGCGAATGGCCTTCGCCCACGCAAAGGTGCACTGGGGGAACATGGATGCTGAGAAGCTGATGACCGAAGGGCCGCCAGAGGGGAAGGAGCACCGTGAGCCCGGATTATATTATGAAAGTGTCCTAAAAGGATCCTACCTTGCAGCGGAGCTATGCACCAAGGACATTATATTTCCATGAATGCCAATCATGTTGTCCTTTGTAATGTTTGAACAAGGTCGTTTATTTATTTCCTGTTATATAAAAGTTTACCCTCCTGTGAGGCCGTTTTATATGTTAAACCTGAGAGTTGGCCAGTCGTCGGCTTCTGCCCCCACGTAAGAAGTACGGGGGTGTTCGGGATAAACCTGAGCACTCTTTATCCCAGTTTTGGGTCCTTCGAACGAGGTGCTCAGCACGACGAACCAGGCAATCAGACTATAGGGCTTTATCACTCTCACTTAGCCATAGGAGCTTTAGTAAGGTAGGCACAGCCCCTGGTGTTCGGAAGACCGTACTAGGGGCTCTATAAGCATCTGATCGTAGGAAAAACCGATCCATCGCACGCTGCATTGGTTATGGCATTATGCGGGAGAAATCCTTAATGATTTTGTGACCTCTCGAACAGCTGACCAGCTCTCGCTGTATCATGACAGTCAGTTTTCGGCTTTCTCTACTGAGGTGCTCGTCCGGAAGAACCGGGACACAATCGCAGTAGTTCTCCCAGTGCTACCTTAGCCGATATAGCGGAACATAAGGTACCAAAACATGGGAGCCGGGAAAACCCAACTATTGACCCAAGACATGATTCGGAGCTGATGCATATAATGTTATAGGTTCGGGGTGCCGAACTTCCATGAAGGTGTTCGGACTTTATTGTCGTGTTATGGGTAAAACGAAGCCCCTGGCATATTTTAAGGCATATCCCTGTGTACGGATGCCACTTGACAAAAGAATTTCAATAAGAAATAACAGCAGGTAAGCGCCATATAAATTCACATGTTGTATTAGAATAGTACGTCTATGCGTATGAGTACAGGTAATGTGATAAAAAAAGGAATACGATTGCGGAACCTGCTGAGACCAGGGGGAAGAAGCTGAGTGCGGATCCGTAATATAGCCGGATGGTCATTGCGGGGAATGTCTAAGGATTCCCTTGCACGTTCAAGCTGCCTACGCATCGCCCGTCCTGGTCGGCGCAAAGGTGAACCTGCGAAGGAAATGTAAGAAATGTTTGCGTGCCGGAGAGCGGTTGAGCCGCTGAGTGCGGCCTGTCCTGGCCTTCGCCGCAGTGTTTAATTGCGCTCTGGACGAGCCGGGCTATCCTTCCGTGAAGTAGTTCGGAGTCCCTTGACGGTGTCCGGCAGCTTGGACGTCGACTCGGGATTCGGCTGCAAGGTGCTGCTCGTTGCTTCTGCTGTTAAGGCAGTGGTGTACTTGTTGGTGCCGAGGGAAGGTTCGGCCTTGCCATTAACCGTGATGACGCCGCGTGGACCGGGCATCTTGAGCTTACGGTAGGCATAATGTGGCATCGCGTTGAATCGAGCGAACGCGGTTCGTCCAAGCAGTGCCTGATAATCACTACGGAAAGGGACGATTTCGAAGATTAACTCTTCGGTACGGTAATTTTCTGGTGATCCGAAGACTACCTCAAGGGTAATGGAGCCTATACAGCTGGCTTCCACACCTGGTATAATGCCTCTGAAAGTGGCTTTAGTGGGTTTGATCACCGAATGATCGATGCCCATCTTGCGCACTGTGTCCTGGTAAAGCAGATTTAGACTGCTGCCTCCGTCCATAAGGACTCGTGTGAGGTGGAACCCGTCAATTATTGGGTCGAGGACTAGTGCGGCTGGATTGCCCCGATTGGCATTAACCGGATGATCCATCCGGTTGAAGGTGACCGGCCCTAGTTTATATTGTGGGACGACTAGTTCCGTTAAGTCGGCATCCCTAAGGGTGCATATCCGGTCCGAGTTGGGAATTTGGGTGGTGTTTACCACATTCACCGATTGAATATAGCGGGGGAATTTCTTTTGCCCTCCTGTGTTCGGTGATCTAGGCTCTTCGTCGCCATCACCGTTTTGAGACCCCCCTTCTCCGTTTTTGGCGCCTGCCCTGCCGGCTTGTTTGAAGACCCAGCATTCTCTGTTGGTATGGGTGGCTGGCGTTCCTGGGGTGCCATGAATTTGGCATTGGCGATCGAGTACGCGGTCCAGACTGGATGGACCCGAATTGTTATTTTGAGTAGCCCTTTCCGTTGACCGGACTTTGAGCCCCTGAACCAGGCATTAACTGTCGTATCTTCGGCATTTTCACCATATTTGCGGTGCTTGTTTTTGTTGCGTCGTGGTTTGCCGTTGCTATCCCTGGCTTCTGATATGCCTGGTTTGCTTGCTGTATTGTTAATATGAGCCAACCAGCTATCTTCGCCCGCGCAAAAGCGGGTCATAAGTGTCGTGAGGGCTGCCATGGATTTTGGCTTCTCTTGGCCGAGGTGCCGGGCGAGCCATTCGTCGTGGATGTTATGCTTAAATGCCGCTAAGGCCTCTACATCCGGACAGTTGACAATTTGGTTCTTCTTAGTTAGGAACCGGGTCCAGAATTTCCTGGCCAATTCCCCTGGCTGCTGAGTTATATGACTTAAATCGTCAGCGTCCGGCGGTCGCACATAAGTGCCCTGGAAATTGTCTAGGAATGCATCTGCCAGGCTCTCCCAACTTCCGATGGAGTTTGCCGGCAAGCTATTGAGCCAATGCCGAGCCGGCCCTTTGAGTTTTAGCGGGAGATACTTGATGGCATGTAAATCATCCCTGCGGGCCATGTGAATGTGGAGGAAGAAGTCTTCTATCCATACCGCGGGGTCTGTAGTACCATCATATGATTCAATGTTTACGGGTTTAAACCATTCTGGGAATTCGTGATCCATTACTTCATCGATGAAGCATAGGGGGTGTGCGGTGCCTCTGTGCTGGGTTATGTCACGACGTAGTTCATGCGAGTCCTGTCTGCTGTATTCGGCCCGGCCGGATTTGCTTTTAGTGTATCCGGCGTGACGATCATCGTCCCGCGTTGGGGCGCGCCCCCGTGATCCGTAGATCGATCTTGCATGTTTTGCTTTGTTTTCCAATATGTCTCGCAGGTCCCGCGTGCTGCCCCGGGCCTTGGTATTTTAGTTTGAATGGCGGCGGGGTGCGGGCTGGACTTCGGGCTGATATGCCTCTCTGTCTTGGCCACGAGGTGGCTGATCAGCCGCAGCATACACTGGTGATGTAGGTTTCAATGCTTCCTCCTTGAGTTGGGGTAGCAACCTGCGCTTTGGGTAACTCTTGGTTGGGCGCTCGAGTTCGTATTCTCGGCCGCCAGGACTTCAGTCCATCTATCCGCTAGCAGATCTTGGTCAGCTCGAAGCTGTTGTTGCTTTTTCTTCAGGTTGTTTGCTGTGGCTATAAGCCGGCGCTTGAAGCGCTCCTGCTCAACGGGATCCTCAGGCACGATGAATTCTTCGTCGCCGAGGCTCACCTCGTCTTCGGAGAGAGGCATGTAATTGTCATCCTCTGATTCTCCATCTGCTGCCCGTTCCGGAGGGCTAGCTTGTTCCTCCTCCCACTCGAGGTCTGGTTGGAGGGGATTATCGTCGTCTTCGGCACTATCCGGAGCATTATTGTCTCTTGTGACGGTATCGCTGCTTTTGCTATGGCGGGACTTAGAGCGGCGACGCTGACGTCGGTGCTTGGATTGCTTCTTGGAGGGATTATCCTCCGTTGTCTTATCGCCATCCCCTTCTTTGGGGGTGTCCACCGTGTATATGTCATACGGAGGTGGCAGTCCAGCGCCCTGTGGGCGGTGGTTCTTGTTCGTCTCCTGCATCGTCGTCCATACCATCGATGTCTTTGGAGCCGAAGTCGAGCATGTCGGTTAAATCGTCGACAGTGGCTACTAAGTGGGTGGTGGGTGGGGAGCGAATTTCTTCGTCGTCCGCATCCCATTCTAGCCGGACATAGTTTGGCCAAGGGTCTCCTGACAAGGAGAGAGACCTTAATGAGTTTAGCACGTCGCCAAAGGGCGAGTGCTGAAAGATATCCGCGGAGGTAAACTCCATGATCGGTGCCCAATCGGATTCGATAGGCACGGACGCAGGCGGCTCGGAGCCCATGGCCGGGGACTAATCCAACGGTTCGGTAACACGGGTCTCGTAGGAGGCGAAGTCAGTATTCGGCTCTATCGCCACTGAGTGTGCGGCCTCCGTGGCGGGGTCCATCCACCCGTCCTCAGATGGCGCAATTTGTTCTGGATTGAAGGCCGGAGTAGTTGCAGGTGTGATCTCCCGAACACTGTCCGACGGCAGAGCTAAGTCATGCTCGTCGTGATTGTGCGGCGCACCTGACATGGGCTCGAATCCATCGAAGATCAAGTCTGCGCGGATGTCGGCAGTATAGTTCAAGTTTCCAAACTTGACCTGATGGCCAGGGGCGTAGCTCTCGGTCTGCTCCAGATGGCCAAGCGAGTTGGCCCACAGTACGAAGCCGTCGAATACGAAGATCTGTCCGGGGAGGAAAACCTCACCCTGGATCGCATCGTTGCCGATGATCGAAGGAGCCATCTAGCCTTACGGTGACGGCACAGTGGAACTCTCAATGAAAGCACCAATGTCGGTGTCAAAACCGGCGGATCTCGGGTAGGGGGTCCCGAACTGTGCGTCTAAGGAGGATGGTAACATGAGGCGGGGGACACAATGTTTACCCAGGTTCGGGCCCTCTCGATGGAGGTAATACCCTACTTCCTGCTTGATTGATCTTGATGATATGAGTATTACAAGAGTTGATCTACCACGAGATCGTAGAGGCTGAACCCTAGAAGCTAGCCTATGGTATGATTGTTGTTGTCCTATAGACTAAACCCTCCGGTTTATATAGACACCGGAGGGGGTAGGGTTACACAGAGTCGGTTACAAGGGAGGATATCTACATATCCGTATTGCAAAGCTTGCCTTCCACGCCAAGGAGAGTCCCATCCGGACACGGGTCGAAGTCTTCAATCTTGTATCTTCATAGTCCAACAGTCCGGCCAAAGCATACAGTCCGGTTGTCCGAGGACCCCCTAATCCAGGACTCCCTCACTCGGTACCCGTACTCAATTGAGCCGGCCTCGGGGCCCCAGCCTGCATCGTCGATGTAGAGCTTGCCGCGACGACTCTTGGTCATCCGGCCCACAGTGTATCCCTTGATCCCTTTGAAGTTGCCCTTAAAGAACTCAAAACCACCGTGCGCTGGCCCCACGGTGGGCGCCCACTGTCGTGGGATTGTCACGGCAGATGTCCTAGTGTGAGGACTTAGTCATGGAACCATCATACTAGGTTAGCTTAAAGGGGTTAAACGGGACAAAGGACACAGGAGTTTATACTGGTTCAGCCCCTTGCGGTGAAGGTAAAGGCCTAATCCAGTTTGAGGTGGTATTACTTATGTTTCGATTACCAGGGAGCGAATACGCTTGAGCTAGCTTTCGATCTATTGTTTCTCGCCCCAAACCGCCGCCGGGTCGTCCCTTTATATACACAGGTTGACGCCCCGCGGCTTACAGAGTCCCGGCCGGCTCATAACAATGTGTCTGGCTCGGTGACCAAATATACATGCCTTATAATACAAGTCATACATACATGGCGGTTTACACTTATGGGCTTTAAGCCGCCTCTGGGCTCTGGGCCTTTAAACGAGTCTTCATAGTGAACCGCCATCTTAAATATCTTTATAGGCTTTATCTTGATGGACCGCCATGGCTTAACCCAGCCCCTCCTGGGCGGGTTAACCCAATAGTTATATCCCCAACAGTTATCTTGCCAGCATATTCCATGTGCTGACCTACACGGCTGCAAGGTATTATGTTGCAGAATTTTCAGACGAAGAGTAAGGTGCGCTAGGTCGTTGTCGTGCACTCAGTATTGCCGTGTAGTTTGATGGAATCATTTATCTTTGAAGCTTCCGCAGTTATCTTATTTTAGATGGCCTTCAGCCATATTATTGTAATAAGTACTCTCTTTGAGACACTCGATTTAATAAGTGTCGGATTGAACTCTGTTATAAAACCTCGAGTACTATGTGTGTCAGCAATACCAATCCAGGGATGACACTTAAGCACAGAGACTTGACCGTCTGAGGTCTGGTCGCTACAATATAGTCGGATCATATGATGTTTCTCCCCTCTATACTCTTGTTATGATGAATTGAATCTTACCCTTCAAAGTTTTGTCTTGTTGGATTGAATATTCAGAGATGATAACACATGATATATGTTTTGCAATATGAATACTTGAGGTGACAATGAGGTATCCTATTGATTCACTTGATATGTGTTATGGCATTCAACTCGCGGATTCCCGCGGTGATATTGGGGTAATCTAAGCATAGGGGTTCATGCACGTTTTTCTCCGACGGAAACTTTGGGGTCTCTTTATAGTTCTTTGTGTGGATGGAGTATTATGAATATGAATTTGCTTTGGTGTTATTCTAGTACGAACTCTAGGATAGATCGAACGGAAAAAATAGCTTTGTGTTATTTTAGTATGAACTCTTGAATAGATCGAACTGAAAGAATAGCTTTGAGGTGGTTTCGTGCGCTACAAACAATTCCTATCTTTTGTCCTCCGCTAATAGGAACTCGGGAGTGATTCTTTACTGCACTTTGAGGGATAATCATATGATCCAACTATGTTAGCATTGTTGAGAGGTTGCACTAGCGGAAGTACAGACCCTAGGCCTCATTTTTTTAGCATTGTAACACCGTTTTTGTGCACGTTAACTATTTGCTACCTTGCTGTTTTTATTTTCAGATTATAAAAATATATTTCTACCATCAATATTACACTTTTATCACCATCTCTTCGCCGAACTAGTGCACCTATACAATTTGCCATATTGGGTTTTGGTTGCAGGGTCGTTTGAGGGAGACCATCTTCATCCTACACCTCTCACGGATTGATAAACCTTAGGTCATCCACTTGAGGGAAAATTGCTACTGTCCTACAAAACTCTGCGCTTGGAGGCCCAACACGTGTCTACAATAATAAAGTTGCGTAGTAGACATCAATTCCCACGCAACGGTCTTCTCTTTTTCTCTACATGTTCAGTATGATTGTGTACAATAACTTGAAGGAAATATGCCCTAGAGGCAATAATAAAATTGTTATTCATATCTCCTTATATCATGATAAATGTTTATTATTCATGCTAGAATTGTATCAACCGGAAACTTGATACATGTGTGAATACATAGACAAACCATAGTGTCCCTAGTATGCCTCTACTAGACTAGCTCATTAATCAAAGATGGTTAAGTTTCCTGTCCATAGACATGTGTTGTCATTTGAGGAACGAGATCACATCATTAGGAGAATGATGTGATGGACAAGACCCATCCGTTAGCTTAGCATAATGATCGTTTAGTTATATTGCTATTGCTTTCTTCATGACTTATACATATTCCTTGGACTCTGAGATTATGCAACTCCCGGAGGAACAACTTGTGTGCTATCAAACATCACAATGCAACTGGGTGATTATAAAGATGCTCTACAGGTGTCTCCGAAGGTGTTTGTTGGGTTGGCATAGATCAAGATTAGGATTTGTCACTCCCAGTATCGGAGAGGTATCTCTGGGCCCTCTCGGTAATACACATCATGATAAGCCTTGCAAGCAATGTGACTAATGAGTTAGTTGCGAGATGATGTATTACGGAACGAGTAAACAGACTTGCCGGTAACAAGATTGAACTAGGTATGAAGATACCGACGATCGAGTCTTGGGCAAGTAACATACCGATGACAAAGGGAATAACGTATGTTGTCATTGTGGTTTGAGCGATAAAGGTCTTCATAGAATATGTAGGAAGCAATATGAGCATCCAGGTTCCGCTGTTGGTTATTTATCGGAGATGTGTCTCGGTCATGTCTACATAGTTCTCGAACCCGCAGGGTCCGCACGCTTAACGTTCGATGACGATCTGTATTATGAGTTATGTGTTTTGGTGACCGAAGATTGTTTGGAGTCCAGGATGAGATCACGGACATGACAAGTCTCGAAATGATCGACAGGTAAAGATTGATATATTGGATGATAGTATTCAGACACCGGAATGGTTCTGGAGTGTTTCGGGTATTTATCAGAGTACCATGAGGTTACCGGAACCCCCCGAGGGAAGTAATGGGCTGCATGGGCCATAGGGGAGAGGCAAGATAGCCCATAAGGGGGTGACGCCCCCCCATGGGGAGTCCGAATTGGACAAGGGGAGGGGGCACGGCCCCCCTTTCCTTCTCCGTCTCCCTCTCCTTCCCCCTTTCCCCCTCCGATAGAAAGAAGGGGGGCGAATAGGACTAGGAGTCCAAGTGGGTTTCCCCCCACTTGGCGCGCCCCCTAGGCCGGCCTCCTCCCCTCTCCCTCCTTTATATATGGGGGCAGGGGGGCACCTCTAACCACAACAATTGTTTCTTAGACGTGTGCGGTGCCCCCCTCCACCGTTTACTCCTCAGGTCATATTGTCATAGTGCTTAGGCGAAGCCCTGCGCGGATCACATCACCATCACCGTCACCACGCCATTGTCGTGACGAAACTCTCCCTCGACACTTTGCTGGATCAAGAGTTCGAGGGACATCATCGAGCTGAACATGTGCTGAACTCAGACGTGTCGTACGTTTGGTACTTGATCGGTTGAATTGTGAAGACGTTCGACTACATCAACCGCATTAATCTAACGGTTCCGCTTTCGGTCTACGACGGTACCTGGACACACTCTCCCCCTCTCGTTCTATGCATCTCCTATATAGATCTTGCGTGATCGTAGGATTTTTTTTAAATTGCATGCTACGTTCTCGAACAGTGGCATCCGAGCCAGGTCTATGCATAGATGATATGCACGAGTAGAACACAAAGAGTTGTGTGCGATGATAGTCATACTGCTTACCACCAATGTCTTATTTTGATTCGGAGGTATTGTTGGATGAAGCGGCCCGGACCAACCTTACATGACCACGTTCATGAGATCAGTTCCACCGACAGACATGCAACTTGTTTTGCATAAAGGTGGCTGGCGGGTGTCTGTTTCTCCAACTTTAGTTGAATCGAATTTGACTATGGCTGGTCCTTGTTGAAGGTTAAAACAACAAACTTGATGAAACATCGTTGTGGTTTTGATGCGTAGGTAAGAATGGTTCTTACTAGAAGCTCGTAGCAGCCACGTAAAACTTGCAACAGCAAAGTAGAGGACGTCTAACTTGTTTTTGCAGGGCATGTTGTGATGTGATATGGTCAAGACATGATGTGATATATGTTATTGTATGAGATGATCATGTTTTGTAAAAGTTATCGGCAACTGGCAGGAGCCTTATGGTTGTCGCTTTATTGTATGAAATGCAATCGCCATGTAATTGCTTTACTTTATCACTATGCGTTAGCGATAGTTGTAGAAGCAATAGTTGGCGAGACGACAACGACGCTACGATGGAGATCAAGGTGTCAAGCCGGTGATGATGGACATCATGACGGTGCTTTGAAGATGGAGATCAAAGGCACAAGATGATGATGGCCATATCATGTCACATATTTTGATTGCATGTGATGTTTATCTTTTATGCATCTTATTTTTCTTAGTACGGCAGTAGCATTATAAGATGATCCCTCACTAAAATTTCAAGGTATAAGTGTTCTCCCTGAGTATGCACCGTTGCGACAGTTCCTCGTGCCGAGACACCACGTGATGATCGGGTGTGATAAGCTCTACATTCACATACAACGGGTGCAAGACAGTTTTGCACGTGCGGAATACTCAGGTTAAACTTGACGAACCTAGTATGTACAGACATGGCCTCGGAACATGGAGACCGAAAGGTCGAATGTGAATCATATAGTAGATATGATCAACATAGAGATGTTCGCCATTGAAAACTACTCCATCTCACGTGCTGATCGAACATGGTTTAGTTGATATGGATCACGTGATCATTTAGATGACTCGAGGGATGTCTATCTAAGTGGGAGTTCTTAAGTAATATGATTATTTGAACTTCATTTATCATGAACTTAGTCCTAATAGTATTTGCATATCTATGTTGTAGATCAATAGCTTGCGATGTAGCTCCCCGTTTATTTTTGATATGTTCCTAGAGAAAAATAAGTTGAAAGATGATAGTAGCAATGATGCGGACTGGGTGCGTGATATGAGGATTATCCTCATTGCTGCATAGAAGAATTATGTCCTTGATGCATTGCTAGGTGACAGACCTATTGCAGGAGCAGATATAGACGTTATGAACATTTGGCAAGCTTGGTATGATGACTACTTGATAGTTTAGTGCGCCATGCTTTACGGCTTAGAACCGAGACTTCAAAAACGTTTTGAACACCATAGAGCATATAGGATGTTCCAAGAGCTGAAATTGGTAATTCAGACTCATGCCCAAGTCGAGAGGTATGAGACCTCTGACAAGTACTTTGCCTACAAGATGGAGGAGAATAGCTCAATCAGTGAGCATGTGCTCAGAATGTCTGAGTACTACAATCGCTTGAATCAAGTGGGAGTTAATCTTCCAGATAAGATAGTGATTGACAGAGTTCTCTAGTCACTATCACCAAGTTACTGGAACTTCGTGATGAACTATAATATGCAAGGGATGGATAAGACAATTCCTGAGCTCTTCGCTATGCTCAAAGTTGTGTAGGTAGAAATCAAGAAAGACCATCAAGTGTTGATGGTTAACAAGACCACTAGTTTCAAGAAAAAGGGAAAGGGAAAGAAGGGGAACTTCAAGAAGAATGGCAAGCAAGTTGCCACTCCCGGGAAGAAGCCCAAGTATGGACCTAAGCCTGAAGCTGAGTGCTTCTACTTCAAAGGGACTGGACACTAGAAGCGGAACTGCCCCAAGTATTTGGCAGATAAGAAGGATGGAAAAGTGAACAAATGTATATTCGATATACATGTTATTGATGTGTACCTTACTAATGCTCGTAATAGAGCCTGGGTATTTGATACTGGTTCTGTTGCTCATATTTCCAACTCGAAACAGGGACTACGGATTAAACGAAGATTGGCTAAGGACGAGGTGACGATGCGCGTCGGGAATGGTTCCAAGGTCGATGTGATCGCCGTCGGCACGCTACCTCTACATCTACCTTCGAGATTAGTTTTAGACCTGAATAATTGTTATTTGGTGCTAGTGTTGAGCATGAACATTATATCTGGATCTTGTTTGATGCGAGACCGTTATTCATTCAAATCAGAGAATAATGGTTGTTCTATTTATATGAGTAATATCTTTATGGTCATGCACTCTTGAAGAGTGGTCTATTTTTGTTGAATCTTGATCGTGGTGATACACATATTCATAATATTGATGCCAAAAGATGCAAAGTTGATAATGATAGTGCAACATATTTGTGGCACTTCCGTTTAGGTCATATTGGCGTAAAGCGCATGAAGAAACTCCATGCAGATGGTCTTTTGGAATCACTTGATTATGAATCATTTGATGCTTGCGAACCATGCCTCATGGGCAAGATGACTAAGACTCCGTTCTCCGGAACAATGGAGCGAGCTACTGAGTTATTGGAAATAATACATACCGATGTATGCGGTCCGATGAGTGTTGAAGCTCGTGGCGGGTATCGTTATTTTCTGACCTTCACATATGATTTGAGCAGATATGGGTATATCTACTTAACAAAACACAAGTCTGAAACATTTGAAAAGTTCAAAGAATTTCAGAGTGAAGTGGAAAATCATCGTAACAAGAAAATAAATTTTCTACGATCTGATCGCGGAGGCGAATATTTGAGTTACGAGTTTGGTCTTCATTTAAAACAATGTGGAATAGCTTCACAACTCCCGCCACCTGGAACACTACAGCGTAATGGTGTGTCCGAAGGTCGTAACCGTAGTTTATTAGATATGGTGCGATCTATGATGTCTCTTACCGATTTACCACTATCGTTTTGGGGTTATGCATTAGAGACAGTTGCATTCATGTTAAATAGGGCACCATCTAAATCCGTTGAGACGACACCGTATGAACTATGGTTTGGCAAGATACCTAAGCTGTCGTTTCTTAAAGTCTGGGTTTGCAATGCTTATGTGAAAAAGCTTCAGCCGGATAAGCTCGAACCCAAATCGGAGAAGTGTGTCTTCATAGGATACCCAAAAGAAACTGTTGGGAACACCTTCTATCATAGATCCGAAGGCAAGATATTTGTTGCTAAGAATGGATCCTTTCTAGATAAGGAGTTTCTCTCGAAAGAAGTGAGTGGGAGGAAAGTAGAACTTGATGAGGTAATTGTACCTTCTCTTGAATTGGAAAGTAGCTCATCACAGAAAACCGTTGCCGTGATGCCTACACCAATTAGTGAGGAAGCTAATGATGATGATCATGAAACATCAGATCAAATTACTACCGAACCTCTTAGGTCACCAGAGCACGTTTGTCGGATGCGGGGTTCCGGCATTTCCTTAAGGTTCGAACACTGGGGTGCGCGCGGAATCTTTCCCTCCTACCGATCTACGCCCTAGCTCGCTAAGATCTCGCGGACGAACTCGTCGAACTCGCAGTCACAGAGAGACACGAGATTTATACTGGTTTGGGACACCGTTGTGGTGTAATACCCTACTCCAGTGTAGTGGTGGTGGATTGCCTCTTGGGCTGGTGATGAACAGTACAGAGGGAAGAACAGCCTCCTGAGGTTGAGGTGTTCTTGTGCTTGCGGACTTGTGCGCGTGAGAGTTGGATCAACTGCTCGATCTCCCCTCTACTATGGTGGCTAGACCTATTTATAGGGGCCCTGGTCCTCTTCCCAAATATTGAGCGGGAAGGGAGCCAACAACGGCGGGCAAATTTGAAGGGGGACAACTAGTACAAGCTATCCTGACAAAAGCGGTCTTCCCCTGCGAAAAGCTCCGGTGGTGACGCCGTCTTGGGCTCCACGATGACCTCCATCTTGCCGTCCTCCTGGTCTTGGTCTCGTTGCACAAATATAGCAACCTTTGCCTGATGCCTCGGTACTCTTCGCCTGCGCTGGCCTCCTTAGCACCAAAGAGGAAACAAGGACGCTGCGCGCGCTGGCGCCTGCCTGGCGCCGATCGTCATGGCTCACGTCATGAGAGCCTCGCGAGGTTTGCCCTGCCTTGATATCTCCACTCCTCGCGAGCCTGCCTGAATAGGCCACTCTTGAGGAGGTCTTGCGTCGTCCGCCTCGCGAGGGTCTTGGATGCCTTGTTGATGAAGATGGGCCGTACGGCCTGCTGGCTTAGCCATGCCGTGGGCCGCAGGCAGGCAAGTCTGGGGACCCCCGTTCCCAGAACGCCGACAGTAGCCCCCGGGCCCAAGGTGCGCTCGGGCTTGGCTTCGCGGCGAAGCCAAGGGTCAAGTACAGAGCACCGCGGGCTCCAAAAGCCTGCGGCCTCGGTTGACGCATGGCGTTTGATTGGACGTGGGCATCTCCGCTTCCCCACGCTGCCTCGGCAACTGCACGACCTGACAAGTCCCTCGGACATGCAAGGAAAACCATCATTACCTGCGATCGTGGGAGGCGCCGGTTGGCCTTCTCTCGCTATAAATGGGGAGGGGGCGGAGCCCCCGTTGCCCATCTCCTCCTTGCTTGCTTGCTTCTCCCTCCTTGCTCCACTGCTAACAACAATGGCGCCCATCAGAAGGTTTTCTGCCGAAGAGAAGGGAAAGGCCCCTCGCGATGATCCGGGGCCACTTCCGCCGAAGAAGAGGACGGTCCACCGCCGTGATGAAGCGGCGATGCAGGTCGTGATGAGGCCTTTGTGCGAGCGGCCTCCTCCAGGGTATCCGCTACCCTTGTACCCCCGAGCTGAGGGCTCGGAAGGACGGAGCGACGAGCAGCGCCGCCCACGCCACGTCCAGGGTCGCCGCGCCACGGCGACGTGTGCCGTCGCCCCCGGAGTCCACGCCGCGGACTCCTCGCGCGAGTTGGTGCTGTGGGCGCCGATGCCTCCAAGCTCCTGGATCCGCTTCCCGCGGTTCTTTTCTGACGTGATGCCTCCGAGGGGGCCTCTCGAGCTCTGGTTGCAGCATGCCGACTGCAGCGCTCCAGCGACCGGAGCAGAGATCGAAGCGGTCCCCGGCGGCAAGATCTTCATGACTCGTGGCTGGGGCGAGATCGCGTGGGTCTGCCGCGCGAGGGGTGCCCTCGCGATCCACCGTGAGTTCGATGGCGTCTCCACGCTCTTCTTCAAGGTCTTCGATGCAGAGGGCCGCCGCCTGGAGTGCTGCCCCGGAGTGGAGCACGAGGCCGACATGCGTTCTGCTCGCGGCTACTCCAGCACCGGCAGCCCTTGGGAGTCTAGCAGCTCTCCTGAGCTCTATGAGACTCCGGAGACGAGCGATGAAAGCTACGTGCCCCTGAGCTCTCGCCACGCTCGGAGCAGAGCCGCGGCGTCCGGCCGTTGCCGCCGCTGATCTGGATGGGGTTGGCGCCGGCCTCCCATGGCCCACTGTTGATAATGGCGTCCGCCACGGGAGGGTGTAGATAGAATCCCCTTAGCTTAGCTTTTGTTCCCTGCGAAGGGTCATGAAGTACCCCGTGGGGGCATGTAAGGGTCTGTAATGTCTTTTGCGCTTATCTTCACTGTTATGAAAATTTGGTGAACGCATGTCCCGTTAATGCTCGGTCCCTCTTTTCTTTCCTTGCGATAGCTTGTTGCTCTACGCTGACGGGTCCCGGTCCCCAGGCACACTACAGCCATCGCTAGTATGCCAGGTCGCGTGCCGTGGTCAAGGCTAGGAGGTGTGCGGCCCGAGGTCCAGTAAGAGCCCCTGAGGCGCGATGCTCAGGAGGTCCCCCTTAGCGCTCAAGCGGCCATGGTGAGGCAAGAAAAGGAGTCGACGTGGTCACAACAGGGTTGCGGCGAGGCATAAGTGACCGTTAGGCCCCAACATTTAGTTGATCCGAGAGCGAGACTTATCTTGTTGACTTCATGGCGATTCCTGATGGTGCGCTAGGGCTGCGCGCCAACTCGTGTGGCAGAGTTAGGCCGGCCCATACGAGTTTTCTTCCTCCATGCTCTCCTTAGTGCTCTACGTCCTCAGGTCCCAGCCCTCGAGCGAGCTCAGCCGCCGCTGGTATGCCAGGTCGTGATGCCGTGGTCAAGGCCAGGGGGTGAGGGCTGGAGAGCCAGGAAGAGCTCCCGAGTCGCGATGCTCAGGAGCCCCCCTTTTCACGCGCAAGCGAATTGCACGAGAGGAAAGGAGACTCGCGGTGCCGCCTGTTATCCTCCCCATGAGGTTCCTGTGAACAGGCACAAGAAGAAACACGGTTTGCCGTTACGGCTGTCAGCCTGCCGCTGGTTGCTCTGGATGAAGTGAAGGCACTGAGGGCCTGGTGAGGTGACGTGTGCGGGGCATGCCGCGAGCCAGAGCTCGGCTGCTCAGATTTGTCGACGTGGTAGGGACGGACCCATGCACCAGCGCCGTGCCTGTGAGAAGGCCCCGTGGGAGGCGATGATCGTGCAGGCGATAGCCGTGGGCAGGTTAAGCATGGAAAGTAGATCAGCTTGGGTAAATGCAGGAAGATACATGCCACTGGGTCCGGCCTGAGCGGCTTGGGGATGATGCAGCCCGAGGGGCGTCCCCAGCAAGGTAAGCTAAAGACATAAGCAAAAGGGATACATGCTGTAGGGACGGACCCACGCAGCCTGGAATTAATGCAGCCCGAGGGGCGCTCCCAGCTAAACGAGCTTGGAAGATGTCACCTGGTTCTGTAGATGAAGCAAAGTTGGTGCAGCTGAAGGCGTGCGTCGAAGGGATGACTCCTCACGAGCCACCGGGGCCTTGAGCCTTGGGAGGCTCTAGGGGCTCGGGAGGTTCCCTTAAGACTGTCTCCATCTCCTCTAGGACGGCGTGGTACCTGGCCTCCTGAGCTGCCAGGACACGTCGCATGATGTGCTAATAGGCTGACGCCACGCTCGGCAAACCGAAGGGCATGCGAATGTAGCTGTGTGGCGGGCCCTCGCAGCGGCCCACACGTGAAGGCCAGAAGCGCTCCTAAGATGCGGCCCTGTTGCGCCTGTGGACGTCGATGCAGACACGCAGCCCAGCGTCCTCGCCAGGATGGGGAGCTGCGCCTCGTGAGTGGCTGTCGCCGCGCATGGCTCTTGCGTCTTGCAGTTCCTGAGTGGTCTTGGTGATGAACTCCTGAGTGGTGGGCACTCCTTGCCCTGTGCTCTCCAGAGGGACACGTGCTGCGAAGCACGCCTCCAAGTGGTGCCCATGCGCCTCCCTCATGAGGTTGGCAAGATCTGAGGCCCTCCAGAAGAGAGCCCCCGAGCCCTGCCCGAGGAGGGTGCTGGGCGCGCCTTCCTATGCGATGGAGGGAGGCGCCCCTGGGGCAGGCGCTGATCCTGACGAGGCTCCTGCCGCGTCGCCATCCTCCTGAGGTCCTGCGCGGCGCAGCTGCTTCTTCTTGGGGATGGTCTCCGGAGGGCCCTCACTTCTGCTGTCGGGGTCGCTGATTGCTGCAGCTTGGAAGGCGCGCTCAAGGGAGCACACCGCATCTCTCTCGTCACATGGGACCGTGATGATTCCGCCGCTTCCCGGAATCTTGAGGACGTTGTAGCCGTGGTGGGTGACCGCCATGAACTTGGCTAGGGCCGGATACCCGAGGATGGCGTTGTACGGCAGGCGGATGTGCGCGACGTCGAAGTCGATGAGATCAGTGCGGTAGTTCTTGCGCTCTCCGAAGGTGACAGGCAGGCGGACCTGCCCTACCGGCGTGGTGGAACCGTCGGTCACTCCTGAGAAGGTCTTGGTAGGCTGGAGCTGCTCATACGACACTTGGAGGTTGTCGAACGTGTCGACGGTCAGGACGTTGAGCCCTGCGCCGCCGTCAATGAGGGTCTTGGTAACCTGCACATTGCTGATGACTGGGGAACACAACATCGGGAGGGCGCCGGCGGTGGCCGCACACTTGAGCTGATCTGCCGAGTTGAAAGTGATGGTGCATTGGGACCACTTGAGCGGGCGCGTGGCTTCGAGCTTAGGGAGCACCGCGTTCACCTCGCGAGCGAACTGTTTGAAGATGCGCTGAGAGGCTGGGGCCTGGGCACCACCCAAGATGCAGGCGATTGCGCGCGGCTCCTGGAAGCCCCTAGCCCCCTCGTCCTGATGGTGGTCGTCGTTCCTTCTTGGTGGAGGCAGTGGGGGGAGTCCGGTGTTGCATTGGGGGCGGTCCTTGTGACACCCAAAATTTCATTTGGATTTTTCAAAAAATTTACTTGACTTGAGGGACGTGATTTAAAAAAAAATCTTCAAAAGAACCCTCCCTTTCAAAATATTTTTTTATGGCAAGAGTTTTATTTGGATTCACCCAAGACTTGTTTTTGGTCTTGGAGGTTCTTGCTTTTTATTTTGGACTCAAGCCAAAATGCTTTTCACTTGGGAAAAATGTCTTTTGAAAAATTTCTTTGAAAATACTCTATAGCTTTTGGAATAATCCTTTACCACTTTCAACAAATCTCTCTTGCCATGACCTTAGTGCAAATCCACTCTCATAAACCTTTCCTTATCTTTGGATCATGATTTACTTCAAATCCAGCAAGTTGGACCTCTCCATAGTTTTTATTTTCCACTTATTTCTTATCAACACAATTTCTACCTTATATCTTGATCATTGGAGGTTTACAAAGGAACTACTCTTTCTGCTTTGATTTTCGCCCCCAAACCTTTTTCCCTTCCTAGTCCTTTGAACCCTCAACCAAGATCCATGAAGATCCACTGGTCTCCAGTTCAAAATTTTCAAACTATACTTGCTGCAAGTTTGGACTAGATTTGCCAAATTTGATGAAATTCATTCAAATCCTTCTCCAAAAATTCTGAGTAAAATCAGGCAGCCTCTGGGTGCATTGAGTGGTCACCTCACCAAGCCCCAGCTCCAGGAAAAATTTTCTTCATACCTAATCATTTCATCGAACACCTTCAGAGCACTGTCAATATCAGGTTCAGTCAAATTCAGTTAACAGTGGCTGAATCACTGTCGTTTTCTTCAGTGTCTGTTGTCGATCTCGCCAGTGCCCGGCGTCGCTGTGTTTCCTGTCCCCTCCCCCTTGTCCTCTGCACCGCACGAGCGCCTGGATGCTTGCGGGCGTCGGCGACGAGCTGGAGGAGGTCCGCCGCCCCGTGACCGACGCCAGCGGCGGCTTTGCGGCCGCCAGGGGGAGGCGCAGCGCAGACGGCGCCACCCAGCACCGCCCAAGCCACCGGAGAGCGCCGCGTGGTCTTCCACTCCCCAGTGCGCGCTGCCACCCTCGTCGTGAA
The DNA here is from genome assembly GCF_002575655.3 of Aegilops tauschii subsp. strangulata. Taxonomy (NCBI): domain Eukaryota; kingdom Viridiplantae; phylum Streptophyta; class Magnoliopsida; order Poales; family Poaceae; genus Aegilops; species Aegilops tauschii. The sequence goes on from NC_053040.3 coordinate 381,365,755, forward strand.
CCGCTGGGCGCGGAGCGCGCTCTCTGCCGCCGTCGTGCCCGTGCGGCCACCCCACCGTGGACCGGCGCCATTACGCCAAGACCGACCAGGATTAGCGGGGGAACGGCACCAGTACAGCTCACTGATGCTGCCTGGCCACCTAAACTCCTTGCCAAGGCGCTGCCTCGCCGTAATTGCTCGCCGGAGCAACGCCGTTCACGGCCACCCCTCGAGCCGCCTATAAATAGAGGCCCCGAGCTCCAGCTAGTACCCACACCACCTCTACAGTCCACCAAGACCCTGCCTAGCCACTGGAAGAGCCCCGAGGAAGTCTCCTTCCTCAACTCCGGCCGCCGCGACCCGCCACGGGATCCAGCTCGATTCGCTCCCGTGCGTGCACCTCTGCCTCCCATCTCTTGCCAGTAGCTCTCTAGTGCATCCCTCCTTCTGACCCGCGCTTCAATTCGAAGTTTGCAGCACACCACCGGAGTTCCCCACCATCGCCCGAGCCGCCGTCCGCCGGAGAAAGTGTCGCCGTCGACGTGGTGCTCCCCGAAGACAAAGTCCACCACCCACCGACGCGGAAGGACACGCTGATACTCTTGGTACACTCTGATCTCCCTGACACGCCGTGGTTCGACGCCGGCGACCACCGCAGCCTTCGGGCGCCGGCGAGGTCTTTCAAACCTGACATGTGGACCCCCACGTCAGCCTCTCTTTCTTTCCCCGCGAACCGTTTTCTGTTGGCGACTTCGGGCAGAGTACGTTTTCTCTGTGGGCTTGCGCGTTTCTATTCGAACCGTTTTCTGTTTTCTCAGTTAAACCCCTGGAACTTTTCTATTTCATTACAGATGAGTCCCTGGACAGAAACCCTTATAACTTTTTAATAAAAAGCGATTTTTGAGTGATTCTTTTTCTGACGGTCTAAAAATTTTGTCTAGTTTTTTATGGGATTTATTTGAAAAAAAATTCGGAACAACTTTTATGCACGCGTTGGTTTTCACGTTAGTATGCTTTTTCGCTATACCGTAGGTTCCGGAAGAGGTGACGGAGCCGCGAACTTCGCCGAGCTAGACTCCGACGTCTCCGAACCAGGCAAGCATGTTTGAACCTTTGATATGATAGGTGTTTGCATGATTGCGTGAAAGGTTGTGCATGGCATACGAGTATCGGTGAGCACCTCGTTGCATGTGAGGCAACTACCCGTGTGTTCCAAAGTTACGGTGATCTCTGATGAGAGATGGCCTAGTCATGTGGTGACATGAAGGGCAGTAAGGTGGTACGGTTGTAGCATGCCAGCCTTACGTCATCAGTTAAATTCCGACGTTAACGTGGACAGAGTCACGTTATCGTTCTTCCCCCTTCCGTGCTACCACATGTTTTCTGCCAGAATGCGGTTTAGTAAGTTGGTAACCTCTTTCCGTGTACACACCAAACAGAGGGGCCGGGATGATGGTTCCATGGCCCTGGATTAAAGCCAGTCATCCGGTCAGGGGGCATGGGTGTTTCCGGTTGGGACCGAGAGGGGGCACCCCTTAGAGCGCGCTTATAGAAATTTTGATCCCATGCTACGCGAGGTTGTAGCCTCCCCGTCTCAAGGTTTTTCTTGAATGTTGCCGAGGGTGATTCCTGGCTTCGGAATGTTGAATGGGTGTGTACTGGTTAGATGTGTTTCTTCCAAAACACCGTAGACGGAACTAGTCCCCGTGACTACTGAAATCCGTTGGCTGTGGTTAAAGTACAAACTCTGCAGAGTCAAATCCTTTCGAATCATCATATCCATGGTCAAGTATCGTGATCAGTGTATCCATATCTATGTCAAGTCCTCATGGTTTGTTCTTCTTTCCGGTAAGTGAGCATGAGTAGTAGACTTAGCTGAACGTTACTCCTGTGGATGGACTAACCCTGTTGTTTATCTCATGCCTGATTATTCTCTGGATATGATTTAAATTCTTGAGCTAATAAGATGTTAAGTTATGAAGCCCTTTATGTGATGTCGCTCAGACGTCCGACTGTGGCATGTTTGTCTTTTATTCCCAATATAAGCCCTTTATGTGATGTCACTCAGACGTCCGACTGTGGCATATTGATTATTTACTTTTGATATAAGCCCTTTATGTGATGTCGCCCTGACGCCCGACTGCGGCATTATTATTCTTGCAGTTTCCTCTCGAGGAGTCATTCAGACCCTCGTTTGGCACCCAGTATTTATTTTGGGATTTCGGGAGGACTACCGCCCGACTTCTCTGTTATTTTCCCATGCATTATTATCTCTATGTCTGAACGCACTTGTTAATCTGTTCATATGCTTCATGTTTACATTTGTTATATCTTATGTCCGAACTATCTTGCGAGTACTTTCATAGTACTCACCTGGATTGTTGATTTGGCCAGATGTTGACGAAGGCGTCTCTTGGATGAAGAGTTTGATAGTGCGTCCGACGCCTAGAGGAGTCCCAGTCAGTCCTGTGTGATCCCGGATATTGGTCACTTGTATTATATATGCTTCCGCCACCCGCAATAAGTCTCCTCGAGCCTCACTCCGACGCTCGAAGAGCTGTAGTTTTCAGGAGTCATATCACCCACTTCGCGGTGATATTTCCACCACCGTTGTTATCGTGAGTTAGTAGTCATGCCACCCTATCCGCCGTTATGTTTTATCGGCGTTCATGTAATAAATTGTTGAGCAGTCTCCGCTCAACCTTGTATTATATTCAGTACTCCTGGTAATTTTTCTTCTGTGACCAAGATATTGTCTACCAGTGAGAAGGAATTCTTCTTTACTGGTCCGTAAAAGGGATTGGTCTCTCAATAAATATTTTATTGAAAAACCGGTCGTGACAAGCTTGGTATCAGAGCCAGGCTGACTGTAGGAAGCCACTAGGTGCGATCGCTAATCAGTTATTCGCGTCTTTTGTGCTTTTTCAGCATTTTGCAATTGTAGCTATTTTCTGTTGGTCATCATAAATTTATGACATGACTACTCATAATTTTTTCCTACTTTTGTAGATGGCTGGCAGCAACTGTGAGACTCGAGTGTTCACGAACGTGCCCGAGGGGTTTGTCAAACTCCTCGTCTCCATCACCAAGCTCGCGATCGGGCCAGCGACTCGTCCGGAGTTCACACTTTATCAGCACAAGCTCAGCGACGACGTGTCTATGCACCAAGCCGTGGTGCAATTCAAGGGAGGACATTCTGCATCTCACCACTTCCATTTTGTGGGAAGGGCCATGCCTACAGAGAGGTATGCCATGCAGATGGCTGCCCGTGAGGCGATAGCTCGTCTTCGGGACATCCTTCCTATGATGAAGACTCGCCGCTACCGCTACCTCCCATGCCATGTGCCATATACTTGTCACTATGCATTCGCCTGCCATCGGGGAGAATGAGATGAAGCCATCGAGATGGTTGTGGAGTATCTCAAGGCTCTGGAGGAGTCTTTCGACAACCTCGTGGACGATCTTGTGGCTGCCCGCATGGACTTAGTCTGGGGCGGTCCTGCCAGCAGGAAGGAGCTTCTCCTCACAGCACCGCCTCTGACATTCGTCTCGTCTTCAGCCTCTTATGCACCTGCCGTTTTGGCCACTGCTCGCCGTCTGCCTACAACTGAGGAGTTCGACAGAGTCATCGCTCCTACTCCAGTCAGAGCTGAACCGCCTGCCGCACCCGCACTACCACCTGTCACCCCCGCGCCATCACCGCAGTGCAGTGTTACGCGCCAGGAGCCAGCTAGAGAGGAGGTGGAGGTTGAATCTCCTGCACCGCTGAGTCTTGCCCTCGGCAAGGGGAAGGACATCGTCACCATCTCCGACTGAGAGCGCCGAGTAGCCGCGTGTTTTGTCTGCTTGTATGATGTGTTTTATCTGTACGCTAGTTTGTATTAGTGTGTTCGCTGCTTTCCGGAGGAGTATGCTAGTCTAAATAACATGTCAGGATTGTGTACGCACATCCTGAGTGTTGTATCGTGTGTTTGCTTTTCGCGTGTAAGATATATGCTAAGCAGTTCTTCTGCGTGCAAAATCGTTTATGTTTTCTTGAAAACCTTGAGGTCTTTTAAATTGTTGCCTTTGCAAGATTTTCCTTGTGCCACACAGTTCTTCTCATGGGTTTTGCAAAATAATACCCCAGACTGGAAAAATGTCTCGCCCGTGGACTCGCTCCATGCCCAATCAGCCAGAAGAAGTTTATGGGACACAGACTAGCAACAACTTCACTCAGGGACAGTCCAGTCAACAAGACAGTGAAGCAGCCTTGTCACAAGTATGTCGTCTCTTCGAACAAAGCCAGCAACAGCACCAAGTGATGATGAATCACGTCATCAATATGGGAAACCACCGTGAACCCTATCAACCACATTCCAAGTTATCTGAGTTACAGAAGACTCGCCCTTCAACTTTTGCTCACACTGATAGGCCGCTGGAAGCCGATGACTGGCTTCGTGATATCAAGAGGAAGCTGATTATTGCTCAGTGCTCAGATAATGAAGGTGCTTTATGCACCACACTACCTTACTGGAGCAGCTGCAGCATGGTGGGAGAACTTCTTACACATGCATCCCAGTGAACACAACATCACCTGGGAAGAATTCAAGGAAGGCTTTCGTGGGGCACATATCCCCAGGAGCATCATAAAAATCAAGAAGAGAGAATTTGACGATCTCAAGCAAAGAGGCATGTCAGTGACAGAATACAACGGTCAGTTTACCCAGCTATCTCGTTATGCCTACGACGAGCACATGACAGAGAACAAGAAGATGGAAAAATTCCTGGACGGCCTGGCACCGGCACTAAAATGCCAACTGGTTGTACACACTTTCCCGGATTTTAAAACTCTGGGTGACAAGGCCATTACCTTGGAGAATGAGCGCCGTAGTCTGGAAGATCTCCGTAAGTGAAAGAGGGACAAGACGACTCTTGCTCGCAACAACCAAAGCAAGACTGAGGTTCCAAGGACAGAAGCAAGGAAATCCACGACTACTGATCTAAGGCCCGTCAGACAGTTTCATGCCAGGGACATGGAGTTCACGTACCGTCCAGGGGTCACCTGCTATGCTTGTGGTGAAGAAGGGCACTATGCTAAACAATGCCCAAAGCCGAGGAACTCGGCCCCCAAGCCAAACAATGGTGGGAATAATCCAGCCCCCAAGCGCAACAATTTCAATCCCAACAACAACCACAGGAAGGGTCACCTAAACCATGTGACCAGGGAAGAAGCGCAGAATGCCCCAGACATCGTGCTCGGTACGTTCCCTGTCAACACAGTACCTGCCACGGTTTTGTTTGATTCTGGAGCTTCCCATTCGTTTGTTTCGAAGAGTTTTGTTTTGCAACATGGTTTTCCGATACTTCCCTTGGAAAAATCTATGATCATCAAGTCCCCCGGAAATAAGCAAATCGCTCAGAGTTACTGCCAAGGAGTAATCATTGAGTTTGAAGGACTACAGTTCCAAGCAAATATCATCGAGTTGGAAAATAAAGGACTGGATGTCATTTTAGGGATGGACTGGTTAACCACCAACAAAGGATTCATTGACTGTTTCAATTGGACCGTGATTCTCACTCACCATCATGGCAAGACAATAAAGGTTACAGCTCAAGAAAGGCCACGGTCACGGCAACCAAAACTGAACAAAGTGGACATTTCAGAACTGAGAAAAGTTCCAGTGGTATGCGAGTTTCCTGACGTATTTCTTGAAGAACTGCCAGGCATGCCACCAGACCGAGAGATAGAATTCAGCATCGAACTAGCACCTGGCACCACTCCCATCTATAAGAAACCTTATAGAATGGCACCCTCAGAATTGGTGGAGTTGAAGAAGCAGATAAAGGAATTATTGGACAAAGGATTTATTCGAGCCAGCTCCTCACCATGGGGTTCGCCAGTGTTGTTCGCCAAGAAAAAGGATGGGACACTGAGACTGTGTATAGACTATCGAGCTCTCAATATGGTCACTATCAAAAACAAATATCCGATGCCACAGATAAATGATTTGTTTGACCAGCTCGCACAAGCCAAGGTGTTCTCAAAAATTGATTTGAGATCGGGATATCATCAATTGAAAGTACGGACAGAAGATATCCCTAAAACAGCATTCACCTCCAGATACGGATTATATGAATTCACAGTGATGCCTTTTGGTCTAACAAACGCCCCTGCATATTTCGTCCACCTCATGAACAAAGTGTTCATGAAATTCATGGACAAATTTGTTGTGGTGTTCATCAACGATATTCTGGTATACCCAAGGACACCAGAAGAGCATGCTGAGCATCTCAGAATTGTTTTGGGAGAATTAAGGAAACATCAGTTGTACGCCAAATTTAGCAAGTGTGAGTTTTGGCTAAGGCAGGTTGGTTTCCTAGGCCATATATTGAACCAAGAAGGCGTGGCCGTAGACCTAGAAAAAGTCAAAGCCATACTTGACTGGAAGCCACCCGCCAACGTTACAGATGTGCGGAGTTTCCTGGGAATGGCCGGATATTACAGAAGATTTATTGAAGGATTCTCCACTATGGCAAAACCAATAACACAGTTGCTCAAGAAAGACAAGAAATTTGTATGGACGGAAGCATGCGAGAGAAGCTTCCAAGAACTTAAGAAGAAGCTAACAACCGCATCGGTATTAACCGTGCCAGACATACACAAGAGTTTTGAAGAATATTGTGACGCGTCCCGAAAAGGCCTCAGATGTGTACTAATGCAGGATGGCAAAGTTGTCGCGTATGCCTCCAGGCAGCTGCGAAAACATGAGGAAAATTACCCAACACATGACTTGGAGCTAGCAGCAGTCATACATGCACTCAAGGAGTGGAGGCACTTTCTGTTGGGAAATCGCTGTGAAATATATACGGACCATAAGAGCCTCAAATATATTTTCACACAGCCAGAGCTAAATTTACGCCAACGACGCTGGTTGGAATTGGTCAAGGACTATGATGTCGGCATTCACTACCATCCAGGGAAAGCAAATGTAGTGGCTGATGCCCTTAGTCGAAACCCCAGCCCGGACAACGACGGTCCTCAAAACTTGAGGCCTGAGTTTCAGCAAGAGTTCGCTAGGCTCAACATGGTGTTAGTCTTTGAGGGCACCGTATCAAATCTGGAGATACAACCCACCCTAGTGGAACAAATTAAGAAGGCTCAACAGGGACATCCCAGCATCGAAGATATAAAGAAGAAAATGAACCTTGGTAAGGCTTCAGAGTTCGACACAGACAGTGAAGGAATATTATGGTATGGAGACAGACTTTGCGTACCTAACATTGAGGAACTCAAGCAACAAATCCTAACCGAAAGCCACACCGCTCCATACTCGATCCATCCTGGAGGAACCAAAATGTACAAAGACATTCAGGAAAGATATTGGTGGCACGGTAAGAAAAGGGATATAGCCGCATTTATTGCTTGTTGCGATTCATGTCAGCGCATCAAGGCCGAGCATCAAAAGCCAGCAGGGCTACTCCAGCCAAACAGGATACCGGAGTGGAAATGGGATGAAATAGGAATGGACTTCATCGTCGGACTACCCCGATCACAACGCGGAAATGACGTGAAGACTACCTACTCCACACAAAGACTGGCCAAACTTTATCTCTCCCGTATAGTTTGTTTGCATGGAGTCCCAAAGACTATAATATCCGACCGAGGCACACAATTTGTCTCCAAATTTTGGGATCACCTGCAACAAGCTCTGGGCACGCAGCTAGCTTTCAGTACAGCGTACCACCCTCAGACTGATGGACAAATGGAACGTGTGAACCAAATCCTAGAGGATATGCTGAGAGCCTGTGTGCTCACCTATGGGTCTAGTTGGGAAGAGATTTTGCCGTATGCCAAGTTTGCTTACAACAACAGTTACCAAGCCAGCTTGCAAATGGCACCCTTTGAAGCATTGTACGGGCGGAGGTGTCGTACCCCACTGAATTGGTCAGAAACAGGTGACAGCTGTATCTTCGGCCTAGACATGCTTAAAGAGGCTGAGGAGAAAGTTAAGCAGATCAGGGACAGACTCAAGACAGCGCAGAGCCGACAAAAGAGCTACTACGATCAAAAACATCGTGAGGTCAGCTTTGAACCCGGTGATTCCGTATACCTACGAGTGTCTCCTATGAGGGGCCTGCAACGGTTCAAAATTAAGGGGAAGCTAGCCCCGAGATTTATCGGACCATTTCGTATAGAGGCACGAAGAGGCACAGTGGCCTACAAACTAGACTTACCCAAGGAGCTGTCAGACGTCCATGACGTATTCCACGTCTCACAATTGAGAAAATGTGTGAGTAACCCGGAGAAGCATGTATCTCATGAGGGCATTGATGTACAACCAGATCTCACCTACAGAGAGCGGCCAGTAAAGATACTAGGAGTGTCTGAACGGAGGACCCGTCAGAAAACGACCAAATTTTTCAGAGTTCAGTGGAGCAACCACACTGAGGATGAAGCTACATGGGAAAGGGAAGATTTTCTTCAGGCAGAATATCCATATCTATTCGAGGATCAGCTGAAATCTCGAGGACGAGATTTTTCCTAAGGGGGTAGGTGTTCTGACACCCAAAATTTCATTTGGATTTTTCAAAAAATTTACTTGACTTGAGGGAGGTGATTTAAAAAAAATTTCTTCAAAAGAACCCTCCCTTTCAAAATATTTTTTTTATGGCAAGAGTTTTATTTGTATTCACCCAAGACTTGTTTTTGGTCTTGGAGGTTCTTGCTTTTTATTTTGGACTCAAGCCAAAATGCTTTTCACTTGGGAAAAATGTCTTTTGAAAAATTTCTTTGAAAATACTCTATAGCTTTTGGAATAATCCTTTACCACTTTCAACAAATCTCTCTTGCCATGACCTTAGTGCAAATCCACTCTCATAAACCTTTCCTTATCTTTGGATCATGATTTACTTCAAATCCAGCAAGTTGGACCTCTCCATAGTTTTTATTTTCCACTTATTTCTTATCAAAACAATTTCTACCTTATATCTTGATCATTGGAGGTTTACAAAGGAACTACTCTTTCTGCTTTGATTTTTGCCCCCAAACCTTTTTCCCTTCCTAGTCCTTTGAACCCTCAACCAAGATCCATGAAGATCCACTGGTCTCCAGTTCAAATTTTTCAAACTATACTTGCTGCAAGTTTGGACCAGATTTGCCAAATTTGATGAAATTCATTCAAATCCTTCTCCAAAAATTCTGAGTAAAATCAGGCAGCTTCTGGGTGCATTGAGTGGTCACCTCACCAAGCCCCAGCTCCAGGAAATTTTTTCTTCATACCTAATCATTTCATCGAACACCTTCAGAGCACTGTCAATATCAGGTTCAGTCAAATTCAGTTAACAGCGGCTGAATCACTGTCGTTTTCTTCAGTGTCTGTTGTCGATCTCGCCAGTGCCCGGCGTCGCCGTGTTTCCTGTCCCCTCCCCCTTGTCCTCTGCACCGCACGAGCGCCTGGATGCTTGCGGGCGTCGGCGACGAGCTGGAGGAGGTGCGCCGCCCCGTGACCGACGCCAGCGGCGGCTTTGCGGCCGCCAGGGAGAGGTGCAGCGCAGACGGCGCCACCCAGCCCCGCCCAAGCCACCGGAGAGCACCGCGTGGTCTTCCACTCCCCAGTGCGCGCTGCCACCCTCCCCGTGCGGCCACCCCACCGTGGACCGGCACCATTACGCCAAGACCGACCAGGATTAGCGAGGGAACGACACCAGTACACCTCACTGATGTTGCCTGGCCACCTAAACTCCTTGCCAAGCCGCTGCCTCGCCGTAATTGCTCGCCGGAGCAACCCCGTTCACGGCCACCCCTCGAGCCGCCTATAAATAGAGGCCCCGAGCTCCAGCTAGTACCCACACCACCTCTACACTCCACCAAGACCCTGCCTAGCCACTGGAAGAGCCCCGAGGAAGTCTCCTTCCTCAACTCCGGCCGCTGCGACCCGCCACGGGATCCAGCTCGATTCGCTCCCGTGCGTGCACCTCTGCCTCCCATCTCTTGCCAGTAGCTCTCTAGTGCATCCCTCCTTCTGACCCGCGCTTCAATTCGAGCCGCCGTCCGCCGGAGAAAGTGTCGCCGTCGACGTGGTGCTCCCCGACGCCCAAGTCCACCACCCACCGACGTGGAAGGACACGCTGATACTCTTGGTACACTCCGATCTCCCTGACTCACCGTGGTTCGACGCCAGCGACCACCGCAGCCTTCGGGCGCCGGCGAGGTCTTTCAAACCTGACATGTGGACCCCCCACGTCAGCTTCTCTTTCTTTTCCCCGCGAACCGTTTTCTATTGGCGCCTTCGGGCAGAGTACGTTTTCTCTGTGGGCTTGCGCATTTCTATTCGAACCGTTTTCTGTTTTCTCAGTTAAACCCCTAGAACTTTTCTGTTTCATTACAGATGAGTCCCTGGACAGAAACCCTTATAACTTTTTAATAAAAAGTGATTTTTGAGTGATTCTTTTTCTGACGGTCTTAAAATTTTGTCTAGTTTTTTATGGGATTTATTTGAAAAAAAATGGAAAACTTTTATGCACGCGTTGGTTTTCACGTTAGTATGCTTTTTCGCTATACCGTAGGTTCCGGAAGAGGTGACGGAGCCGCGAACTTCGCAGAGCTAGACTCCGACTTCTCCGAACCAGGCAAGCATGTTTGAACCTTTGATATGATAGGTGTTTGCATGATTGCGTGAAAGGTTGTGCATGGCATACGAGTATCGGTGAGCACCTCGTTGCATGTGAGGCAACTACCCGTGTGTTCCAAAGTTACGGTGATCTCTGATGAGAGATGGCCTAGTCATGTGGTGACATGAAGGGTAGTAAGGTGGTACGATTGTAGCATGCCAGCCTTACATCATCAGTTAAATTCCGACGTTAACGTGGACAGAGTCACGTTATCGTTCTTCCCCCTTCCGTGCTACCACATGTTTTCTGCCAGAATGCGGTTTAGTAAGTTGGTAACCTCTTTCCGTGTACACACCAAACATAGGGGCCGGGATGATGGTTCCATGGCCCTGGATTAAAGCCAGTCATCCGGTCAGGGGGCATGGGTGTTTCCGGTTGGGACCGAGAGGGGGGCACCCCTTAGAGCGCGCGTATAGAAATTTTGATCCCATGCTACGCGAGGTTGTAGCCTCCCCGTCTCAAGGTTTTTCTTGAACGTTGCCGAGGGTGATTCCTGGCTTCGGAATGTTGAATGGGTGTGTACTGGTTAGACGTGTTTCTTCCAAAAACACCGTAGGCGGAACTAGTCCCCGTGATTACTGAAATCCGTTGGCTGTTGTTAAAGTACAAACTCTGCAGAGTCAAATCCTTTCGAATCATCGTATCCATGGTCAAGTATCGTGATCAGTGTATCCATATCTATGTCAAGTCCTCGTGGTTTGTTCTTCTTTCCGGTAAGTGAGCATGAGTAGTAGACTTAGCTGAACGTTACTCCTGTGGATGGACTAACCCTGTTGTTTATCTCATGCCTGATTATTCTCTGGATATGATTTAAATTCTTGAGCTAATAAGATGTTAAGTTATGAAGCCCTTTATGTGATGTCGCTCAGACGTCCGACTGTGGCATGTTTGTCTTTTATTCCCAATATAAGCCCTTTATGTGATGTCACTCAGACGTCCGACTGTGGCATATTGATTATTTACTTTTGATATAAGCCCTTTATGTGATGTCGCTCAGACGTCCGACTGTGGCATGCACTATCTTCTATTTCCTTTTATAAGCCCTTTATGTGGTGTCGCCCTGACGCCCGACTGCGGCATTATTATTCTTGCAGTTTCCTCTCGAGGAGTCATTCAGACCCTCGTTTGGCACCCAGTATTTATGTTGGGATTTCGGGAGGACTACCGCCCGACTTCTCTGTTATTTTCCCATGCATTATTATCTCTATGTCTGAACGCACTTGTTAATCTGTTCATATGCTTCATGTTTACATTTGTTATATCTTATGTCCGAACTGTCTTGCGAGTACTTTCATAGTACTCACCTGGATTGTTGATTTGGCGAGATGTTGACGAAGGCGATCTCTTGGATGAAGAGTTTGATAGTGCGTCCGACGCCTAGAGGAATCCCAGTCAGTCCTGTGCGATCCCGGATATTGGTCAGTTGTATTATATACGCTTCCGCCACCCGCAATAAGTCTCCTCGAGCCTCACTCCGACGCTCGAAGAGCTGTAGTTTTCAGGAGTCATATCACCCACTTCGCGGTGATATTTCCACCACCGTTGTTATCGTGAGTTAGTAGTCATGCCACCCTATCCGCCGTTATGTTTTATCGGCGTTCATGTAATAAATTGTTGAGCAGTCTCCGCTCAACCTTGTATTATATTCAGTACTCCTGGTAATTTTTCTTCTGTGACCAAGATATTGTCTACCAGTGAGAAGGAATTCTTCTTTACTGGTCCGTAAAAGGGATTGGTCTCTCAATAAATATTTTATTGAAAAACCGGTCGTGACAGTCCTCACGAGGCTGATCCCTCCAGGCGCCCTCGCGAGGATGGTCCTGCCAGCGGTCCTCGCGAGGCCTGTACCGCCATTCCTGGCGCGGGCCGCGGTCGTCCTAGCGTCCGCCTCCACGTCCTCCTCCACGGCCATAGCCCCGGTCGTTGCGCTCGGGGCGTCGACCGAAGCGCCCTTCTCGTATGGCTCTGAGCTCTTGGCAGTCGCTGGTGTTGTGGGTGTTGAGGTTGTGGAAGGCGCAGAACGGTCGGCTGTTCTTGGATGACTCGGGCTGATCCCTGCCCGCTTGGTGTAGGGCTCCGCTGCGAGCACAACCGCCTCCTTGCGCTTCGCGTCCTTGGCCTTGGCCTTCTTCTCCTCTGCACCCGCAGCTGGCAGCTCGAGGAGGGAGAGGCGCCCCTCCTCAGCTCTTGCGCACTTGGTCGCCAGATTGAACAGCTCCTGAGATGTGCACAGCTCCTCATGGATGGCGAGCTCTTCCTTCATCTTGACGTCGCGGACGCCGTCAGAGAACGCGGAGATGATGGCCTCGTCCGTGACCTTGGGGATCTTGAGGCGAGTGTTGTTGAAGTGCTGAATGTACTTCTGGAGGGTCTCTCCTGGTTGTTACTTGATGCGGCGCAGGTCACCCGCGGCCGGCGGGCGGTCGCGAGTGCCCTAGAAGTTGGCGACGAAGCGGTCGCGCATCTCGTCCCAGGAGGAGATCGAGCCGTGCTGCATGTTCAGGAGCCAGGAGCAGGCTCCATCCTTGAGAGCCATGGGAAACCAGTTCGCCAGGACTTTCTCATCGCTGTTGGCCACCTCGATGCTCAGCTCGTAGAGCTGCAGGAACTCCACGGGGTTGGCGGTGCCGTTGTAGCGAGGAGGCAGATCTGGCTTGAACTTGCCTGGCCAGGCGACGCTGCGCAACTCGGGGGTGAAGGCGCGGCAGCCGGCCGTGGTTGCTGGGGCCCGCTTCGGAGGTGGAGCTTGGTCCTAACGGGGTCCGCGCGGCATCGTCGCTGGCGGTGCGCGGTCTTGACGAGGTGGCGCGGGAAGTGCGGGTGTAGCTTCTCGCGGCCGGGGGATTTCTTGGCAGCTTCTTTCTTCGCGCGTGGGCACCGGGCATGGTGGATCACGCCATGGGGCCACGCGCCTTGGTGCCGAGGCACCGTCTTGGGGCAGAGGTGGTGGAGGCGCGCGATGAGCCTCGTCGCCCGTGGCTGGTTGAGGGTGAGGCAGAGAGAGGGACGACACCGGGGAGCCCCCTGCGGCGCGGACGAGCTCAGCGACGCAGTCGAGCCACACCTCGTAGAGGTCGTCGACGGGGCTGTAGCGCAGGAGTTCGTTCGCCGCAAGGAGCGCGGCCCGCGCCTCCATGGGAGCGCGGCATGCGTGAGACGATGAGCCGGACGGGGTCAGCGATGGAGTGGTGGTGCGGCCGTCCTGCCGCACCGAAGGATGCAGTGAGGACGCCTGCTGCTTGTTCCCTGCCGGGCCGGTGGCAGCGTTGGCGGCGGGAGACGAAGAACGACACGGTGGCCTGCTGACGGGTGCCATCTGAGCGACGCGGGCGGTGAGGGCAGCCCGACGCTCAGCTCGAGCACGGCGAGCGTCCGCCATGGAGACGATGGAGCGACGGAATGACGGAGCGACGATCTGATGGAAGGGAAGCTACGACGCACCCCTACCTGGTGCGCCAAATGTCGGATGTGGGGTTCCGGCATTTCCTTAAGGTTCGAACACTGGGGTGCGCGCGGAGTCTTTCCCTCCTACCGATCTACGCCCTAGCTCGCTAAGATCTCGTGGACAAACTCGACGAACTCGCAATCACAGAGAGACACGAGATTTATACTAGTTCGGGACACCGTTGTGGTGTAATACCCTACTCCAGTGTGGTGGTGGTGGATTGCCTCTTGGGCTGGTGATAAACAGTACAGAGGGAAGAACAGCCTCCTGAGGTTGAGGTGTTCTTGTGCTTGCGGACTTGTGCGCGTGAGAGCTGGATCAACTGCTCGATCTCCCCTCTACTATTGTGGCTAGACCTATTTATAGGGGCCCTGGTCCTCTTCCCAAATATTGGGCGGGAAGGGAGCCAACAACGGTGGGCAAATTTGAAGGGGGACAGCTAGTACAAGCTATCCTGACAAAAGCGGTCTTCGCCTGCGAAAAGCTCTGGTGGTGATGCCGTCTTGGGCTCCACGATGACCTCCGTCTTGCCGTCCTCCTGGTCTTGGTCTCGTTGCACCAATATAGCAACCTTTGCCTGATGCCTCGGTACTCTTCGCTTGCGCTTGCCTCCTTAGCACCAAAGAGGAAACAAGGACGCTGCGCGCGCTGGCGCCCGCCTGGCACCGATCGTCATGGCTCACGTCACGAGATCCTCGCGAGGTTTGCCCTGCCTTGATATCTCCGCTCCTCGCGAGCCTACCTGACTAGGCCACTCTTGACGAGGTCTTGCGTCATCCGCCTTGCGAGGCTTGGCCCCTCGCGAGGGTCTTGGATGCCTTCTTGATGAAGATGGGCCATACGCCTACTGGCTTAGCCACGCCGTGAGCCGCAGGCAGGCAAGTCTGGGGACCCCCGTTCCCAGAACGCCGACAACGTTCCGCACCAGAGTGGTACGGTAATCCTCTTTTGGAAGTCATGTTACTAGACCATTCCGAACCCTACGAACTATGAGGAAGCGATGATGAGCCCAGATTCCGCGAAATGGCTTGAGGCCATGAAATCTGAGATGGGATCCATGTATGAGAACAAAGTGTGGACTTTGGTTGACTTGCCCGATGATCGGCAAGCCATAGAAAATAAATAGATCTTCAAGAAGAATACTGACGCTGATGGTAATGTTACTGTCTACAAAGCTCGACTTGTTGTGAAAGATTTTCGACAAGTTCAAGGAGTTGACTACGATGAGACCTTCTCACCCGTAGCGATGCTTAAGTCTGTCCGAATCATGTTAGCAATTGCCTCATTTTAAGATTATGAAATCTGGCAAATGCACGTCAAAACTGCATTCCTTAATGGTTTTCTAAAAGAAGAGTTGTATATGATGCAACCAGAAGGTTTTGTCGATCCTAAAGGTGCTACCAAAGTGTGCAAGCTCCAGCGATCCATTTATGGACTAGTGCAAGCATCTCGGAGTTGGAATAAACGCTTTGATAGTGTGATCAAAGCATATGGTTTTATACATACTTTCGGAGAAGCCTGTATTTACAAGAAAGTGAGTGGGAGCTCTATAGCATTTCTCATATTATATGTGGATGACATTGTTGATTGGAAATGATATAGAATTTCTGGATAGCATAAAAGGATACTTGAATAAGAATTTTTCAATGGAAGACCTCGGTGAAGCTGCTTATATATTGGGCTTCAAGATCTATAGAGATAGATCAAGACGCTTAATTGGACTTTCAGAGAGCACATACCTTGATAAAGCTTTGAAGAAGTTCAAAATGGATCAGTCAAAGAAAGGGTTCTTGCCTGTGTTACAAGGTTTGAAGTTGAGTCAGACTCAATGCCCAACCACTGCAGAAGATAGAGAGAAAATGAAGGTCATTCCCTATGCCTCAGCCATAGGTTCTATCATGTATGCAATGCTGTGTACCAGACCTGATGTGTGCCTTGCGATAAGTTTAGCAGGGAGGTACCAAAGTAATCCAGGAGTGGATCACTGGACAGCGGTCAAGAACATCTTGAAATACCTGAAAAGGACTAAGGATATGTTTCTCGTTTATGGGGGCGACAAAGAGCTCGTCGTAAATGGTTACGTCGATGCTAGCTTTGACACTGATCTGGATGACTCTAAGTCGCAAACCGGATACGTATTTATATTGAATGGTGGAGCTGTCAGTTGGTGCAGTTCCAAGCAAAGCATCGTGGCGGGATATACGTGTGAAGCGAAGTACATAGCTGCTTCTGAAGCAGCAAATGAAGGAGTCTGGATGAAGGAGTTCATATCCGATCTAGGTGTAATACCTGGTGCATCGGGTCCAATGAAAATCTTTTGTGACAATACTGGAGCAATTGCCTTGGCAAAGGAATCCAGATTTCACAAGAGAACCAAACGCATCAACAGACGCTTCAACTCCATCCGTGATCAAGTAAAGGAGGGAGACATAGAGATTTGCAAAATACATACGGATCTAAATGTTGCAGACCCGTTGACTAAGCCTCTTCCACGAGAAAAACATTATCAGCACCAAGATTCCATGGGTGTTAGAATCATTACAATTTAGTCTAGATTATTGACTCTAGTGCAAGTGGGAGACTGAAGGAAATATGCCCTAGAGGCAATAATAAAGTTGTTATTTATATTTCCTTATATCATGATAAATGTTTATTATTCATGGTAGAATTGTATTAACCAGAAACTTGATACATGTGTGAATACATAGACAAAACATAGTGTCCCTAGTATGGCTCTACTAGACTAGCTCGTTAATCAAAGATGGTTAAGTTTCCTCACCATAGACATGTGTTGTCATTTGATGAACGGGATCACATCATTAGGAGAATGATGTGATGTACAAGACCCATCCGTTAGCTTAGCATAATGAGCGTTAAGTTTTATTGCTATTGCTTTCTTCATGACTTATACATATTCCTTTAACTATGAGATTATGCAACTCCCGAATACCGGAGGAACAACTTGTGTGCTATCAAACGTCACAACGCAACTGGGTGATTATAAAGATGCTCTACAGGTGTCTTCAAAGGTGTTTGTTGGGTTGGCATAGATCAAGATTAGGATTTGTCACTCTGAGTATCGGAGAGGTATCTCTGGGCCCTCTCAGTAATACACATCATGATAAGCCTTGCAAGCAATGTGACTAATAAGTTAATTGCGGGATGATGTATTACGGAACGAGTAAAGAGACTTGTGGGTAACGGGATTGAACTAGATATGAAGATACCGACGATTAAATCTCGGGCAAGTAACATACCGATGACAAAGGGAACAACGTATGTTGTCATTGCGGTTTAACGATAAAGTTCTTCGTAGAATATGTAGGAACCAATATGAGCATCCAGGTTCCGCTGTTGGTTATTGATTGGAGATGTGTCTCGGTCATGTCTACATAGTTCTCGAACCCGTAGGGTCCGCACGCTTAACGTTCGATGACGATTTGTATTATGAGTTATGTGTTTTGGTGACCGAAGATTGTTCGGAGTCCCGGATGAGATCACAGACATGACGAGGAGTCTCAAAATGATTGAGAGGTAAAGATTGATATATTGGATGATAGTATTCGGACACCAGAATGGTTCCGGAGTGTTTTAGGTATTTATCGGAGTACCGGGAGGTTACCTGAACCCCCTGGGGGAAGTAATGGGCCACATGGGCCATAGGGGAGAGGCAAGACAGCCCACAAGGGGGTGGCTCCCCCATGGGGAGTCCGAATTGGGCAAGGGGAGGGGGCACGACCCCCCTTTCCTTCTCCCTCTCCCTCTCCTTCCCCCTTTCCCCCTCCGATAGAAGGAAGGGTGGGGGCGAATAGGACTAGGAGTCCAAATGGGTTTCCCCCCACTTGGCGCGCCCCTAGGCCGGCCTCCTCCCCTCTCCCTCCTTTATATATGGGGGCAGGGGGTACCTCTAAACACATCAATTGTTTCTTAGCCGTGTGCGGTGCCCCCCTCCACCGTTTACTCCTCCGGTCATATTGTCGTAGTGCTTAGGCGAAGCCCTGCACGGATCACATCACCATCACCGTCACCACGCTGACGAAACCCTCCCTCAAAACTTTGCTGGATCAAGAGTTCGAGGGACGTCATCGAGCTAAACGTGTGCTGAACTCAGAGGTGCCGTACATTCGGTACTTGATCAGTTGAATCACGAAGACGTTCGACTACATCAACCGTGTTAATCTAACACTTCCGCTTTCGGTCTACGATGGTACGTGGACACACTCTGCCACTCTGGTTGCTATGCATCTCCTAGATAGATCTTGCTTGATCATAGGAATTTTTTTGAAATTGCATGCTACGTTCCCGGACATAACTGACATACATAATAAATAACATAGTTAGATTATGTAAGGCCTAAGGGGTGCATGCAGAAATCAAGACTGATGGTAGCTAACGAGTGGATAGATCCAAAAGTAATGATAGGAGGCAGATGATAGATTCAGTTTAAGAAGATCGTTGATGGCTCGTCTATTGCTTGTTGCCCACCCAACATGAACCACATAGAAGACTCGAGATGAACCAGATAGTACACAGAGATACTATTCGTTGGTGCCTACATATGTGCCCCGCAGGCATTTTAAAGCTCAAGTTTGAACATTAGTTTGGACCTGACTTAGATTCTAAGAGGTGAACAAGACGATAAAGTAGCTGGTAAATAATAATCGATGTATAATGTAAGCAGACCCAAAAGAGTGTGACCTCTCTTCCGGAACTGTGTAATCCTCAGGTTCATCTGCTCTGTTGATGATGGCAATGCAGTTGGCGTGGCTGCCGGCAATGGGGAAGATGATCTGAGGTGGCGAAATAAGGTCTGCAGGGGGGTCTATGTTGCGGTTGACGTTTCCATCAATGGTGGACCTCAGGTGGGGTGGATGACGGCACGGCAGGAGCGGGACAAAACACACAGAGTTTTCCTTGACACCTATCTGAAAATGAAGTAAATATGTAAGGGCTCCTTAGAATTGGAGGATTCTAAAAACGCAGGGATAGGAAAAACTTAGGAATAGGATAGGAATGCACGTGCAAGAAAGAGCATCTGCAAACACAGGATTTCTGTCAACTTGGGTGTTTGGTTCACATGAACAGGAAGAACACAGGAATGGAGAAACATGATCAAATTAAAGTCAAACCACATGAAAATGTAAAATAAGAATCTTATTATGCTAGTAATGCACTTAGTCCTGTTCCTCATGCATATTAATTTGAAAAGGACGTCCAAGTGGATATTAAAATTCCTAGGTTTTTTTCTTTGAAAGCGACAAAAAGGAAAAAATCCTCCAGTTTTTCTTTGCTTCATGCCTTCTAACTAAATGCATGAATAGTAGTACCATAGGAAAGTTTCCAATTCGTATGTTTTCCTTCACTTTTTCTTTGAACTAGTGTCGATTCAAGTAGGCGGTCTTCAACAGGCGGAAGCCTGCCCTCGAAAAAATTTGTGAGCTTATTTGGTCCACATGAATATCATATAATGGCTATCTTGCTAAACTGATTCAAATTATGGTTCAAAAGAGCATTTAGTTTTGGTGAAAATATCAGCGAGATTGTCTTCACCTTGATACGTCCATTTTTCATCATGCTTTTATATCGATATTATTGCATTATTAGCTGTTATTACACATTATGTCACAATACTTATGCCTATTCTCTCTTATTTTACAAGGTTTACATGAAGAGGGAGAATTCCGGCAGCTGGAATTCTGGGCTGGAAAAGGAGCAAATATTAGAGACCTATTCTGCACAACCCAAAAGTCCTGAAACTTCACGGAAGCAGTTTTTGGAAATAATAAAAAATACTGAGCGAAGAAAGTAACAGAGGGGGGCCACCCACCATCCATGAGGGGTGGGGGGCGTGCCCTACCCCCTGGGTGCACCCCCTGCCTCGTGGGCCCCCTGGCAGGCCTCCGGTGCCCATCTTCTGCTATATGAAGTCTTTTACCCTGGAAAAAAAATCATAAGAAAGCTTTCGGGACGAAATACCGCCGCCACGAGGCGGAACCTTGGCGGAACCAATCTAGGGCTCCGGCGGAGCTGTTCTGCCGGGGAAACATCCCTCCGGGCGGGGGAAATCATCGCCATCGTCATCGCCAACGATCCTCTCATCGGGAGGGGGTCAATCTCCATCAACATCTTCACCAGCACCATCTCCTCTCAAACCCTAGTTCATCTCTTGTATCCAATCTTTGTCCCAAAGCCTCAGATTGGTACATGTGGGTTGCTAGTAGTGTTGATTACTCCTTGTAGTTGATGCTAGTTGGTTTATTTGGTGGAAGATCATATGTTCAGATCCATTATGCATATTAGTACCCCTTTGATTATGAACATGAATATGATTTGTGAGTAGTTATGTTTGTTCCTGAGGACATGGGAGAAGTCTTGCTATAAGTAGTCATGTGAATTTGGTATTCGTTCGATATTTTGATGAGATGTATGTTGTCTTTCCTCTAGTGGTGTTATGTGAACGTCGACTAGATGACACTTCACCATTGTTTGGGCCTAGAGGAAGGCATTGGGAAGTAATAATTAGATGATGGGTTGCTAGAGTGACAGAAGCTTAAACCCTAGTTTATGAGTTGCTTCGTAAGGGGCTGATTTGGATCCATATGTTTCATGCTATGGTTAGGTTTACCTCAATACTTCTTTTGTAGTTGCGGATGCTTGCAATAGGGGTTAATCATAAGTGGGATGCTTGTCCAAGAAAGGGCAGCACCCAAGCACAGGTCCACCCACATACCAAATTATCAAAGTAACGAACGCGAATCATATGAGCGTGATGAAAACTAGCTTGACGATAATTGCCATGTGTCCTCGGGAGCGCTTTTCTCTATATAAGAGTTTGTCCAGGCTTGTCCTTTCTACAAAAAGGATTGGGACACCTAGCTGCACCTTGTTTACTTTTGTTACTTGTTACCCGTTACAAATTACCTTATCACAAAACTATCTGTTACCGATAATTTCATTGCTTGCAGAGAATACCCTACTGAAAATCACTTGTCATTTCCTTCTGCTCCTCGTTGGGATTGACACTCTTACTTATCAAAAGGACTACGATAGATCCCCTATACTTGTGGGTCATCAAGACTCTTTTCTGGAGCCGTTGCCGGGGAGTGAAGCGCCTTTGGTAGGTGGAATTTGGTAAGGAAAATTTATAAAGTGTGCTGAAAATTACTGTCACTTGTTACTATGGAAAGTAATCCTCTGAGGGGCCTATTCGGGGTATCTTCACCCCGACCAGTAGAGCAAAAAGTTGCTCCTCAAACTACTGAACCTACTGAAAATGTTTACATTGAAATTCCTTCGGGTATGATAGAGAAACTGCTAGCTAATCCTTTCACAGGTGATGGAACATTACATCCCGATTTGCACCTAATCTATGTGGATGAAGTTTGTGGATTATTTAAGCTTGCAGGTATGCCCGAGGATGTTATCAAGAAGAAGGTATTCCCTTTATCTTTGAAGGGAAAGGCATTAACATGGTTTAGGCTATGTGATGATATGGGATCATTGAACTACAACCGATTGAAATTGGAATTTCATCAGAAGTTTTATCCTATGCATCTTGTTCATCGTGATCGCAATTATATATATAATTTTTGGCCTCGCGAAGGAGAAAGCATTGCTCAAGCTTGGGGGTGGCTTAAGTCAATGTTATATTCATGCCCCAATCATGAGCTCTCAAGAGAAATTATTATTCAAAATTTCTATGCTCGGCTTTCTCTCAATAATCGCTCCATGCTCGATACTTCTTGTACTGGATCTTTTATGATGAAGACTATTGAATTCAAATGGGATTTATTGGAAAGAATTAAATGCAATTCTGAAGATTGGGACCTCGACGAAGGTAAGGAGTCAGGTATAACACCTAAGTTTGATTGTGTTAAATCTTTTATGGATACCGATGTTTTCCGTGAATTTAGCACTAAATATGGACTTGACTCTGAGATAGTAGCTTCTTTTTGTGATCCTTTGCTACTCATGTTGATCTCCCTAAGGAGAAGTGGTTTAAATATAATCCTCCCATTGTAGTAAAAGTAGTTGCACCTATTAAAGTTGAATAAAAGACTATCACTTATAATGATCCTGTCGTTCCTACTGCTTATATTGAGAAACCACCTTTCCCTGTTAGGATAAAGGATCATGCTAAAGCTTCAACTATGGTCAACAAAAGTAATATTAGGACACCCAAACCCCCCGAGGAAATTAAAGTTGAACCTAGTATTGCTATGGTTAAAGATATCTTGGCTGATACCATTGATGGGCATGTTATTTACTTCTGTAATGAAGCTGCTAGAATTGCTAGACCTGATACTAAAAATAAACAAAGACCTGTTGTAGGCATGCCTGTTATTTCTGTTAAAATAGGAGATCATTGTTATCATGGCTTATGTGATATTGGTGCTAGTGCAAGTGCAATACCTCATTCCTTATATAAATAAATTATGCATGATATTGCACCTGCTGAGTTAGAGGAAATTGATGTTACAATTAAACTTGCCAATAGGGATACTATTTCACCCGTTGGGATTGTTAGAGATGTTGAAGTCTTGTGTGGGAAACTTAAATATCCTGCTGATTTTCTTGTTCCTGGTTCCCCACAAGATAGTTTTTGTCCCATTACATTTGGTAGACCCTTCTTGAATATTGTTAATGCTAGGACAGACTGCGAAAAGGATGTTGTTACTATTGGTTTGGGTGATATGTCTCATGAGTTTAATTTTGCTAAATTCCGTAGACAACCCCGTGATGAGGAATTGCCTAGTAAAGATGAAATTATTGGTCTTGCTTCTATTGCTGTGCCTCCTAATGATCCTTTAGAACAATATTTGCTAGACCATGAAAATGATATGTTTATGAATGAAAGAAGGGAAATAGATGAAGTATTCTTTAAACAGGGACCTATTTTGAATCACAACTTGCCTGTTGGAATCCTAGGGGATCCTCCTCCGCCCAAGGGTGATCCCGTGTTTGAGCTTAAACCATTACCTGATACTCTTAAATATGCTTATCTTGATGAGAAGAAGATATATCCTGTTATTATTAGTGCTAACCTTTTAGAGCATGAAGAAAAGAAATTATTGAAAACTCTGAAGAAGCATCGTGCTGCTATTGGATATACTCTTGATGATCTGAAGGGCATTAGTCCCACCTTATGCCAGCACAAAATAAAATTGGAGAAAGACGCTAAACCAGTTGTTGATCACCAACGACGGTTAAATCCTAAGATGAAAGAAGTGGTAAGAAAAGAAATACTAAAGCTTCTAGAGGCAGGTATAATCTATCCCGTTGCTGATAGTCAGTGGGTAAGTCCTGTCCATTATGTCCCTAAGAAGGAGGTATCACTGTTGTTCCTAATGATAAAAGATGAATTGATCCCGCAAATAATTGTTACATGTTATAGAATGGTAATTGATTTCCGTAAAATAAATAAAGCTACTAAAAAGGATCATTACCCTTTACCTTTTATTGATCAAATGCTAGAAAGATTATCCAAACATACACATTTCTGCTTTCTAGATGGTTATTCTGGTTTCTCTCAAATACCCGTGTCAAAAGAGGATCAAGAAAAGACCACTTTTACTTGTCCTTTCGGTACCTTTGCTTATAGACGTATGCCTTTTGGTCTATGTAATGCACCTGCTACCTTTCAAAGATGCATGATGGCTATATTCTCTGATTTTTGTGAAAAGATTGTTGAGGTTTTCATGGATGATTTCTCCGTTTATGGAACTTCTTTTGATGATTGCTTGAGCAACCTTGATCGAGTTTTGCAGAGATGTGAAGAAACTAACCTTGTCTTGAATTGGGAGAAGTGCCACTTTATGGTTAATGAAGGTATTGTCTTGGGGCATAAAATTTCTGAAAAAGGTATTGAAGTTGATAAAGCTAAAGTTGATGCTATTGAAAATATGCCATGTCCAAAGGACATTAAAGGTATAAGACGTTTCCTTGGTCATGCCGGTTTTTATAGGAGGTTCATTAAGGACTTCTCAAAAATCTCTAGGCCTCTGACTAATCTCTTACAAAGAGATGTTCCTTTTGTTTTTGATGATGATTGTGTAGAAGCATTTGGAATACTTAGAAAAGCCTTGATTTCTGCACCTATTGTTCAGCCACCTGATTGGAATTTACCCTTTGAAATTATGTGTGATGCTAGTGATTATGCTGTAGGTGCTATTCTAGGACAAAGAGTTGATAAGAAATTAAATGTTATCCAATATGCTAGTAAAACTCTAGACAGTGCCCAAAGAAATTATGCTACTACTGAAAAAGAATTTTTAGCAGTTGTATTTGCTTGTGATAAGTTCAGGCCTTATATTGTTGATTCTAAAGTAACTGTTCACACTGATCATGCTGCTATTAAATACCTTATGGAAAATAAAGATGCTAAACCTAGACTTATTAGATGGGTTCTCTTGCTACAAGAATTTGATTTGCATAATATTGATAGAAAGGGAGCTGAGAACCCCGTTGCAGACAACTTGTCTAGGTTAGAGAATGTTCTTGATGACCCACTACCTATTGATGATAGCTTTCCTGATGAACAATTAGCTGTCATAAATGCTTCTCGTACTGCTCCATGGTATGCTGATTATGCTAATTACATTGTTGCTAAATTTATACCACCTAGTTTCACATACCAGCAAAAGAAAAAGTTTTTCTATGATTTAAGACATTACTTCTTGGATGACCCACACCTTTATAAAGAAGGATTAGATGGTGTTATTAGACGTTGTATACCTGAGCATGAACAGGAACAGATCCTACGCAAGTGTCACTCCGAGGCTTATGGAGGACACCACGCTGGAGATAGAACTGCACATAAGGTATTGCAATCTGATTTTTATTGGCCTACTCTCTTCAAAGACGCCCGTAAGTTTGTTTTGTATTGTGATGAATGTCAAAGAATTGGTAATATTAGTAGACGTCAAGAAATGCCTATGAACTATTCACTTGTTATTGAACCATTTGATGTTTGGGGCTTTGATTATATGGGACCGTTTCCTTCCTCTAACGGGTATACATATATTTTAGTTGTTGTTGATTACGTTACTAAGTGGGTAGAGGCTATTCCAACTAGTAGTGCTGATCATAACACCTCTATTAAGATGCTTAAAGAAGTTATTTTTCCGATGTTTGGAGTCCCTAGATACTTAATGACTGATGGTGGTTCACATTTTATTCATGGTGCTTTTCGTAAAATGCTTGCTAAGTATGATGTTAATCATAGAATTGCATCTCCGTACCATCCACAATCTAGTGGTCAACTAGAATTGAGTAATAGAGAGCTCAAATTAATTTTGCAAAGGACTGTTAATAGATCTAGAAAGAATTGGTCCAAGAAACTTGATGATGCATTATGGGCCTATAGAACTACATATAAAAATCCTATGGGTATGTCTCCATATAAAATGGTTTATGGAAAAGCATGTCACTTACCTATCGAACTAGAACATAAGGCATATTGGGCCATTAAAGAGCTCAATTATGATTTCAAACTTGCCGGTGAGAAGAGGCTATTTGACATTAGCTCACTTGATGAATGGAGAACCCAGGCCTATGAGAATGCCAAACTATTTAAAGAAAATGTTAAAAGATGGCATGACAAAAGGATACAAAAGCGTGAGTTTAATGTAGGTGATTATGTGTTGCTATTCAACTCTCGTTTAAGATTTTTTGCAGGAAAACTTCTCTCTAAATGGGAAGGTCCTTACGTTATCGAGGAGGTCTATCGTTCCGGTGCCATAAAAATCAACAACTTCGAAGGCACAAATCCGAAGGTGGTGAAAGGTGAAAGAATCAAACATTGTATCTCAGGTAATCCTACAAATGTTGAAACTAATGTTATTGAAATCGTAACCCCAGAGGAATACATAAGGGACACTTTCCAGAACGTTTCACACTCCGAAAAGGAATAGGTATGTTGTATGGTATGTAAACCGACTCCAAAACAGTTCTAATAGCAATTTTTCTCCATTTTGGAATATTTAAGAAAATAGGAAAATAAGGAGTAGTCCGGGAAGGACACGAGGCGTCCACGAGGGTGGAGGGCGCGCCCCCTGCCTCGTGGGCACCTCGTGTGCCCTCCGGACTCCATTTTCTTGCAGGATACCTCTTTTGGTCGGTAAAAATTCATTATATAATCTCCCAAAGGTTTTGACCACCGTACCACGCAAATATCCTCTATTTTCGTTTCGAGCTATTTTCTGCCAGAGTTGTCAAGGCCAGGCATCATGTCGTCCCCCTCCTCCAACAAGGGTGACAACGATGCTTGGCTAATGAAGATAGAGCTGAAGAGAGAAGAACCCGGGGAGATCAACAAGGATGACGGGATCAAGAAGGCCATGGAGGACCAAGTTCCGACAGCAGAAGACATCCTCCAACCTCATCACAATCTTCTTACTCCAACGGAGATTGAAGCTTTCAAGATGATTGAGTTAGCTCGCATACAAAATAAGTATCTCACACGTGAAAAATATTTTGTTGAAGGAGCATATCACCGCACTCAAGGGCATTATTCGCAAATTGGAGGATCTCCTACATTCGATGTGCGACTATCCATCATCACCACCATCTCCTTCACCAGCAAAAGAGATATAATCACATGGGTATAGGCACTCCCCTTGGCAACTGCCAAGCTTGGGGGAGGTGCCCCGGTATCGTATCACCATCACACTCCTATCTTTACCGTTTTTCTTAGTTCGATCCTTTTGGTAATATCTTGATCTAGTAGAATAAAGTTTTAGTATGATTTAGTTTTGAGCTTTGATTTATTATCCTTCTATGTAATCGAGTCCGTGAGCTATGTATAATAAATATTAGTGTTGAGTCAAGGGCTTGATTATCTTGCTATGATCGTGAGGGAAGTAAATAAAAAGAAAGAATGACAAGAAATAAAAGAGATCATATTGATCTTATGGAGAGTAATGACTTCACATATAAAGAGTATGCTGGATAAAAGTTGTTGAGGGTTGACAAACATAGTTTTGGTCATCGTTGCAATTAATAAGAAGTAACAAAGAAAGAGAGGTTCTCACATATAAATATACTATCTTGGACATCTTTTATGATTGTGAGCACTCATTAAAATATGACATGCTAAAGAGTTGATGTTGGACAAGGAAGACAACGTAATGGGTTATGTTTTCGTATATCCGAAATAAAGTATATTGTCTTGGATCATGCAACATGTTGAGCTTGCCTTTCTCCCTCATGCTAGCCAAATTCTTTGCACCAACTAGAGATACTACTTGTCCTTCCAAATATCCTAAAATCCAGTTTGCCATGAGAGTCCACCATACCTACCTATGGATTGAGTAAGATCCTTCAAGTAAGTTGTCATTGTTGTATGCAATAAAAATTGCTCTCTAAATATGTATGATTTATTAGTGTGGAGAAAATAAGCTTTATATGATCTTGTGATGTCGAAGAAATAAAAGCGATGGACTGCATAATAAAGGTCCATATCACAAGTGGCAATATAAAGTGACGTTCTTTTGCATTAAGATTTCGTGCATCCAACCATAAAAGCACCTGACAAACTCTGCTTCCCTCTGCGAAGGGCCTATCTTTTACTTTTGTCTTATACCTTATGCAAGAGTCATGGTGATCTTCACCTTTCCTTTTTACATTTTATCCTTTGGCAAGCACATTGTGTTGGAAAGATCCTGATATATATATCCAATTGGATGTAAGTTAGCATGAATTATTATTGTTGACATTACCCTTTAGGTAAAAGGTTGGGAGGCAACACTATAAGCCCCTATCTTTCACTGTGTCCGATTAAAACTCCATAACCATAAGTATTGCGTGAGTGTTAGCAATTGTGAAAGACTAAATGATAGTTGAGTATGTGGACTTGCTGAAAAGCTCTTATATTGACTCTTTCTGATGTCATGATAAATTGCAATTGTTTCAATGACCGAGATCATAGTTTTTTAGTTCTCAATGAAGTTTCTGATTCATACTTGACATTGTGAATAGATTATTACTTGAGCATAAGAAATCATATGACAATATCTATATATGTTGCTATTATAAGAATGATCATGATGCCCTCATGTCTGTATTTTATTTTATTAACACCTCTATCTCTAAACAAGTAGACATATTTTTCGTTATCGGCTTCCGCTTGAGGACAAGCGAGGTCTAAGCTTGGGGGAGTTGATACGTCCATTTTGCATCATGCTTTTATATCGATATTTATTGCATTATGGGCTGTTATTACACATTATGTCACAATACTTATGCCTATTCTCTCTTATTTTACAAGGTTTACATGAAGAGGGAGAATGCCGGCAGCTGGAATTCTGGGCTGGAAAAGGAGCAAATTTTAGAGACCTATCCTGCACAACTCCAAAAGTCCTGAAACTTCACGGAAGCAGTTTTTGGAATTAATAAAAAAATACTAAGCGAAGAAAGTACCAGAGGGGGGCCACCCACCATCCACGAGGGTGGGGGGCGTGCCCTACCCCCTTGGGCGCGCCCCCTGCCTCGTGGGCCCCCTGGCAGGCCTCCGGTGCCCATCTTCTGCTATATGAAGTCTTTTACCCTGGAAAAAATCATAAGAAAGCTTTTGGGACGAAACACCGCCGCCACGAGGCGGAACCAATCTAGGGCTCCGGCGGAGCTGTTCTGCCGGGGAAACATCCCTCCGGGAGGGGGAAATCATCGCCATCGTCATCACCAACGATCCTCTCATCGGGAGGGGGTCAATCTCCATCAACATCTTCACCAGCACCATCTCCTCTCAAACCCTAGTTCATCTCTTGTATCCAATCTTTGTTCCAAAGCCTCAGATTGGTACCTGTGGGTGGCTAGTAGTGTTGATTACTCCTTGTAGTTGATGCTCGTTGGTTTATTTGGTGGAAGACCATATGTTCAGATCCATTATGCATATTAATACCCCTCTGATTATGAACATGAATATGATTTGTGAGTAGTTACATGTGTTCCTGAGGACATGGGAGAAGTCTTGCTATAAGTAGTCATGTGAATTTGGTATTCGTTCGATATTTTGATGAGATGTATGTTGTCTTTCCTCTAGTGGTGTTATGTGAATGTCGACTACATGACACTTCACCATTGTTTGGGCCTAGAGGAAGGCATTGGGAAGTAATAAGTAGATGATGGGTTGCTAGAGTGACAGAAGCTTAAACCCTAGTTTATGAGTTGCTTCGTAAGGGCTGATTTGGATCCATATGTTTCATGCTATGGTTAGGTTTACCTTAATACTTCTTTTGTAGTTGTGGATGCTTGCAATAGGGGTTAATCATAAGTGGGATGCTTGTCCAAGAAAGGGCAGCACCCAAGCACCGGTCCACCCACATACCAAATTATCAAAGTAACGAATGCGAATCAAATGAGCGTGATGAAAACTAGCTTGACGATAATTCCCATGTGTCCTCGGGAGCGCTTTTCTCTATATAAGAGTTTGTCCAGGCTTGTCCTTTGCTACAAAAAGGATTGGGCCACCTAGCTGCACCTTGTTTACTTTTGTTACTTGTTACCCGTTACAAATTACCTTATCACAAAACTATCTGTTACCGATAATTTCAGTGCTTGCAGAGAATACCTTACTGAAAACCGCTTGTCATTTCCTTCTGCTCCTTGTTGGGTTTGACACTCTTACTTATCGAAAGGACTACGATAGATCCCCTATACTTGTGGGTCATCAGGTCTTGATGTGATTGATGACAATATCCTCTCGAGCAACATGATCGCAAATGAAATGATGTCTGATGGCAATATGCTTGGTGCGAGAATGCTGCATTAGATTGTGTGCGATTTTGATAGCACTCTCATTATCACAATATAGAGGTTCTTGACCTTGATGACGTAATCCTTCAGAGTCTGCTTCATCCACAATAACTGAGTGCAACAAGCGCCAGCAGCAATATTTTCAGCCTCGGCCATAGAAAGAGATACACAATTATGCTTCCTTGATGACCAACATACCAAAGATCTACCAAGGAAATGACATGTCCTCGAAGTAGATTTCTTGTCAACCAAGTCACCAGCCCAATCTGAGTCTGAATATCCAACGAGATCAAATTGTGCTCCCTTAGGATACCATAAACCTAAGGTGGGGGTGTGAGCCAAATATCTCAGAATGCGCTTGACCGCTTGGTGATGCGATTCCTTCGGTGCAACTTGATAGCGGGCACACATGCAAACACTCAACATAATGTTAGGTCTGGATGCACAAAGATAAAGAAGAGAACCAATCATCGAACAATAAGCCTTCTGATCATAATCCTTACCATACACATCTACATCCAGCTTACCATTCGTGGGCATAGGAGTTTTATAGCCCTTCATTTTGGAATCTTGCATTTTAAACTTCTTCAGTCATTCTTTTAGATATTTCTCCTAAGATATGAAAATTCCATTTACCAGTTGACAAATTTGCAGTCCGAGAAAGAACTTGAGTTCACCCATCTTAGACATTTGATATTCATCAGACATCATTTTCCCGAACTCTAAGCTGCAAGCATTGTTAGTACAGCCGAAGATAATATCATCCACATAGATTTGACATACGAATAGATCATTATCAACAGCACAAGTGAAAAGTGTGGGATCAGTGGATCCTGGCTTGAACCCTTTATTGAGCAAAAACTTCTTCAAGGTGTCATACCAAGCTCGAGCGGCCTGCTTCAGCCCATATAAAGCTTTCTTCAACATGAAATCTTTGTTAGGGAACTTAGGGTGTTCAAAGCCAGGTGGCTTTCTAACATAAACTTCCTCATCAATTTCACCATTGACGAAAGCACTTTTCACATCCATTTGATACGGCAAGATATCATTATAATTTGATAAGCGAGAAGAATATGAATTGCCTCAAGGCATGCAACAGGAGCATAGGTTTCACCGAAATCAATACCTTCTACCTGTGTGTACCCTTGAGCAACAAGACGTGCTTTGTTTCTCTCCACAATGCCATTTTCATCTTGCTTATTGCAGAAAATCCATTTTGTGCCGATGATATTGTGCTTCTTAGGATTCGGTTTGTCAACCAATTCCCACACATCATTTAGTTCGAATTGCGCCAACTCCTCTTGCATAACATTCATCCAATATGGATCATTCATGGCTTATTCATACTTGGTAGGTTCTGCCAATGAAATCAAGGAGAAACTGCCACAGTAGTTAGCCAAACGAGTGCGTGAATGAGTTGTGGGTCAATAACTTGGATTCTCAAGTTCATCAAGAATTAATGAAGGATCAACTCGATTAGCCAGTCAGGGATGAGCATTTTCTTCGTGATGATCATTATCATTTCCATCAGCATCAGTATTTGTGTCTTCATTCCCTTCGGGATTGCCATTTTGATCGGCATTTGGAATTTGATTGCCATTTGCATTCGGAGTGGCATTTGCTTCGGCAGTGGCTTGACGAGTTCTGCTACGAGTCATGGGACCATCATCATCGGAGGACTCAGGTGCATTTCCTTCAATAGGCTTGACGCTCCCAATAGCCATTTGCCGAATTGCATTTGAAATCGGTGGTTCATCTATCACATTTGGCAGGTGCTCCTTTTGGGAGCCGTTAGATTCATCAAACCGCACATTTACGGTTTCCATAACTTCCCCATGGTGAGAGTTATAGACACGATAAGTATGCGAGTTTGAGCCATAACCAAGAAGAAATCCTTCATGTGCCTTAGGTGCAAACTTGGAAGAATGATTCATATCAAGAATGTAACAAGGTGCACCGAAAACATGCAAATAAGAAACATTCGGTTTCTTGCGAGTGATAAGCTCATATGAAGTTTTCTTAAGGAACTTGTGAAGATAAACATGATTGATAACATGACAAGCAGTGTTAATAGCATCAACCCAGAAGCGAATGGGAGTTTTATACTCAATGAGCATTGTTCTCGCCATTTCGATGAGAGTTCTGTTCCTTCTTTCAACAACTCCATTCTGTTGGGGAGTGTATGCGGCAGAGAACTCATGAGTAATACCATTTTCATCGAGAAATTCATTGATACGAGTATTTTTGAACTCGGTACCATTATCACTTCTGACGTGCTTAATTCGCACATCATATTCATTCTGGGCCTTCTTGGCGAAACTCTTGTAGATATCTTGGGTGTAGGTTTTGTCTTCGAGAAAGAATACCCAAGTGTATCGAGAGAAATCATCAACAATAACCAGACCATAATGACTACCATCAGAACTTGCATAATTTTGGGGGCCGAATAAATCCATATGAAGAATTTCTAGAGGTCTTGTTGTGGTCATAACAGTGTTTGAAGAATGATGCTTCTTAGCCAATTTACCAGCCTCACATGCAGCAAAAATATGATCCTTGTCAAATTTTACATCAGGAATGCCACGAAGATGATTTTTCTTCACTAGAGTCTTCAAATTTCTCATACCTTCATGACCAAGCCTATGGTGCCACAACCAACCTTTGGTTGCTTTTGCAAGCAAACAAGTTTGGACTGAGGGACCCTTAGAGAAATCCACAATATATAGATCACCTTTTCTAATTCCCTCGAATACGAAGGAATTGTCAGAGGCCATGAAGACAATGCATTTGGATATGGAAAATAGAACTAGCATTACTAGATCACATAGCTTGCCAGCTGACATGAGATTGAATCCAAGAGATTGAACAAGTAGAACATCATCAATGGACTTGTCTTTGCATATAGCAATTTTACCTAGCCCAATTACCTTTCCTTTGTTGTTGTCGCCAAAAGTGATATACTTCAGTGGAGAAGTAGTTAAGTTGGGGTCGACAAACAACAACTTATCTCCGGTCATATGACTAGTGCATCCAGTATCCATTATCCATTCGGTACACTCGAAGACATAGTCCTGCAGAAGAATTAGGCTGTCTTAACCACGCACATCTTTGTAGGTGGCTTCGAAACAATTGAACAAGCAGGATATGATTTCTTTCGGTAAACATAGTTGTTGCTCGATGATGTGCAAGCATAGTTGAAAGAATAAACATTGAAATCCCTTCGAGATGAATGAGCATAGTGATTGTATGAGGTATGCATATACTCATTCTGTTGAACCCTTTCTGCCTGCATGGTTAGTCAAGCAGTAATAGGCAAAGCATCAACTGTTTTCTTAGGCACCCAAATTGCTTTCTTTGGTGGGCCATTTCTGCTGTTTGGTCCAACATAGCGAGGAACATCCTCACCATCTGGATTCTTGGACAACTTATAGTTGTTCAGTGAATCATCATCAGGATATTCAGGAATGGGAGAGTTATATCCCGAAAGTAATGCTGGATCAAGCGTTTTGCTCTTTGCAGGTACCCACACAGTGCGAGGATATTGATGGGGTTCCTAGTATGAAGCATTTTCATTCAGTTTCCTATCAAAACCTGTACCTTCTTTCCTGGGATTTTTGTGAAGAATAGATTTCTTCAGAACATCACAAAGGGTTTGGTGCCCTTTGAGAGATTTGAACATTCCAGTCTAAAGAAGATCCTTCAACCTAGCATTTTCATCAGAAATAGAATCATCTTCCTCGACCGAGGGGTTAGCATTCACAGATGATTCAACATTAGTTCGTTCAAGGCATTTTAAACAAGGTGGAATAAACACTTCAGGTTTGTCTTTAAGTTGTTGGGTGAGAAGAGAATTTTCCATGATCAAATCCTCATGAGCCTCTCTCAGTGCCTCGAGTTCCTGTTTCCTTTTCAGGTAATCATAGGTCAATCTTTCGTGGTTAGCTGAGAGAAAATCATGATGAGTTGATAGTTCATCCATTCATGACTTGAGAGTGGAATACTCTTCAGTCAACGACGGATTTTTCTCCATCTCCTCAACTAACAACCCTTCAGATTTCCTGAGGGTTTTCTCAATTTTCCCGAGAGAGTTTTGTTGAATATTAGCAATTTTGATCAACTTATCATGGTCATCCTCATCAGAAGAATATTGATCACTGGAGTGAACCTTGTGATGTTTGGAGGATACCTTTTCTTTTGATTCCTTGTCCATGAAGCAGTAGGCAGGAGACTCATAGTCGCTTGATGGGTTCCCGAAGAAGTTTGCAGCAGGGGAAGTGGCACATGCTATGCCAGCCATGCCGGAGTCAGAATCCTCATCAGATTCATCAGCTTCTTCGGAGTCAGATGATTCTTCTTCATCAGAATCCATCCCCTTGCCGATGTACGCCTTGGCCTTGCGATAGTTATTCTTGCGGTTGGAGGAGGACTTGGAAGGGTTCCTTGACGAAGATCTTGACGAAGATTTTGAAGTGGAGTTGTCCTTCTTCTTGAAGAACTTATTCGTTTTCTTCTCATCATCGGAGTCATAGTTCTTGCTCTTGCTTTTGCCTCGATAGTTGCCTGAATCATATCTTCCACTCGCACGGATTTCAGCTTCCCAGAGAGGGCAGTCTGAAATGAAGTGTCCAGGCTTTTGCACTTGAAACAGGTGTATTCTCCAGTGGGTTTTGATGATGATTTTGACACGCCACGGTTGCTTGAACCTTTCTTCTGGAACTGGCTCTTCCTGTCAAGTCGCTGGAACCTTTTTGTGATTAACGCAAGATCTTTGATGAGCCTTTCTGGGTCATCTGAATTTTCTTTGGCATTTCCATCGGAGGAAGAATCAGCTACAGCCTTGAGAGCATGATTTTTACGCTGACTCGAGCCATAGAGATCTCTTTTCTCTTCTTCTTGTTCCTCATGGGTGTTCAGCCTCTCCATAATATCAGCAGAGTTGAGGGTTTTGAAATTAGCTCGCTCACGAATCATCAGGACAAGTGTGTCAGATGAACTGTCAAGAGATCGAAGCAGTTTCTTCACAACTTCATGGTCAGTGATGTCTTTGGCGCCGAGGCCTTGAAGCTCATTTGCTATCTCACTTAGGCGATCGAAGGTTTGCTGACAGCTCTCATTTCAAATGCGCTTGAATCAATTGAATTTTGCTCGAAGGGTATCAATCTGAGCTTCTTTCTGAGTTGAAACTCCTTCATTTATATTCTTCAGGACATCCCACAAATCCTTCGCAGTTTCACACTGGCGATAGCGAAGAAGTTGCGCATGAGAGAGATGGCCAACAATTTTGTCTTTGGCTTGAGCATCCATCTGGATGAGTTTCTTCTCCTCGTCAGCGGGGGCTTGAGGTATTGCAATGGTGAAACCGAACTGCACCAGATTCCACATGTCATCATCTGTTGCTCGGAGATGGATCTTCATCTTCTCCTTCTAGAAGGGATAGTCTGTCCCGTGAAATATGGGAATCTTGAGATGTGACTTGTAGCTCACTGAAGACATACTTAAACTCCAAAGTCGTTAGACTAAAATGAGCAGAGTCAAGGAGTACCTTGCTCTGATACCAATTGTAGGAACGAAGTATGTCTACCAGAGGGGGGGTGAATGGGAGTTTTAAATTTTCTTCGGAAAACTCAAAGCTCGTAGAACACAAAAGTGGAACGAAAGAAAAACAAACTACAGCGAGCTAAAACTAAGTACCGAATGGAAAACTAAGCATGCATCAAGACAAATCACACCATGGAAAACATATCGAATGAAAACATGGGCGACAGAGATAACCAGTGATGCTCGATGGTGACAGGGTATTTGTTCGACCAGTTCGTCCTTCTGCACAAGGACTACGTCTGGTTGGAGGGGCGGTGACTTAACACGGAAGATAAACTGTCTTCACTCTATTCTCCTCGACAATTGGTTCGTCAACCAATGCCGATTACTGGTGGTAGATACTTGAGGCAATCTCCAAACCTTTATGGACTTCTTCTTCGAGAACCACAATCACTCTTGGTCTCTGAAGAAATTGACACCTTACCATCTAGAGAGTTTGCAGCTCTCAAGAGTAATATGCGGAGCGTATTGGACTTAGATTCGAGTGATGCTGAACAACTATCTAACTCTTCGGCTCTAGGGGTTTTCTCTCGGTGGATTTTAAACTCAAATCGCTTAGAGAGGGGGTTGCTCAACCATCTTCTCAGAATCAAACAGAGCAGCAACCAGACAAAGCCTGCGCGGGGTGGCTATTTATAGCCACAACCTTCCCTGATGGGAAATGACCATTTTGGACACGCGGTCCAGCCAATGGCCAACCAACACATTCATAACAGTCAGATTTCGGGGCAACGGTACATTACTTGAGGAACAAGTAATGCTAACTCCTCGGTCTGAGACAAATCTCTCGCAACGAAGAAGATCACAGTCTCTTACTGGCAAGTATTTGCTCAGAACACAAAGATATTTCTCTCGCAACTTGCATAGGATTTGGGTTTAGCTTCAGAGAATCAAAGTTTCGATTGCTACACCCCTGTTAATAGTACGGTGGTCCTATGACTCAACAAAGAGAAGAAGAACAATGAAACAAATGCTACGTCTTCACTTTGTCTTCATTCTCCTCGAATGTAGTCAATTTGCTCGGACAGACACCGAACCAATTGCTTGTCCTTTAGCAATTTTTAGGGGTCACTCTTGTTAACATCATCTTCGGTGATAACCTTCGCTGCAACGCAGGGAGATTATCTTCGTCGTTTTCATCAAACTCCTCGATATCTAAGGGACCTGTTACTCTGTGTGCACTAGCAAACACATAAGTCCCATACTGTTCATGTCAACAAACTCCAAAACGTAAGGGGCCTATCATTGCACCAACAATAACACCTTTTCCAATAATATTACCACTACCCGCACGGAGTTTTTTAATGTGCATGATAGTAGGTTCTTCTTTATGAGTGTCATTATTAGCAAGATCATCAAAACCTCCCTCAAAATTATTATTATCTATTTCGGCAATAACCTCCCCAGATTCAGACATCATGACAAGAAACCAATCTAGCACACAAGCAAACAAAAAGACGAAGGAAAGAAGGGCGAATAAAAAGGCAAATATTTTTGTGATTTTCTGAAAACATTTTAGAAGTGGGGGAGAGGAAAATGAGAGGCAAATGGAAAATAATGTAAGTGCAGGAGATGAGAGTTTATGATAGATACTTGGTAGGCTTGGGTGGCACCCCGGCTCAGAGCGACCGGTTTACCCTGCATTGCCAGCCCAGAGATCATGTCTTCTGGCAACACACGACATATTGGTACAGAAAACAACCGCTTTATTGATGCTAGCGGAACATAGTTCATATTACAATAGTGGTCGAGGCCAAGCGGCACACTCGGTGCGGCGGAACAATATGTACATTATTTAGTGAACATAAAGGGGCCTCGACTCGAACAACTACGTGGCAGCGGAATAACGTCGTAGCGGAAGCTCCATATCACAGGGACACTGATGTGGACACGATCTAGACTCGAACAGCGCTCCTTTCCAACGAGACTTTCCTTAAATCTGGCATAACACGCCAGGTCAGTACATTGAATGTACTTGCAAGCTCACAACAAGCATAATCATAATGACAAACAATATCATGATATTTAACCAATTATTAATAATGCAACATTATATGTCAACATGCTGTGATCAATCCCGAACGTCCCGCAAGACAGCTTACCAACTGTGATCATCTCTGGACCACAAACACACCACCATAGTGGTCTTTCTCAAGAACAACTCGTGATCCTTACGGCGATCACAACCACGACCATCATTTGGTCCCAAATACCTCGATGGCCTTTCTGCCATCCATTGACAATGCAAAGTTCATAGCTTAGTGTGCAATTTTTATTAAACGTTGACTGATGGTGGGACCTAGTACGAGGTGTCCGTGACCGTGGACTTGGCTATCGATAGATTATACACTCTGTAGAGGTAGCACATTGTACCCACACCACGGAACCCATGGCCTCGCATTCCCATTTGGCTGGACCAACGGCATTCCGACAAAACCCCTCCATTGCCACAGCACTCTCCCGGCCACTCCGACCCAAATTCCCAACGGGCTGGTCCTGGGTGGCCCCGTGTCTACCAAAGACACCCCGACCACCGTCGTGGTAAAAACACTCCCACTCGGGGACTCGGTACCATAATCTCATCAACGAGCACACAAGATTATGTGTGCTTACCGGGCCAGGGCAAACACGACATAATCTTCCCTAGATGGAGGCACCGACCAGAGGCCGTGTCAATGGACCAAATCAAGGCCTTCCCACAAGGCAAATGTGGTTGCACTGGAAAGAAACTCGATTCAGCGGCACCATGACCCAGTCAATGGTATATTCAAGTTGAGTTATATTCAGGATTAACTTTAAACTAAAAATGACCGGTGTCATAGCATGCCATGAAATGCAAAACAACACATGCATCACATATTGATAAAAATGACCGACGTCATCCATATGCACACCAAGCATAAACGTCAACAACTCATATTACTCTACTTGCTCAAAATGACTCACAACTTAACCAAAATATTTTGCAACAAGTTTTATTAATTTCCTACGCAAGAAAGTAACCCCGATAAATTTTTCATATGCTTGACCAAAAGATATCATTATCAACAACTCTTAATTTCTTTATCACTAAGTTGGGTTCAAACATTCTGTAAGACAAGTAATATGATTAAACAAGTATTTAATAGAATATTTTCTAACAAATTTTTATCAATTTAAGAATGCAAACACAAAGCTTTAAATAATTAATAACATGCATAACAAAATTATTTCTAACATCACCTCAAATAAATTTTAACTTGCTTTACCCACTTAAACTAGTTTCAACTATTCTGTAAATCAAGCATAACAACTGACCAATACTTAACAAAATACAAATAATTCAATAATTATTTAAATGCAT
Organism: Aegilops tauschii subsp. strangulata; assembly: GCF_002575655.3. Lineage (NCBI taxonomy): Eukaryota > Viridiplantae > Streptophyta > Magnoliopsida > Poales > Poaceae > Aegilops > Aegilops tauschii. The sequence continues at coordinate 381,404,526 of NC_053040.3, forward strand.
GGATTAATCATTTCATTTAAGTGAGAAAATCACAAATATTGAAATGGCATCGTAAAAATGTTGTTGTGGCTTGCCTTAGTGCAGATGAGGTTCACAAGCCTCCTGGTGATCCTCAAGACAAGCCTCACCTTCTGAAAATAATTTTAAACACAAAAAGAAAATATCAAGAACACTTCTGAAATTCACCAGAAATTCTAAACAGCTCAGAAAAATCTCATCTTTGGTGAGCTGCTAGATTTACCTTCAAAGAACACAATGCAAAAAGAATCATCTCATTTGGACTTATGGTTAAAAAGTTAAAATTGTTTGAAGCTCTTTGGAATATAAATGAATTTGAATAAAAAGAAACAGCTGGGGGGTGCCATCAAAGGTGTAAAGCCCAGGGGCGCCACCACTCGTACCGCTTCGCGCGTGTACTGAGTGGCTGACTAGCGGGCCCCGCTAGTCAGGTGGGGGAAGAGGGAGAGAGAAACAGAGAGGGCCGCGGCTTCGCCGGAGCTCTCGCCGGCGACGAGGGCTCCTTGGCCCAAACGAGAGGGAGGGATTGAGAGAGGGGACGATGGCGCACCTGCCCGTACCCGTAGCGTGGTTAGGGGTGGTCGGACGACGTCGGAAACTAGCTCGCAAGCGGAGGCAGAACGTGGAGGTCGCCGGAGTTGAGGAAGACGGCGAGCAGAGGTCACTCCAGAGGCTCCAAGTGGGCGAGATGGCCTCACCGGAGAGAGGCGGAGGCCTTGGAGGGGTCGCCCAGGCCTGGGAGGGGCTGGAGCTACCGCGGTGTTCAGAGGGGAGCGCCGGCGAGCTCGAGCTCGGGGACGGCGGCCCGAGGCCTGCCCGGCTGGGCTACGGCTTCCTACTCCATCGTGGGGTGTGTGTGAGTGCTGGATGGTGCTCGAGGAGGCTGGGGTGGCTCTATTTATAGGCGAGCGACGAGGGTGCTTCGGGCTCCGACGGTGGACACCTGTCCACGGCGCCCAGCGACGAGCGGCGTCAGTGAGAGGGGGAGAAGGCGACGGAGGTCACGCGGCCACTATGGGCGAGCAGAGACGAGCACATGATCAAGGGGATGGCGACGAGCACAGTGCGCTCCGCACTGTTGGGCTGGCCGGACCTTGCCCGTGCTCGCTGCGGCGAGCTCCGGCGTCGGCGAGTGCTAGGGAGGAGTTAAGGACGTCGAGACGATGATGGTGGCGGGGTTTGGCATGGTTGGGCAGGCGGGGGAAGCGAGCACGCTCGAACAGAGCGCTCGGCGTCACCAGAGCGCGTCGACACGCATGCCTGGCATCGTGGACACGCGTGGTCACCGCGCGAACTCTCTCCTCTGGCCAGCCTTCGTCCAAAAATCATGTCTGGCATGTTGTTCGTGGTAGTTTTGAAGTTTACCACGGTTTGGTTTGGATCCAGGTGCAGTAGAGAAGATTTTACAAGCCAGGTAAGTTTCTGGTCAGTGACTTTGTGATGTTACTATGGTCAAATGGCTGGGAGTTTGCGGCTGTGCTTTGGAGGCTAGTTATAAGTTACTAAGGTAAAGATGCACAAGAAAGTTCAGGTCAAATGGAGCGTAAAATGGTAGTTGCTGTAGAAACCACCATTTCTGTCCAGAATAGAAAAGATTTTCTGTAGCAAAAATATTCCAAAAAGTGATGAAATATTTTTGCTCAGGGAGGTGCCCTAGGGTCCCCAGAATATTTGTGAATTATCTTAGAATTTTCTGAGCCATAAAAATTAGGGTTGCCTTGAAGCAAACAGATCTGGCTTAGGGTTTTTGAGAGAAAATGAATATTTTTCATTTAAGAAAAATATTCCAAAGGTTATTTTGTGGTGGATCAGAAGTGAAGTGATGGTTTGGGAGAGAAGTGAACACTTGGGTGAAAGCCAAGGATGCCCAAGTGTTTAAGTCCAAATGAAAAGATTCAGAAACTCCAAGTTTCAAAAACTTTCAAATGAAATTTCAAGCAAATAAGAAAGGGCAAAAACCAGGCTGTCACAGCTTGATGTAGAACCTCCCCGGCAATGGCGCCAGAAATTCTTCCTGCTACTTCTTGAGCTTGCGTTGATTTTTTCCTTGAAGAGGAAAGGGTGATGCAGCAACGTAGATGTAAGTATTTCCCTTAGTTAAGAACCAAGGTATCAATCCAGTAGGAGGCACAAGCAAGTCCCCAATATATGCACCTGCACAAACTAACAAACACTTGCACACAACACGAAAAGGGGTTGTCAATCCCTTCACGGTCACTTGCAAGAGTGAGATCTAATAGAGATAGATTTAAAAGATAAGTAAAAGGCAAAATAAAGTAAACACAAATAAATTGCAGCAAGGTATTTTTGTGTTTAACTTTTATAGATATGAAAATATATGATGGAAAATAGACCCCGGGGCCATAGGTTTCACTAGAGGCTTCTCTCTTGAAGAAAACATACGGTGGGTAAACAAATTACCATTGAGCAATTGATAGAAAAGCGCAAAGTTATGACGATATCTAAGGCAATGATCATGAATATAGGCATCACGTCCGTGACAAGTAGACTGAAACGATTCTGCATCTACTACTATTACTCCAACATCGATCGACTCCTGCCTACATCTAGAGTATTAAGTTCATAAGAACAGAGTAACGCCTTAACCAAGATGACATGATGTAGAGGGATAAACTCAAGCAATATGATATAAACCCCATTGATACGTCTCCGTCGTATCTATAATTTTTTATTGTTTCATGCCAACATTATACAAATTTTCCATACTTTTGGCAACTTTTGATATGATTTATTGGACTAACCTATTGATCTAGTGCCCAGTGCCAGTTCCTATTTTCTGCATGTTTTTGGTATCGTAGAGTATCCATATCAAATGAAGTCCAAATACAATAAAATTTCACAGAGAATTATTTTGGAATATATGTGATTTTTGGGAGTTGGAATCACCGCAAACGGAGGCCCGTGGTGGGCACAACCCACCAGGGCGCGCCAGAGGAGCCAGGCATGCCGTGGTGGATTGTGCTCACCTCGTACGTCAGTTGGGGCTCTACTTCGGGCGCAAGGAAGCTTATATCCAGAAAAAAATCGTGTTCAAATCTCAGCGCAATCGGAGTTACGGATCTCCCGAAATATAAGAAACGGTTTCCGGTCAGATTTGGAGGACGCGAAACAGAAGAGAACAGAGAGGGAGATCCAATCTCGGAGGGGCTCCCGCCCCTCCGCTGCCATGGAGACCAAGGACCAGAGGGGGAACTCTCCTCCCCATCTAGGGGGAGGCCAAGGAGGAAGAAGAAGTAGGGGGCTCTCCCCCCTCGCTTCCGGTGGCGCTGGAGTGCCACCGGGGCAACGATCGGGACGGTGATCTACATCAACAATCTTGCTACCATCAGCACCAACTTTATCCCCCTCTATGCAGCGGTGTAGCACCTCTTCCCCCCGCTATAATCTCTAAAACATGGTGCTCAACTCCATATATTATTTCCCAATGATCTATGGTTATCCTATGATGTTTGAGTAGATCCGTTTTGTCTTGTGGGTTAATCGTGATCTTGGTTGGTATGATTGTATATTTTATTTATGGTGCTGTCCTACGGTGCCCTCCATTCTCACGCAAACGCGAGGGGCCCCGCAGTAGAGTGTTGCAATATGTTCATGGTTCGCTTGTGGTGGGTTGCGAGAGTGACAGAAACTTAAACTCGAGTAGGTGGGGTATGACGTATGGGAATAAAGAGGACTTGATACTTAATGCTATGGTTGGGTTTCACGACCTTAATGATCTTTAGTAGTTGCGGATGCTTGCTAGAGTTCCAATCATAAGTGCATATGATCCAAGTAGAGAAAGTATGTTAGCTCATGCCTCTCCCTCATATAAAATTACAAGAATGATTACCGATACTTGTTATCGATTGCCTAGGGAGAAATAACTTTCTTGTTGACACAAACCCTTCTACTAAACACCTAACTTTTATTATCTTGCAAAGTACTTCTAGTTTTATTCTTGCAAAGTAGTTCTAGCATCACTCCTACAAAATAGTTTCATACTTGTTTCCGGTAAAGCGAACGTCAAGCGTGCGTAGAGTTGTATCGGTGGTCGATAGAACTTGAGGGAATATTTGTTCTACCTTTAGCTCCTTGTTGGGTTCGACACTCTTACTTATCGAAAGAGGCTACAATTGATCCCATATACTTGTGGGTTATCAAGACCTTTTTCTGGCGCCGTTGCCAGGGAGCAATAGCGTGGGGTGAATATTCTCGTGTGTGTTGGTTTGCTTCATCACTAAGTAGTTTTTATTTCCTGTTCTAAGTTGTTCTCTATCTTTAGTTATGGATACGGAACACGAAACACCAAAAAAATTAGTGGTACTTGCTACTCATGGAGATGGGGAACCTCCTAAAATCCTCGATGGTCGTTATGTGAGAGATATTATGCACTACTTTGATAATCCTGAGAAAACCCCATTCAACTATATAATGGGAGTAACGTTGGATCAACGTGAATACTTTAGGGATTATCGCTTGACTCATAAAGGAAAATTGTTATGGGATCAAATTCATATATTGCATTGGTATGCTCGGGAGCTATGCTTGAGATATGATTATACTTGTTGCTCTAGGATGAATGCTCCACATCTTCCCTTTTCATGTGAATTTAATGATAATGAAACCTTGGCTTCTTATGCTAATGGATATATGATTATTATGATGTGGAATGAATAGAAGAATTTGTTGCTTTTAAGGGTGCTTATGAAATTGAATCTTTGTTTGAAAAGTTTGTAGATTTTGATGATTCAGTTTATAGAACTGAAAATCTTGCTATCCTTGAATATTGCTATGATAATTATCAATAAAATTACGATATTGATGAATTTATTGAGAATAACTCCGCTTTCCAAGAAAAGATTAATATTTTGCAGGAGTTTATGGAAGAAGAAATTGATGAAACTGCGAGCTCATTGGATGAAAAAGATGATGAGGAGAGCGAAGAGCAAATGGAGGAAGAACGGATTGATCACCCATGCCCACCTTCTAATGAGAGTAACTCTTCAACTCATACATTGTTTAATGTCCCTTCGTTCTTACCGAAGGACGATTGCCATGATAATTGCTATGATCCCATTGATTCAGTTGAAATATCCCTTTTTGATGAACTTGATGCTTGCTATGCTTGTGGCCATGATGCCAATATGAGTTATGCTTATGGAGATGAACTTGCTATAGTTCCTTATGTTAAGAATGAAGTTGTTGCTATTGCACCCACACATGATAGTCCTATTATCTTTTTGAATTCTCTATTGGAGAAGTTTGCTCTTGTTAAGGATTATATTGATGGGTTGCCTTTTACCGTTGCACATGATGATTTTGATGAATAGAATATGCATGTGCTTGCTGCTCCTACTTGCAATTATTATGAGAGAGGAACTACATCTCCATCTCTCTATGTTTCCAACATGAAAAAATTGCAAGCAACTGCTTTATTATACTAAAGGATCTAACCGAACTTTCTGTTGAGTTTTGTGTGGATGAAGTGATCAAAGATCGAGGAGGTTCCGATATGAGGAGAAGGAGGAGAGGCAAGAGCTCAAGATTGGGGATGCCCATGGCACCCCAAGTAAATATTCAATGAGACTCAAGCGTCTTAGCTTGGGGATGCCCCGGAAGGCATCCCATCTTTCTTCAACAAGTATCGGTATGTTTCGGTTTCGTTTTGTTCATGTGATATGTGCAAATCTTGGAGCGTCTTTTGCATTTAGTTTTTCCCTTTTTCTTTTATGCACCATGCTGGTATGAGATAGTCCATGGTGGATTTATAGAATTCTCATTGCACTTCACTTATATCTTTTGCGTATGGCTATATAGAATGTTTCATGTGCTTCACTTGTATCATTTGAAGTTTGGATTGCCTGTTTCTCTTCACATAGAAAACCGTTGTTTGAAGAATGCTCTTTTGCTTCACTTATATTTATTAGAGCATGGTCTTTTATAGAAAGGATTAAACTCTCATTCTTCACTTAGATCTATTTAGAGAGTTGTAGGATCGAAAGTATGTCTAGAGGGGGGTGATTAGACTACTTGACCAAATAAAAATCTAGCCTTTTCCCAATTTTCAGTCTTGGCAGATTTTAGCAACTTAGCACAAGTAAAGCAATCAACCTACACATGCAAATCTAAGAGTATAGTAGTGGAATGTAAAACATTTGCATATGAAGGTAAAGGGAGGAGTTTAGAGGGAGCAAACGCAATGTAGACACGGAGATTTTTGGCGTGGTTCCGATAGGTGGTGCTATCGTACATCCACGTTGATGGAGACTTCAACCCATGAAGGGTAACGGTTGCGCGAGTCCACGGAGGGCTCGACCCACGAAGGGTGCACGAAGAAGCAACCTTGTCTATCCCACCATGGCCATCGCCCACGAAAGACTTGCCTCACTAGGGTAGATCTTCACGAAGTAGGCGATCTCCTTGCCCGTACAAACTCCTTGGTTCAACTCCACAATCTTAACAGAGGCTCCCAAGTGACACCTAACCAATCTAGGAGACACCACTCTCCAAAAGGTAATAGATGGTGTGTTGATGATGAACTCCTTGCTCTTGTGCTTCAAATGATAGTCTCCACAACACTCAAATCTCTCTCACAGATTTGGATTTGGTGGAAAGATGATTTGAGTGGAAAGCAACTTGGGGAAGGATAAATATCAAGATTTATGTAGTTGGAATGGAATATCTTGGTCTCAACACATGAGTAGGTGGTTCTCTCTCAGAAAATGTATGCTGGAAGTGTAGGCACGTTTTGATGGCTCTCCCCACGAATGAAGAGTGGGTGGAGGGGTATATATAGCCTCCACACAAAATCTAACCGTTACACACAATTCATCAAACTCGGTGGGACCGAATCAGAAAACTCGGTCAGACCAATTCAGTTCAAAAATGTGAACGTTAGGCCTTCCGGTTAGACGGACATGCCAACTCGGTGGGACCGATTTCATTAGGGTTAGGGCATAACGTAATCTCGGTGAGACCGATTACTCAAACTCGGTGGGACTGACTTTGGTAATAAGCTAACCAGAGAGTTGGTCAGGTAAACTCGGTGGGACCGATTCGCTCATTTCGGTGAGACCGAAATGTTACGAAGGGGAAACAGAGAGTTTGCATTGCGAACTCGGTGGGACCGATCGCTCATTTCGGTGAGATCGAAATGTTACGAAGGGAAATAGATAGTTTGCAATCCCATCTCGGTGAGACTGAGATCCCTATCGGTAAGACCAAATTGATTAGGGTTTCTGGCAGTGGCTATGTCAAATGAACTCGGTGGCGCCGGATAGAACAAATCGGTGGGGCCAAGTTTGACTTTTGGTTTGGGACATATGTGGATATGAGAAAGTGATTGATGGTTTTTGGAGCATATCACTAAGCATTTTGAGCAAGCAAGCCATTAAGCAACACCTCATTCCCTTTTAATAGTATTGGCTTTCCTAAGGACTCAGTGTGATCTTGGATCACTAAAATGAAAATGTAGAGTCTTGAGCTTGAGCCAATATGTGTCCTTAGCATTTTGAGGGGTCCACATTCCTAATCCATGCCATGCCAATCATTGAACTTTCTGAAATGATCATCTTGGAATAGCATTAGTTCAATGAGCTATATGTTGTTAGTAATTACTAAAACCACCCAGGGATAGTTGCACTTTCAAGAGTCAACAGGAATTGGTCAATTGCATGGTTAGTCATAGAATCCTACATAAAACTTATGGATCACTGAATATGATATGTTTGATTCCTTGCAATAGTTTTGCAATATAGAGATGATAATATGTGGGAGGTACTAGTAAATGGTTGTGTTTAGTAAGAATATTGGTGTTAAGGTTTGTGATTCCCGAAGAATGCACGTATAGTCTCTCGTATGCTATGAAGTTGGAGCATGATTTATTATTGATTGTCCTCCTTATGAGTGGCGGTCGGGGGCGAGCGCTGGTCTTTTCCTACCAATCTATCCCCTAGGGGCATGCGTAGTAGTACTTTGCTTCGAGGGATAACAAACTTTTGCAATAAGTATATGAGTTCTTTATGACTAATGTGAGTCCATGGATTATACGCACTCTTACCTTTCCGCAACTTGCTAGCCTCTACGGTATCGTGCATTGCCCTTTCTCTCATTGAGACGTGGTGCAAACTTCGCAGGTGCATCCAAACCCCGTGATATGATACACTCTATCACACATAAGCCTTATTATATCTTCCTCAAAATATCCACCATACCTACCTATTATGGCTTTTCCATGGCCATTCCGAGATACATTGCCATGCAACTTCCACCGCTTCCGTTTGATGACTTGAGCATTCATTGTCATGTTGCTTTGCATGATCATATAGCTGACATAGTAGTTCTGGCTCAGCCACCGTTCATCATTTTTCATACATGTTGTGCTAGATCATTGCACATCCTGGTACATGCCAGAGGCCTTCATATAGAGTCATATTTTGTCATAGGTATCGAGTTGTAATTTTTATTTCTTTTGAGTTATAAGTAAATAGAAGTGTGATGATCATTGAGGGAGTCCTGGATTAAGGGGTCCTCGGACGTCCGGCCTATGTAACGTGGGCCGGACTAATGGGCTATGAAGATACAAGACAAAAGACTTCCTCCCGTGTCCGGATGGGACTCTCCTTTGCGTGGATGGCAAGCCTGGCGTTCGGATATGTAGATTCCTTCCTTTGTAAACCGACTCTATACAACCCTAGGCCCCTTCGGTGTCTATATAAACCAGAGGATTTAGTCCATAGGGTCAATCATAATCATACAGGCTAGACATCGAGGGTTTAGCCATTACGATCTCGTGGTAGATCAACTCTTGTAATCCTCATATTCATCAAGATCAATCAAGCAGGAAGTAGGGTACTACCTCCATCAAGAGGGCCCAAACCTGGGTAAACATCGTGTCCCCCGTCTCCTGTTACCATCAACCTTAGACGCACAGTTCGGGACCCCCTACCCGAGATCCGCCGGTTTTGACACTGACATTGGTGCTTTCATCGAGAGTTCCGTTGTGTCGTCATCAGGAGGTTCAATGGCTCCATCCATCATCTACAACAATGCGGCCCTAGAGGAGATTTTTCTCCCCAGCCAGATCTTTGTATTCGGGGGCTTCGCACTGCAGGCCAACTCGCTTGGCCAGCTAGAGTAGATCGACAGCTATGCCCCAGGTCACCTGATTAGTTTTGGGAATCTGGACTATGTCGCTGATATCCGAGGAGATTTGATCTTCCAAGGGTTCACGACTCCAACCTCTGCTCTGGCTTTAGATCCGGAGCGCGTCACCAGGTCCGAAGTCGGGATTCCAGAGCCCGCCGGACCCTCTGTGACCCCTAAGCCCAGTACAGCAGAGCCGGAGGAAGTAGTGCTGCTGGCAACCATCATGAAGCCGGACCCTTCTCCGGACACTGGCTCCGAATCCTCGGAGTTAGCATCGTGTGAGCTCGGCCAAGGAGTTTCCTTCCCGCCGTACTCCACGGATTTTCTTCTCCCCGGCCAAACCTCGGCTTTAAGTGAGGCTCTAGACTTGATGCGATCCCTCGTCATTAAAGAGGAGCAATGTCCGAACTACGCCCAGCCCGGACTAGGGGCTGAGAGCGGGGAATTTTACGTCCCACCCACCACCCACTTCATAGCCACTGTCGAGGACTTAACTGACATGCTCGACTACAGCTCCGAAGACATCGATGGTGTGGACGACGATGCTAGAGAGGAGCAGGCCAAAAACCCACCGTTTACCGGACGTTGGACGACCACCTCATCGTATGACGTGTACACGGTGGATACACCCAAAGCGGGTTACGGCGATGATAAAGAAGCTCCAGTCGAGGATAAACCTCCTGAGACACAACCAAAGCACCGACGCCAGCGACGCCGCTCTAAATCACACCGTGGTAAAGACAGCAATACCGGCATAGGAGGCAACAACACTCCGGACGATGCCGAAGACAAAGAAGAACCTGTCGGGCCGACCTCCGAACAGGACGACCGGGAAGATGGGCAAGTTAGCCCCGATAAACAGGCTGAAAACGAAGACTCGGAGGACAGCAATTATCTTCCACTCTCCGAGGACGAGGTGAGCCTCGGCAACGAAGACTTTATCATGCCAAAGGAACCTCTCGAGCAGGAGCGCTTTAAGCGCCGGCTAATAGCCACTGCAAGGAGCCTGAAAAAGAAGCAGCAGCATCTTCAAGCTGATCAAGATTTACTCAACGACAGGTGGACTAACGTCCTGGCAGCCGAGGAATACGGCCTCGAGCGCCCAACCAACCGTTACCCGAAGCGTAAACTGCTACCCCAATTTGATGACGAGGCCCTCGAGCCCGCACCATCAGTACGTAATGTGGCTGACCGACCACCTCGTGGCCGGGACAGAACGGCAACTCAAGCCGAACACCAGCCCATACCACCTCGCCGTAAAGGTAGAGATATAACAGCTCGGGGATATACATATGACCTGCGGCAAGACCTAGACAGTAGAGCAGGTCAAACCAGATCGATCTACGGATCGCGGGGGCGTGCCCCGACGCACGTCAACGGCTATCTAGCCGGATGTGACAAGCATAATCACGCCCGGGCCAAAAACCGCAGACAGACTCCATCCGAGCTACGTCACGACTTGGCCTGATATAGAGGCGCCGCACACCCCCTCTGCTTTACTGATGAAGTAATGGAGCATGAATTCCCAAAAGGGTTTAAACCCGTGAATATCGAATCGTATGATGGAACAACAGATCCCGCGGTATGGATCGAGGATTTTCTTCTCCATATTCATATGGCCCGCGGTGATGACCTTCATGCCATCAAATACCTCCCACTAAAACTCAAGGGACCAGCTCGGCACTGGTTGAACAACCTGCCGGAAAACTCAATTGGCAGCTGAAAGGACTTGGAAGACGCCTTCCGCGAAAACTTCCAAGGTACATACGTCCGACCTCCGGATGCCGATGACTTAAGTCACATAGCTCAACTGCCCGGAGAGTCAGCCAGGAAGCTCTGGACTAGGTTCTTAATTAAAAAGAACCAAATCATTGACTGTCCGGACGCTGAAGCCCTAGCAGACTTTAAACATAGCGTCCGGCATGAGTGGCTGGCCTGTCACCTCGGCCAAGAAAAACCAAAATGTATGGCAGCTCTTACTGCACTGATGACCCGCTTTTGCGCGGGAGACGATAGCTGGCTGGCCCTACGAGACAATAGCACAGCGATCCTAGCACCTCTGAGGTCAGGGACGACAATGGCAAGCCTCGACACAATAAAAACAAGCGTCGAAACAATAATGTAGGAACCCAAGACACGGTGGTCAACGCCAGATTCAGTGGTTCCAAATCCGCTCAACAGAAGAAGCCATTCAAGGCAAACAAAGATGGCCCATCCAGTTTAGACAGGATACTGGATCGGCCCTGTCAAATTCATGGCAGCCCTGACAAACCCGCCAACCATACCATCAGAAATTGTTGGGTTTTCAAACAAGCAAGCAAGCTCAACTCCGAGCACAAAGGGAAAGGGCCGCCAAGTGACAGCGAAGACGAGGAGACTCGCCAGCCAAACACCGGGGGACAAAAGCAATTTCCCTCCGAAGTAAAAATAGTAAGCATGATATCTATGACGCAGATCCCTACGAGGGAGCGCAAGCACGTACCACGAGACGACTATGCTACAAGGCCGGTCGTACCAAAATTCAACCCATGGGCAGCCTGTCCGATCACTTTCGATCGCAATGACCACCCAACAGGTATCCGTCACAAGGGTTCGACAGCTTTGGTCCTCGACACAATCATTGATGGATTCCATCTCACACGAGTCCTTCTGAACGGCGGCTGTAGCCTTAATTTGCTCTATCAAGACACTATTCGCAAAATGGGCATTAATCCCTCAAGGATCAAGCCCACTGCAACTACCTTCAAAGGTGTAATACCTGGCGAAGAAGCTCACTGTACGGGCTCAATCACACTGGAAGTCGTCTTCGGTTCGTCGGACAACTTCCAAAGCGAAGCCTTGATCTTTGATATTGTTCTGTTCTGCAGTGGATACCATGCACTGCTTGGGCAGACTGCGTTCGCTCGTTTCAATGCGGTCCCACACTACGCCTATCTACAGCTTAAGATGCCCGGTCCACGCGGCATCATAATGATCAATGGAAACACAGAACACTCCCTCCGTTCCGAGGAGTATACCACGGCCATCACAGCCGAAGTACAAAGAGGACTCGTTAAACCGCATACCTCATCGGCCATTAAGCCACCGGCCTCTACTACACAAGACCGGTCAATTTTAGAGCGGGATTAGCAGTTCCACCTCCGTCGTTCGCCGCATATACCCGCGAAGTTCACACCACGCATGCATAATTATGCACTTAAAATAACTTGGTCGTCGGCGGAGGCACAATGCGGACATGCCTACAACACGGTTCGTCCTCCTACAACTTGTAGCGATCCGACCTCAAACGGTCGAAGCTCTGTGCTTCAGTGTCATCCCTGGATCGGTAATGCTGACACACACAGTACTCGAAGGATTTATTACAGAGTAGCAATCACACACTTATTACATTGATAGTCTCAAGAGAGAACTTATTACAATAAATATGGCTTAAGGCCATCTAAATAAGATAACAACGGAAGGCTTGGAAGATAAAGTGAATCCATCAACTCCAACGGCATAGCTGATTGCACGACAACGACCTAGCGCACCTTACTCTTCGTCTGAAAAGTCTGCAACATGATATGTTGCAGCCCAAAATGGGTCAGCACATGGAATATGCTGGCAATGTAACACAATAGAGCAATGAACAGAATAAATGCTATCCCTACATGCATATATGGCTGGTGGAGGCTCTATGGTTATAATGTTTTGCGAAAAGCCAATTTTTCCCTACAACAAAGGAATATAATTTATTTTGCTATCACGGTGGTTGAAACATTGAGAAGGTTCCTCCAACTCAATCCCAATTAAAAATTAATTAACAACCCAACAAATTAATTTAGAGTGATGAGATCGAATCAATAATTCAAGTACCAGATACTCAAGATGTCCATAACCGGGGACACGGCTAACCATGATTAGTTTGTACACTCTGCAGAGGTTTGCACACTTTTCCCCACAAGACTCGACCTCCTCCGTTGGATTTCTCGCACTACATGGTGTTTGAGAAACGGATGACCGAGACACAGTCTTTTAGAAACATTAACTCTTTACTCTGGGTGGACAGTTACACCTACTTTCCCCTACATCTGCTAGCCCACCACTGAACGAGGTCATGCAACTTACTCAGCTGTGCTAAAGCCCATAATAGCTTGTGGCTGCACACGGAAGTTTCTAGCATGAATATCTTATGATCCCTTTGAGCCTGGGTGGCGAACCATAGGATGATCACACGGGTAATCCAAGATATCCTAGGACAACACTGGATTCTCCAGGTGGCCGCAACCAATCCACCCAGATGTGTATTTAAATAGCCACCTTAAGTTAACCATTAATTAACAATCTCACATCTGTCATGGATACACTCAAACCCAATCCACGTGTACGAGCATAGATGGCAATATAAGCATAGCATAGAAGTAACTCCCAAGGGTTTGAAAATAATAGGGCAATAGGTTCTACCTCATCATCTACTTCCCAAAACCCACAAGTTAATCACATCCTAATCATGCAGTGTTTGAGGATTGGAACTAATGCATAAAAACTGGGTATGAAAAGAGTATGATCAATGTGTTACTTGCCTTGCTGACGACCCGCAAACCCTAGTGACTCGTAGTAGCACGCTTCGCACTCCGGGAATTCTATCACAAACAAACAATAGCATACATAAGCACTCAAGCAAAGATGCATGGATAAAACTCAAATAATAAGATCAAATCTGAAAGTTCAACTGAAGAGATTCGATCTGCAAAAAGAATCAATCGAATCGGAGCTACGGAACTGAAACTACGGTCAAAAGAACTTCGAAATCAAAACTGCTTGAAACCAAATTTCAAATTGTCAAAACCATGTTCAAGTTGATTAAACAGAAAGAGGGGCTCCAGACGAAGATTTTGGCGTTGGTTTCACTGGATTTGGACAAATGGTTAAGAAACGGCGAGGGTTTGAAGACCAGGGGCTAATCGCGGATAGGTCCCTGGCCGAAAAAGAAAATAAAAAGAAAAGACTAACGAACGAACGTTCACTGTCTGAACCTAACCGGCGAACAGCATTCGTTAAAACGAACGGACGGACGAACGTCCGCTAAACAAAATAAACCGATGAAAACTGATCTAAGAAATTAAACCGGAAAACTAAAAACAAAAGAAAAACCGAGGTTTAACCGAGAAAACCGACCGGTCAAATGGGGTCAACGGAGGCGGCTCCGGCGAGATCCGCGGCGGCGGAGACGGCGGTCGACGGCGGCGCGGCTGCGGGCGATGGTGGCGATGCGGCGGCGGCGGCTTCTAGCGGCGACGGCTAAAGACGGCGGCGGCGGCGCGGCTCGGTGGGAGGACGCGGTGGGCCTCGGCCCTATTTAAAGGCCGGGGGCGTGCGGCTTGGGGAGGGGGTCGCCGGGAGGAGGAGTCCTCGCCGGACTCGGCGGCGTGCACCGGCCGGACTCCCGCCCGGAGTCGGTCGGGGCGAGGGGGTGGGCTGCGGCGGCGACCTGGCTCGGCTGGGCCGTTGGCCGAGTCGAGCGCGCGATTTAAAAAAAAATTCCCCGAAAGAAAATCCTAAATAAATAATAAAATTCTAAAAATGCCAAAAACAATTTTTGCCGTCTAAATAGAATATTTAGAACAAAGTGAACATTTTCTTGGCCTAAAATGCAATTTTAGAAAATGCATATTTTTCTAATTCAAAAAAATAGCAATAAAATCCACATAAAAATTATATATTTGATTTTTAACATTTTTCCTCCAATATTTCATTTATTTTGGAGAAGTCATATTATCTCCTCTCATATATTTTTAATATGAAATTTTTTTTTTGGAGAGAAAATTAATTAAAACCAAAATGATCCCCTTTTCAATATTTGAGAAAATTCAAATATGAAAATAATAAAATCCCCAACTCTCTCCTTGGGTCCTTGAGTTGCTTAGGATTATTAGGATCTCAACCAAAATGCAGTTAAAATATGATATGCATATGATGTCCTATGTATAACATTCCAAATTGAAAACTTGGGATGTTACAAACCTACCCCCCTTAAGATGAATCTCGTCCTTGAGATTCGGGTTGGCTAGAAAATAGGTGCGGGTGATCCTTCCGTAGATCTTCCTCTCGTTCCCAGGTGGCTTCATCCTCGGTATGGTGGCTCTACTGAACTTTGCAAAACTTGATAACCTTGTTGCGTGTGAATCGGCTGGCAAACTCGAGAATCTTGACTGGTTTCTCCTCATAGGTCAAATCACTATCCAACTGAATTGCTTCCAGGGGCACTGTATCTCACAGAGGAATATCGGCCATCTCAGCATGGCACTTCTTTAACTGGGAAACGTGAAATACATCATGAACTCCAGACAATCCTTTGGGTAACTCCAACTTGTAGGCCACTTCTCCCATACATTCCAAAACTCGATATGGTCCTACAAATCTCTGGGCTAACTTTCCCTTCACTCCAAATCGTTTTACTCCACGTAGAGGTGACACACGAAGATATGCTCTGTCTCCAATTTCCTAGACTACCTCCTTGCGTTTTGAGTCTGCACAACTCTTCTGCCTAGACTGAGCTACCTTCAGTCTATCTTGGATCAATTTAACCTTCTCTTCTGTCTCTTTGATCAGATCTGGTCCAAACAACTGACAGTCTCCAACTTCATCCCACATCAACGGTGTCCTGGACCTCCTTCCATACAAAGCTTCGAAAGGTGCCATCTTCAAACTAGCTTGATAACTTTTGTTGTATGAGAACTCCGCGTAGGGCAAATTATCATCCCAGCTAGATCCATAATCCAGCGCAGAAGCTCTCAACATGTCCTCCAAAATCTGGTTGACTCTCTCGGTCTATCCATCGGTCTGCGGATGAGAAGCTGTACCGAACTCTAGCCTGGTACCCAAAGTCTGCTGCAATTGATGCCAAAACTTTGAAGTAAATTGTGTTCCTCTATGTGATACGATGGTCCTCGGAACTCCATGCAGACATACGATCCTGGTCATATATATCTTGGCCAACTTCGCACTTGTATAGGTGGTTTTCACTGGGATAAAGTGAGCTACTTTGGTCAGACGATCCACTACTACCCAGATAGAATCATATCTTGATCGGGTCCTGGGCAATCCGGTGCTAAAATCCATGCCAAGCTTATCCCACTTCCATTCGGGTATCGGCATAGGCTGCAGTAATCCTCCTGGCTTCTGATGTTCTGCCTTCACTCTTTGACATACATCACATACGGCTACATACTCGGCAATGTGCTTCTTCATACTAGTCCACCAGAAATGCTCTTTTAAATCCAAATACATCTTGGTGTTTCCGGGGTGTATCGAGTATGGTGAGTCATGAGCTTCCTGAAGTATCATCTTCCTGATCTCTGCATTATTGGGCACATAAACGCGGTCCTCAAACCACAAGGTGTCGTGCTCATCCTCACGAAAACCTTTGGCTTTTCCTTTACTCATCCTCTCCTTTACCTCAACAATTTCTTTGTCATCCTTCTGAGCTTCTCGGATCTTTCCCAATAATGTCGACTGAACTTCCAATGCTGCAACAAAACCTCTAGGGACTATCTCCAAACGAAGCTCCCTGAGATCTTCGGCTAACTCCTTTGGCAATCCTCCGCTTACGAGGGTATTGGCATAACTCTTCCGGCTCAAAGCATCTGCTACGACATTGGCCTTGCCTGGATGATAGTGTAACTTCATATCATAATCCTTTATAAGCTCCAACCATCTCCTTTGCCTGAGATTCAGCTCCTTCTGTGTGAAAATGTACTTCAAACTCTTATGATCGTGTACACATCACAACGGTTTCCAATAAGAAAGTGTCTCCAGATCTTGAGTGCATGAACTACAGCTGCTAACTCCAAATCATGCGTGGCATAATTCAACTCATGCGGTCGAAGCTAACGTGAGGCATATGAAACAACTCTTTCGTCTTGCATAAGTACACCTCCAAGTCCAAAGCGAGAAGCGTCGCAATACACTTGGAAATCCTTGCGTATATCCGGCAGAATTAGCACTGGGGCTGTAACTAACGTTTCTTCAGCTCCTGAAAACTTGCCTCACATTCATCTGTCCATTTAAACTTGGTGTCTTTCTTCAACAACTCCGTCATAGGCTTCGCAATCTTGGAGAAATTCTCAATGATAATATCCCACGAGTCCTAGAAAACCGTGGATCTCTCCAATTGAGGTGGGTGCCAACCACTCAGTGACTGACTGGACCTTGGTAGGGTCTACTGCTATACCTTCTCCTGATATAACATGTCCAAGGAATCCAACTTCCTTCAACCAAAACTCACATTTGCTGAACTTGGCATATAATTGGTGTTCCCTGAGCTTCTCGAGAACTAAACGCAAATGCTCCTTGTGTTCCTCTTCATTCTTCGAGTATACCAAAATATCATCAATGAACACCACGACAAACTTATCCAAGAACTCACTGAACACCTTATTCATCATACTCATGAAATAGGCAGGGGCATTAGTCAATTCAAATGACATAACCGTGTACTCATACAGCCCATACCTTGTGGTGAAAGCCATCTTAGGTATATCCTATTCTCGAATCTTCAGCTGGTGGTATCCTGATCGCAGATCGATCTTGGAAAATACTTTAGCTCCTTGCAGCTGGTCAAACAGATCATTGATCATCGGCAGTGGGTACTTGTTCTTGATCGTCACTTCATTCAGTGCACGATAATCAACAACCATTCTTAATGATCCATCCTTCTTCTCAACCAAGAGCACTGGGGCTCCCCATGGTGATGAACTTCGTCGAATGTATCCTTTCTCCAATAACTCCTTAATCTGCCTTTTAATCTCTTCCAGATCATTTGCAGGCATCCGGTATGGCCTCTAAAATATCGGTCCGGTGTCTGGCAATAGCTCTATCAAAAACTCAATGTCTCGATCCGGCGGCATGCCTGGTAGTTCCTCTGGAAATACATCCGGGTAATCCTTCACTATAGGCACTTCCTCCTGAACAACACCTGAGAGGGAATTTACTTGGGTTCTCCTTGGCGCATGCCTGGATACATACTTGATCCTTTTCCCCTCCGGTGTGGTGAGTAAAATTGACTTACTGGCGCAATCGATGTTTCCCCCATACATCAGTAGCCAATCCATGCCTAGTATCACATCCAATCCTTGTGACTCCAAAATTATCAAGTCTAAAGGGAAAACATGCCTACCTATGGTCAATGGCATCTGAAAACATCCTTGACTTGCCATATACTCCGCTCCTGGCAAGATTACTAACATGGGTGTCGTAAGAACTTTGGTGGGCAACTTATACTTATCCACAAATCCCCTTGAAATGTATGAATGAGATGCACCCGTATCGAAAAGAATGATTGCAGTAAAAGACTTAACCAAAAACTTACCGATAACTGCATCTGGCTGCTCTTCAACCTCCTCCACGTTCACGTGGTTCACTTGTCCCCTGTTGAAAGGGTTGGGATTCTTCCCAGAGCTTCCATTGTCGTTACCATTCTTTGCTTCAGAACACTCGGTGGCGTAGTGTCCAGTCTTCCCGCACTTGAAACAAGTAATGTGACTTAGATCCTTCTTGGCGGGTGTGGCTGGGTTAGGGCGGTTCTGATTGCTGCCTGCTCCATTCCCGTTTCCATTCTTGGGGCCACTGTGGTTATGCGAACTTCCCTCATTGTGGGTATGGCCTCCATGTTTATGAGTATAACCTCCCGAGTTCGGGGTAAAATGAGGCTTCTGCTCAGCTCCTGAATTGTACTTCCCTTGTCCATACTTCCTTTTGCGGCTCTCAATCTGCTGCTGCTTCCCTTCAATCATAAGAGCCTTGTCTACCAACTCCTGGTAGTTTGCAAATGTTGCCACCATCAACTGCATACTCATCTCATCATTCCGCCATTCCATAAACTTCTCCTGCTTAGCAGCATCTGTGGCCACATCATCTGGGGATAGCGAGCTAACTTGCTGAACTCAATCACGTACTGCCCCACAGTACGGTTTCCTTGGCGTAAGTTGCGAAACTCACGCTTCTTCATGCTCATAGCTCCAGTTGAGACATGTGCAATGCGGAACGCTTGCTGAAACTGATCCCAAGTGATATTGGCTATAGGGAAAGTGGTTGTGTAATTCTCCCACCATGAGGTTGCGGGTCCATCCAATTGATGTGCGGCAAAACGCACCTTCTCAGCAACTGTGCAACCTGCGGTGGTCAACTCCCTTCCAATCCAGCATAGCCAGTCATCCGCAACAATTGGCTCGGTGCTACTGGAAAACACCGGCGGCTGCAACCTTAGAAAATGGGCTAAATTGTCAACTGGAGGTGGTGGCGGTGGGTTGTTGTTGTTGTTGCCTTGGTTCTAGACTAGCAACTGCATCAAGGCATTCTGCTGTTGGATCAACTGAGTGAGCTCCGGTGGGAAAACAAATCTGGGGTCACGTCTCGGAGGCATCTGATGGGTTTAGAGGGGAGAGATTAGAATAGAATGAGGTCTAACGAGAAAGCACTACCCAGATGCACATGAGACAAACACATTCATGTCACACCAAATCAATTCAAGCAAGGCCATACAAATAGTCTAGAACTATCGTTATAGTGCTCGGACTACTACTATATACATGGGAGAGAAAATACTACTAATAATATGGTGGTCTACTAGAAATTTTGATCGGCGGAAAACTCCATGATATCTGCTCTAGCTTCGTCTTAATAATCATCATCACTATGGTCGGGGTCGGAGTCGGTGTCGTCGATGACGATGTAGTCCTCGGGATGGTCGTCATCTCCTCCTTGCGCGGGGTCTCCCATGAATACTCCTAGTTTCCTTGTGAGGTCATCATTCTTCTCCACAAGTATTGCGATCTCCTCCTCATATCCGTCGTGTGTAGACTTGAGTTCTTCTAGTTCCATGTTCCGAGTCATCACCTTCTTCAGGTATATCATGCTTGCACACATCTGGTTCTCCTGTCGACGAATGTGCTGGTTTAACTTTTGGATGAAGCTGCAATGGACCTATCCCTCCTGGTGCTGATCATCTCCCATTGCTCATCTCGGTGCCCACATATCTGGTAAATGGTGTCCTTAAGTTCCTTGTGATAAACTTCGCCGATGCGTCCCATGGCGATGTGGGCTGCCATGCTCTTACCTAGACTCCAGGTTGGTGCGTCAAAGGAAAACTCTATGGGTTCAGTGACTGGCATGAATGTCCTTCCTGGAACTTGAACTCGAATCATCCAACGCTCCTCTTCTGGTAAAGTGGCGGTGTAGGTCCCGGTGAAGCTCGGTATTCCGATGTTCAGGTAACTAGTGACTTCCTTCAAGTGTCGTCCAAAAGGCGTGTCTTCATCCGGTTGTGCAAACTTGTTCCTTGAGTCTGCCATCCTAAAGAGTAGAAAATGGTGAGGAGTCAGAAATGAGTAGAGAAGAGTGACCTATGCCTCATCTTAATTAGTGGTCGTGTCCTACATTCAGCGTGTGCTCTGATACCATCTTGTAGCGATCCGACCTCAAACGGTCGAACCTCTGTGCTTCAGTGTCATCCTTGGATCGGTAATGCTGACACACATAGTACTCGAAGGATTTATAACAGAGTAGCAATCACACACTTATTACATCGATAGTCTCAAGAGAGAACTTATTACAATAAATATGGCTTAAGGCCATCTAAATAAGATAACATTGGAAGGCTTTGAAGATAAAGTGAATCCATCAACTCCAACGGCATAGCTGAGTGCACAACAACGACCTAGCGCACCTTACTCTTCGTCTGAAAAGTCTGCAACATGATATGTTGCAGCCCAAAACGGGTCAGCACATGGAATACGCTGGCAATGTAACACAACAGAGAAATGAACAGAATATATGCTATCCCTACATGTATATATGGCTGGTGGAGGCTCTATGGTTATAATGTTTTGCGAAAAGCCAATTTTTTCCTACAACAAAGGAATATAATTTATTTTACTATCATGGTGGTTGAAACATTGAGAAGGTTCCTCCAACTCAATCCCAATTAAAAAGTAATTAAAAACCCAACAAATTAATTTAGAGTGATGAGATCAAAACAATAATTCAAGTACCAGATACTCAAGATGTCCATAACCGGGGACACGGCTAACCATGATTAGTTTGTACACTCTGCAGAGGTTTGCACACTTTTCCCCACAAGACTCGACCTCCTCCGTTGGATTTCTCGCACTACATGGTGTTTGAGAAACGGATGACCGAGACACAGTCTTTTAGAAACATTAACTCTTTACTCTGGGTGGACAGTTACACCTACTTTCCCCTACATCTGCTAGCCCACCACTGAACGAGGTCATGCAAATTACTCAGCTGTGCTAGAGCCCATAATAGCTTGTGGCTGCACACGGTAGTTTCTAGCATGAATATCTTATGATCGCTTTGAGCCTGGGTGGCGAACCATAGGATGGTCACACGGGTAATCCAAGATATCCTAGGACAACATTGGATTCTCCAGGTGGCCGCAACCAATCCACCCAGATGTGTATTTAAGTAGCCACCTTAAGTTAACCATTAATTAACAATCTCACATCTGTCATGGATACACTCAAACCCAATCCACGTCTACGAGCATAGCATGGCAATATAAGCATAGCGTAGAAGTAACTCCCAAGGGTTTGAAAATAACAGGGAAATAGGTTCTACCTCATCATCTACTTCCCAAAACCCACAAGTTAATCACATCCTAATCATGCAGTGTTTGAGGATTGGAACTAATGCATAAAAACTGGGTATGAAAAGAGTATAATCAATGTGTTACTTGCCTTGCTGACGATCCACAAACCCTAGTGACTCGTAGTAGCACGCTTCGCACTCCGGAAATTCTATCGCAAACAAACAATAGCATACATAAGCACTCAAGCAAAGATGCACCGATAAAACTCAAATAAGAAGATCAAATCTGAAGGTTCAACTGAAGAGATTCGATCTGCAAAAAGAATCAATCGAATCGGAGCTACGGAATTGAAATTACGGTCAAGAGAACTTCGAAATCAAAACTGCTTGAAACCAAATTTTAAATTGTCAAAACCTTGTTCAAGTTGATTAAACATAAAGAGGGGCTCGAGACGAAGATTTTGGCGTTGGTTTCACTGGACTCGGACAAACGGTTAAGAAATGGCGAGGGTTTGAAGATCAAGGGCTAATCTGCGATCAAAATAATCATTGAGAGGTCCCTGGCCGAAAAAGAAAATAAAAAGAAAGGACTAACGAACGAACGTTCGTTGTCTGAACCTAACCGGAGAACAACGTTCGTTAAAACGAACGAACGGACGAACGTCCGCTAAATAAAATAAACCGACGAAAACCGATCTAAGAAATTAAACCGGAAAACTAAAAAAAAGAAAAACCGGGGTTTACGAGAAAACCGACCGGTCAAACTGGGTCAACGGCGGCGGCTCCGGCAAGATCCGCGGCGGCGGAGACGACGGTCGACGGCGGCGGGGCGGCGGCGGGTGACGGCGGCGCGGCTGCGGGTGACGGCGGCGCGGCTGCGGGCGATGGCGGCGATGATGTGGCGGCGGCGGCGCGGCTGCGGGTGATGGCGGCGACGATGTGGCGGCGGCGGCGCGGCTCGGTGGGAGGAGGCGGCGGGCCTTGGCCCTATTTAAAGACCGGGGGGCGTGCGGCTTGGGGAGCGGGTCGCCGGGTGGAAGAGTCCTCCCAGGACTCGGCGGTGTGCACCGGCCGGACTCCCGCCCGGAGTCGGTCGGGGCGAGGGGGGGCTGCGGCGGCGACCTGGCTCGGCTGGGCCGTTGGCCCAGTCTGGCGCGCGATTTGTTTAAATAAAATTCTGCCGAAAGAACATCCTAAATAAGTAAATTTAAATAAATTCTAAAAATACCAAAAACAATTTTTACCGTCTAAATAGAATATTTAGAACAAAGTGAACATTTTCTTGGCCTAAAAATGCAATTTTGAAAAATGCATATTTTTCTAATTCAAATAAAATAGCAATAAAATCCACATAAAAACTATTTATTCAATTTTTCACATTTTTCCTCCAATATTTCATTTATTTTGGAGAAGTCATATTATCTCCTCTCATATATTTTTAATATGAAATATTTTTTGGGAGAGAAAAATAATTAAAACCAAAATGATCCCCTTTTCAATATTTGAGAAAATTCAAATATGAAAATAATAAAATCCCCAACTCTCTCCGTGGGTCCTTGAGTTGCTTAGGATTATTAGGATCTCAACCAAAATGCAGTTAAAATATGACATGCATATGATGTCCTATGTATAATATTCCAAATTGAAAATTTGGGATGTTAGACAACTTTTTTCTCCTTTCTTTTTGAACTATTTCTTATATTTTGTCACAGAAGAATCAAAACCTGTTCATCCTAGGGACCTACAAGGACTCTTTTGGAGCCCAGTTTCGTCCAGGCAACCAAAGATTGCTCGTTTTAAGGAATCCTCTTCACTAAGACAAAGGCAGCGCAGACGTGTGACAGGAGGTCCAAAAAACTTTTTTGTAGACCAAACACTCTATTTAAAACCTGGATATAGCCTTTTTCCTCAGCCTTGGACCCCTGGCATGTAAAATGACCGAGGTAGAGGTGTTATAATCTGTAAGATTGCGCTCGATGTATCAATCAGATTCCAGTGGACACAATCCGTCTTCAGTACTTACTTTCCTCATAGAATTGTATTTTTCCTTTTCGGTGGTTTCACATACACACCTCGACGCTGTCGGCGGGAAACGACACCTATGGGATCACGGGATCCCTTCTACGGTTGGCGGGCGCGGGGTTGTGCAAAGAGCGGGTCTAGTAGCTAGCACAGCGGGATTTACCCAGGTTCGGGCCGCGGAGATGTGTAATACCCTAGTCCTGTTGTGGTGTGTATTTGAGTGTTCTTGAGTTCTTGAAATAGCTACGGTGCGTGTCTAGTCCAGATCCGAATCCTTCTTCAGTATGCCTCGGGCCTCCTTTATAGTAAAAAGGGGTTGCCACAGTGGCACACAGGAGGTGGAAAGGTATGTACAGAGTACAAGCTTATCGCCTGTCATTACAGGACAAAACGCATTAAATGCGCTACTTACGTGTCCACTTGCTTTATCGGGGACGGTAACGAGGCCCGTCCCGTACGTCGCCGCTCCGCCTTGCTCCGACACGCGTCCAGGCCAACGAGGCATGCAGCACCATGTAGGCTGGCTGGCTGCTGAACCGGCGTGGTGGTATGGTCTTCACGAAGATCTGCATGCCACCACGCAGGTGCTTGACTAGTTGGATTAGGAGCCACGTACTGCCACGTGGGCACTTGCCTTAGTTAGTGGGTTGGCCGCTGAGTTGGGGCGGCGATGGGGCAGCAAGGCCTTGCCGCGGTCTTGCGGATATTCCCGGCAAGAGTCTTGCCGGGGTCTTGTGAGCGCCCTCGGGAAGGGCCTTGCTGGGGCCTGGTGGGTGCCTTCACCAAGGAGCCTTGCCGGGGCCTCGTGTGCATCCTCGGCAAGGAGCCTTGTTGCCTGGCCTTTTCGTTCTCATCTAGTCTTGCGTGTTCTTGGTTTTCACAAAGATTCGCTTGCCACCACGGAGGCGCCTTCCGAGATTTGGTTCTAATGTGGTTGAGGGCATAGGAACTCGCGGGCTCAAGGGTGGCAGCCCTGCTGGCGTTCGGCAAGTTGCCCCGGGAAGGTTCTTGCCGGGGCTGTGGAGGCCGCCCCGGCAAGGACCTTGTCGAGGGAGTCACCTCGCCCTTCTGCTCTTCGTGCTTCTGGTCTCGAGCGCAGCTCTGGTTGTCTTTCCCTCTTCTGCCTCGCCAAGTGTGGCCGCGGGCGTGGGGTTGCGACTGCCCACGCACAAGTAGATGGGTACAAAAAAGGGACCCCTACTTTTGTACAGCGACAAGCGCTAATCGCCACGGGCTCGATACGGCAACATATTAAATTGCCAACAAGTCCGAACAGCTTTATAGCATACTTCAGCGTCACGAGTTTTGGCCTTATATGCATCATCTCCGAATCATGTCTTTGATCAATAGTTGGGTTGCCCGGCTCCTATGCTTACTACCTTACGTTCCGCTCTATCGGCTAGGTTAGTAAAGGGAGAACTACTGCGATTGTGTTTCCGGTTCACCTGGTTAAACACCTCAGTAGAGAGAGCCAAAAACTGACTGTCATGATGCGGCGACAACTGGTCATCCACTCGGCGACTTATTAAAATCTTTTGCGATTTCTTCCGTATAACATGAAGGACCATTTTCTGGTCACCTATGTAGCGCAGCATATTCGGATAACCGCATACATACAAGGGACTATATCGCAGACCCACCGTCAAACTCCTATGGCTAAGTGGAGGTGTTAAAGCCCTATAGTCCGATTGCCTAGTTCGCCGCACTAACACCTCCTTCATGGACCAAGACGTTGGGTCAAGTGTAGTCAGTTGCTATTCCGAACACCCCCACATTATATGCGAGGGGGCTGAAGCCGATGACTGGCAAACCTTCAGATTGAATAAACAAACGGCCGCACAGGAGGAAATGCCTTTCAGTCAAAAGGCATAAATATAACACAGCCTTAATATATCATAATATTGTTATCACAATTCTAATACAATCACTTAAACATAATATCTTTCGAGCACTGACCCTCTATCAAGCGGGCGCCCTCTAGGACATCCTCAAAATAATGCTCCGGCGTGTGACGACCCTTGCCCTCGGGTGGGCTGTTTGCTACAACATCGGTGGGCAAGGGCCATCCGTGCACCTTCAATGCACACCGACCGCTTAACAGCGTCGATACGCGGCACCGCATCAACAAGTCACTGCACCAAACCGAAATAGCTGTTCGGAATTGGCTCAGTTGGCCACAGCCGGACCATGACTCCCTTCATGGCAGCTCCGGACATCTTGTGGAGCTCGGCCCACTGGGCCATTTGTTCGTTCAGCAACGACGGACGCCTTGGCACGTTGAACTGTGACCAGAAAAGCTTCTCCACTGCACGTCCGTCTTGCGCTTGGTAAAATTGCGCCGCATCGGCGACACTCGTCGGCAGGTCCAAGAATGAGTCTGGAGAACTCCACAATTGATTAAGCAGGGCATACTTCAAGTCACCGAATTTAGTCTGTAATAGAAAGGGCTTACCAGCCGCTATCTCCCCAGCTTGCCGGATCTCCTCCCGAGCCGCTCTAGACTCGGACCGTGCCTCTCGCGCCTCTTGTAAGGCCTTGTTGAGTTCGGTTGCCTTGGCTTGGTTATCCTTCTCGAGTAATTCGCATTGGCCAATGGCATCCTTCAGCTCTCGCGCCATGGTAGATATTCTCTCCTCACACTGGCGCCGAGCGGTTTGTTCGGCCTTTAATTCAGCAGCTGCCTTCTTGACAGCCGCATTGCTCACTCTGGCTTGCTCCTTGGCTCGGGCAAGTTCAGCCCGATGGGTCTCAACTGCAGCAGCACCATCTGCAATTATGCATGTCCCAGTATATAATTCTCAGCTTCGTGCTCATATTATTATACATGCATAAGCTGACTGCCCTAAAATATACCTTGTGCCTCGTCGAGCCGCCTGTTAGCAAGAGTAATGTCCTCATCCGCTGACTCAAGTTTTTGCTTCAAATCTGCAACTTCCGTAGCGTGGGCAGTCGCCATGGACATAACAGCCTGTTTTTCAATTAATCATGTCATTTCCTGAGCATATGTTTTTGATCCTCTGATCGCCTCCCTGTGGAAGCCGACCATAGTCTCAGGGGCTACTATCTATACACAGGCACATTCTGCATGGTTAAAATATTACATTGCATACCTCAAAGCCTTTTAGTAGGCTCGTGAAGGCTTCATTCAATCCGCTTTTTGCGGACAGAATCCTCTCAACTACCATACCCATTAAGGTACGATGTTCCTCTGAGATGGACGCATTTTGCAACATGCCCATTAATATATCTGGCGCCTCCGGATTCCCGAAAGCGGCTGCGGGAGTATGAACTCCCTTCGAAGGGATATGTTTACTCGACCCTAGAGTCGTCTTCGGCTGTAAACCGGATAGTCCGGGGCCTTTATTGTTGGTCCCCGTAGAGGCGGTACACCCCGGACCCTTGACGACCGAAGTATTATCTTCGGGCGCTGTCTTCATTGCCCCCCGCACCACTTGATGATCGGGGGAGACCCTCCGGGACGACACCTCGAAGTCGTCCGCCCTCAGGGGCGAGGAAGCCTGTGGAGGCGTCTCGCTTTCCATCATCTCCGGAAGCAGGTCACCCGAGGAGGAGGACTGTTGAGGAAGACTACGGGCCGGACTGCAAACATATAGTTAAGATATTACCCTTGTAACTTGGAAAGAACGAGATATGTCTAGAATACCCCTGTTCACTTACGATTCGGCGAAAGGCTTGTCATTACGAAGGAACTGTGCAGCAACGTCGTCCCCCGAACCCGAACCGCCTGATAGGGACATCTTCCCTCTCTTAGGAGCCTCCACCTCAAAATCTTTAGAGGTGGTCCTTTTCTTCCCCTGAGGAGAAGGGATATCAGCTTCTTCTTCCCCTTCGTCTTCAGAACAGGGAGTTCTGGTCTCTCCGGACATAGCGTCCGGTGTACCTTTAGAGCGGAGGCCACCTTTGGCCTTTTTGCTCTCCTCCTTGATCTCCTTCGCCGGCACTTGATACGGCGCCGGGGCCTGCATCCTTGACAACATAGGATGAGTTGAGTCTTCGGGAAGTGGAGCCAAACACCTAATACATTCCGCCTTCTTTATCCATCCCCGGTCGAAGACATGTTTCTTAGTATATTGATATTGGATAATCAACTAAGCTGTGTTCAGGAGTCGAGTGCTTACCGAGGTATCCGGATGATTGCAGTCGAGGCCGATGTCCTCGGTTGTATCCGGCCACTACTTTCGGGTCACGAAGAATAACTTCCACATCCCTTGGTGCGTGATGCCAAAGAGAGGGTCCTTGGTCCTTCCGGATTGAACTCCCACATGCGGAGAGGCCGTTGCTGGCACGACAGGACCCGGCGGACTAGCATTACCTGGATCATGTTGATGAGGCCGGTGTCCTTTTCAAGGAGGCTCCGGATATGGCTTTTGTAGCGCCTGCACTTCATCAATTGATCCCTAGTCTAGCCCCTTATTAATCCATGATGCGAGTCGTAATGGAGGGCCAGATCGGAACGCGGGTGTAGCTGCACACTTGGTACCGCGGGGTTCAGTGCACTAGTAGAAAAAGGGTCAAATGTGAAGCACATTAGTGCCGGTTTGATTTTGAGCCGGCACTAATGTGTCCATTAGTGCCGGTTCCAACGGCTAGGCGGGACGAGCTCTTTAGTACCGGTTTATGGCGAACCTTTAGCACCGGTTCGTGGCACGAACCGGTACTAATGAGGCTGTGGCCCCACGAGCACCTTTAGGACCGGTTCGTGGCATGAACCGGTACTAGAGTTTCTTACTAAGATGTTTTTTAGTCCCACCTCATGAAGAGAGAGGCACTAGGAGCGGTTTATAAGCCCTGAGTGCAGAGACGATGAAAAAGAGGCGCAATGCTCACCTTCACGTTGCTTAGCTTCAAGCCGTGAGGAATAAGGTAGACTGCATGGAGCTATGTGCAGTGCAGTTTACACTATTCCGAAAGGCTTGAAGCTAATTAACGAGCATTGCGCCTCTTTTTTATTTTTAATAACTTATTACAACTCCGGACTTCTTGTGTTACGGCAAAAACTGGATGCACTTCGTGTACAAACTAGACTTTTTTTGCGTTCAGTACGCACCATTCAAAGCGACGTCATCAATTTTCAACACTTTCTGACATCATTTGCTGTTTTTTAGTCATTTACCGATTTGTTTTCAGAGCTAAATGACCGTGAAATTGAAAATCGCCACAAAATGAACTCTGAAAATGTTGAAACTTGGCATGGTATCATCATTTCACCCACATAGCATGTGCAAGAGAGTAGAGAGGGTTACGGCAAAAACTGGACGCACTTCATGTACAAACTGGACAATCTCTTTTAGAGTATCAGGGCTTCGGACGAGAACTCATCTGTTACACCGGCACATCATGTTTTTTAAACTTAATTGAACTCCAGACTATTTTTGCGTTCAGTACGCACCATTCAAAGCGACGTCATCAATTTCCAACACGTTCTGACATCATTTGTTGTTTTTGAGTCATTTACCGATTTGTTTTCAGAGCTAAATGACCGTGAAATTGAAAATCGCTACAAAATGAAATCTGAAAATGTTGAAACTTGGCATGGTATCATCATTTCATCCGCATAGCATGTGCAAGGGAGTAGAGAGGGTTACGGCAAAAACTGGACGCACTTCGTGTACAAACTGGACAATCTCTTTCGGAGTATTAGGGCTTCGGACGAGAACTCATCTGTTACACCGGAACTTCATGTTTTTTAAACTTAATTGAACTCCAGACTATTTTTGCGTTCAGTATGCAGCATTCAAAGCGACGTCATCAATTTCCAACACGTTCTGACATCATTTGCTGTTTTTCAGTCATTTACCGATTTGTTTAGAGAGTTAAATGACCATGAAATTGAAAATCACTACAAAATGAACTCTGAAAATGTTCGAACTTGGCATGGTATCATCATTTCACCCGCATAGCATGTGCAAAAGAGTAGAGAGGGTCACGGCGAAAACTGGACGCACTTCATGTACAAACTGGACAATCTCTTTCGGAGTATCAGGGTTTCGGACGAGAACTCATCTGTTACACCAGCACTTCATGTTTTTTAAACTTAATTGAACTCCAGACTATTTTTGCGTTCAGTATGCAACATTCAAAGCGACGTAATCAATTTCCAACATGTTCTGACATCATTTGCTGTTTTTCAGTCATTTACCGATTTGTTTAGAGGGCTAAATGACCGTGAAATTGAAAATCACTACAAAATGAACTCTGAAAATGTTCGAACTTGGCATGGTATCATCATTTCACCCGCATACCATGTGCAAAAGAGTAGAGAGGGTCACGGCAAAAACTGGACGCACTTCATGTACAAACTGGACAATCTCTTTCGGGGTATCAGGGTTTCCGACGAGAAAGCAAAAATATTCACAAAGAAACTAAATACAACAAAAAAACTACTTAGAAATAAATAGAAGAAAATAAATAAAACAGAAAAGACAAAAACTATATAAAAAAATTACTCAAAAATAAATAGAAGAAAATAAATAATGAAGAAAAGAAAAAAACTATGTAAAAAATTGTTGGGGCGCTGCCCAGTGGGCCTGGCAGACCTAGGGTGTGCATATTCAGGCCCAGAAGGGCCAGCAGGCTCACAGGGCAGCGCGCCATAGTTAGGCCCAGAAGCCTGCTATATAGAGATGTTCAAAGGAGCAGCCGCGACTGGGTTTATAAACAAGTGCGGCTGCCCTTCGCTCGGCGAGGTGGGACTAAACATTGTGCACCGCCGGTGGCAGCGCACAACCATTAGTATCGGTTGGTGGCTCCAACCGGTATTAATGCGTGGGCCTTTAGTACAGGTTGGTGGCTCCAATCGGTACTAAAGGGGGCCGTTTCCCGCCGCTTGACCTGGCAAAAATTGTCCTTTAGTACCGGTTGGAGCCACCAACCGGTACTAAAGGCCCCTCCTATATACATGGCACTTACAAAAAAATTCAGTTTCATCGACCACCACTTCTTCTTCAACTGCTTCGCGCGACATCACCGCTGCCGCCGCGCCGTCGCCCATCGCGCGCCGCCCTCACCGCCCCCGCCGCGCGCCGTCGCCCTCGATGCCCGTCGTCGCCGTCTCGCGCCGCTGCCCCCGTCGTCGCCGTCCCCATCGTCGCCGTCTCGTGTTGCCGTCCCCGTCGTCGCCATCCCCGCCGTCCCTGTCGTCCCCGCCGTCGCAGCCATCCCCGTCGTCGCCCCCGGCCCGCCGCCCGTCGTCGCGCCGCCCCCGTCGCGTCGCCGTCTCGCGCCGCCGCCCGTACGCCGCCGCCCACCGCTCGTACGCACACACACACAGAGACACACACACACACACACAATTTTTTTACTTATTTTCTGTTTTCTGTTGTTTAGATTAATGTTAGATGAATTACGTAGATAAGAATGTTAGAATCTTAATGTTAGATGAATTATATGGAAAATATGTTAAATATTAATGTCAATTTTAGATGAATTAGCTAGATATTTATTAATTAGGTATATATATGAGATTTGAACTAGTTGAATTAATATAACTAGTTTATTTTTAGTATGAAAATTAATAGAACAAGTTTATTTTTAGTAAGAAAATTTAGGTATATGAGATTATTTGAACTAGTTGAATTAATATAACTAGTTTATTTTTAGTAAATGCTTAGTTGAACTAGTTGAATTAGTAGAACTAGTTTATTTTTAGTATGAAAATTTAGGTATATGAGATTTGATGATCTAATTAAAATATTACTATATATAGCTACTTTATATATTTTAGTAAGAAAATTAATAGAACTAGTTTATTTTTAGTAAATTCTTAGTTGAATTATTTGAATTAATAGAACTAGTTTATTTTTAGTAAGAAAATTTAGATATCTGAGATTTGATGATCTAATTAAAATATTACTATATAGAACTAGCTACTTTATTTTAGTAAGAAAATTAATAGAACAAGTTTATTTTTAGTAAATGCTTAGTTGAATTAATAGAACTAGTTGAATTAATAGAAGTAGTTGAATTAGTTGAATTAATAGAACTAGTAAGTGTTTAATGTTTCACCTATATGAACATAGGAAATGTTGTCTGACGACGCAAAAGATTTCATTAAGTGCGAATACTGTGAAGACCAGCGCGGCATGTGCGACAGAAATTTCCTTGTTGATGATAGGCGCTTCAGCATCAAGCTGGATGAGACCTTCGAAGTGGATACAGTAAGTCACAACGACAAGTCTTTTTTCGTAATTAAGCATGACTTATATATTCTTCATTTGCTTCAACTTATAATTTTAAATTTTCACTATTCTACTAGCGCATCCCCTACCATGCAACAATTTTTGTCTTGGATAAGATAGGTTTCAGTGCTATGGAAACTATGGAGGTAAAGAGAGTTTACCTGAAGACCGAGCATGGTTATACTTTCAACGTCAAATTATACAATGCAGACACGTACACCTATTTTGAATGCAAAACTTGGCAAGCACTATGCAAGGCTTATGCATTTGAGCCTGATATGGTTATCACCTTTGATATTCGTCCGGAAGATGATATTGAAGGTAATAAAGACATCTGGGTCGATGTGCAGACGCCTCCAGTTCTACCATTATGTGAGTTTCTCAACCATATTTAAGTCTTTGATATTGTTTATTCAAAAATAGTTGACAACTAATTTCTATTGACAGCTTATTTCCATTCAAGCAAACATGTCCGGCGCTTGGTAGATAGGACCTACTACTATCCCAGAGCTGAACTAAATTGCGAGGAGATAAGTCATTATGTTTCATGGCTTGAGGATCTTCATACTGTCAAGAAAAATTTTCTTCCTGCACTTAGAAATGTTAGTACTCAAAACGTGCGACCAATAGTGATCGTATTGAACTACGGTCACATCTATTTACGAAAGATGGTAAGATTTTTACTATTTGTCCTCAGTGCATCTTTTGCATACATTATTTTTTGCTAAAATTTCATTGCTAAGTATATTAATTACTATATGATGTTTTTTAACAGGGACTCCCGATGACAGTTGTGCCTTAGTGGATCGAGACTAAAGGTCACATGTCAATGGTTAGCTTACGGCCAAGAGATCCTACGTTGCACAGGAGTGCATTCAGGATTTCTAATAGCGATGAATGCTTAATAGTGAAAGATTGGAGCAAAATTGTTAACGATCCGAGAGAAGTACTAGGGGGCAGCAATGAGAAGCGCAGCCCACGATTAGGAGACTGGTTCATCTGCATGCTCCAGTATGATGAATCAGGAGAGCTATGCATGTTCTATGCTATTTTACTTGAGAGAGAGCAGCAGGAGTGATTTAGCTAGTTCATGCTCTTAGTACTTGTCCTCTCATGTCCGTGTTCTTCGTCCTGAACTTAATCTCAAAGGGTGATTTGCTTTTGTGGTGTTATGAACGCTTATAATATCATGACCATGTTGAACTCGATGATATCTTTGCTTCTGGTACAAGTGAATGCTTTTTCTTTAAGCTAGTGTTGGTGGTGATTAGATAGCGGTAATGACTATGATGATTAAACAGTGGTAATGACGACTATGATTATTTTTAGCTAGCTAGTATACTGTTGTTGATGATATGATGCAAGAGTTTTTATATTAATATGATGATGATGATGAGTTATTATATCATTTATGAAAGAAACCGCAGATTAGTTTAAGCTGGATGGATCCTAGCTAAGTGATCAAGTATATGCCATATCCATATTATACTTGATCACTTAATTATAGGTGATCAAGTATAATATGGATATGGCATATACTTGATCACTTAATTAGCTAGCTAGGATCCACATGCATCCAGTCAAAACTAATCTGCGGTACTTTCACCTAATGATTTAACAACTAAAATAATCACTAAATTAAATTCAAAACACAAAATTAAAGGAAAAATAAAAAATAATACCAAAACACCCACCAAACATTTAGTACCGGTTGGTGTTACCAACCGGTACTAAAGTCCTGCACGCACCCAGGCCTGGCCCGTGCCACGTGGTGGTGCTTTAGCGCCGGTTCGTGATGAACCGGTACTAAAGGGGGGACCTTTAGTCTCCACTCTTTAGTGCCGGTTGTGGAACCGGCACTAAAGGCCCTTACGAACCGGCGCTAAAGCTAGGTTCTGCACTAGTGGTGATGTAAAACCACTCCTGCTGCCATAGGTTGGAAGTTTCCGTGAAGGAGCCCTTTGGCCAAAAAGTATTGGCGAGCTTGCTCACCGTAGCACCGCCATATTTCGCTTGCACCCCGTCGACCACCTTCGGCTTCACATTAAAGGTCTTGAGCCATAAGACGAAGTGTGGGGGAATGCGAAGAAAGGCCTCGCACATGACAATGAACGCCGAGATGTGAAGAAAGGAGTCCGGAGCTAGATCGTGAAAATCTAGCCCGTAATAGAACATGAGGCCACGAACGAAGGGGTGGAGAGCGAACCCTAGCCCCCGGAGGAAGTGGGAGATGAATACGACCCTCTCGCCGGAGCTGGGTGTAGGAATAACCGGCCCCTCAACAGGGAGCTTGTGGGGGATTTCCGCGGTCAGGTACCTTGCCGCTCGGAGTTTCGTGATATCCTCCTCTGTAATAGAGGAGGCCACCCACCGGCCTTGAAGGCTGGGTCCGGACATGACTGGGAGGCCTGGAGCGATTAAGTTGAAACCTGGGTGCTGGAGCTCGAGGTTGGAAAAGTTGAGGAAGAGGTAGGCATAGAAGAGAAAGACGGGTCTGTACCCCTTTATAAAGGCGATGAATATCGAAACGCCTCCTCATGAGCCTTAAAACTTGCCTATTCCATTGATGGAAATCCCATAATAAGGGGACATGATCTCTGCTTCGACAAGACGTGCCAATAAAACCGCATCTTGAAACATGGGGCGGGAGGCTAAAAACGGTTCGAAATAAGGCTCGGGCAGGGACGTGATGTCATGCTGCAAAAGTTGTCAGTAGATTGGACTCGTGAAATATTATGTTCTCTGTGGTTGTGTGTGGTATTTGTTCTGCAGAGCCGGACACGTTTTTTTGTGTTCGGAAGATGCTTTGGAGTATTCGGAGGAGGAACCCACCTTGCAATGCCGAAGACAATCCACGCGCCGGACACATCGTCATTGAAGCTTGGTTCAGGGGCTACTGAGGTAGTCCTGGATTAAGGGGTCCTCGGACGTCCGGACTATGTAACGTGGGCCGGACTAATGGGCTATGAAGATACAATATAGAAGACTTCCTCCCGTGTCCGGATGGGACTCTCCTTTGCGTGGATGGCAAGCCTGGCATTCGGATATGTAGATCCCTTCCTTTGTAAACCGACTCTGTACAACCCTAGGCCCCTCCGGTGTCTATATAAACCGGAGGGTTTAGTCCATAGAGGCAATCATAATCATACAGGCTAGACATCTAGGGTTTAGCCATTACGATCTCGTGGTAGATCAACTCTTGTAATCCTCATATTCATCAAGATCAATCAAGCAGGAAGTAGGGTATTACCTCCATCAAGAGGGCCCGAACCTGGGTAAACATCGTGTCCCCCGTCTCCTGTTACCACCGACCTTAGACACACAGTTCGGTACCCCCTACCGGAGATCCGCCGGTTTTGACACCGACAATCATCATTATTCATTTTTAGAGCAGTGCCCCAGTGAGGAAAGGATGATGGAGACTATGATTCCCCCACAAGTCGGGATGAGACTCCGGACAATGAGAGAGAAAATTATAAAAAGAAAAAGAAAAAGAAATAGAAAAAGAAAATGAAAATGAAAAAAAGAAAAAATAAATAAATAAATAAAGAGAGAAGGGGCATTGTTAGTATCCTTTACCACAGTTGTGCTTCAAAGTAGCACCATGTTTTTCATATGGAGAGTCTCCTATGTTGTCACTTTCATATACTAGTGGGAATTTTTCATTATGGGATTAGATGGACACCCACTTAGTTTTCATATTGAGCTTTCATACACTTATAGCTCTTAGTGCATTTGTTGCATGGCAATCCCTACTCCTCGCATTGATATCAATTGATGGGCATCTCCATAGCCCGTTGGTTAGCCGCATCGGTGTGAGACTTTCTTACTTTTTTGTCTTCTTGCGCTCATGTATTGCATGAGGGTTGAAAAAGTTGAAGTGCGTTAAAAAGTATGAACCAATTGCTCGGCTTGTCATCGGGGTTGTGCATGATAAATACTTTGTGTTAAGAAGATAGAGCATGACAAGACTATATGATTTTGTAGGGATAACTTTCTTTAGCGTTGATATTTTGAAAGGCATGATTGTTTGTTGTGATGCCTGAGTATTGATGTCTTTATGTCAAATTATAGACTATTGCTTTGAATCACTTATGTTTAATTATTCATGCCATGATTAGATACATGATCAAGTTTATGCTAGGTAGCATTCCACATCAAAAATTATCTTTTTTATCATTTACATGCTCGAGGACGAGCAAGAATTAAGCTTGGGGATGCTGATACGTCTCCATCGTATCTATAATTTTTGATTATTTCATGCCAATATTATATAAGTTTTACATACTTTTGGCAAATTTTTATATGATTGTTGGACTAACCTATTGATCTAGTGCCTAGTGCCATTTCATGTTTTCTGCATGTTTTTTGTATCGCAGAGTATCCATATCAAACGAAGTCCAAATGCAATAAAATTTCATAGAGAATTATTTTGGAATATATGTGATTTTTGGGAGTTGGAATCACCGCAAACAGAGGCCCGTGGTGGGCACAACCCACCAGGGCGCGCCAGAGGAGCCAGGCGTGCCGTGGTGGGTTGTGCTCACCTCGTACGTCGGTTGGGGCTCTACTTCGGGTGCAAGGAAGCTTATATCTGGAAAAAAACCGTGTTCAAATCTCAGCGCAATCGGAGTTACGGATCTCCCGAAATGTAAGAAACGGTTTTCGGTCAGATCTGGAGGATGCAAAACAGAAGAGAACGGAGAGGGAGATACAACCTCGGAGGGGCTCCCACCCCTCCGCCGCCATGGAGACCATGGACTAGAGGGGGAACTCTCCTCCCCATCTAGGGGGGAGGCCAAGGATGAAGAAGAAGTAGGGGGCTCTCTCCCCCTCGCTTCCGATGGCGCAGGAGTGCCACCGGGGCAACGATCGGGACGACGATCTACATCAACAATCTTGCTACCATCAACACCAACTTTCTCCCCCTCTATGCAGCGGTGTAACACCTCTTCCCCCCGCTGTAATCTCTACTTAAACATGGTGCTCAACTCCATATATTATTTCCCAATGATCTATGGTTATCCTATGATGTTTGAGTAGATCTGTTTTGTCTTGTGGGTTAATCGTGATCTTGGTTGGTATGATTGTATATTTTATTTATGGTGCTGTCCTACGGTGCCCTCCGTTCTCGCGCAAACGCGAGGGCCCCCCATTGTAGGGTGTTGCAATATGTTCATGGTTCGCTTATGGTGGGTTGCGAGAGTGACAGAAACTTAAACCCGAGTAGGTGGGGTATGACGTATGGGAATAAAGAGGACTTGATACTTAATGCTATGGTTGGGTTTCACGACCTTAATGATCTTTAGTAGTTGCGGATGCTTGCTAGAGTTCCAATCATAAGTGCATATGATCCAAGTAGAGAAAGTATGTTAGCTCATGCCTCTCCCTCATATAAAATTACAAGAATGATTACCGGTACTTGTTATCGATTGCCTAGGGACAAATAACTTTCTTGTTAACACAAACCCTTTTACTAAACACCTAACTTTTATTATCTTGCAAAGTACTTCTAGTTTTATTCTTGCAAAGTAGTTCTAGCATCACTCCTACAAAATAGTTTCATACTTGTTTCCGGTAACGCGAACGTCAAGCGTGCGTAGAGTTGTATCGGTGGTCGATAGAACTTGAGGGAATATTTGTTCTACCTTTAGCTCCTCGTTGGGTTCGACTCTTACTTATCGAAAGAGGCTACAATTGATCCCCTATACTTGTAGGTTATCACCCATATTTTTATCCTTAATGGCAACAATACAATACGTGCCGCGCTGCCCCTGCTGTCACTGGGTGAGGACACCGTAAGATTGAACCCATCACAAAACACCTCTCCCATTGCAAGAAAAACCAATCTAGTAGCACTACTGCAGGATGGTCCAAACATGACAGTCCAATCAGAGACCCTTCAACGAAACTGTGTGCGATGCATTAATCACAAACGGTGATGTAATAAAACCGTCAAAAAGATGCAAAACGTTTGCGATGGCGGTGACATCAAACACGGTGCATATTGGAGTTGTGTGTGCGATGCGTGGCAAACGGTTAATCCAGAAAACTGTTTGCAATGAGGCAGAACAATAGAAACGGGCAGCCAGATGAGGGTGTGTGCGATTATGGCATACAATTCACTAGGATGAACTGTGTGTGATTAGGCAACACAACAGAAACGGTTCTACTGAACAAGATGTGTGTGATACGCGGCAAACAGGTCCGTAATTAGAAATGTGTGCGAATACCAATAATAACATAGACAATTGCTGCTAATAAGCCGTGTGATTTGCTCTGTCTACAGAAGAATAACATATGTATATAACTGACATAAACATCCAATTACATAAGTGACTATACAGATCATTCGCACACACCTCAATAAACAATTGTATGCATTCTAAAGTAGGAGAAACGGTCGTCTAGTCATCTACTTCTTGTGACGCTCCCGCCACTGCTCTATGGCTCGATCCCTCGTCTGGGGCAGGAAGAAGACACTCCATCATGTCAACGATCCACATGTACATCTCGTAGCTTGTGTATGCGTCCTTGGTCGCGTGCTTGACGTGTTGTTCATCCAGTCTCTCATGCCAGACACTGTGCTAGGCGTTCTTGTCCTTCTTCTCTCATCCTTCATCTTCATGTAGTAGGGGTTGGTGATGGCCGAGGCGAGGTTAACGAGGGAGTTCTGTTTGTTGCTGTCGCTGCCCCAGACCTTGTAGTGGTCCTGGATGTTGACAAGTTGTGGCATTTCAAGCCCGAAACCTTGAGCGCTTTTAGATCGTTGGTGGTGTCCACCGTAGCGAAACTGCAGTCGGAGCTGTTGATAAACCTGGATAAACGCTTGTAAGGCCTTGTGGCTAGGTGGTAGTGGTATACGAGGACGTCATGTCACATGCACAACTGGGCAACAACAACCTTCTGATCGTGCCCAGCACGACCAATGGTGTACACGAGGTCGAAGCCGACCACTTGGTACTTGTCCTCGGCAAGTAACTGCTCCATAGTTTGGATGGAGCTCTCCACCGAGACTGGCTCGTTCGTGTACACCACTGAGAGGGCCTTCCCTCTCACGTGGGTGTCCACTACATGATGCGTGGTGAATTGCCGACCGTTGTCATCGTCGGCCGCTGGGAGCGCCATTGGAGCCACAGGGAGCGCCATTGGAACCGCTGGATGTCCTCTCTGTATGTGTCGTCGTGGGTGTGCTTATTGTGTCATGTGGCGTGAGAGATGAAGGTAAATGGCCGCAGGAATAAATGGGGGCCGGGCAGCCTGGATTCACGGCGCGTCCGCATGGCAGTTTTTGCAGCGGGTAACTTCATCACGGCGTCGCGCCCGGCACAACCGCATGCACACGAATGTGCGTGATCGTGCGCCGGCCCCAAACATTGGCAACACGCGTGGAGGGACGAGGGCAGAGCACCCTGAGGGACGCAAGAGCAGAGCGCGTGTTACGGGATGCAAGCAGAGCGCGCCGCGGCAGCCTCAACCGCAAGCAACCACACGCATAAAGCAGTTGAACACGCAGGAAATGGTCGTCTACAAGCTGGCCGACAGTTGTGTCGCTGTGTAGAGAGCGGCCGTGTGCTACTATCGCCATCTTGGTCTATTAGTCCCCTTTATATTCTGTGCCATATTTTGACCTTAAATTTAACCAACAAAATGTTAATGCATGTTACAAAAATTATATAATTGGATACTATGTTCAAATACAAATCCAACGATATAATCTCTGGCGACATGCATTCGTATTTTATTGGTTAAATCTCTAGTAAAAATTTGGCACAAAAATACATAGACGACTTATAAACCAGGACGGGGGTAGTAGGTAATTTAATCGCAAACGTTTTCATTTTATTAACCGTATGTGTACGTGTCCTTTAGTCCTCGTCTCGCATGTCTTGTCACCCCACTGCCGCAGATGGCTTAGAGCACAAGCTTGAGCAGTGCGCGGGGGTGTTCTTTTGGCCAAATGGTGGTGAGCCCGTTCCCGCGCAACCGTGCAGGTTCCCGCGCAAGCTTCCAGCCTGACTCGGTGAAATCCCCCAAAATCCCAATGCTTACCAGCTTGCTATATAAACCCTCACGGCCAGTGAGTCATGCGTCGCATTTTCCCCTCCCTCCCTGTAGCTTATCTCGTCTTCTTCTCCCACAATCGCCAATGTCACCGGTCCGTCGTCGTCGCTCAGCCACTCTGCCGTCATCAGAGGACAGCTCCAGCTAGGAGGCTACACCGCGGCGGTGGCGCAATCCCCGGCATAGTGTAGTTTACGTGGCGTGCCTGTTGGGTGTGCGCAGAACACCCACCACACGCTCCACCACCGCTACCCGTCGGCAGCTATTGCTAGCTACTGTTACCGCCACCCTACCGTCTACCGACGTGGCCACCACACCACCGTCGAAAGCCAGGCTCATCGCCCGCTCCGCCGTCGCGGGCAAAAATGACAAATCTAACCTATGGATAAAACTATTTCACAAACTGGACTGTGTTTGAAAAAATTTCACCCAGCTGACCCTTTCATGTAGCGCCCGACATCTAGGCGCCACACTACACTGTGCAGCGCTTGAATGTCGGGCGCTACACGCCTGGACAGTATCATATGCCAGACTTCCTAAAAAAACTAAGTCAATGTGTAACGCCTGTGAGCTAGGTGCTACACTGTATAGCGTAGCACAGTGTAGTGCCTAACGTATAGGCGTCACACCTAGTGGCTATCCATCCGGTCATCCATCGGTAGGCACACATGCAACGAGCTTCGCTACGTGGAATAGTGAAAGTGTCACGTCGAGGGTAGCATGCGCCAGTGGTGTTACACATTGACTGTGTGCATGTGGGAGTGTGTACGCGAATTGTGAGCGTTCAAGTGCCAGCTTGCCGAGTCCATCAGTGGCCACTAGTGCAATGCCTAATCGTTAGGCGCTGCACTGTATAGTGGAGCGCCTAGCTCTTAGGCGTTACACCTTGACTTAGCATTTTCAGTCAGCCTGGGATGCGACGCTGGCTAGACGTGTAGCGCCTGAGAGCTAGGCGCCGCACAACGTAGTGTGACGCCTAGATGTCGGGCACTACACAAAAAGGTCAGCTGGGTGAATTTTTTTCAAACACATTTCAGTTTGTGAAATAGTTTCGTCCATAGGTCAGATTTGTCATTTTTGTCACCGTCGCGGCCCGAAGGCGGGAGCTCGTGGTCGTGGCCGCCATGGCCGCCAGCCCACCGTCGACCGCCGGGGTCATCACCCGCTCCACCACCGCCGCCTGAAGGCAGGAGGTGGAGGTGGAGGCCTGCACGTGCGTCAGGGACCTTGCACGCTACATCGAGTTCCTGCGGGAGGAGGAGGAGCGCCTCGTCGAGCACGCAAGAGCCTTACCGCCGCCGTGGCCGCAGCACACGCCACCGCAGAGGCGAGGAATCAGGACCTATCAGGAGAACCACCACTTCGAGAGGGGTCGTC
The DNA here is from genome assembly GCF_002575655.3 of Aegilops tauschii subsp. strangulata. NCBI lineage: Eukaryota > Viridiplantae > Streptophyta > Magnoliopsida > Poales > Poaceae > Aegilops > Aegilops tauschii. The sequence goes on from NC_053040.3 coordinate 381,445,940, forward strand.
TGGAGCGGCACAGAGTGTTCGAGGTGAGTGTTGCTAAAGGTGCCGTAGCGGCAGGCACCATATTGCAGTTGTCCAGCTTGTTGATGACCCACAAGTATAGGGGATCTATTGTAATCCTTTCGATAAGTAAGAGTGTTGAACCCAACGAGGAGCAGAAGGAAATGACAAGCAGTTTTCAGCAAGGTATTCTCTGCAAGCACTGAAATTATCGGTAACAGATAGTTGTGTGATAAGATAATTTGTAATGGGTAACAAGTAACAAAAGTCACTAAGGTGCAGCAAGGTGGCCCAATCCTTTGTGTAGCAAAGGACAAGCCTGGATGAACTCTTATATAAAGCAAAGTTCTCCCGAGGACACATGGGTGTTGTTGTCAAGTTTGTTTTCATCACGCTCATATGATTCACGTTCGTTACATTGATAATTTGATATGTGGGTGGGCCAGTGCTTGGGTGTTGTCCTTACTTGGACAAGCCTCCCACTTATGATTAACCGCTCTCGCAAGCATCCGCAACTACGAAAGAAGAATTAACATAAATCTAACCATAGCATGAAACATGTGGATCCAAATCAGCCCCTTACGAAGCGACGCATAAACTAGGGTTTAAGCTTCTGTCACTCTAGCAACCCATCATCTACTTATTACTTCCCAATGCCTTCCCCTAGGCCCAAATAATGGTGAAGTGTCATGCAGTCGATGTTCACATAACGCCACTAGAGGAAAGACAACATGCATCTCATCAAAATATCGAACGAATACCAAATTCACATGATTACTTATAACAAGAATTCTCCCATGTCCTCAGGAACAAAGGTAACTACTCACAAAGCATATTCATGTTCATAATCAGAGGGGTATTAAATAGCGTTAAGGATTAGAACATATGATCTTCCATCGGATAAACCAACTAGCATCAACTACAAGGAGTAATCAACACTACTAGCAACTCACAGGTACCAATCTGAGGTTTTGAGACAAAGATTGGATACAAGAGATGAACTAGGGTTTGAGAGGAGATGGTGCTGGTGAAGATATTGATGGATACTGACCCCCTCTCGATGAGAGGATCGTTGGTGATGACGATGGATTCGATTTCCCCATCCGGGAGGGAAGTTTCCCCGGCAGAACAGCTCCGTCGGAGCCCTAGATTGGTTCTACCCAGGGTCCGCCTCGAGACGGCGGCACTTCGTTCCGAAAGCTTCCTTCTAATTTTTCTAGGTCAAAAGACATCATATAGCAGATGATGGGCACCAGAGGCCTGCCAGGGGGCCCACAAGCCAGGGTGGCGCGCCTAGGGGGTAGGGCGCGTCCCCACCCTTGTGGCTACCTGGTGGGTCCCCTCTGGTACTTTCTTCGCCCAATATTTTTTATATATTCCAAAATAATTCTCCGTAAATTTTCGGGACTTTTGGAGTTCTACAGAATAGGTCTCTCAGAATTGCTCCTTTTCGGTCTAGAATTCCAGCTCCCGGCATTCTCCCTCTTTCTGTAAACCTTGTAAAATAAGAGAGAAAAGGCATAAGTATAGTGCCATAATGTGTAATGACAGCCCATAATGCAATAAATATCAATATAAAAGCATGATGCAAAATGGACGCATCACTCGTCGGTAGGCTCCTCCTCCTCTGCCTCTTACTGAGCGCGCTCGGCAGAGGAGAGGCTGCTGGAAGTAGTACAAAGCCCCTCCACAGTAGTAGTATTTAGGGGCTATTTTGTTCAGTTCATCTGACTATAGATGTGGTGGAACTGTACGACGTACTTAAAATTAGCTAGTATATATAGTTGAACTAGCTATTTCAGTACGTGGTTGGCAACAGTTGGGGAAAAGTTTGGTCGGTTCAGCTGTCAAGTTGAACTATTTGTATAAAGAACGACTGCTTAATCTATGAATGAAACCTATGCTTAATTACTGAATTTTAGTTGCAAAAATTCGATAGTGCTAGTGATTTTTAGCTGCATATTTTGACAAATCCGTAGGATTTTGGGTTCCGGAAAAACCCTTGAGGTTCGAACACTGGGGTGCGCACGAAGATCTCTCCCCCCTCTAGCTCGCTCGCATCAAGATCTCACGGCCTAGCTCGACGAACCCAAAGGACAAAGGGACACAAGATTTATGCTGGTTCGGGCCACCGTTGTGGTGTAATACCCTACTCCACTGTGGTGTGGTGGATTGCCTCTTGGGGTAAGGATGAACAGTACAAGGGAAGAACAGCCTCCTGAGGAGAGGTGCTCTTGTGCTCGGTGAACTTGTGTGGTGGTTGGTGAACTAGGTGGTCGATCAGTTCGAGATGCCTCCTACTGTGGTGGCTAGTCCTATTTATAGAGGCCCTGGTCCTCTTCCCAAATATTGAGCGGGAAGGGATGCCACAACAGCCAGTTTGAAGGGGGACAGGTAGTACAAGCTATCCTTACTAAAGGTGGTCTTCGCCTGCCAAAGGCTCTGGTGGTGACGCCGTCTTGGGCTCCACGGTGACCTCCGTCTTGCCGTCCTCTTGGTCTTGGTCTCATTGCACCGATATGGAAAGCTTTGCCTGATGCCTCGGGACTCCTCGCATGCGCTTGCCTCTTTAGCACCAAAGAGGAAACGAGGACACTGCGCGCGCTGGCGCCCGCCTCGCCTTGGTCGTCATGGCTTACGTCATGGGAACGTCACGAGGTTCCCCTTGCCTTGATCTCTCCGCCCCTCATGAGCCAGCCTGGTGAGGCTGTCCCCGAGGAGGTCTTGCGTCGTCTGCCTCGCGAGGCTTAGCCCCTCGCGAGGGTCTTGGGTGTTTGCTGGTGAAGATGGGCCGTACGGGCCTGCTGGTGGAGCCACGCCATGGGCCGCAGGCAGGCAAGTCTGGGGACCCCCGTTCCCAGAACGCCAACAGTAGCCACCGGGCCCAAGGCCCACTCGGACTTGGCTTCGAGGCGAAGCCAAAGGGCAAGTGCAGAGCGTCGCGGGCCCCAACAGCCTGCGACCTTGGTCGACGTGTGGCAATTGATTGGACATGGACATCTCTGCTTCCCCACGCTACCTCGGCAACCGTCCGACTTGACGAGTCCCTGCTGCATGCAAGGAAAAACCATCATTACCCGTCATCATGGGGATCACCGGTTGGCCTTCTCCTGCTATAAATGAGGAGGGGTCGGAGCCCCAGTCGCCCATCTCTTCCCGTTCTGCTCGCTTCTTATCCCTTGCTCCATTGCCAGTAGCGACTCCATGGCACCAATCCGAAGGTTCTCAACCTTGGAGAAGGGAAAGACCCCACGCGACGAGCCCAGGCCACTTCCACCAAAGAAGAGGCTGGTCCCCTGCCCTGATGTAGTCGGGAGGCTGGAGGTGACAAGGCCTCGGTGCGAGCGGCCTCCTCCCGGGTATTCGCTGCCTCTGTACGCCCAAGCCGAGGGCTCAGGAGGAAGAGGCGGTGGGCGGCGCCGCCCACACCGCAATCATGGTCACCGTGCCGTGGTGACACACGCCGTCGCCCCGGGAGCCCACGCCGCGGACTCCTTGCGCGAACTCGTGATGTGGGCGGCGATGCCTCCGCGCACCTGGATCTGCTTCCCGCAATTCTTCTCCGCCGAGATGCCGCCGAGGGGGGCCCTTGAGCTTTGGCTGCAGCACGCCGACTGCGATGCCCCGGCGACTGGAGCGGAGGTCGAAGTCGTTTCTCCGGCCAAAATCTTCATGACCCGCGGCTGGGGTGAGGTCGCCCGGGTTTGCCGCATGGAGGGCGCCCTCACGATCCACTTCGAGTACGACGGCGCCTCCACGATGTTCTTCAAGGTCTTCGACGTGGAAGGCCGTCGCTTGGAGTGCTGCCCCGGAGAGGGCCGCCTGGACGGCGCCGCCGCAGGAGCCGGGCCGGCTGCCCACCTCGCCAGCGGCTCTTCAAGTAGCAGTGACGCTGCTTGGGAGTCCAGCGACTCTCCCGAGCCCTGCGAGACTCCGAAGACGAGCGACGACAGCTACGTGCCCCCGAGCTCTCGCCGTGCCTATAGCAGGGCCATAGCATCCTGCCGCCGTCGTCGCTGATCTGGATGGGGTTGGCGCCGGCCTCTTGAGGCCCACTATTGATGATGGCATCGGCCGCGCCGTCGTGCATAGATAGGACTCCTAGAAGCTCCCTTCTTTTGTTTCCTGCGAGGAATCGATACAAACCCCGCGAGGGCGTGTAAAGGGTCTGTAGTGTATTTTGTTGATATTGTCCTTATTATGAAGATATGCAAGCGCTCGTCCTGTTTCGGCTCGGTTTCCCCTTTCCATCCCCACGACGGCTTGATGCTCTACGCTGACAGGTCCCGGTCCCCAGGCAGGTTGCAGCCGTCGCTAGTGTACGAGGTTGCGATGCCGTGGTCAAGGCCAGGAGGTGAGCGGCCCGAGCTCCAGTAAGAGCTCCTGAGGCGCGATGCTCAGGAGGTCCCCTTTAGCGCACAAGCGGCCACCGAGAGGTAAGAAAGGGAAGCGACGTTGCCGCAACAAGACTGCAGCAAGTGAGAATACCATGCCGTAGCGATTGGTTGACCTGGGTGCGAAACTTATCTTGGCGGTCTTGGCGGTCTTGGCGAAACTTATCTTGGCGGTCTAGGGTCAGTTCCTTGTGATGCGCCAGACTCGTGGGTCGGCGGTCGTAGCGTGGCCAGGTTAGGCCCGTGCGAGCCTCCCCCTCTTCTCCATGCTCTTTCAGGTGCTCTACATCCTCAGGTCCCGGCCCTCGAGCGAGCTCAGCCGCCGCTAGTATGCCAGGTCGCGATGTCGTGGTCAAGGCCAGGGGGTGAGGGTTGGAGAGCCAGTAGGAGCTCCTGATTCGCGATGCTCAGGAGCCCCCTTTTTATGCGCAAGCGAATCACATGGGAGAAGAGGGAGCCCGTGGTACCGCCTGCTGTCATCCTCGGGAAGTTCCTGCAGGTTAGCGCGAGGAGGGACAAAGGTTACCATTACGATTGCTGGTCTGCCGCAGGTCGCTCCGCAAGAAGATGAAGGCACTGAGGGCCTGGTGAGGTGACGTGCGCGGGGTGTGCCGCGAGCCAGAGCTCGATCGCTCAGAATTGTTGGTGTTGCAGGGACGGACCCGAGCACAAGCGCCGTGCCAGCGTGAGCAGCTCCCAAGGTGGGTGATAATCAAGCAGGTGATAACCATAGGTAAATTGTGCATGGAAAGCGAATTAGCTTAGGTAAATGTAGGAACAATACATGCCACTGGGTTGGACCCAAGCGGCTTGGGGAGGATGCAGCCCGAGGGGCGCGCCCAGCAGAGTAAGCTAAAGATGCAAAAGGATACATGCCGCAGGGACAGGCCCACGCGGCCTGGGAATGATGCAACCCAAGGAGCGCTCCTAGCTAAATAAACTTAGAAAATGTCACCTGGTTTAATTGTCGAAGGGGTGTTGGGGTAGCTGAAGACACGTGGGGAAGGGGTTGCTCCTCACGAGCCACCGGGGCCCTGAGCCTCGGGAGGCTCTGAGGGTCCAAGCGGTTCCTTGAGGACCATCTCCATCTCCTCCAGGACTGCATGATGCCTGGCCTCCCGAGCTGCCAGGACGCTTCGCAGGTTGCGCTGATAGGCGGCTACCATGCTTGGCAAGCCGAACGACATGCGAACATAGCTGTGGGGCGGGCCCTCGCAATGTCCCACGCGCGAAGGCCAGAAAAGCTCCTGAGATGTGTCCCTGTTGAGCCCTGGGATGTCGATGCAGACGCGCAGCCCGCCATCCTCGCTTGGATGCGCTCGGTGGGCGGCGGTCGCCGCGCATGGCTCTTGCTTCTTGAAGCTCCTGGGTAGTTTGGGTGATGAACTCTTGAGCACCAGGCGCTCCTTGTCTGGTGCCCTCCTGAGGAAAATGTGCCGCAAAGCACGCCTCCATGTGGTGCCCAAGCGCCTCCCTCATGATGTTGGCAAGGTCTGAGGCCCTCCAGAAGAGAGCCCCCGAGCCCTGCCCGAGGAGGGTGCTGGGTGCGCCTTCCTATGCGCGGGAGGGAGGCGCGCCATCCGAGGGCGCAGGTCTTGAGGTGGTGCTGCTGGCAACGCCGCTCTCCTGAGGCCCTGCACGGAGCAGCTGCTTCTTCTTCTTGGGGATGGCCTCAGGAGGGTGCAGGGTTCCTTCGTTGTCGGGGTCTTCGATTGCTGCGGCCTGGAAGGCGCGCTCAAGGGAGCACACTGCATCCTTCTCCTCACAGACGACTGTGATGACACCACCAGTCCCTGGCATCTTGAGAACGTTGTAGTTGTGGTGGGTCACTGCCATGAACTTGGCCAACACTGGGTACCCGAGGATGGCATTGTACGGCAGACGAATGTGGGCGATGTCGAAGTCGATGAGCTCAGTGTGGTAATTGTCGCGCCCGCCGAAGGTGACAGGGAGGCGGACCTGCCCGATTGGGGTGGTGGAACCATCGGTCACTCCTGAGAAGGGCTTGGTCGGTTGCAGCTCATCTTAGGGTACTTGAAGGCGGTCGAGCGTGTCGACGGACAGGACGTTTAGCCCCGCACCGCCATCGATAAGGGTCTTGGTGACTTGGACGTTGCTGATGACAGGCGAGCAGAGCATTGGGAGAGCACCGCCGGCTGTGGCGCACTTGAGCTGGTCCATCGAGTTGAAAGTGATGGCATACTTGGACCACCTGAGTGGGCGTGTGGCCTCGAGCTTGGGAAGAGCCGCGTTCACCTCATGAGCAAACTGCTTGAAGATACGCTGAGACGCTGGGGCCTGAGCTCCGCCCAAGATGCAGGTGATAGCGGGCGGTTCCTGGAAGCCCCCTGCTCCTTGGTCTGATGGTGTTCGTCGTTCCTTCTGGGTGGTGGCGGTAGCGGAGGAAGACCAGCATTGCCCTGAGGGCGGTCCTCGCGAGGTTGATCCCTCCAGGCTTCCTCACGAGGCTGATCCTGCCAATGGTCCTCGCGAGGGGGCCACGGTCGTCCCAACGTCCTCCACCACGTCCTCCTCCTTGGCCGTAGCCCCGGTCGTTGCGCTTGGGGCGTCGACCAAAGCATCCATCTCAAATGGCCCTGAGTTTCTGACAGTCGTTGGTGTTGTGGCTGTGTATGTTGTGGAAGGTGCAGAACGGTCGGCTGCTCTTGGATGACTCGGGATGATCCCAGCCGTGCTTCGTGTCTGGCTCCGCCGCGAGCACGGCCACTCCCTTGCGCTTCACGTCCTTGGCCTTGGATTTCTTCTCCTCTAGGTCAGCAGCTGGGAGCTCGAGGAGGGAAAGGCGCCCCTCCTCAGCTCTGACGCACTTGGTCGCCAAGTTGAACAGCTCTAGAGCCGTGCACAACTCCTCGTGGATGGCGAGCTCCTCCTTCATCTTGACGTCACGGACGCCATCTGAAAACGCCGAAATGATGGCCTCGTCCGTCACCTTGGGGATCTTGACGCGAATGCTGTTGAAGCACTGGATGTACTTCTGCAAGGTCTCTCCTGGATGTTCCTTGATGCGGCGCAGGTCACCCGCTGTCGGGGAGTGATCGCGAGTGCCCTGGAAGTTGGCGACGAAGCGGTCATGCATCTCACCCCAGGAGGAAATCGAGCCCGAGGGTAGGTTCAGGAGCCACGAGCGAGCACCGTCCTTGAGAGCCATGGGGAACTAGTTCGCCATGACCTTCTCATCACCGTTGGCCGCCTCGACGCTCAGCTCATAGAGCTGCAAGAACTCCGCAGGGCCGGGGGTGCCGTCGTAGCGGGGAGGCAGATCCGGCTTGAACATGCCCGGCCAGATGACGCCACACAACTCAGGGGTGAAGGCGCGGCATCCCGCCGTGGCCACTGGGGCCCGTCGTGGAGGCGGAGCCTGATCTTGGTGTCCCCGCGCTGCCACGGCAAGTGGCGCGTGGCCTTGCCGCGGCAAGCGATCCTGACATGGCGGCGCTAGGAGTGGTGGAGCGTTTTCTTGTGGTCGGGAACTTCTTGGCAGCTTCCTTCTTCTCGCGCGGGCGCCCGACGCGGTGGGTCTTGCCGGGGACCGCACGCCTTGGCGCCAGGACGCCGTCTTGGTGCAGAGGTGGTGGAGGCGCTCCACGAGCCACATTGCCCACAGCTGGCGGAGGGTGAGGCAGCGAGAGGAATGGCGCAGGGGAGCCCCCTTCAGCGCTGACGAGCTCGGCGATGCGGTCCAGCCAGTCCTCGTAGAGGTCGTCGACGGGGCGGTAGCGCAGGAGCTCGCGTGCCATGAGCAGCGCGGCCTGCGCGTCAGCAGGAGCGCGACATGCGTGAGACGACGAGCTGGATGGGGTCAGCGACAGAGTGGTGGTGCGGCCATCCCGCCGCACGAAGGGGTGTAGAGAGGACGCTTGCTGCTCGTTTCCCGCCGGACCGGTGGTGGCGTTGGCGGCGGGTGACAGAGAACGACGGGGAGGCCCGCCGACAGGGGCTGTCTGAGCGACACGGGTGGCGAGAGCGGCCCGGCGAGCGTCAGCCATGAACTTGGTGGAGTGGCGAGACGCGAGTCAACGAGAGGAAAGCTTCAGCGCACCCCTACCTAGCACGCCAAATGTCGGATTTCGGGTTCCGGCAAAACCCTTGAGGTCGAACACTGGGGTGCGCACGAAGATCTCTCCCCCCTCTAGCTCGCTCGCATCAAGATCTCACGGCCTAGCTTGACGAACCCAAATAACAAAGGGACACAATATTTATACTGGTTCGGGCCACCGTTGTGGTGTAATACCCTACTCCAGTGTGGTGTGGTGGATTGCCTCTTGGCTAAGGATGAACAGTACAAGGGAAGAACAGCCTCCTGAGGAGAGGTGCTCTTGTGCTCGGTGAGCTTGTGTGGTGGTTGGTGAACTAGGTGATCGATCAGTTCGAGATGCCTCCTACTGTGGTAGCTAGTCCTATTTATAGAGGCCCTGGTCCTCTTCCCAAATATTGAGCGGGAAGGGATGCCACAATGGCCAGTTTGAAGGGGGACAGGTAGTACAAGCTATCCTGACCAAAGGTGGTCTTCGCCTGCCAAAGGCTCTGGTGGTGACGCCGTCTTGGGCTCCACGGTGACCTCTGTCTTGCCGTCCTCTTGGTCTTGGTCTTGTTGCACTGATATGGAAAGCTTTGCCTGATGCCTCGGGACTCCTCGCCCGCGCTTGCCTCTTTAGCACCAAAGAGGAAACGAGGACACTGCACGCGCTGGCGCCCGCCTGGCCTTGGTCGTCATGGCTTACGTCACGGGAACCTCGCGAGGTTCCCCTTGCCTTGATCTCTCCGCCCCTCGCGAGCCAGCCTGGTGAGGCTGCCCCCGAGGAGGTCTTTGCTTCGTCCGCCTCGCAAGGGTCTTGGGTGTTTGCTGGTGAAGATGGGCCGTACGGGCCCGCTGGTGGCGCCGTGGGCGGCAGGCAGGCAAGTCTGGGGACCCCCGTTCCCAGAACGCCGACAAAATCGTAGTGTTACAAGGTTGAAAAATGGCAATGTTACTAGATCAACAAATGTCAATCTTTCCAGTTTGACAAATGGCAATATACCTAATATGGAAGATGCAAATCTTACCAAATTGTCTGTACGTGGTTGCACATGGGTCATCCAAAACAACCATTTGCATTGAAGGGATGTACAAATCCTGCTCGGCACATTTTCTCTTGGCTTAGCGCCGAAGTCTGGCTTTGCATACCGTATTCAATCTGAACCATTTGCATTGAACAGATGCATGATGTCTACTACACAACCTTCTTCTTGTAGACGTTGTTGGGCCTCCAAGTGCAGAGGTTTGTAGGATAGTAGCAAATTTCCCTCAAGTGGATGACCTAAGGTTTATCAATCCGTGGGAGGCGTAGGATGAAGATTGTCTCTCTCAAGAAACCCTGCAACCAAATAACAAAGAGTCTCTTGTGTCCCCAACACACCCAATACAATGCTAAATTGTATAGGTGCACTAATTCGGCAAAGAGATGGTGATACAAGTGCGATATGGATGGTAGATATAGGTTTTTGTAATCTGAAAATATAAAAACAGCAAGGTAGCAAGTGGTAAAAGTGAGCGTAAACGGTATTGCAATGCTAGGAAACAAGACCTAGGGTTTATACTTTCACTAGTGCAAGTTCTCTCAACAATAATAACATAATTGGATCATATAACTATCCCTCAACATGCAACGAAGAGTCACTCCAAAGTCACTAATAGCGGAGAACAAATGAAGAGATTATTGTAGGGTACGAAACCACCTCAAAGTTATCCTTTCTGATCGATCTATTCAAGAGTCCGTAGTAAAATACACGAAGCTATTCTTTCCGTTCGATCTATCCTAGAGTTCGTACTAGAATAACACCTTAAGACACAAATCAACCAAAACCCTAATGTCACCTAGATACTCCAATGTCACCTCAAGTATCCGTGGGTATGATTATACGATATGCATCACACAATCTCAGATTCATCTATTGAAACTAGCACAAAGAACTTCAAAGAGTGCCCCAAAGTTTCTACCAAAGAGTCAAGACGAAAACGTGTGCCAACCCCTATGCATAAGTTCACAAGGTCACTGAACCCGCAAGTTGATCACCAAAACATACATCAAGTAGATCACGCGAATATCCCATTGTCACCACAGATAAGCACATGCAAGACATATATCAAGTGTTCAAAAATCCTTAAAGACTCAATCCGATAAGATAACTTCAAAGGGAAAACTCAATCCATTACAAGAGAGTAGAGGGGGAGAAACTCATAAGATCCAACTATAATAGCAAAGCTCACGATACATCAAGATCGTGCCGAATCAAGAACACGAGAGAGAGAGAGAGAGAGAGAGAGAGATCAAACACATAGCTACTGGTACATACCCTCAGTCCCGAGGGTGAACTACTCCCTCCTCGCCATGGAGAGTGCCGGGATGATGAAGATGGCCACCGGAGAGGGATTCCCCCTCCGCCAGGGTGCCAGAACAGGGTCCCGATTGGTTTTTGGTGGCTACAGAGGCTTGCGGCTGCGGAACTCCCGATCTAGGTTATTTTCTGGAGGTTTGGGGGTTTATAGGAGAGGTTGGCGTCGAGAACAAGTTAGGGGGCCCCACGGAGAGTCCACGAGGCATAGGGGCGCGCTCCAGGGGGTGGGCGTGCCCTCCACCCTTGTGGGGCCCACGGGACTCCCCTCTAGTAACTCTTCGTTCCAGTATTTTTTATATTTTCCAGAAAAAACTCCGTTGATTTTCAGCGCATTCCGAGAACTTTTATTTCTGCACAAAAACAACACCACGGTAGTTCTGCTGAAAACAAAATTAGTCCAAGTTAATTCTAACAAATCATACCAAAATCATGTAAAAATATTATAAACATGGCATGAATACATAAAAAATTATAGATATGTTGGAGATGTATCAATGCACAAATCCTGCGCTATGAATTTTCCCTTGACTTACTGGGGAAGACCATAGCTCTCACTTTGCATACGGGTGTTCTATCTAAAACGTTTAAAATCAAGAGCTGCACAAATCCTGCTCGGCACATTTTCCCTTGGCTTCCAGGGGAAGCTGTCGGTTTGCATACGGGTGTTCTAACTAAAACGTTTGCGATGAGTGTTTTATATTTAAAAACCATTGACGTTTTTTTTAAGAAAATCGTTTGATAAGTCTGTACATTAAGAGAGAAAAATGCAAGTTCGTTCAAACCATATCATTCATTCAGTCACACTGTGAATTTATATTCATATGATCAAGATACAATATTAAACCCAAAAAAACTATTTCCGGCGGTGATGGAGGCGGCGTGTCGCGCTGGTGTTGTCGTTGTCGTCCTCCGGGACGCCGTTGTTGAAGTCTTCAAGGCAGCACAGAATGTTCTTCACTTGGAAATCAAACATCACGTCATCGCGCGATTGACAGGCAGGGTGCGGGATGACGACAACTGGTGGCGCTGCGAGGTAGCGGTAGACAGCGGTGTCCCATGCCGCTAAGGGGGGGGGGCACGCACGGGCACGGGCGCGGCGGGTGCAGGCAAACACACGGGGACTGGCGCCACGGTGGGTGCAGGGGCATGCATGGGCACGGGCGCTGGCATGTACACGAGCTCAGGCGGGTCCGCGGAGACCTCACTGACGCCCGCGGCTTCCAGCTCTGCGATAGTGCTCGGCGACCAGCCCGTCAATGCTATGGGGATGGTCGTTGGCTCAGGCACGGGGATGGGAGCTGGGACGGGCGTGGGGCAACAACCGTCGCGGCCAGCTCGTTCAGGGCCATGTCCATGAGGCCCCATTCCTCCCTATTTTCTATCTCCTCCAGCTCGGAGTCGACTTCACCAAACTTGAAGACTAGTGGTAGATGATCCTTCTGGGCCATGGCGTTGGTGGAGGTCTGTGGGAGGGAGGGGAATGTGAGGCAAACAATAAGGCCGCCCGTATTAAACAGCGGCTCGGGCACCATTAATGGAGAGGATGCGAACAAGGCGAGCGGCCATGGAAGTCAAAGGGCTCGCTTCCCAGTGAGCCTGCGCAGCGTACAACTCGATCGCTTCCTGGCGAGCCTGCGCATTGGAGGACAACTTGCACGCCTCTCGGTCAGCCTGCGCACCGGATTATGCTCGCACGCCTCCTGTTCAGTTAAGCAGCTGTCCGCACGGCACCTCCTATAGCCATTAAAAGAGAGACACATGGCATCACATCAATGGTTAACAGAACACACAGGATTTAAATTATACAAATGTTTGAGATGTTAAAGCGGCACCTATTTGTTTCAAAATGCCTTTGTTGGTTGTTATTCGAGTGCGCCTTCTCTCAAAATGGACACAAAAAATACCATAGCATGTCAGGTGCCATTCCATGATAGCATGCCAAGTTTCATGAATTTCAGATGAGTTTTTCAATTACCAGAATTTAAAAACAAAGTATCTCAACATTTTGTCGGCACTAGAAAAATTTTGAAAGCAAGAAGAGGCGACGGATATCATTTCATCCCCAAAGGTGGCACGTTCCCTACCGAAACCATCAGGCTTGTTGTGAGAAGCTCTAGTTTGCGAGAAGCTTATACCCAAACCTGCCACAAATGGGACAAAAAATTTACCACAACATGTTGATGCCGCTCGATGATAGCATGTCAAGTTTCATGAACTTCAGACGAGTTTTGGATTTACTAGAATTTAAAAACCATGTATCTCAATGTTTGCGGCCGAGTGACTGTGGCAAGCTGTTTGACATTAATTCCCATTTCTTGCATGGGACCTAAGCATGCAACCAAGGACACATATTTGATTTTTTAACCAATTCACATGCACTAGAGCATGTGCCTATAGTTCAAATTTGAACACATAAATGCATAGAAAACTCAATTAATATTTGAAAATGTCCAAACGAACCCCGAAAAATTCCTAAAATTAACACAACACTCATGTTGTTCTATGTTGACACTAGAAAAAAATTGAAATTAAGAAGAGGCAATGGATATCGTTTCGTCCAGAAAGGTGAAACGTTCCCTACCGTAACCATGAGGCTTGTTGTGAGAAGCTCTGGCTTGTGAGAAGCTTATACCCTAACCTGCCCCAAATGGGACAATATTTTTACCATGGCATGTTGATGTTGTTCCATGCTAGCATGTCAAGTTTCATAAATTTTAGACGCGTTTTCGATTTACTAGAATTTACAAACCATGTATCTCAATGTTAACGGTCGAGCGACGGTGGCAAGGTGTTTGACATTCATTCTCATTTCTTTCATGGGACTTAAGCATGCAACCAAGGAGACAAATTTCAATTTTGAACCCATTTATATGCACTGGAGCATGTGCATGTAGTTCAAATTTGAATTATGCACATAAATGCATAGAAAACTCAGTTAATGTATAAAAATGTCCAAGCGATCCCCAAAAAATCCCCAAAATTGACACAACACTCATGTTCTTCTATGTTGAGACGAGAAAAGTTTTGAAAGTAAGAAGAGGCAACAGATATCGTTTCGTCCCCCAAGGTGGCACATTCCCTACCGAAACCATCAGGCTGTTGTGAGAGAAGCTCTGGTTTGCGAGAAGCTTATACCCAAACCTGCCCCAAATGGGACAATATTTTTACCACGGCATGTTGATGCCGTTCCATGATATCATGTCAAGTTTCATGAATTTCAGACGAGTTTTCGATTTACTAGAATTTTAAAACCATGTATCTCAATGTTAGCGGCCGAGCGACAGTGTCAAGGTGTTTCACATTCATTCTCATTTGTTGCATGTGACCTAAGCTTGCAACCAAGGACACACATTTGATTTTTCGACCCGTTTTTATGCACTGGAGCATGTGCATGTAGTTCAATTTTGAATTATGCACATAAATGCCAAGAAAACTCAGTTAACGTACAAAAATGTCCAAACGATCCCCGAAAAATTCCAAAAGTTAACACGACACTCCTTTTGTTCTATGTTTACACCAGAAAAAAAATTGAAAGCAAGAAGAGGCGACGAATATTATTTTTTCCACAAAGGTGACACGTTTCCCTAATAGAACCATGAGGCTTCTTGTGAGAAGCTCTAGTTTGTGAGAAGCTTATACCATAACCTACCCCAAATGGGACAATATTTTTTTACCCCAGCATGTTGATGCCATTCCATGATAGCATGCCAAGGTTCATGAATTTTAGACGTGTTTTGGATTTACTAGAATTACAAAAGCAAGTACCTCAACATTCGCCGGAGAGCCACGGTGCCGTGGTGTTCGAAATTCATCCCCATTTCTTGCACGGGACATAAGCATAAACCCATGGACACATATATGATTTTACAACCCATTTTGGTGCTCCAAAGCATGTGCATGTATTTTAATTTTGAATTATGCACCTTAAATGGCTAGAAAACCAAGTTAATGTATAAAAATGTCCAAACGAACCCTGAATGATTGCAATTTTTTATGACACACCTATAGTTGCATGTTCACTGCAGATAAAAGTTCTAGCAATTCAAACACCCTCCATTGCTGCTGTGACCCATTAAGTAATGCAAATCAAGATGAAAAGTCAAGTACATTGCACACAGTTTATTATCACCAACCGTGTGAGATGTAGTACAAAATATCTTGGAGCACCTTCGGAGTATAGTACGCCTATGGCTTACTCGAGAAGGTGTGTCAGCTACAGTCCACAACCGGTGTGTCAAGCACACTAGCTCGCTCCCCAAATATCATTTCACTGTTCAATCATCGCCGATGAAAGATGGGGACGTGGACCCGCATCATGAGGGCAACTTTGGCGGCCCACTCCGGCGAGAGTGCGGCTGCAGCCGCCATGCATGTGCTAACAAGGTGCGTGAGCGCGGCCGCAATCTGCAACCGGGCGGCCAAGGCAGCTCAAACGGCCGATGTTGCTTCTCAAGTGGCGGCGGCAACATCTGCCTCGGGGATAGCAACTAGCGAGAGCGGCACAGCAGCTGTCTGTTCCGCAGCGGCGGCCTTAGCCCTGATGGAGGCTGCCCACGACCATGACGAGGCCGCCCACGCCCAGCTCGTGGCGGTCACCGCACAAATTGAACGAAGCTTCTCCGAAAATGGTTGGCCCACGGACGAAGAGTTGGCAATCGCTGAGAGCGTTCGAACAGCCGTCTATTCCTTCGCCCCACACCTTGCCAGGACGGAGCCCGTCCAAGCCCAGATTGCGGCCGCCCACGCCCAGCTCATGGAGGCCTTTTCCAAAGAGATGGCAGACGCCGATGGCGAGATGCTCGCCGAGTATGGTGCGATGGATGCCATGAAACCCCTTCCCCAGGAGACCGTCGGGCGCGAGCTGGACATGGAGGAGGAGGCAGAGATCGACGAGCAACAGCCGTAGTAGTACTCTTTGTTTTGTTTAGTTAAGAGCGTTGGTCTTTAATTTCTTAGAGTAATGTTTAGGTCAGCTAGCTCTGTTTAATTGCTGAACTTGCTTGATTAAGAAGTGTGGGTGTGCTGTAGTCTCCTTTGTGTACCCAAATTATGCAATGACGTTGATGACCACTGTAACCAGGGAAATTTGAACCAAAATTTGCACGTTCAAACTCATCACACACGGGTTAAGCTATATGAATTGTTTGTGATGTTCACATATCATGCACAGTGCCCAATAAGGGACCGTGTCTGATGACACTTTGCGTGCCAGTTTTTTCGCTGCACCGATTCAAAATTTTTGGCTTCCGCGGAAATATCTACCTCCCCATCCCCTCCCCCTTACCAAAAGCCACATTTCCCCTGTTTCCGCCTTCCTTTCCAAGTTAAAACCTTCACTCCTTGCTTGCAGTGCCACCTCCTCGCCGGCGACCCTCCTTCATGTTGTTCGGCCTAGTCTATCCAGGCAGGTAATCCACACCCAACCCCCATCCTCCTCCTCCCACATCCCACATGCCCCGACCGCCGGCGCTAGACTTTCCACCCAAATCACCGACCTCTCCACCAAATAAGTGCCAACCTAAGCCAAGGTGCACGCAGTATAGCCAGGAGCTCAAGGAGCATTTGGTAACAGAGAAGCAAATCACGACCGCACGCGCGGGTAAGGTCGCGTCGGCTGCCATTCGTGCCGACCCCCAGATCTTGGAGGAGCACCTCGCCATTGAGGCCACCGTCGATGCCTCATGTGCCAACGCAGAGATACGGTTGGCTGCTTTAAACGACAATTCATGGCGTTTTCTTGAGGCCACCCTCGGTGCCTTCAACGAAGACCATGAGGTGTTTTCTAAGCGTGCATGTGCTTACCTCAACTCGAGAGCTAGCAGGTTGGTGCCCGGAGCGACTCAGGCAACTCACCACTACGACGAGGGCACCCATGATGTGGAGGCCTCGCCCTCTTCCATGTCCAAGGATCCAATCATCATCGGTATATCTGACGATGAGGAGTAGCTTGTCTTATTAGCTCACTATAAGGACCCAAGTTCAGTTTGCTAGCTACGCTGGTTAAGCATGCTCGCTTTACCTGTTGCATGTGTTGCTCCTGCCTTTCCTTAACAAATTCTAGTGAATTGTGCTATCTAGTTTTACCATGCAATATGTTTCTCTAGTGTATATGTTGTATATGTCGTGCAATGTGGTGCTCACTTATTAACTGTTTGGTTAATGAGTTGTCGTCTTTAGTTAACTGTTTGGTTCAATTCTGCAAGTGTGATGTTCAATTCTTCAGGCTGCAATTTTTTATTGTCTTCCATGTGAGAAATAAATCGAATTTATCTTTACAAAATACATGAGAAACAAATACAATTGCTATATTTCCAAGTTGTCAAGCATGCTTGGTTTGGTTAACTGTCTGATCTTCTAGTATGTTATACATTAGCAATGTGGTGCTCAGTTAATGTTTGGTTCATTTGTTGTGGTGTTTAGTTAACTATTTGGTTCAATTCTGCAATGTGATGTTCAGTTGTTGTGGGTGCATTCTGTTATTATATAAAATGTGAGAAATAAATCAAATTTGGCTGTACTAAATACATGAGAAACATATACAATTGCTATATTTCCAAGTTGTTAAGCATGCTTGGTTTGGTTAATTGTCTGATCTTCTATTAGGAGTATGTTATATTGTACAATGTGGTGCTCAGTTAATGTTTGGTTCATTTGTTGTGGTGTTTAGTTAACTGCTTGGTTCAATCCTGCAATGCGATGTCCAATTGTCGTGGGTAGAATTTTGTATTGTTGTGCATGTGAGGAAGAAATCGAATTTGGCTGCACTTAATACATGAGAAACATATACAACTGCTATATTTCCTAGTTCTTAATCATGCACCAAATTAGCAACCCTTTTTGCATATGGGGAAATGAGTTGTCCATGAATATCAGTCAAGTCAAGAAACTCAGAAAGATTGTTAGGATAAATAAATTAGCGACAAAAAACAACAAGATCTTTGTCTGCACAATGAAGAAGACATCAGTTCACTACACGATGGTACTAACTATTATACCTTGCCTTTTTTATTCCTTTGCCCCATTCCCAATATAGAGAAGATATTTATGCACATCCTTGTTTTCAGGCCTTTCCAAAGCAGTTCACTGATCATTACCTCTCAAACCACCTGTATGGTTAGGAGGCGAGGAAGGTTTTCATACAACACCCACGGTTCAATATTGAAGTGTTCCTGCAGAGGATGAAGGATGGACGGTGAATCATCCACAGGCACTGGCCTAAAGTTGCAAAGACCTTCAACATCAATGAAGGCTCAATATTCACCTTCCGCTTCAGCAGTTTTCCAGATGAGATGCATCTGTATATGTACCATCTATGATGCTAATTTTGAAACGTTATAGATGTTGCATGTGAAACTTCGTGCTGGTGCAGTTGTGTAATGGGGTAGCTGAGTGCTGAAGCTATATGATGTTGTACTCTGATGTATTTCAATTATGAAATCCTGCTTCCTTAATATGGAAATGAAATATATTGTGTGCTTAATATGAAATGTCAATTATTAATAAACGGATTATTAATAATAGGGCAATTAACCTGCTAATGGCCAATTAGCCTGCTAATTTGGTTTTTCTATTGCAAATGGTTTTTGAGAAAACACCGTGGGCGATGACCTCAGGCAACGCAGACAGTTTATAGGAATAAACCGTGTTGGATCAATGAACAATCACACACGACATCCTCTTGAAAACTGTTTGCGTTAGGCCACCTTGCGCAAACGTTTACCACATAAAAAGTGTGTGTGATGGACAGCCTATGCCACACAGTTTCTTCTACGCACCATATGTGATGCATTCAATAACACAAACAATAAAATTGTTAATATCATGTGCAATGGCAACGCTGTCACAAATGATTTAATGGGGAAAATTGTGTGTGATGTACCTGCGAACGGAAACGTTTTCCTTGGAGTGACTATGTGGGATGTATATACAAACGGAAATGTACTTCTTGGATTAACTGTGTGGGATGTACATACTAACGGAAATGTATTCCTTGGATTGACTGTGTGGAATAATGTACATACGAATGGAAACGTTTAGCAGGAACTAACTGTGTGGGATGTACTTACGACCGGAAACGATTTGGCCTGTATAATCGTATTTTTTAGCACAACTATACGTATAACCGTATTGACTGCTTGCCGGTTGCACACGACCTCATTTTGCCGAGCGTGTGTGCCAGGAGGGCATATCCCCTATGGTTTCTGGGTCGTGTGGGAAGGACCCCCCTATCGCAGTCACTCATTTGGCGACGGTTCGAAACGCCATCGTGGAAAGGGGTTAAAAACCATTTGTATAGCACCTCACTGTATTAGTGTAGGACAAACCAAATCGATAGATCGGAGAGAAATACTAAGCTACCTCAATCATGCATAACAGAGTTCAGAGAATACTCAAATAATATTCATAGATAATTTGATCATAAATCCACAATTCATCGGATCTCAATGAACGCATCACAAAAGAAGATTACATCGAATCGATCCCCAAGAACATCAAGGAGAACATTGTATTGAAGATCAAAGAGAGAGAAGAAGCCATCCAGCTACTAGCTATGAACCCTTAGGTCCGTGGTAAACTACTCACGCATTATCGGAAGGGCAGCAAGGTTGGTGTATAGGCCCTTCGTGATCGAATCCCCCTCCGGCGGAGTGCCGGAAAAGGCCCCAAGATGGGATCTCATGAGAACATAAGCTTGCGGCGGCGGAAAAGTATTTTTGGTGTGCAATCTGACATAGGGGGAATATTTGAGGATTTATAGTGCGAAGATTAGGGTTGGAAGCTACGAGGGGCCCATAAGCCCTGGGGGGCGCCCCTATGGCTTGTGGCCGCCTCATAGGTCTTCTCACCTCCTCTCTGAGTTTCGTGGGTTTCTTCTGGTCCAAAAAAATCAACGTAAAGTTTTATTCCATCGGACTCCGTTTGATATTCCTTTTCTGTAAAAGTCAAAAACAAGGAAAAACCAAAAACTGGCACTGGGCACTAGGTTAATAGGTTAGTCCCAAAAATAATATAAAATATTATATTAATGCCCCAAGATAGATAATATAATAGCATGGAACAATAAAAAAATTTATATATATATATATATACATTGGAGATGTATCAGCGCCGGTGATAACCCACAAGCATTGGGGATCGCAACAGTTTTCGAGGGTAGAGTATTCAACCCAAATTTATTGATTCAACACAAGGGGAGCCAAAGAATATTTGCAAGTATTAGCATCTGAGTTGTCAATTCAACCACACCTCGAGATTAATTATGTGTAGCAAAGTGATTAGTAGCAAAGTAGTATGATAGTTTTGATAGTAGTAGCAATAGCAATAGTAACGGTAATAGTGATATCAATGATCTTGTAGCAAGTGCAATAGTAACAGTAGCAGTAGTAACTTAGCAGAAACAATATAAGAGAAATTCATAGGCATTGGATCGGTGAATTCGTTGGACGATATTCATCATATAACAGTCGTAACCTAGGGCAATAAAGCACTAGCTCCAGTTCATAAATATAATGTAGGCATGTATTCCGTAAATAGTCATACGTGACTATGGAAAGAACTTCCATGACATCTTTTGTCCTACCCTCCCATGGCAGTGGGGTCCTATTGGAAACTAAGGGATATTAAGGCCTCCTTTTAATAGAGAACTGGAACAAAGCATTAACACATAGTGAACACATGAACTCCTCAAACTACGATCATCACCGGGAAGTGTCCTGACTTCTTTCACTCCGGGGTTGCCGGATCATAACACATAGTAGGTGACTACACTACAAAAAAATACACTTCCGTGATGATACGTGTTTGTCACAGTAGGTCGCGTTTTTTGTCATGCATGTACATCCATGACGATTTTATGACAGAATCAAGATAGTCATACCTGTGCTGTCGTAGAAGTGTTCCATGACATTACCAAAATTATCATCATGGAAGTGTCCACTTCCATGACGATAAATCGTGCGTCACAGAAGTGCTTTCGTCAAGGGTGACCGACACGTGGCATCCACTGTAATGGAATACCGTTAAGCTATCGGGTCGGGTTTTAGATCCGATAACCCGTTAACAGCCCCGACCAATGGGGATTTTCCACGTGCAAAATCATCATTGGCTGGAGGAAACACGTGTCCGCTCACCGTTGGGACAGATGTCATCCGCTCATTGGACCGAAGGCGCCTATTATACGGCGACATGTGGCACGGCCCAATAGAGGCCCATTCCTGTGAAAAGGCCGGCCCGTTTGACTTGGTCAAAAGGTGGTGGGCCAGCCCACGGAAAGCCTATTAACGACCAGTTCGCATATAGCCCATTTACAGCCCGCTAACCCAGGGCCCGTTATGCCCTATCCGAATTAGGCCCAGTAGCGTCATCTGGGCTGTCCAATATGATTCAGCCCGTTTTAACTTCCGGCCCATGTGTGGCCCATGACTTCTTTCGGCCCATATGAGGACCTTTGTAACTCTTGGCCCATTAACGGCCCGTGGTGAAACTGGCCCGTAATGAATAGTGTATCACTTTATACCCATTAACGGCCTGTTATTCCATTGGGCCGTTTCCAGCCCAAGTTATCTTTCGGCCTTCTCAAGGCCCATTGATTCTTGGGCTCATTTGCAGCATTCGGTTACATACGGCCCGTTACTGTCATTTTCTGCTTGGGGGCCAAATTCAGCCCATCGTTACAGTTGGCCCGTTTGCGGACCGTTAATACGTTGGGCCGTTTTCATGTCAAAAAAACCCGTTGGGCTGTTTTCATAGAGTTATCAAATACGGCCTATTAAAGGCCCGTTATGGTCCACGAATAGTACGGCCCATGATTGGCGAAATGATGATACGCCCCGTAGAAGGCCCATGGATCCTACGGCCCATATGAGGCCCATGGATAGTACGGCCCGTAGAAGGCCCATGGATCGTACGGCCCGTAGAAGGCCCATGGACCCTACGGCCCGTAGAAGGCCCATGGACCCTAAGGCCCGTATAGAAGGCCGATGGATCCTACGGCCGGACAAAGGCCCATGGATCATACGGCCTGCAGGAGGCCCATGGTTACAACAGTCTGTGTGTTGCCATGATTATTTTGGCCTAGTTACCAAAAATAGGCTATTGTGGGCACTAGAAAAAAATAGAAAAAGAACTGCAGTGACTACAAGCAAACAACTAAACAAGACAATAAGGAAATAAATAAGCAAGCAATTAATGCTAGCCTATTACTGCTATTACACATATTACATCCACTGGGCATCAAAGTTCGCCACCAGTGCAAATAAAGGGAACAAAGCAGCACATTACATACACTGGCCGTCAAAATTGGCCACCAGTGCAAATAAACGCGGCAGCAAAACAAGAGCATAACTGAAACAACTTCAGAAGAGCTCAAGAAATGTTAACCTGGGTATCCACCATGCTGGCAATAAGCTTAGCAAGCTGATTAGCTTTGTCCTGTTTGGCGGTAAAATCCTCCAACGCTTGCTGTTGCACCAGAAAGTATGCATCTGAATGCTCCAGGGACTTCTGCAGTCCTTCCGCTTCTTGTCGCGGCACACCTGATCGATGTCTTTCAGCTTGTAGTTGAGACTCAAGAAACCGAACTGATTCAGACAGTGAGTTTGAATAGCTTGTGCAAGCGGTAGTGGCCAGTAACTCGAACACTAAACCAAGACAGGACTTTGGGGTTGTCTCGCTGTCTTCAAGATAGTCTTCCTTAGCTGTTTTATCAGCTTTGTTGGAGACCAACAAGGATGTGTCACTATCCTGAACCTTATCTGCATTACTTCCTTTACCATTGCTTAATAAGGCACTCTTCTCCAATATTCTGTCAGCATTCTAAAAGAAGAAACAAGCAGACACATAACAAGTTTAGCATGTACTAGTATATGAAATTCATTTCGGTGAACCAGTTCATTAGTAAGGTGGACAGGATTAAACTACCAATTCTTCTATTGCCAAGTACTAGTACATAATAAAAGCATCAAACAAACATATATCTATGTCCTATGGTCACTGCATTGTCTTGCCAAATCAAAATAGAGACACGGTTCAAATCATATCAGTTCAAGACAAAGCAGCAGTGAAAGAATACAAAGCGTGGGAAACTACACGGCACAACAAGATTTCAGATGGGTACCACGGGTCTACATGTACAACAACACTATTGGCTCTGTTGTGATGCTAGTAATGTGCATGATATGAAAGTCAACTGTATACACAATTGAAATTGAAATCAACAGAGCTATTGATAAGAGCAAACCTGTTAAAGAAACATGCGTGAACATACCTGCTGTGCCATTGGAGTTTCGATTGGATCCTTCAATTTAAAAATAAGTTTGTATGAGTAAATACAGTGATACAAGAGCAAAGCAATCATAGTTAAAAAAGGCGCGCCTAAGCGAGCGCTTAAGCGCGCCTAGGCTCTAGGCGTTGGCAAAACGCATTGCGCATAACTACGCATAATCTGTGCATAACTGCGCATAAGCAAGCGCTTTGGTCAGTAAAGCGCAAGGCGGTGGCAAAACGCACAATTAACGCCTAGCGCTTTTTTGAACTATGATAGCAATGGAATCTTAAATTAGAACAGTTGTTCTTCAGGTTTAGGCACTTGTTCTACATGAACAGAGTACAGTAAGACGCAAGAAGATAATACTTAAAAATAGAAAATGAGCTCATAGACCTTACCACATTCTTGGTTCGGGACCGGTACAGAACAAGGCGTTCCCAGTCATCGTCCAATAAATGTGTCTCAGGAGAACGTAAGGGAATTTGATGAGTTTCTTTGCTGGTGAAGTACGTTTTCTTCAGGTAATTCCGATACTGCCACCAAGCATTCTTGAAGATAGCAGAGGTATTAGCACAGGTTACCTCATCCTGAGTTTCCAAATCGGTCCTTCTCTATAGAGAAAAATGGGAAAAATTTGCTGTATTATAACCATCATGGAGGTAGGATGTATGGGACGAAGCAAAGTAATTGCCATGAATAACATTACTTACACATAACTCCTGGACAAACACCTGCAACTCGCATTTTCCTTCATCTTCAGTATAATATTTCCAAGATGGGAAGATACGCACATACGATTTAACAACATCAAATGCGATAGATGCTAAACTACGACTAGCTGGTTGTGCTTCCTCCACGGGAATAGGCGTACTAACTGGTGGAGTTGGGGTACGCGGTGATAGTATTGGCGCTTTGGGCACTGGAGCTTCCTTACTAACTGCTCTTGTTTGGGAGCTCTGTGGTGGAGATGGTGCTGTGTCAACAGGAACTGGGTTACTATCGGCTGGGGTTGGGGTTAGATTGGGTGAAGCTGGTTCTCTGTCCATCGCAGTAGGGGTACAATCTGCGAGAGTTTGGGTTATGTGTGGTAGGGCTGGTTCTTGTGCATGTACAACCGGGGTGCTATCTCCACCAAGAGGTAGCACTGTTTTATTTGAAGACCGTGTTTTTAGTCCGCTAGATACTGGCATC
Source organism: Aegilops tauschii subsp. strangulata (assembly GCF_002575655.3). Taxonomy (NCBI): domain Eukaryota; kingdom Viridiplantae; phylum Streptophyta; class Magnoliopsida; order Poales; family Poaceae; genus Aegilops; species Aegilops tauschii. Next base: position 381,470,183 of record NC_053040.3, read on the forward strand.
ACCCGCTCCAATTCAAATGGCTGATAAACAGGAAACATAGTTGAATGTACAGACATTGTATGAGAGACAGATGCAATAGATAGTGTGGAAAAAAGAGGGCATGAAATAGTTGACACGTATATTGTTTAACTAAAATGGTCAGCATGACATAATTTCACATATATGATGTCTATCTAAACTGGATAGCATAGCATAACATAATTCAAAGATATGATGAATAACTAAACAGGATCGCATGACATAATTCAACTACATGTTATCTAAGTAATCAGGATCGCATCATTTAATTCACATATGTGATTTATATGCTAAATAGAGGGCATTCGATATGATGTCTGAACTAAGAACATGGTGTTGAATATTGTGTATATGATGTCTAAACTATGCAATGCAAGACACCGTATGCATGATATGAGCAGTATAACCGTGCCAAGTTAGAGCATACACCTCAGTGGGGGAATAGGACTGGTCATCTGTCTCTGAATCCATCTCTGAGGAGCTATCGGGACCCAACAAGAGATCTGCTTCGACAGGTAGCACTGTCTGCTCTGAAGGCCTTGTTCTCACTCTAGATTTTTCCATCTCCCACCCAAATGGCTGATTCACAGGAAGAGTAGTTTAATGTACAAACATTGTCGACAAATGAAAATTTAATGAATAAAAGGATGGGCAAGATATCATTCAAATATATGATGCCTGGTTAAACAGGATGGCATTGCACATTTCACATATATTATGGTTGGCTAAAAGACATGAGACTGCATAATTCCCATATATGATATAGAAAATAAACAGGTGGCATTACAGAACATGTCTAAACTAAGCAGATGACATATATGATGTCAAAAGTAGGCACTGCAAGGCAACATATGCATGATATGACTAACATCATCATGCCAAGGTAGAGCAAACACCTTGGGGGGTAAATAGGAGTGGTCAGCGGCGTCTGAATCCGCCTCAGAACAAATATCTTCCTCTGGATTACAATCTGGAGAGGGGTGGGGAAGGTTTGCCATTGAACCCACCATGGAGCGATGTCTGCATGACATTGTATTGCCGCGCAAAACTCTTCTCTTTTTCTCTACATGTTCAGCATGACTGTGTACAATATCTGACATGCATACGAAAAAATATGGTGAGATTATGTAAGGAGAGCATGCAGAAATTTAGAGTGATGGTAACAACCAGTGGATCGACGTTTTTCTGTTGAACCAAAATAGCCCTAATGGATCGACGTGAATGTATAGTAATAAGTGATGCAAAAAGTGTACAACCTCTTTGCCGTAGCCGTGTCGACCTCAGCATCATTGGGTTGGTCGCTGAAGGAGTTGAGGCAGAGGTGGCTCTCGGAGGTGTGGAGGAAGATCTGAGGAACCTGTAGACGGCGTCCAGGGCACTGCTCTGTTGTGATGGATCGTTCTATCGTTGGAGCAGCTCCGGTGAGCCGTAAGACGTCAAGGCTGAAGCAGCACAAGACAGACATCGTCAATCTCAAGTGGGATTCTAATAGCATCTCCAATAGATGATGTAAAATGGATGTAAAATTAACATCACCAAAAACCACCTGACTACAACAGATGAGGTAAAAACTGTTGACAAAGAACTTAACTGTCGAAACTGAAATTTATTGTGGAATCTGAATGCTACTGTCCAAACTGAACGCAATGGTAGCAGAGAGGCACTTGAAATGTAGTTTAGGGAGGGCCTACAGTTCATCTTCAACCTGCACCCCCCTGAGCCGCCAGCCACCACCGGCCGAACCGCCGGCCCCAGCACTGCCTCGCTGCCCCGAAAAAACTCGCCACCGCCGCCCCGGCCAGCCCTCTAGGCCCCCCGCCCCCACCCTGAACCCTAAGATAGATAGTGGGGTACCTCTCCGGTGAGCCCCCGTCCCTGCTGCGGGTGGTTCTTCCTTAACTCCGGCGAGCCACGAGCCCCCGTCCCTGCTGCAGGTGGTTCTTCCTTAACTCCGGCGAGCCCCCCCAACCTCTGAAAATCGACTGACCCAAAAGTCGATTCAGTCGACTGAAGTGTGGCTTAATCGGAGCAGAGCAGCAGCACGAGCGAGGGGGAGAGCAGCGGCGGCGGCTGGGCGAGCGAGCGATCGAGCGAGAGCCAAAGCAGCAGCAGCAGCGCGAGCGAGCGAGCGAGAGCCGGAGCAGCAGCAGCAGATCCGGCTGGTATAGACGCCGCCACCGAAGGGGCCTCGCACTGGGGGAGAGCCGCTGTGGAGATGTCGCCCGCGGCGCCGGCTTCAAGGTAGCCACTCCATGGGGGTGCGGGATGGAGCACCGTCGGCGCCGGGAGGTCGAGTTAAGGAGAAGGTGCGATGCGATGAGTGTACAACCTCTTTGGTGGCCCCGAGTAGGCCTCGGCTTCGTCCGAGGAGTCGGTGAGGATGCTGCGGTTCCGGTGGAGCAGGTTAAGGCGGCGCTGTGGGGATGGAGCAGCCGCGATAGACGAGGTGATCATCGGAACAGCTCCTTGGAGGTGGAGGACGGGGCGGCTGAACCGGCGGGATGGCGAGATGGATGACGAATCCTCATGCGGGGAGGTGGACGAGGGACGTCGAGCTGTTGCGGTGGACGACGTCGTCGGGGAAGAGGCTCCGGCTGGGCAGCGGTGACGTGGCGGACCGAGGAGGGTGGGGTTTCGCGGCTGGAGCGGAGAGGTTATGGCGGCCTGGGATTTCGAATGGCGAAAAGGGGGCGACGGGAGGGGGTGAAGCATGACTTAGGGACGCGCTTGTCCAAAATGTAGGGTGTGTTACAAAAGTACCCCCCACCGATTTGAACTAGCGGCCCTTTCAACTCAGGGTTAGAAGGGGGATTTCGCGTGTCGGGATTTGGCAGCTGGAGGGAGTTTTCACGCGCGTTGTAATTTCGGGATAGCAAGGCGCGGGTTGTGAAGGCGCCAGTTTTGGGAGCACGATATCTGAATTTTCGGGATATAACAAGACGCGGGTTGAATTTTAGGGACAAGCCAAACGTGTAGTAATATTGTACTTGTGTGTACCAAATCAATTCGCACTTCCCTCAACCAAAAAGAAAATGAAAAAAATAAAACTATTCACACCACATAAAGAGAGAGTCTTGCCCCGTTTTACTATACAAATGCTATTCAAAGCTACTCCCTCCTTCCATCTATATAGGGCCTAATGCGTTTTTCGATGCTAACTTTGACCAAATATTAGAGCAATGATATATGACATGCAACTTACACAAAGCACACCGTTAAATTCGTCTGTGAAAGGTTCTTTCAATGATATAATTTTCACATTGTGCATGTCATGTACTATTAATCTTGTCAATAGTCAAAGGCGGTCTTAAAAATCTCATTATGCCCTATATAGATGGAAGGAGGGAGTATGAATCCATGTTATGTCCGATTAAAATTTTTCGCTTGCTGTATAATGCATGTAACCTACTCATACCAACATTTTAGTGCATTCCAAATGTCTATACTACCGCTGCAATTCGAACTAAATTTGAATTCGTTTCTCTATTTCAATAAGAATCTACAATCATGATTGTTGCCAACTTCAACCATCATAGTTTCCTTGCTATCTGCCAGATATAAATCGGACGGCCTATAATGCAGGATGGCAGGCACACCATCATCAACAACTCCGTTTTTTATAAGAGTAGAGATAAAATATATTAAATGTAGTATAACATGTTCATAACCACACCATGTGTATCACCGTTATATATATTCACACATGTGTCGGTTTGAAACACTATGATAAATTCTTAAAATATCCGAATTCGCTTTTTATAATGAAGTATATATGATCTCTATTCGTCTTTTACACCCACACAACCCTCTTATCTTTGTAGCTAGCGCTAACTTTCTCTTGTGCATGCACACGCCCGCATCCCTCTCACCCTCCCTCAGCATTCTCTAGCTCCATCGCGCAAATTCGTCTTTTCACTTTAGGTCGTTCACCCACGGTGTGTGTAGGCTCCCCAGATCCTTCTTTATGGCACACATCGATTGATATGCCTCTCTAGCCAGGTGTGCCTAGCACAAACACAAGCTTCCCCTCTTCTCTTGTCACCGTCCATGCCTCACTCCCACCACTCTTTTCATCGTTCTCGTACTCGCACACTCCTCCCCCCTCGATATAGTACCCTCTCTCTCTATCCTTCTCCTCGTGCCTCATTTGCTTCTAACACACACATGCATGTATACCGATCGATCTCCCAACATATACCTAGATCGAATTTAACTACCCCCCCCCCATCGATCGACGTACCTCACAAGTTATGTCTCTCCTTTCTCTAACAAGGGGCGATTGATCTTCCTATGTAGTTACGTCTGCTTACCACAACCACATCGTCCCCCCTCATCATTCATGCATGCCTCCTGACCCGTCTCTCACACGCACGTGCAGAGACAACAAGCAGCCATCTCCTCTCTTATTGATATTGCGGGCGTGCCCTCCATTTGTCTAGCAAGCCTATCCCACCATTTGTTAGAAGCAACTCCACTACCACCCCCTCCAACACTCTAGCTCTGTCTCTGTCCCAACCTTATTCCTCTCCTGCACATATGCATGGATGTCGATCGATCTCCCTTAATATATGAGGCAGATCGATCTCCTTAATACATGAGGTAGGCCTCCCTCCTCCTCCACACATATACCAGCCATTGTACCTCTATAGTTAATTGGGCCTCCCTCTTCCCCCACCACACACCGATAGTCGAGAGTTGCAGGTAGGTATCCATGCCACAGAGACAAACTGCACATGACCCATCTCACGTTCCAGTAGGCCAGCCACTCTATATCTTTGACGTGGGCACACACAAATTCGGTGGCACTCTTTATCGATCGCGCGCGCGCACACACACATCATCCCTCTCTTCGATTCTATGGACACCTCAAGCCGATGATACCTCCACTCTCTTCTCGTGGATCGCCCCCTCTATATATATGTTATATCCAGGACTCTATTTCACACACATTGCATATGTTACATTTTTTGATTGACCCCCCCCCCCAAAAAACTCTCAAGAACCCACACACTATATCTCTCTAGGTTTGTATCTCTCTCACACAACCCCACGTAGGTGGTGTACGTATACAAGAAGAGAATGGTGAAGGAAATATGCCCTATTGGCAATAATAAACTATTATATATTTCCTTATATCATGATAAATGTTTATTATTCATGATAGAATTGTATTAACCGGAAACATAATACATGTGTGAATACATAGACAAACAGAGTGTCACTAGTATGCCTCTACTTGACTATCTCGTTAATCAAAGATGGTTATGTTTCCTAGCCATAGACATGAGTTGTCATTTGATTAACGGGATCACCTCATTAGGAGATAGACGTGATTGACTTGACCCATTCCGTTAGCTTAGCACTCGATCGTTTAGTATGTTGCTATTGCTTTCTTCATGACTTATACATGTTCCTATGACTATGAGATTATGCAACTCCCGTTTACCGGAGGAACACTTTGTGTGCTACCAAACGTCACAAGGTAAATGGGTGATTATAAAGGTGCTCTACAGGTGTCTCCAAAGGTACTTGTTGGGTTGGCGTATTTCGAGATTAGGATTTGTCACTCCGATTGTCGGAGAGGTATCTCTGGGCCCACTCGGTAATGCACATCACTATAAGCCTTGCAAGCATTGTGACTAATGAGTTAGTTGCGGAATGATGTATTACGGAACGAGTAAAGAGACTTGCCGGTAACGAGATTGAACTAGGTATCGAGATACCGACGATCGAATCTTGGGCAAGTAACATACCGATGACAAAGGGAACAACGTATGTTGTTATGCGGTCTGACCAATAAAGATCTTCGTAGAATATGTGGGAACCAATATGAGCATCCAGGTTCCGCACGCTTAACGTTACGATGACAGTTTTATTATGAGTTTATGTATGTTGATGTACCGAAAGAGTTCGGAGTCCCGGATGAGATCGGGTACATGACGAGGAGTCTCGAAATGGCCGAGACGTAAAAATCGATATATTGGACGACTATATTCGGACTTCGGAAAGGTTCCGAGTGATTCGGGTATTTTTCGGAGTACCGGAGAGTTACGGGAATTCGTATTGGGCCTTAATGGGCCATACTGGAAAGGAGAGAAAGACCCCAAAGGGTGGCCACACCCCTCCCCATGGGCTAGTCCGAATTGGACTAGGGAAGGGGGGCGCCCCCTTCCTTCTTTCTCCTTCCCCCTTCCCTTCTCCTACTCCCACAAGGAAAGGAGGAGTCCTACTCCCAGTGGGAGTAGGACTCCCCCCTTGGGTGCGCCACCTCCCCTTGGCCGGCCCACTCCCCCTTGCTCCTTTATATACGGGGGCAGGGGGCACCCATGGACACACAAGTTGATATACGATATTTTAGCCGTGTGCGGTGCCCCCCTCCACCATACTACACCTCGATAATATCGTTGCGGAGCTTAGGTGAAGCCTTGCGTCGGTAGAACATCATCATCGTCACCACGCCGTCGTGCTGATGAAACTCTTCCTCAACACTCGGCTGGATCGGAGTTCGAGGGACGTCATCGAGCTGAACGTGTGCTGAACTCGGAGGTGCCGTGCGTTCGGTACTTGATCGGTCGGATCGTGAAGACGTACGACTACATCAACCGCGTTGTGATAACGCTTCCGCTTTCGGTCTACGAGGGTACGTGGACAACACTCTCCCCTCTCGTTGCTATGCATCACCATGATCTTGCGTGTGCGTAGGATTTTTTTTTGAAATTACTACGTTCCCCAACAGTGGCATCCGAGCCTGGTTTTATGCGTTGATGCTATGCATGAGGAGAACACAAGTGAGTTGTGGGCGATATAAGTCATACTGCTTATCAGCATGTCATACTTTGGTTCAGCAGTATTGTGAGATGAAGCGGCCCGGACCGACATTATGCGTACGCTTACGCGAGACTGGTTTCACCGTTGCGAGCACTCGTTGCTTAAAGGTGACCGGCGGGTGTCTATCTCTCTCACTTTAGTTGAACCGAGTGTGGCTACGCCTGGTCCTTGCAAAGGTTAAAACAGCACCAACTTGACAAACTATCGTTGTGGTTTTGATGCGTAGGTAAGAACGGTTCTTGCTAAGCCCGTAGCAGCCACGTAAAACTTGCAACAACAAAATAGAGGATGTCTAACTTCTTTTTGCAGGGCATGTTGTGATGTGATATGGTCAAGACATGATGTGATATAATTTGTTGTATGAGATGATCATGTTTTGTAACCGAGTTATCGGCAACTGGCAGGAGCCATATGTTGTCGCTTTATTGTATGAAATGCAATCGCCATGTAATAGTTTTACTTTATCACTAAGCGGTAGCGATAGTCGTAAAAGCAATAAGTTGGTGAGACGACAACGATACTACGATGGAGATCAAGGTGTCACGCCGGTGACGATGGTGATCATGACGGTGCTTCAGAGATGGAGATCACAAGCACGGTGCTTCGAAGATGGAGATGACAAGCACAAGATAGTGATGGCCATATCATATCACTTATATTGATTGCATGTGATGTTAATCCTTTATGCATCTTATCTTGCTTTGATTGACGGTAGCATTATAAGATGATCTCTCACTAAAATTTCAAGATAAAGTGTTCTCCCTGAGTATGCACCATTGCGAAAGTTCTTCGTGCTGAGACACCACGTGTTAATCGGGTGTGATAGGCTCTACGTTCAAATACAACGGGTGCAAAACAGTTGCACACGCGGAATACTCAGGTTAAACTTGACGAGCCTAGGATATACAGATATGGCCTCGGAACACATAGACCGAAAGGTCGAGCGTGAATCATATAGTAGATATGAGCAACATAGTGATGTTCACCATTGAAACTACTCCATCTCACGTGTTAATCGAACATGGTTTAGTTGATTTGGATCACGTAATCACTTAGATGATTAGAGGGATGTCTATCTAAGTGGGAGTTCTTAAGTAATATGATTAATTGAACTTAAATTTTATCATGAACTTAGTCCTGATAGTATTTTGCAAATTATGTTGTAGATCAATAGCTCGCGTTGTTGCTTCCCTGTGTTTATTTTTGATATGTTCCTAGAGAAAAATTATGTTGAAAAATGTTAGTAGCAATGATGCGGATTGGATCCGTGATCTGAGGATTATCCTCATTGCTGCACAGAAGAATTATGTCCTTGATGCACCGCTAGGTGACAGACCTATTGCAGGAGCAGATGCAGACGTTATGAACGTTTTGCTAGCTCAATAATATGACTACTTGATAGTTTAGTGCACCATGCTTAACGGCTTAGAATCGGGACTTCAAAGACGTTTGGAACGTCATGGACCATATGAGATGTTCCAGGAGTTGAAGTTAATATTTCAAGCAAACACCTGAGTTGAGAGATATGAAGTCTCCAACAAGTTCTATAGCTAAAAGATGGAGGAGAATAGCTCAAGCAGTGAGCATGTGCTCAGATTGTCTGGGTACTACAATCGCTTGAATCTAGTGGGAGTTAATCTTCCAGATAAAATAGTGATTGACAGAATTCTCTAGTCACCATCACCAAGTTAGTAGAACTTCGTGATGAACTATAGTATGCAAGGGATGACGAAAGTAATTCCCGAGCTCTTCGTGATGCTGAAATCGACGAAGGTAGAAATCAAGAAAAACATCAAGTGTTGATGGTTGACGAGACCACTAGTTTCAAGAAAAGGGCAAAGGGAAGAAGGGGAACTTCAAGAAGAATGGCAAGCAAGTTGCTGCTCAAGTGAAGAAGCCTAAGTCTGGTCCTAAGCCTGAGACTAAGTGCTTCTACTGCAAAGGGACTAGTCACTGGAAGCGGAACTACCCCAAGTATTTGGTGGATAAGAAGGATGGCAAAGTGAACAAAGGTATATTGGATATACATGTTATTGATGTGTACTTTACTAGTGTTTATAGCAACCCCTCGGCATATGATATTGGTTCAGTTGCTAAGAGTAGTAACTCGAAACGGGAGTTGCGGAATAAACAGAGACTAGTAAAAGGCGAGGTGACGATGTGTGTTGGAAGTAATTCCAAGATTGATATGATCATCATCGCACACTCCCTATACTTTCGGGATTAGTGTTGAAACTAAATAAGTGTTATTTGGTGTTTGCGTTGAGCACGAATATGATTTGATCATGTTTGTTGCAATACGGTTATTCATTTAAATTAGAGAATAATTGTTGTTCTGTTTACATGAATAAAACCTTCTATGGTCATACACCCAATAAAATGGTTTGTTGGATCTCGATCGTAGTGATACACATATTCATAATAATGAAGCCAAAAGATGCAAAGTTAATAATGATAGTGCAACTTATTTGTGGCACTGCCGTTTAGGTCATATTGGTGTAAAGCGCATGAAGAAACTCCATACTGATGGGATTTTGGAATCACTTGATTATGAATCACTTGATGCTTGCGAACCATGCCTCATGGGCAAGATGACTAAAACGCCGTTCTCCGGAACTATGGAGAGAGCAACAGATTTGTTGGAAATCATACATACAGATGTATGTGGTCTGATGAATACTGAGGCTCGTAGCAGGTATCATTATTTTCTGACCTTCACAGATGATTTGAGCAGATATGGGTATATCTACTTAATGAAACAGAAGTCTGAAACATTTGAAAAGTTCATATAATTTCAGAGTGAAGCGGAAAATCATCGTAACAAGAAAATAAAGTTTCTACGATCTGATCATGGAGAAGAGTATTTGAGTTACGAGTTTGGCCTTCAGTTAAAACAATGTGAAATAGTTTCACTACTCACGCCACCTGGAACACCACGGTGTAATGGTGTGTCCGAACATCGTAACCGTACTTTATTAGATATGGTGCGATATATGATGTCTCTTACCGATCTACCACTATCGTTTTGGGGTTATGCATTAGAGACAGCTGCATTCACGTTAAATAGGGTACCATCTTAATCCATTGAGACGACATCTTATGAACTGTGGTTTGGCAAGAAACCAAAGTTGTCGTTTCTTAAAGTTTGGGGTTGCGATGCTTATGTGAAAAAGTTTCATCCTGATAAGCTCAAACCCAAATCGGAGAAATGTGTCTTCATAGGATACCCAAAGGAGACAATTGGGTACACCTTCTATCACAGATCCGAAGGCAAAACATTCGTTGCTAAGAATGGATCCTTTCTAGAGAAGGAGTTTCTCTCGAAAGAAGTGAGTGGGAGGAAAGTAGAACTTGATGAGGTAACTGTACCTGCTCCCTTATTGGAAAGTAGTTCATCACAGAAATCTGTTCCTGTGACTTCTACACCAATTAGTGAGGAAGTTAATGATGATGATCATGTAACTTCAGATCAAGTTACTACCAAACCTCGTAGGTAAACCAGAGTAAGATCCGCACCAGAGTGGTACGGTAATCCTGTTCTAGAGGTTATGTTACTAGACCATGACGAACCTACGAACTATGAAGAAGCGATGGTGAGCCCAGATTCCGCAAAATGGCTTGAGGCCATGAAATCTGAGATGAGATCCATGTATGAGAACAAAGTGTGGACTTTGGTTGACTTGCCCGATGATCGTCAAGCAATTGAGAATAAATGGATCGTCAAGAGGAAGACGGACGCTGGTAGTAGTATTACTATCTACAAAGCTAGAATTGTCGCAAAAAGGTTTTTCGACAAGTTCAAGGTGTTGACTACGATGAGAGTTTCTCACTCGTATCTATGCTTAAGTCTGTCTGAATCATGTTAGCAATTGCCGCATTTTATGAAATATGGCAAATGGATAAACAAAACTGCATTCCTTAATGGATTTATTAAAGAAGAGTTGTATATGATGCAACCAGAACGTTTTGTCAATACTAAAGATGCTAACAAAATATGCAAGCTCCAGCGATCCATCTATGGACTGGTGCAAATATCTCGGAGTTGGAATATACGCTTTGATAAGTTGATCAAAGGATATAGTTTTACAGACTTGCGATGAAGCCTGTATTTACAAGAAAGTGAGTGGGAGCACTACAACATTTCTGATAAGTATATGTGAATGATATATTGTTGATCGGAAATAATGTAGAATTATTCTGCAAAGCATAAAGGAGTGTTTGAAAGGAGTTTTTCAAAGAAAGACCTCGGTGAAGCTGCTTACATATTGAGCATCAAGATCTATAGAGATAGATCAAGACGCTTGATAAGTTTTTTGAATGAGTACATACCTTAACAATATTTTGAAGTAGTTCAAAATGGAACAGTCAAAGAAAGAGTTCTTGCCTGTGTTACAAGGTATGAAATTGAGTAAGACTCGAAGCCCGACCACAGCAGAAGATAGAAAGAGAATGAAAGTCATTCCCTATGCCTCGGCCATAGGTTCTATAAAGTATGCCATGCTGTGTACCAGATCTATTGTATACCCTACACTGATTTTGGCAAGGGAGTACAATAGTGATCTAGGAGTAGATCACTGGACAGCGGTCAAAATTATCCTTAGTGGAATAAGGATATGTTTCTCGATTATGGAAGTGACAAAAGGTTCGTCGTAAAGGGTTACATCGATGCAAGTTTTGACACTAAATCTAGATGACTCTAAGTCTCGGTCTAGATACATATTGAAAGTGGGAGCAATTAGCTAGAGTAGCTCCGTGCAGAGCATTGTAGACATAGAAATTTGGAAAATACTTACGGATCTGAATGTGACAGACCCGTTGACTAAAATTATCTCACAATCAAAACATGATCACACCTTAGTACTCTTTGGGTGTTAATCACATAGCGATGTGAACTAGATTATTGACTCTAGTAAACCCTTTAAGTGTTGGTCACATAGAGATGCGAACAATGGGTGTTAATCACATGGTGATGTGAATTATTGATGTTAAATCACATGGCGATGTGAACTAGATTATTGACTCTAGTGCAAGTGGGAGACTGAAGGAAATATGCCCTAGAGGCAATAATAAAGTATTATATATTTCCTTATATCATGATAAATGTTTATTATTCATGCTAGAATTGTATTAACCGGAAACATAATACATGTGTGAATACATAGACAAACAGAGTGTCACTAGTATGCCTCTACTTGACTAGCTCGTTAATCAAAGATGGTTATGTTTCCTAGCCATAGACATGAGTTGTCATTTGATTAACGGGATCACCTCATTAGGAGATAGACGTGATTGACATGACCCATTCCGTTAGCTTAGCACTCGATCGTTTAGTATGTTGCTATTGCTTTCTTCATGACTTATACATGTTCCTATGACTATGAGATTATGCAACTCCCGTTTACCGGAGGAACACTTTGTGTGCTACCAAACGTCACAACGTAAATGGGTGATTATAAAGGTGCTCTACAGGTGTCTCCAAAGGTACTTGTTGGGTTGGCGTATTTCGAGATTAGGATTTGTCACTCCGATTGTCGGAGAGGTATCTCTGGGCCCACTCGGTAATGCACATCACTATAAGCCTTGCAAGCATTGTGACTAATGAGTTAGTTGCGGGATGATGTATTACGGAACGAGTAAAGAGACTTGCCGGTAACGAGATTGAACTAGGTATCGAGATACCGACGATCAAATCTCGGGCAAGTAACATACCGATGACAAAGGGAACAACGTATGTTGTTATGCGGTCTGACCGATAAAGATCTTCGTAGAATATGTGGGAACCAATATGAGCATCCAGGTTCCGCTATTGGTTATTGACCGGAGACGTGTCTCGGTCATGTCTACATAGTTCTCGAACCCGTAGGGTCCGCACGCTTAACGTTACGATGACAGTTTTATTATGAGTTTATGTATGTTGATGTACCGAAGGAGTTTGGAGTCCTGGATGAGATCGGGGACATGACGAGGAGTCTCGAAATGGCCGAGACATAAAAATCGATATATTGGACGACTATATTCGGACTTCGGAAAGGTTCCGAGTGATTCGGGTATTTTTCGGAGTACCGGAGAGTTACGGGAATTCGTATTGGGCCTTAATGGGCCATACGGGAAAGGAGAGAAAGACCCCAAAGGGTGGCCGCACCCCTCCCCATGGGCTAGTCCGAGTTGGACTAGGGAAGGGGGGCGCCCCCTTCCTTCTTTCTCCTTCCCCCTTCCCTTCTCCTACTCCCACAAGGAAAGGAGGAGTCCTACTCCCAGTGGGAGTAGGACTCCCCCCTTGGGTGCGCCACCTCCCCTTGGCCGGCCCACTCCCCCTTGCTCCTTTATATACGGGGGCAGGGGGGCACCCATGGACACACAAGTTGATATACGATATTTTAGTCGTGTGCGGTGCCCCCTCCACCATACTACACCTCGATAATATCGTTGCGGAGCTTAGGCGAAGCCCTGCGTCGGTAGAACATCATCATCGTCACCACGCCGTCGTGCTAACGAAACTCTCCCTCAACACTCGGCTGGATCGGAGTTCGAGGGACGTCATCGAGCTGAACGTGTGCTGAACTCGGAGGTGCCGTGCGTTCGGTACTTGATCGGTCGGATCGTGAAGACGTATGACTACATCAACCGCGTTGTGATAACGCTTCCGCTTTCGGTCTACGAGGGTACATGGACAACACTCTCCCCTCTCGTTGCTATGCATCACCATGATCTTGCGTGTGCGTAGGAATTTTTTTTGAAATTACTACGTTCCCCAACAAATAGGTGCACCGTGCACGTACTCACGCTTCGTGCCCAGCCACACCCGCGCGGGTACACGGTGGAGCTCATTTCTTTACGAAATGGGAGCCCACGTGCTAATTTGAACGCCTGTAGCGGTTGTTTACCTAGGGAGGTCGTGTACCACGCGTGCACGAAACAAAGTTCGACTTGACGCGTTGCCGCGTTATTTTTAAATAAAGTTATAGCGCTCAATGGCACGTACACAGAATATAAAACGATTTTTATGGAGAAAAAGGTAGTCCGCTCACTATATACAATGGAGCCTGCCTGCCTGGTTTGTCGCTCTTCAGAGTATCTCACACAAGGCTGCGGTGGCCTCTCTCTCTCTCTCACCGTTGGTCACTGATCAGGCCGCATCCCGTCCGCCGGGGGAAAGGGAGTGCGGTGGCCTCTCTCTCTCTCACCGTTGGTCACTGATCCGGTTGCATCCCGTCCGCCGTGGGAAAGGGAGGAAGTGCATAGTTTCTCCGTTTGACGGCGCCGAGGCAGCACGTCCCGATCTACGGTACACGTCGTTCTCTCTGACCAAGCTCCGGCGCGGCAGGGCCTACGCCACCTGCTCGCAGATTCCGCCCGCCGCCGCTCACCTAGTTACATCCCGACGACCTCCAGGTATCCCCTCCGGCCTTGCTCCACTGCCCGTCTTCCCACGTCGCTGCATGTGGATCTTCCATAGTTCTTTGCCCAAAACGTAGCTCGTCCGGCGTACTTTCCATATTGCATTCTCGTCCTCACACTGTTTTAGACAAACACAACCGTGTTGTTATCTTCCCTTAGGACAAGGAATATGCTTCTTTTTTGTCGTCGCATGTGTCATCAACTGTTATTGGCCAGTAATTGTTTCCTTTCTACTCGTTGCTATTGCGACAATTTGGTGAATTGCACAAATCACTTTTTTCTTAAGAGTGTTTTGTGCAGTTGTACTAAAATGTCACACGGGCAACGTCTCTACATTTCAGTGCGACTGCACAAAGGGAGATTGGTTTTGCTCTATCCTCCTCATCCAACTCCGAGCCTAATCTTCTCCAACTAGTTAGTCTTAAGAGAGACTGCAAAGGTGACCGGCTTCTATTTGTGTGTTTATTGTTTCATCAACAGTCCTCTATTATCGTAATCACACTTAATATCTTTGGAACAGGGACGCTCAGCTCTATTTTAGTGGAACTGCACAAAATGATCGGAATGTTGCATGCTCTAGACAGCTACTTTTTTTCCCAACATGCCTTGTTGATTTAGACAGAGCTGTGGGGACGTTGCTGCCAATGAAAGCATGGATCAATTTTAATTTAACACCTTCTCACAACTCTGTCTTCAGTTGTGATGTAATTATTAGCTCTGATCTGCTAATAATTGACATGCATTAGCAAGGAAGTTAGTTTTTTATTGTTTCGGAAAGAGCATCGATGGCAAGACACGCGAAACAAAAGCTGAAAGCTCACACCATTGTACAATTTCATGTCGCTAGAAAATTATTTGTATAGTGCGTCAATTATGTAAACAAATGATGGAAGCTTGATAGCATTGCCAGAAGCCTCTTCATCATCCGGGTCCATGTGCCATGAACAAAATTATACTCCTTCATTCCTAAATATCTGTCTTTTTACAAATTTCAAACGGGCATATTTTAGAGTGTAGATTCACTCATTTTGCTTCATATGTGTACTCCCTCCGTTCCTAAATATTCTATTCGTTTTTCTAGAGATTTCAACAAGTGACTACATTCGGAGCAAAATGAGTGAATCTACACTCTAAAATATGTCTATATACATCTGTATGTGCCAGTCCATTTGAAATCTCTAAAAATACAAATATTTGAGTAGTCACTCGTTGAAATCTCTAGAAAGACAAATACTCCGGAGTATATTTAAGAACCGAGGGGGTAGTGCACAACCGCATGGGAGACTCAGCCCGGTCGTTGCGCCGCATTAATAGTGAGTAATGAGCAGTCAAATCATAAGCCCCACCTTTCCCACTGTAATTTGCTCTGAAGAAGCAACCATCAATACGCTCTTCTTTGAATCCGCTCATACTACTCCATCCGTCACTGTTTATACAGCGTGCTTCAGAAAAAAGAAAAAAAATTGTGGGACCAAGGCGACTAGCGATCAGCCTGAAAAATAGCATTGGTAGTTATAGTACGGCGTCTATTACTAGAGGGAATAATGCGTACACACATGCATGCAGTGCTTCCACCCCGGGTACACACATGCATGCACTTACTCCACTCCGTAGTAGTACAGTACATGGAGAGAAAATTGTGGACTTGATTGCGGTTACCACGCCCTAATTAATTGAGCATTAAACCAAACGCGTCTAAAGTCTCTCTGGTGGTGGAAATGCATTGAGAGGAATGCATCATAATGAAGCGCACCCTGTAAACTGTGATGGAGGGAGGAGTAGTATGAAGGAGCAAAACCAAGTACGCGTATGGCCAGTCGGTCAACGCACCTCCTCTTGGCATATCACTGACATGTGGGACAGGAGTGTGAGCAAACCGATCTCAATTGACGGCAAAGAGCCATCCCGCCGTTCCTTCAGAGAGACGAGGAGTGAGAACACACAGACGGGCTCGCACAGAGGCCAAGATATATTCGAGCATGGTTGGTTGATCGATATCATTCATTACATGTTGGGCTGCCGTTTTCTGCCCTTCTCCGGAATAAACGTGTACTTTATCAGAGATAAAAAATAAGAGTACAGACGCTCCACCATGCGGTTCTAGTAGTAGTACTACTCGTACTACTGCGCTTGGCACTTCACCTCTTTGTGAAGTCGAACAATGATGGTACTCCGCATGTTGGGTACTACAGTGTATGCCTCTGACAATCTGACACCGAATGGACTGATGGATGTCCACCGAGGGTAGGTTGCATTAGTCAAAAGGCGTAAGCGAGCTTCACCTTGTCCTGCAAGCTTCTCCTCGTTCTGCGAGTTGACGGGACACACCAAAAAGTAGTGCTAGTCCATACTCCCTCCTTTCCGGTTAATATGGCTTAATCTTTTTTGCGGGTAAATGAGAGAGCTTTATTCATATATAAGCATTCTTAGGATGATCAGCCAAGACACTGGTCACTATGAAGCGAGGTACCCCACAAAAAAGAAGAAGTAGGAAGCGAGGTGTTTCATCAAGCCAGCTCTCGGCCACATTCAAAGTGCAGCAAGCACGGTTCGCACGAAGATGCGCCGCGAGGTTTGCTGACCTGTTTACATGCTGAATAACAAAAAAAGAGGAAATATTACCGAGCGCTACTATTTGTAACAGGATATGAGCCAGAATTAAGCGAGAATTGTGGCGAGTGTTCCATGCAATCAACTTCCATTATCACATGCGAGAACCCTCGAACAGAACCAAATGTGTTGAAGATTGCTTTATCACATTTTAAAATTATAATAAGAGTGCAGACGCTCCTCCATCCGGTTCCTAGTACTAGTATAGTACGTACCTTTATAGACTATAGTAGTAGTACTAGTAAACTTTGCGCTTGGCTGTTCACCTATTCGGGAAGTCGAACAATAATAGCACTAGTAGTATAGTGTATGCTTCTGGCAATCTGACACCGAATTAACTGTTGCACGTCCACCGCCTGAGCGAGGGAGAGCTTGCATTAGTCAAAAGTTTCTCCTTGTCCTATGAGCCACCGCGCGCAAGCTTCTCCCGTCCTGCAACCTTCTCCTCGTTCGGCAAGTTGACAGGACACAGCAAAGTAATGCTAGTCCATACTACCTCCTCTCCGGTTAATATGGCTTAATTTCAAATGAGATAAATACACTGTCTGTCGCTGTATATTTGTAAAAATACGGTCAGTGGACTTCATAATACGCTCATTGCGCTCAATATATATATTTTCCAGTGTTTATACGGTCACTAGCTCACCCTGACTAAGTATGTGTGTGCATGCACGTGTAGGTTGAGCACTTGAGCGTGACCGTGTGTGTTCCGTTGTGTGCTCGGACATGCATGCATTAGGGCGTCGCGCGCGTTTTTGCGTCCATGTGTACGTGTGACTGTTGCATACACGTAGGGGGAGTACGTGTAGGGGCCACTAAGGAGCAGTCAAATCACACAGTAAGTTAGTCGGAAGAAGCAACCATCATTTCACTCTTGAATGACACGTACGCAATATAAAATGGTTGATATGGAGAGAAAAAGAAAACCACTATATATACACTAGCAGGAGCCTAAGCTACAAGCATGCTTGCTTAGGTTGCTCTCTTCACAAGCATAGAACGACGGGCCTGATCCCGCAGCTGGTGAAGGGAACAATGTTCTGCGTAGACGCGGTCGACATCGGCGAGGGAGAAAACCCACAGTCGGTGCGTCCCAATCGGGGGTCACCGCGGTATGGGCCGATGCCGCGTCCCAACCGCCCTTCTAGCTACAGCCCGATGTCCCAGGTAGTCCATCTTCCTTTTGGAGCCGGCTTGCTCCACTGCGGTAGCTCCATCTCCATGTCGATCTTTCTCTACTTCTACCGGCTTCTACTTGTGATGAGTTTATGTCTCATGAACTAGTGCCAGTACTATTATTCTAATCACACTTCTTCAATATCTTTGCCATCAGGGATACTCAGGTCGATTTTAGTGGAACTGCACAAAAGCATCGTATGATCCGAGGGTGCCATCTGTCTTTCCTTCGACAGGTTCTACCTGGCCAGGAAATTAAATCATGTTTAGGGTTTAGGTCGTAGTGACCCCATCAGTACTTTTTCTTTCGTACACGCTTTGACAACTTTTTTCTTTAGTTGTGAAGTAAATATTGGCTATGATCTGTGAATCATTGAGATGCATCAGCATGCGTGTTAGTTTTCCTTTGTATTTGATGGAATGTTGTAATGGGGCAACCTTGGAATAGGAATGAAAATGGAATTGAAAATTTCCGTTTTTCCGGAGAAAAAATGGAAACGGAGAGAAACCAACGTTTCGTTTCGTTGGATCGCGCCATCGAGCAAAACCAACGTTTAAATCACGTCTGTCATGTTCGTGTCTCACCCTCCTCCATGGCTCGACCCCACACGGTCGCTCGGCATGCCACTCACCGCAAACCGAGTATACGATAACTTTCCCACCTGCTTGTCGATGGATCGCGCCATGGAGTACTAGCACTACTGGATGAGATTGACGAGTTGGGGGAGGACAGCTAGCTGTAGCACGGACTCCCAAGAACTTTTTACATGCATGTTGTAGCCGGCTATTGCGACCTTTGAACGCGGAGCATCCGCGTGCACCCGGAAGCGGCGCGGGCGACACTCTCTCGGCCGGCGCGCCGCTTCAATGTCGGCGCCAGTGAGAGGTCGCGTCCGCTCTGGCCGGGCATGAATGCGGCACTGACCGTTTCGGGCGGGAAGCACGCGCGGGTAATGAAGAGGGTTCGGGATGGTCAAGACCGGCCGTGGCAGCGGTCCGGACGTGCGCAAACAAGAGATGTTGTACGTTAATATTGCTGCGTATATAATTAACAACGTAAATAATGTGCCAGTTGGACAAATATGATTGGAGATGGAGATGGAAATGGAATTTTACGTAAACACGGATATGCATGTCTATCTCTATGTGTGTGTGCGCGACGACTCTCGCGACCTGGAAGCGGGGGCGTGTTTTTGATCGAGTTTTCTTTCTTGGTACGTTAGAAAATAAATTGTCCGCCAGTTTTCGTTTCTTTTTTCCGGGAACGCGCGTATTCTATTTAAAACCACTGCTATGGAGATTTTTTTACTCCATTATAGCCTCTTGTTTGATAGAGTTTCTCGCGTCTCGCTCTCTCACCCTCTCCATATCAAAACAAGATGACAGTGTCCACTCTATCTCTCTCCTCACCGGTGGTCACGGATCCGGCCGAATCCCGTCCACTGCGGGAGGTGAGGAGGTGCAGCGTTGACATTGTCGCCGTCGGCGACGGAGGAAGCCGATGCTCACCGTCCTCTCGGAGCCGGCGCTGGCGCGGACGAAGATCCTCCGCGCCCTTGTTCGCTGCCGTCGTGTGGGCAGATCCTGCCCGCCCGCCTAAATGACATCTCGCCCACCTGAGGTATAACTTCTTGTACTGGTCCAGCTCCCCAGGTCGCTGCGTGCGGGTTTTCTTCTATGCGACTACTCCCCAGCTCCCCATGCATAGTAGCTAGGGTTCGTCGGCTGGTCCAACATCACCTACTAGTACTATTATAGAGGAAATGCCACTCAAAAAGTTGTCCTGATTTATTCCTCGGTGGAGGTATACATGTTGTTTCGGCAAAAAGTACATGGTGGTTGTGCGGTCATTGTCCATATGGTGGTAGTACTATCACTGGTTAAATGAAGAAATGCTCTTTTTTCTCGGGTATCCTGGTTTAGTTCCCATCAAGATAATTATGATGCTTCTGTTTGTTGGTGTACTTTTCATTAATTCTTATTGACAATTGAGATGTCGTTGCTAACCCTTTTTTATATTTTTGGAAACAGCGATGCGTGTCTCCATACCCGAGCATGTCTTCCTCAATTTTAGTGGAACTGCACAAAATTGGATGGCCATTGTTGTTCTGCCTCACTGTGCTCTGCCACGTGGTTCTTCCTTCCTCGAGCTTGATTACTGAGAAGAAACAGACCACAGTGAGGATTTGTCGAACTTCAAAGGTGCCTCACCCAAACTTGATGCCAAATGGATGATACATCACCACGATGACCTATCGATGCTCATGGTTGCGCCTCATGGTTGCGTCGGCTGGTGAAGCTGATCGATTTTCAATGAAAAAAAAGATGTCTTCCATCAGTGCTCTTTGCTTGTTACGCACAAAGATGATATCCTTCGTCAGTACACCTTGGTTGCGTTGGAGACGCAGTCGTCTTTCACGTTGGTGCAATTTTATTACACAATTGGCCATGAACCAAATGTTTCCTCGAAGAAGGATCGACGTTGGTACTAAGAGCATAAGTTTTGTATTGATTTCTAAGCCTTCTCACAACTTTGTCTCCAGCTCCCCTGTAATTTTATTTGTCCAGCTATTAACTTTGATTTAAAAAATGGTGTGGACTAAAAACCCGGATGGACGTAGTAGCCCTCCACTTTTATTTACTCCGCATATTAGATTTGACTGAAGTCAAACTTTGTAATACTCTCAAACCTTTCCGATAATTGAAATTAAAATTCTTTATTTGTACACACTCTCACACGTTTCCGATAATTTGGCGCATGTGTGGTTGTTCACTTAAGGGAGGGTAGTGTACCACACGTGAAGGACAGGAAGTGCGACCAGGACGCGTGGGCATGGATCATTAGTTCATCGGAAGTAGTACTAGTTTTCTTCACTGTACATTAAATAAAGAGTTCTGTTTCGTACTTACACAATTTAAAACGATTGTAATGGAGAGAATAAGAAAACCACTCCACTATATATTAGTCGTATACACGAGAGTACTATATGGACGCAGCTTCATTGACTTAGTGCACCTGCCTTTGGATTTATGATAGGTGGGCCCAAAATGTGGCTGGCTCACCTGTCATACAGCCAAAAGCAGGTGCAGTGAAGGCACCAGAGCTCAGCCCGTACTACAGTAGTATATATATAAGCGGGAGGCTCAGTGCTTGTTCGCTAGGGTTTGCACTCTCCACACGCTCGCCGCACTACATATATGTTACACGCTGGAGGCTCAGCGTTCATTTGCTAGGGTTTGCTATATTCACAGTCTCTCACCCTCTCTTCACCAGATCTAAAGAAGACTGCGTTGGCCTCTTGTCTCTCTCTCTCCCCTCACAGCTGGTGAAGGAGGCGTCCGTATCACGTCGCACCGGGAAGGGGAGGAGGTGCAGCGTTCACTCTATCGCCTTCGGCGAGGGAGGCAATCCACTGCCGGCTGCGCTGTTCTCTTTCACCCAGCGCCTGTGCGGGAGGGCCACCGACCCCTTCTTCCTCGCTGTCGTATGTAGTGTGGGCAGATCCGGCCTCCCGCCGCATGCCTTGCCACATCCCGACGACCCTAAGGTATAAGTTTCTTTGAAACCGTCATTGCTCTAGCTGCATGTGGATCTTTTTCGATCTGTAGTCGAATCTAGGTCTTGGTTCAAAGAGGAAAAAGGGTGCCGTGGGCTGGAGCAAGAATCTAGGAAGTGGTTCAATGAGGAAAGGAGGGGCAGAAAGTACTATAGACTGGCTATCCAGCCGCTTTGTAGGTCGAAAAGGGAAAAAGGGGGTAACCCAGTACACACATCTGTAAGGAACCGATCTCTTTGTTGAAAAGGGAAAGAAACTGGGGGGTCGGGTAGTTTGTGCAGGACTAGATTTGCTGCCCTCACATAGGAAGAAGGTTCAAAGAGAACAAATATGGGACCAGCGCATATATGCTGCTTGGCTACATACTCCGCATCACCCATTTATACGTGTGGACGCACATGGTGCTGGCATGTCCCATACAGCTATTTTGCTGTTGTTAATCTAAGAATGCCGCTGGAAAATTGAAGCAATGCCACTGTTAAAAGTAAATTACATTTTTTAACAAATGTTGTTTCAAGAGAATGTCTCTGTTAATATGAATCAATGCAACCGTTTTAGAAATGTTACTATCCTACTTTGTTTTCCATCCAAGATAAGTTAGATGCTTCTTTCTGTCACCGTTTGTTTCATCCTCCTTTATCGGCAAGTAATTGTTTCCTTTTTTGCCTCTGTTAAAACATGGCTATCGATTCAACTTGTTGCTATTGCGACATTTTGCTTCGCTACTCGAAACACTTATGTTTTAAGAGTGTTTTGTGCAGTTCAACTTGAATGTCACACCGGTGACTTTGCTTAATTTTGGTGGAACTGCACAAACGGAGATCGAGATTTGTTTCCAGTCTTCGTGGCGAGTTGTTTCAAATCTTGGTCTCAACCACATGATGTGCAGTGTGCTTTGAGATGTTGTGCTACTTGTTTTCGTATTGTTTTAAATAAATGTTGAATTGAAGCTATTGTATTGCTGTCTTTTCCCATTAAGTAGTGAACAAAAATGGGACCAACCCAGACATGATGCTTGTTGCTTTGTTACAACAAATTCAACATAACCCCCTTTATAAGCCAGTAATTGATGCCACTCTCACAATTAACTACTGAATCTTATTTCAAAACTGCAACACTTGTTAGGGATTGGCGGGATTACCATTTTTGTGGCCACATGTTTCATCCTCCTTTATTAGCCAGTAGTTGATTCCTTTTTTGCCTCTATTTAAACAGGGATATCTATTCAACTTGTTGCTATTGCGACATTTTGCTTCGCTACGCGAAACACTTTGCTTGATTTCAGTGCAACTGCACAAAACGAGATTGGATTTCCTATTCGTGTTGGCAGATTTGTATTTTATCTTGTCCGTCTCATGAAAGGTCAGTACAGGCCTTCATCCACATGATTGTGCAGTGTGCTTTGAGATGTTGTGCTACTTGTATTGGTACTGTTTTAAATAAATGCTTAATTGAAGCTATTGTATTGCTGTCTTTTCCCATTAAGTAGTGAACAAAAATGGGACCAACCCAGACATGATGCTTGTTGCTTTGTTACAACAAACTCTGCATCACCCCCTTTATAAGTAGATGGAAGCACATACTGTTGTTGCGCCCACTCTCCCCTGGAACTGTTTATGCTTTTCGTTAATCTAATGCCGCTGGTAAAATTAAGCAATGCCACTCTCAGAATTAATTAACTACTAAATCTTAGTTCAAAACTGCAACACTTGTTAGGAATGGTACTATCCTGCTTTGTAGTTCTTTCTACATGTTTAACCAAGGTATTGTTAAGACAATGTCTCTGTTAAAATGAATCAGTTCCATTGTTTCAGGAATGGTACTTTTCTGCTTTGTCATTCTTTATACATGTTGAAACAAGGCATTGTTAAGATAATGTCTCAGTCAATATGAATGAATCACACTGATGGAGAATTGCTACTCTCCTGCTTTGTTTCCCATTAAGATAAAGTAGATCAGTAGATGCTTTTCTTCTGGGAGTACAAGTCATCAACCGTTATTTCTCAGTAATTGTTTCCCTTATACCTATTGTTGCCTATAGGGATATCAAAATTAAAGCTCAGTTTTATTCCGACTTTGATTTATTTGAACTTCACAAAAGGAGCCAATGTGTCCAAGGCAAACTGCTGCATTACTGGGTCCAGTTGGTCATTCCACTTTGCAGAAAGAAGTAGTCACTGTTTGCGCTACATTACAGAAGGAATGACCGAGAAGCTTTACAGAGTATTATTAGACACCGGTGACATGACTAGTCTGCAGAGACCATTGGCAATTTAACAACACGTGGAGTGCCCTGGGCAAAAAGTGCCCAAACAAGTACAAGAAGCTACGACAGGACTCCACGATCATAGGCATTACATATTTTGAATGGGAAAAGCTTGTCAAAGTTTAATCGTTGATGTTAGCAAGAAGACGTTAGTTTAATATATTGGAATTGGAAAACCTGGTCAAAATTTGCTCATTGATGTTAGCCAGAAGACATGCATTTGATATTTTTGAGTGGGACGCCCTTGCTGTGAGCAGCGTCGAGTGTTTTTCCTATTCCTGTGTTCAGTTTAGAAGTAAATAGTTACTCTGCTGATATATTCCTGTTTTAAGAGTTTGTTCTGAATATTGTCTATGTAATGCCAGGCCTTGTGTTTGATTGCAAAGTTGAGCTTGGAATGTTGTGGCATGCGGCATCACGAGCTGTTCACCGTGCCTCCTGAGAATAATGCTTCGTATTGTTTGCATGTCGATCTAATGCCAGTGATTTGCTTGTTAAGAAGATCATCCTCTTCTGTTGTTTCCGTGCTTAAGAAGTTCATCGTCTGATGTTTCATTCATAGCCTATACGACAAGTCGGGTAGGTTAGACGTGAAACCATATGATCTTCCGACCAACTCATGATATTAGGCCCTGATTGGATCGTCGTTTTCCAACCAAAACTGCTTGTAAAACTGACACTTGTAAATTAAAGCAGATTTCTCGGGCGAAGGCGCTTGGTTGGTCGATTTCGACTAGTAAAATATCGGAAGTACTTCACACACGATAAAAACGCTGAACGACACTCGGACGATTGCTAATCCAGCCATTAGCTGCTGTTTCAGCCTTGCCCATGGATGGCATGATATGCACGTCGTGCATGTATCGTCTGGTAATGTCGTCCATATAGCAGTGGTCATAAAATATACACCGGTCTCTCAAATTACATGCGTAACCCGCCGGTTTTACTTACAGACCTCGGGCCCTCGGTTTCATTACGCCTGTATTTTACGCGTTGTTTCCGATGACGAGTAAATTACACTTGTATGTTAATACAGGTTTGAAATAAACCAGAGCTCCCAAGCGCGGCCTTAACGTTTCATGCCGTCTCAGTTTCTTGAAGGTGCTCATAGGTGTCTGATGATCCTGGCTTCCTGAATGAGCAGCGGGCGTTGTCTCAGACCATCCGTAGTGCCCGCGAGGCCCTCTTCGTTGTCCTTCGAGTTGTTGCGCTCGCCGTGGCGCCGAGCATTGTTAACATCGTCAACGAACATGAGGATTCAGGAGATGACTTTATTTTGATTGGATGACACTAGGGACCCACTAGGGCCATAGCTGTACGTACGCAAGTGCCTCCTTATTATGTACAACTATATTTTTTTTGCTTTCTCCTGGTTTCCTGACATCACGGTCCCACACCATTGTCAACCTATGTAGTCAATATAAATGAGAGAATTGCACAAGGTGTGGCCGACAGCTGGGACCAAACAGCTCGAGCAGTATTTGTGTTTTTGAGGCGTGAGCACTGCAGAGTTTTTCTTGGCGATGATTTCGTTGTTGTTCAGAGGAGACCAGGGTATTAACTGGGCGGGCTGTGGCCCGTCTAGCCCAGGCCAGATATCCAGCCCAGATACTAAATTTTTCAAGATGAAAATGGCTAGCCTGGCTATACGTCTTTTTGAGGAATACCCAGGCAAGGTCAACTTGTTATTCTCCGCCCCGCTGGGCTGCAAATCTTTCCTAGGAGGGACGCATTAGGCTTAACAGGAAAATGGGCTTTAAAATAATAAATGGGATGTAATTATAAAAACTGGGCAGTAACTATAAAAAAATGCACCAAACACGAAATTAGTTGATAAAATATTATTTATGGATTTTGAAAATCTTAAATTTTCATTGTTGCGTGCGCAATGTTTCATTGGATTTTTACGTAATACAAATTTATATTTAATCTGACTAGAAATTTCGGGATAAAAATATTTCGGATCCCATCAAAATGTGGGAAATTTTATTGAATTCTGTCTTCAACGGTTGGTTGAAATTATTAATCGTTGTCCTAGCTAGAAAATGGGCTGTACTTTTAACAAACTGTAAATGGGCTATTGTAAATTCCATTAGAATTCAAAAATGGGATGTACATTCTTACAAAACGCAAATGGGCTATAAGTTCTCTGCCACACACTTGTGGGCCTACTAAGTGACGCGTCCCCTAAAAAAAATAAGTTGACGTGTATGCAAGGCTTTGTCAACTTATTATAGTCAACACACGGTTCTAGCAGCAGTGGCCGTTGGATGTCTATCCAACGGATGTCGTGCTTCTTCTTCAATATCGGATATTCTTAGCTTCGGCCGCCCAAAAAATGATTCCTCCCGCTGACATCTGGGGCGCACCGTTTCGGAGGCTGACCTGTGGGCCTACTAAGTTGGAGCGTACCAAGGGCTTTGTCAACTTAGTCAATATAAACGATTCTAGCTTCAGTGACCGTACGATGTCCATCCAATGGCCGTAGTGCTTCTTCAACCTCTGGTCATCTTGGTCCAGCCGCCCAAAGCAGCGCTGGTTGTGCCGCCTGCTCCTGTCTCCCGTGGCCGGCTGTGCTGCCGCAGAGGCCTCACCGCCCCCATACTACTCCCACCACTGGCCAGGCCATCCCTCCACTCACCCACACCCCCTGTTATTCTGCGGCGACGACAGCCTCACACCGCAGCCGAACCAGTGAACCCTCGTACTCCTCTCCGCGCGGGCTTCCACTGCTGCGTCTTCCCCAGCTCCGCGTCGTCCCCTTCCTAGGCCTCGCCGTCGTCCACCGCCCTGGTGCTCTCGGCGCGGCGTGTTCAACGTGGTCAACGACCGACTTCCATCGGAAGAGTACTGTACGTGGAGAGGCTGACAGCTGGGTCCACGGCGGCCGCAAGGAAGTGCCTCCTTATTACACGCAAAATAATTATTCCTCCACCTGACATCGGGGACCCACCGGACAGGCCACCTTATTTCGTGAAAAAAATGTTTCCCCCCTGACTGCTTGGACCCACTAGACGGGCCACCGTATTTCGCGAAAAAAACGTTTCCCCCGCTGTCAGCTCGGACCCACCGGAAGTGCCTCCTTATTACGCACAAAAAAATGAATACTCTCCCTGCTAGCTGGGACCCACCTTGGTGGGAGGCTGACTTGTGGGCCTACTAAGTTGACGGCGACTGAGGGCTTTGTCAACTTAGTCAATATGAACGATTCTAGCTCCAGTGACCGTACGATGTCCATCCAACGGCCGTAGTGCTTCTTCAACCTCTGGTCTTCTTGCTCCAACCGCCCAAAGCAGCGCCGGTCGTGCCACCTGCTCCCGCCTCCCCTGGCCGGCTGTGCTGCCGCGGAGGCCTCACCGCCCCTACTATTCCCACTGCTGGCCAGGCCCTGCGGCGACGGCAGCCTCACACCGTAGCCGAACGAGCGAACCCTCATACTCCTCTCCGCGTGGGCACCCACTGCCGCATCTTCGCCGGCTCCGCATCGTCCCCTTCCTAGGCCTCTCCGTCGTCCACCGCCCTGGTGCTCTCGGCGCGGCGTGGTCAACGTGGTCAAGGAACGACTTCCATCGGACGTGGACTGTACGTGGAGAGGCTGACAGCTGGGTCCACGGCGGTAGCAAGGAAGTGCCTCCTTATTACGCAGAAAATAATGATTCCTCCACCTGACAGCAGGAACCCACCGGACGGGCCACCGTATTTCGCAAAAAAAGTTTTCCCCCTGACTGCTGGGACCCACCAACTACACCTTCGCACGCAAGGAAGTGCGTCCGGGCAAAAAAAACAATTCGCCCCCCTGACTTCTAGGACCCACCAGCTACATCTTCGCACACAAGGAAGTGCGTCCGGGCAAAAAAACAAAATGATTCGCCCCCTGACTGCTGGGACCCACCAGCTACATCTTCGCAGGCAAGGAAGTGCCTGACAGTCGGGACCACCTGGTCGAAGCGTACGTAGCATTGTCATTCTGGTCGCGAACGTGTACGCACATATATACTGGTCGATGTAGAGGCGCGCACGTGTCGTAGTAGAGGCGCGTACGTGTCGTAGTAGAGGCGCGCACGTAGCATGTACACATACGTACAGCGGCCAGGGTGCAAGTAAGAAAATACGGCCACATACGTACATACGGGCAGGGTCTCGAACGCCTACTCGCGCATACGTACGACGAGGGCTCGTGTACATGGCTCGGTCGGAACGGAGAAACAGCGTCGTCGTCGTGTTCATGGGGAGGCAACGGAATGCGTCATGTTCATGGGGAGGCAACGGAATGCGTCGTGTTCATGGGGAGGGGTGTGGCGTACCGCAAAATGGAGGAAACGGACCTCCTACGGTCAAAACGGGGGTCCTGTTGATCGGGAGGAGTGTGGCGTACCGCAAAACGGAGGAAACGGACCTCCTACGGTCGAAACGGGGGTCCTGTTGATCGGGAGGGGTGTGGCGTACCGCAAAACGGAGGAAACTGACCTCCTACGGTCGAATCGGGGCTCCTGTTGATCGGGAGGGGTGTGGCGTACCGCAAAACGGAGGAAACTAACCTCCTACGGTCGAATCGGGGCTCCTGTTGATCGGGAGGGGTGCGGCGTACCGCAAAACGGATGAAACGGACCTCCTACGGTCGAAACGGGGGTCCTGTTGATCGGGAGGGGTGTGGCGTACCGCAAAACGGACGAAACGGACCTCCTACGGTCGAAACGGGGGTCCTGTTCATCAGGAGGGGTGTGGCGTACCACAAAACGGGACTCCACGGGATACTGTTCATCTCCACCGTCGACCTCCTCCAGCCTCCACGGGCTACCGTCGACCTCCTCCAGCCTCCACGGGCTCCTGTTCATCCAGCCTCCACCGCGCGCTACTCCACCGGCTACTATTCAACCACCCCTCCACAGGCACCCCTCCACCGTCTACTATTCATCCAGCCCTCCACACCACGGGGTCCTGTTCAACCGCCCCTCCACGGGCACCCCTCCACCGTCTACTGTTCATCCAGCCCTCCACACCACGGGGTCCTGTTCATCCAGAGGCAACGCCAACGCTCACTGTTCATCCACCCCCCTGCAACGCTCACTGTTCATCCAATCGATCGGCTTCAGTTAGCAGCAGTAGCGAAGGAATCACTCGATCGGGTTCAGTTAACAGCCATCGATCGATCGCTCGGGTTCAGTAACGCGTAGCCTGCAGTGCAATCGCTCGGGTTCAGTTAGAGCCCAACGCCTCGCTCGGGTTCAGTTAGAGCCAACGCCTCGCACACACGCGCGTACGTGTACGAGAGAAACGCGCATCGCTCGGCCCCCGACCTCCCACCGTAACCGGGAACTCCCCGAAATTTTCCTCCCCCTCGCTTCTACCACGGTTTTTTCCGTCATGGACGGCCCAAAGAATGTCATGCAGCTCCGTCTCCGGCCCGCCCAGGACGAAAAGCCCATTTTCTCTCATGATTTTTTGTCATAGATGTAGGAGCCCACCACATCTATGATGATACCGGGTTTTGTCACAATTATCGTCATAGAAGTGTCATATGTATGATAGAAAAAAAATTGTTCGGCCCAAAATGTCACGGATGTGTCTTTTTTTTGTAGTGCTATAACTTGCAAGATTGGATCTAGAACATAGATATAATAATGGTGATAACATAAACGGTTCAGATCTAAAATCATGGCACCCTGGCCCAAAGTGACAAGCATTAAGCATGGCAAAGTCATAGCAACATCAATCTCAGAACATAATGGATACTAGGGATCAAGCCCTAACAAAACTAACTCAATTACATGATGAATCTCATCCAACTCCTCACCGACCAGCGAGCCTATGAAGGAATTACTCACTCCGGTGGGGAGCATCATGGAATTGGCGATGGAGAAGGGTTGGTGATGACGAAGATCGAAGACCCCCCCTCTCTGGAGCCCCAAACGGACTCCAGGTCTGGCCTCCCGATGAAGAACAGGAGGTGGCGACGGCTCCGTCTCGTGAAACGTGATAATCTTCCTCTCCTATTTTTTCCTCAGAAAATGAGATTTTATAGTCAGGGTTGAGGTCTGCGGGGCCACCAGGTGGGGACAACCCACCTGGGCGTGCCTGGAGGGGGGCACCCTGGTGGGTTCTGCCCACCCAGGTGCCCCCTCTGGTGGTTCTTGGCTCCAGAAATTATCTTTTATTGTATAAAAATTCCTCGCAAAGTTTCGTTCCAATCCGAGAACTTTTATTTCTGCACAAAAACAACACCATGGTAGTTCTACTGAAAACAGTGTCAGTCCGGGCTAGTTTCATTCAAATCATACAAATTAGAGTCCAAAACAAGAGGGAAAAAGTGTTAGGAAAAGTAGATACGATGGAGACGTATCAACTCCCCCAAGCTTAAACCTTTGCTTGTCGTCAATCAATTCAGTTGATAAACTAAAAGTGAAAAAGAAAAACTTTTACGAACTCTTTTGCTCTTGTTTACATAAATAAGCTTAAGTAGCACCCAGGTTTTCAGCCAATATCAAGACTAACCATGTCCACAATAACTCTTAAAAATTATATTAACTCATATCAATGGCATAATCAACTAGCGAGCAATAACAAGTTATCTCAAATGACAACACTTTGTCAAAACAACCATGATATAATATGACAATAGTGGTATCTCGCTAGCCCTTTTTGAGACTGCAAAACATAAATGGAGAGCACCTCCATAGTTAAAGCAGTGACTAAACATTGTAATTCATGGTAGAGAAGATCCAATCATGATGCACCCAACATTAGCTACACACAATGCATGAGGATGACAATAGTGCTCTCAGGTTCTGGCACTTATTTGAGAAGGTGATGACACAACATAAAAGTAAATAGATAGTCCTTCGCAGAGGGAAGCAGTGATTTGCGGAGGCGCCAGAGCTCAAGTTTTTAAAATAGAGGTAAATGAAATTTTGAGAAATTCACCCTTCTTGTTTACTTCGCGACCATTAGTTATCGGTATCTTCCATGCTAAACACATTAGTGGCGGTTCCCAAGCGATAAAAGTAAAGGTTTACTCCCCCTCCACCAAAAATCACACTCCACGCCTGGTCCGAAACAACGGGTACCGTCCATACCAACAACAGTCCTAGGGTAGTTTTGTTTATTTGTTTGCAATTTGAATTCGGGACTGGGAATCCCTATTACCGCCCCTCTCGTGCACGGACGAGTGAATAAACACTCATGATGAGAATAACCCGCTTAGCATGGAAGATACTGACTAGCTACCTCCTGTCGCTCTATGGACAAACTAGGCACACAAAAAGGATATTTATTTGAAGTTTTTAGAGGTGGCACATGCAAATTTACTTAGGGACGGCAGGGTAATACCGCACATAGGTAGGTATGATGGACTCATCTAGAATAACTTGGTTTTCAGGATTTTGATGCAGAAGCAGTAATTCCTCTTAGTACAGGCGAAGGCTAGCAATTAGATTGAGAAGCGACCAGCTAGAGAGCGAAAACGGTCATGAACATGCATTATGCATAAGTAACATTGGATGCTAGCATGAGTAGGATATGAACACCATGAACATAAATATCATAGAGGCTATGTTGGTTTTGATTCAACTACATGCATGAACATGTGCCAAGTCAAGCCACTCAAACATTCAGAGGAGGATACCATATCATCATACTACATCACAATCATTTTAACGCAATGTTGACATCCAAGATAAATCATTATCCACTCCTAGCTACTTAAGCATGGCATGAGAAACTATAATCTCTAATTGTCATTGCAAACATGTTTGATCATAATTTGCTGAATCATGGATACTAGGTTAAACATATTTACAAAAACAGAAAAAGTTGAGTTCATACCGTTTCTCTCTGCCACAACCAGTTCATCAAATGCATATGAGAGACACTCAACATTTTCATCGTGGTCTTCTCCTTGGTATGTGTCACGGGAAACCACGACCACCTATGGGACCAGGAGGCCCCTTGCTGGTTCGGCAGGGGGACGTCACGTTGCACAAGGATAAGACGAGCGTGGGGCAGCACGACAGAGATCACAAAGGAAATTTTACCCAGGGTTCAGGCCGCCGCGAGGCGTAAAACCCTACTCCTGCTTTGGTGGATTGATAGTGGAAAGGTGGTGGTGGAGCGTAGTACACTTGCCCGGCAAGGGTTGCCTCAGGGCGATAGTTGCTACGTGCATATGGGGGTGTGAGTTATCCAACCTTCTCACCCTTCCTACGGTTGCCATGGGCCTCCTTTTATAGATCAAGGGGTTACCACAATGGCAAAGTAGTCATTACACACTGATAAGATAGCAAACAGTGCTATCATACCTAACTTTGCGGGCTAACAGGGTGCATTAAATGCACCGCTTAGTGTCACATCGTTGGTTGCCCGGCAAGACTTGCCGGGCTATCTTGCCATCTCCGCGCCTGCTCGCTTGACACGTCGCAGGACGGGTGTCATCTGCGGGTTTCTCCTATAGAAAATGACTGCCATGTGGCGAATGGCTGCCACTTTATCACCTTGCGGCTTGACACCGCACTGATCGACGACGTGGGTCGTGGTAGAGTGGTTAGTGAGGTGGTTTCGCCTTCGTGAGTCCCGGCAGGCTCTGTCGGATGCTTCGATTGTCTACTTCTAGGGGTGGCCTCGCCCCTTGCTTGGCTCGCCTGCCCGGCAAGGGAGGCTTTTCTCTTGATGATATCCTGCTTCTCTGGTTTGATCTTGGTCCCTTTGATCTGCATGTTGGTCCTTCAAATCTCTAGGGTTCTTGCACTCTGATTTGGGCTGGTGCTTCAATCTTGTCCCCGCGCCTGTGCATAGTCTGGGCAACAGACCCAGTGTTTGTTTCACCGATAGAAGCTCCCGGGCCTGCCCCGAACGTGCTGCCGAGCGTCGTCGTGGTAGGGCCTAATAAGTGCACAGGTGAGGGTTGCTGAAGAGGCTGGTCTCTTGAGGTCCTCTTTGCTTCTTCATTAGCCTTGATTCCAGGCCAGTTTTCCGGTTTCCCCGCGCGTCGTGTAAAGCCAATAGTGGTGGGGCCGCTCCAGTAATGGCCCGTGAATGACTTTAATGCACGGGGTAGAAATGGACAATTCACTCTTCCCACCACGCCCTTATCCTTGGCCACGTATGCTGCATGCATCGCGCGGGGTAGGTAACGGAGGCTCGTGGCGTCGGAGAGCATCAAGGTGAGGGCCCGGTCGTCTTGAATTGGCGGAGGAGGACGGTGGCTGCCTGTTGATGAAGCAGCTCCCTTCCTCATCCCGCCTATAAAAGGGAGGGGCGAATTAGGGCGGAGCCACTTATCCTCGCATTCCTCCTCTTCTTTCTTCTGCTTCTACTGGTTATGTTGGGAAAAAGGGCTTGGGGCCGTGCCCCGGGCTCTATCTTGAAGCTTCCCCTGGATCTGGAAGGGGGACTCGGGCCGCGCGGCGACTACGTCGGGAGTGGCAATCCCGGCGTGCTTGCCACCGGGCCACCCGTGGCCTTGACTTCAGTGGGAGGGGACGCGAATGACACCATGTCGAGGCTCTAAGTGGGCATGGCGTGTGGTAGTCGATCGCTCCCCATTCTTCTTCCCTTCACAACGTTGGGGAGGAGTCATGGAAGAGATTCGCCGCTAGTAGAGGCGAACCTGACTCCTCCTAGAGTCGCTCTTCTGTCGTGCAGGAAGGCTCCCTGGTCTCATATACGTCTCCGGGACATGCGGTGACTTCAAATGTTAGGGCTCCTAGGGACAACCATGCTCTCTGTGGGGAAACTCAGAGAGCACGGCGCTTGATGTGAGGGCCACGCCGAGGTCTTCGGGTGGTAGTGATGCGGATGGCAGTGGCAACCCACGATGCGTCAAGAACGGGGACGACCATTTAGACGAGTCGTGTTTGCCGGTGACTCTGTGCCCCCCATCTGGTCCTCCGGCAGCATCACCATCCACGTCCACCCTCCGGTTTCTTCCTCCTTGCTGGGGAGCGGTGCCGTCCTGATCCTGGGGAGGCGCTGAGGGAGTCCTGGATTAGGGGGTCCTCGGACTACCGGACTACATACTTCTGCCGGACTGTTGGACTATGAAGATGCAAGATTGAAGACTTCGTCCCATGTCCGGGTGGGACTCTCCTTTGCGTGGAAGGCAAGCTTGGCAATACGGATATGTAGATCTCCTCCCTTGTAACCGACTCTGTGTAACCCTAGCCCCCTCCGGTGTCTATATAAACCGAAGGGTTTAGTCCGTAGGACAGGAACAATCATAATCATAGGCTAGCCTCTAGGGTTTAGCCTCTTCGATCTCGTGGTAGATCAATTCTTGTAATAGTCATATCATCAAGATCAATCAAGCAGGAAGTAGGGTATTACCTCCATCGAGAGGGCCTGAACCTGGGTAAACAATGTGTCCCCCACCTCCTGTTACCATCCGCCTTAGACGCACAGTTCGGGACCCCCTAACCGAGATCCGCCAGTTTTGACACCGACATTGATGCTTTCATTGAGAGTTCCACTGCGCCGTCACGATAAAGGCTTGATGGCTCCTTCGATCCTCGACAACGATGCAATCCAGGGCGAGGCTTTCCTCCCCGGACAGATCTTCGTATTCGCCGGCTTCGTACTGCAGGCCAACTCGCTTGGCCATCTGGAGCAGATCGAGAGCTACGCCCCTGCCATCAGGTCAGGTTTGGAAACTTGAACTATACTGCCGACATCTGTGGAGACTTGATCTTCGACGGACTCGAGCCCATGTCAGGTGCGGCGCACAGTAACGACGAGCATGACTTAGCTCTGCCGTCGGCCAGTGTTCGGGAGATCACACCTGCAACTACTCCGGCCCTCAATCCGGAACAGATTGCGCCTTCCGAGGACGGCTGGATGGACCCCGCCACGAAGGCCGCGCACTCAGCGGCGATAGAGCCGAATGCTGACTTCACTTCCTATGAGACCCGTGTTGCCGGACACTTGGATTCATCCCCGTCCACGGGCTCCGAACCGCCTGCATCTGTGCCTATCGAATCTGATTGGGCACCGATCATGGAGTTTTCCTCCGCGGATATCTTTCAGCACGCACCACTGGGCGATGTGCTAAACTCATTGAGGTCTCTCTCCTTGTCAGGAGACCCTTGGCCGAACTATGTCCGGCTAGAGTGGGATGCAGACGACGAAGAAATTCGCTCCCCACCCACCACCCACTTAGTAGCGACTGTCGACAATTTAACCGACATGCTCGATTTCGACTCCGAAGACATCGACGGTATGGACGACGATGCAGGAGACGAACAGGAACCACCGCCCACAGGGCGCTGGACTGCCACCTCATCATATGATATATACATGGTGGACACCCCCAAAGAAGACGATGGCGATAAGGCAACGGAGGATAATCCCTCCAAGAAGCAATCCAAGCACCGGCATCCGCGGCGCCACTCTAAGTCCCGCCATAGCAAAAGCAGCGATACCGGCACGAGAGACAATAACGCACCGGATAGTGCCGAAGACAAAGACAATCCCCTCTAGCCAGGCCTCAAGAAGGAGGATGAACAAGCTAGCCCTTAGGAACAGGCAGCAGACGGAGAATCAGAGGATGACAATTATATGCCTCTCTCCAAAGACGAGGTGAGCCTCGGCGATGAAGAATTTATCGTGCCTGAGGATCCCGTCGAGCAGGAGCGCTTCAAGCGCCAGCTTATAGCCACAACAAATAGCCTGAAGAAAAAGCAACAACAGCTTCGAGCTGATCAAGATCTGCTAGCGGATAGATGGACTGAGGTCCTGGCGGCCGAGGAATACGAACTCAAGCGCCCAACCAAGAGTTACCCAAAGCGCAGGTTGCTACCCCAACTCGAGGAGGAAGCATTAAAACCTACATTACCAGCGTATGATGCGGCTGATCGGCCACCTCGTGGCCGAGACGGAGTGGCATGTCAGCCCGAAGTTCAGCCCGCACCCCGCCGCCATTCAAACAAAAACACCAAGCCCCGGGGCAACACGCGGGACCTGCGAGACGTATTGGAAAACAAAGCAGGACATACAAGATCGATCTACGGGTCACGAGGGCGCGCCTCAACACATGATGATGATCGCCACGTCGGATACACTAAAAGCAAATCTGGCCGGGCCGAATACAGCAGACAAGACTCGTATGAACTGCGTCATGACATAGCCCGACATAGAGGCGCCGCACACCCCCTATGCTTCACTGATGAAGTATTGGATCATGAATTCCCAGAAGGGTTTAAACCCGTGAACATTGAATCATATGATGGCACCACAGACCCCGCGGTATGGATAGAGGATTTCTTCCTCCACATTCATATGGCCCACGGAGATGATCTACACGCCATCAAGCATCTCCCGCTAAAACTCAAAGGGCCGGCTCGGCATTGGCTGAACAGCTTGCCGGCAAATTACATTGGAAGTTGGGAGAACCTGGCGGACGCATTTCTGGATAACTTCCAAGGCACTTATGTGCGACCACCGGATGCTGAAGATTTATGTCGGGTGGTTGGTGCGACATATGCCAAAGGATGGCTTATCATTGTGGGAGCCAATAAAACGTCGTCGGTGCCTGGAAACGGGATGAGGCGAAGACATGCACGCCGGCGAATCTTACCCAGGTTCGGGGCTCTCCGAGGAGATAACACCCCTAGTCCTGCTCTGCGGGGTCTCCGCATGATCACTAGCTCGATAAAGAGTAGCTACAATCGCTCCTAGAGCGGTTGGGATCAAGGGAGAAGAAGAACAAGGCTAGCTCTTGCTTCTCTCTATCTATGGTGTGTGTGCGTGTGCTATGCTTGGAAGCCAAACATGCAGAGGTGCCAACTATGCTTTGGTCCGAACTATGCTCAGTGGCCAACCCTTTGTATGGGTGCTCCGGGGGGTTTATATAGGCCTACCCCCCGGGGGTACAATGGTAATCCGGCTGGGAACTGGCCCCAGCCATCAGTGTCTACGCTCGCCGGCTTCTCCGCCGGCTGCTGCGTCCCGCCGGCTGGTGGGTCCCGCCGGCTGCCGGCTACTCGGTCGACAGGCCGGCCACACCGCCCAGGGCTTTGTCGGCGGCTGCTTACTGTAGCCGCGCCTCTGATGATGAGGGCTTTGTCGGGGTGAGCATGGCTACAGTGGGCCGCCTCGGGGGCTATCACTGTAGCCTCACCTCGTCTTGTCTCCTTAATGGGGCTCCTGCTTTGAGGAAGGGAGTAGCCGGCTTCCGGAGGCCGGCTATGCTCCCGGCCGACTAGGGAAAGCCGGGCCGCCTTCACGCCTCTCTCTGGCTGAAGGGGCCCGCCGTCCTTGGGCCGTACAGGAGGGGATCGTGGATGACGTCGTAGCTGGCGTGGCTACAGTGCCCGGCCGCACGGGAGACATCCCTCCCGTACGGCCTCCTGTAACCATGCCTGCCTCGGGCTTCGGGGGTCGTGGGCCGCACTGTGCCCATGCCCCGTCAGGTCGTCGTTATGTAGGGGCGGTTGTGGTCTCGGCCGGCTTCTAGGAGTCGGCGCTCTTCTTGGCCGGCTTCTTGGAGTCGGTGAGGCTGGGTCGCCTTCCGGGAGTCGGCTTTAGTGGTAGCCGGCCGGGGAAGGCGGCCCAAATGCTTGGAGTGGTTGAAGGCCCAAAGGCCTGATAAATTTTCTGAAGAGCCAGGGGTAGCCGGTTTGGCTACCCGTGGCCACTTACTCCGACAGTAGTCCCCGAAGCTGATCGGGCTTCGAGGTGGAGTAGGGTTCGAGAAGCTCGAACAGCTTCCCATCGCGACAAGCCGGCAGCTGGGAGCCGTCAGGCACGTCGCCTGAGCCGAAATCTTCTGGAGTCGGAGGGCGGGAACCCGCGGGCATGTGCGCCGGGCTGCGGGCCGGCCGCGGGCCGACGGCGCGCCACGTAGCCGGAAAGCCTGCCAGCCCACGCGCGAGACGGGACGTTGCCGCAGAGAGGGGGCCCGCCACGTCCGCGCCCCAGCCCAGGCGCGGATCTTTTGTATCCCGGAACCGCCCGCACGTTCCGTGCGGCAGTTTCGGCTCGCACTTATGCGTAATAAACGCGAGACGTGGGGGAGTGGGCGCAGTTAATCCCACGTCTCCCCCCCCCACGTCCGGCCTCTTCGGCCGCGTGAGGCTATAAGTAGGGGAGGTGGAGGGCGGCAGACCCTCGCACGTTCCTCCTACTCCCTTCGTCTTCTCGCCTTGCTCGTTCTCGCAACAGCGCCTCGCCGCCGCGCTCTTCCTCCGCACGCTCCTCCGCCGCCGTGCTAGCTTCCGCCATGCCTCCCCACGTAGAGCAGCGTGGCAGGGATTGGGATGGCTCCATCGTCCACAACGACCACATCGACTTCCTCCGCGACACACGGCGTCTGCCCAGCGCGGACAAAGTGGAGGTCCGCCTCGCGCCGGAGAAAGAAATCAGGCCGGCGCCGCGGGATGGCGAGCGGGTGGTCTTCCGCTCGCACTTCCTGCGCGGCTTTGGCTTGCCAGTGAGCGCCTTCTTCCGCACCTGGCTGGACTTCTATCAGCTCCAGCCGCACCACCTCACCCCCAACGCGGTGGTGCTGCTGTCGGCTTTCGTCACCCTGTGCGAGGGCTATCTCGGCGTCCTCCCCACCCTTGAGCTCTGGGGGGAGTTCTTCCAGTCGAAGCTGGGTACGCGCAGCCAGGGCGTGCCGGCCCACACTGGCGCCTTCATCGCGTCGCGGAGATCGGGCGCCGACAACCCCTTCCCCGTCATCACGCTGATCCAGTCGGTGAAGAAGTGGCAGAAATCATACTTCTACGTGCGGAACATCGCTCCACGGGGCGACTACGTCAACCTGCCGGCTTACGTAGCCGGCCCGCCGGCGGGGAGGCTACCCCAGTGGTCCTTCCGGGCGGTGACGCTGTTGCAGGGAGGAAACGCCGCCATCGCCCGCCTGCGGGTGATGGTCCAGACGGAGGGCCTGACGGGGCCCGACCTCCTGGCCGCGTTCGTCACACGCCGGGTCCTCCCGCTCCAGAGCCGGCCTCATCTGATCTGTCAGATGAGCGGCCAGCTCGATCCGAGCCGGATGTGTACCAAGGAGATGCCGCAGGCCGACACTGCCGACATGGTGAACTACCTCGCCAACTGCCAGCTTCCCGACGACTGGCAATTCGGCAAGGAGCCATACAGCCGCGCCAATCCTCCGCCTACGGTACACTCCCCTTCTCTTTTTCTCTTTGTCGCCGAGTTCCTCCGGGCCGACTCTAACTCAGTCGGCTCGCTCTTTCGACAGAATCCTCTGCTTCGGCCGGCCAGCGGGGCGGACGTGGAGCGCCGCTTCGTCCCCGACCGGACCGAGCACGACCAGGAGGACCCCGATCTGGGGGCGGTCCATATGGAGGAAGCCGCCGAGCCGGCTGGTGGCCAAGCCGGCGGCGAAGCAGGCGGCGCCGGGTTCTCCGCGACCTTCGATGATTGGCCGGACGAGGACGAAGCCGAAGTCGTCCCGCCCCGCCAGCCAGCCTCCGGACGCGGCGCGGGCTCCTCCGGCGCGCAGCCTGCTCGGGGTAGAGGCCAGAAACGTCGCGCCGCCCAGGGCATGTTCGGTAGCCGGACGAAGAAGCCGAGGGGTGGGGCGGCGGCCACCAGGCGGGAAGAAGCGGCCGCGAAGGCGGCTCGCTTCCGCAAAGTGGTGAAGCAGCCGCAGGCTGTGTCAGCGTAAGCTTTCTCTCTTTCTGTGTATTCTCCTTCTTTCTTTTCTTGGGTGGTCTTCTGAACCTTTGTCTTCTTTTCTTTGATCAGAGCTCCACTGTCACTCGAGCGGGCGGCTGCCGGCTCCGTTGTCGAGTCGCCAGGGGGCTCTGGGAGCACCACCCGCCGCGTAGATCCCCGCGCCGCCCTCCTGGAGGCGACGGAAAGGAACGCGCGGGAGGTGCGGGAGGAGCAGGAAACGCGGGAGGCGGAGGCACGGAGGGCAGCCGCCGCCCAGGCAGCTCGGGAGGAGGAGGCGGCGAAGGCGCTCGCCGAGGCTGCAGCCAAGGCCCAGGCAGAGGCCGAGGCCGAAGCGGCGGCAGGGGAGACCTTGATGGTCACCCCCCTGCGCGCCATGGCGCCCGGGGACGCGGATCCCTCGCCAGGGGGAGCCAGCGGTTCCCAGCCGGGTCTGGGCGGGAGCGGCGACGACGTCATCTTCATGAGGGAGGCGCCAGGGCCGACTCCTCCGACTGGGGCGGCCCAAGGCGGCCAGACTGAGCCTGCGCCCGCACAGTCGGCGGAAGGCGAGCCAGCCGCGGGAGCCGCGGTGGCGGTCCGGGTTCCGCCAAGCCGGCGCGCAGGGAAGGCCGCGTCGGAGCCGCAGAAAGCGGCGTCGGAGCCACGGCCGGCCGTGGGCTCCAGCTCGGCGGCCCGAGACGCGGAGGCGGCCAGCGCTACCTCAGGGTGGACGCCAGGCGGAGGGACAGCCGTGGTGAACATCGCTACGCAAGACGTCCGGACCCGGCTCCAGGGCCAAGCCGCGGCGCTGAGGCAGTTCACCGACGAATTCCTCGCCACGCGGGCTGCCATCCGGGTTAGTATTCTCATCTTCTTCTTGATTTCTCTCGTGGGGGCGCGTCAGCGCACCCACTGGGCGTAGTCCCCGAGATTCGGGCCGACTGCTGAGCAGTCGGCTCGGATCTTCCTTGATGATTTCTCATCGTTGCTTTCGTTCTTACGTCGATCTTCTGTCCATCTTGCAGGACTATCACAACCTCCGAGCGGCCGCCTTCAACTCCCAGGCTCGGGAGCTGACGCAGAAGACCGCCGATCTCACCGAAAGCCGAGGTATGTAACTTGATCTTTATCTCATGTGGGGGCGCGTCAGCGCACCCACTGGGTGTAGTCCCCGAGATTCGGGCCGACTGCTGAGCAGTCGGCTCGGATCTTCCTTGATGATTTCTCATCGTTCTTCTTGTTCTTCTATCTCTGCAGTGGCCAACGCCAGTCTGAGGGCACAGCTGGGGGAGTCCCAGACTGCTCTTCGTGCCAGGGACGCGGAGGTCGCCGCCTTGGTGCAGGAGCGCGACCGCCTGGTCAAGAAGCTGGCCGACCAGGAGGAAAGCCACAAGGCGGCGCTGAAGGCCGCGCAGGACCGCGAAGCCGCCCTCCAGGCCGAGTTCGAGATGGAGGCGGCCGCCTGGGACGAAG
The DNA here is from genome assembly GCF_002575655.3 of Aegilops tauschii subsp. strangulata. Classification (NCBI taxonomy): domain Eukaryota; kingdom Viridiplantae; phylum Streptophyta; class Magnoliopsida; order Poales; family Poaceae; genus Aegilops; species Aegilops tauschii. The sequence continues at coordinate 381,511,118 of NC_053040.3, forward strand.
CCAGGCAGACTCTGGTCTCCGGCTATGGCCAGATTTAGGATCTGGTTGACGGTAAGTCGTCTACCCCTTCGTCCTTTCTTGCCATCTGTCATTTTGACTTGTTTTTCTGACTTGGGGTTCTTCTTTTATTTTCTGCGCAGAGTACTTTCCCGGCTATTCCACTGCCGCCAACCAGGCCATCGAAGCTCGTCGCCAGGCGAAGAGGCAAGCCGGCTTCGAGATTTCGCCGACTGCCGGCCGCTCGCTGGCGGAGCAGCTCCTGGCGATCCAGGCTCATATCCAGCCGGCTCACAGGCTGCTCCGCCGGCTTCAGCGTGCCGGGTCGCAGGTCCTGGCCGCCCTCTGGCCCGGCCAAGAGATCCCGCGCACTCCCAGTCGGACCGCCGACTGGCTGGAGGTGGCCGTCGGGCGCTTCGAGGCTTGGAAGGCGTCAGCGGCTCGCTCCGGCGCCGGGCGGGCGCTGGAGTTCGTCAAGGCCTGGTACCCAGGCCTGAATCTGGACCAGCTGGCCACCTGGCGGAAGCAAGCCGACGCGGAGCTGGAGCCGGCGCGGCCGGCCATCATTCGACGGGCTTCGGCAATCGCCGACTACACCGACACCAACGTCTTCGCCCCCGAGGTGGACGACAATGGAGTCGCCCAGCCGGAAGATTGGTTCGGGCTGGACCCGGCGTACGGCGAGGACTCGGCGGAGGAGATCGACTCCAGTGACGAGGGCGAAGAGGAGGAGGAGGAGGGTGAAGACGTCGAGCCGGCTGGTGGAGCAGCCGGCCAGCCTGACCGCACCTCCAGCACTACGCTGCGTGCGAGTGCGTCTCCTGTTGCGGGAGGCGGTCAAGCCGGGACCAGCTAGGCGGCCACTCCTTCAGCCGGTGAGCTGCCTTCACCGACCAACTCGGCCTTCGCGCCTTTGTCTTCTTTCTTTTGTTTCCTGTCTTGTTACTTTTGAACAATGTTTTTGGTTAAGTCTGCGCAGTTCCACCCACTGGGTGTATTGAAACTCAAGTCTGTTGCCGCCTATCGGGGGCTTTTATGTATATAAGTTATGCAATCGGTCTTTCCTTGTACTTTCGCTTTTTGTCCTTCTGCTTTTTTCCTTTGCCACCCTCCCTTGGTTGCCGCCTCCCTAGTCAAACAGTTGCTCTGCAATCTGTAGCCGGGGAGTGCCTGGCCGATTGGGGAGGGGGAAGTACTTTTTAGCTCGGTCGGACTTAAGCTAAGTTTTCAGGAAGCCGGCCAGCCGGCTGCTGTGACAGCCGGCAGGCATATATGGAGGCCGTCTTTTTGCTATATAGGTTAGTTGTTCCTTAGCCGTTTTCGTGTGGGCGTCCTTTCTGTCTTCTCTCTTGCTAGTCGGACAGTCAGTTCTTTGAGCTGCGACTTTCAACAAGAGAGGACTGGGGAGCCGGTGCACTACTTTGCTGACTTCGGGAAGAACTTATAATATAGCTTAAGGCGGCCAGTCCCCGGGCCGACTAGTCGGACCCGGTGCCGGACAAGAATTCAAAATGTAATAAGACATTCATGGATAGGACACTCGTCATCCATAGATAAATAAAAGGCAGTCCCCGAGTACTGTTCGGGGGGCCTGTTGGTTTGTAACTTAATACAAAAGGGGTAGCGTGATACATACTGCTTTTCAGCTGTAAAATCGTCTTAGGAGGTTTGCGTTCCATGGTCGCTCCGACTCCTTGCCGGAGTCGTCTCTCTTGCGTGCTCTTGGCTTTTGCGCGTCGATCAAGTAGTAGGAGTCGTTGCCGAGTGCCTTGCTGACGACGAAGGGGCCTTCCCAAGGGGCCGAGAGCTTGTGCTGGCCGGCTATTCGCTGGATCAGCCGGAGCACAAGGTCGCCCTCTTGGAAGGATCTTGGCTTGACCTTACGGTTGTAGTAGCGGCGCAGGCCTTGCTGGTAGATGGCGGACCGGCTGAGGGCTAACAGCCGGCCTTCTTCCAGTAGGTCGACGCCGTCTTCTCTTGCTTCTTTGGCTTCCTCCTCCGTGTACATGGTGATCCGAGGTGAGTCGAACTCGATGTCTGTTGGGATGACAGCCTCGGCACCGTACACGAGGAAGAATGGAGTGAAGCCGATTGACTTGTTGGGTGTAGTGGCAGATTCCAGAGGACAGCCGGCAGCTCTTCGAGCCAGCAG